>NC_060126.1:440716333-441332166 GCF_021461395.2 Schistocerca americana
AGCCCACTGAATGTCATTAGTGAATCAGTTTTTCGTATATGTGTAAGAACTATTGCTTGTCCTGTGTTACCTGTTTCTAAAACTACAATTCGAGGAGCTATTTCTGGAAAAAGTGTGGAAGTCAAACAGCAGACCAACCTAAATTTCATATGTCAAGGATACGAATTTTCTGCTAATTTTATTATTGTTCCATTACTCAGTACACAAATTATATTAGGTATGGAGTTTCTTAACACACGTAAGGCAATTTTAAACTTTAAAGAAGGAAGTGTGAATTTGACTGTTGCCAGAATGCCGAAATGTTTGAAATTTTTCGAGTGTTTAGCAAGATCTGAATCAGATACAAAATGTTTAAGGTTTCTTACTTCTGATGTTTTCGTTGAGCATTATGACGACAGTGTATTTATTCATGACAACGACAATAGATACAGAGACGCGATGGATGATATAATTAATAGCGAAGAATTAATTAATGAAAAGGTTAAGAAAGCTGAAGTGCCAGATGACGTTGCAAGAGAAGAACTGCACCAAACTTTGACTTCACATGCTACAGTATTTAGTCATCACACAGGAACTATACAAGGCTTACAATATTTATTTAAAGTAAAAGAACACACACCATTTCGCGGGAAAACGTACGCTATTCCTTTGGCGTACAGAGACAAGGTTAAGAGTGAACTTCAATGCATGTTAGATCAAGGCATTATTGAGCCAGCAGTCAGTCCTTATACCAGCCCATTACATGTCGTTCTTAAAAAGGATGGATCAATTCGTTTGGTTCTGGATTCCAGACAGATAAATAATATCATTATTCCTGAAACTGACCGCCCACAAAATTTAGATGAACTTCTTCAACATTTCCATGGAATTAAAGTTTTATCCACGATTGATATGCGCTCAAGTTTTTGGCAAGTAGAACTCCACCCTTATTGTAGAAAATACACTGCCTTTTTAGCCTTTGGTAACTGTTACCAGTTTCGGAAATTACCGTTTGGACTTACTGCATCTTCAGCAGCATTAATTCGTAGTTTAAACGAAATTTTACCTGTTTATCTTCGTGACAATATTACTTCATATGTTGACGATATTCTTACTGCTAAACATTCTTGGAGTGAGCACAACAAAATTTTGGTTTCATTATTACGTATCTTTGCAAGAGTTGGTATTACAGTGAACTTGGAAAAATCTGAATTTGGTCGTTCTCAAGTGAAATTTCTCGGTCACATTATTTCTACAGAAGGTATTCTTCCTGATCCAGAGAAATTAGACGCTATTCGTAATTATGCTGTTCCTACCACAAAACGTGATGTTCGTAGTTTCCTTGGTGTCTGTAATTTTCTTAGACGCTTTGTTAGATTGGACAATTTGGCCACACCTCGTTTATGTGAACTATCCGGAAAGAATTCTAATTGGTGTTGGGATGAGGAAGCTCAATCAGAATTTGAACAACTTCGTGATGCTTTAGTTGCTGCTCCACTTCTTTCACGTCCGGATTTATCTAAAGATTTTTGTTTGGCGACGGACTCATCATACAATGGCCTAGGGGCACATTTATTTCAAGAGATAGAAGAAAACGGCGTTGTAGTACAGAAGACTATTGTATTTGGAAGTCGTGTTCTCTCTAAATCAGAAAAGAATTATTCGATTACGGAACTAGAAGCCTTGGCTGTTGTTTGGGCTTTCACAAAATTTCGCACATTTTTATTTGGGAGACATACAAAGGTTTACATCGATCATCGAGCTCTGGAATTTCTTATGTCAACAAAATTAACTCATGGCAGATTGTCACGATGGGCGCTGTATCTACAGGAATTTGATTTTAGTATTGTTTACATACAGGGTTCTTCAAATATTATTGCTAATGCTTTATCACGTGCACCTATAGGTTTGAAACAAAGTGCTGAGGAGGACTGCAAAGAAAATAATTATTGTTTGATGTATATTCAAGGTGTTGCGTTTGAGAATTTTATTTCATCTTCGCTCCAGGACATCGCTAAGGAGCAAAACAAGGATCCAATCTGGAAGGACATTAAGGAGAAGTGGAGGAGAAAGGAAAGCGTAGCGATTAGACAGCATTATTTAGTTCGCAATGATATTCTTTTTAAACGAAAATCGGTCGACAACTCTGTTTGGTTAGTTTGTATTCCTGATGAGTGGGTTAATAAATTGATTTGGTACACACATTTCAGTTATGCACACTTTGGTCCCAGAAAATGCTTTCACAAATTACGAGAAAATTGCTACTTCAGTAATATGGAAAAACGTATTCGATTTGTTCTTGCCAAATGCAAATTATGTCAAAAGGCTAAGCCGCCAACTATTTCTCACAGAGCACCGTTGTTTCCTATCATTCCAGCGAAATTAAAGGACATGGCTGCAGTCGATTTGTTCTGTCCAGTGGTTCGTTCTACTAATGGTTTTGCGTACATTTTCGTAGCAGTGGAACTGACATCAAAATATGTGTGTTTTCCACCTTTACGCAAAGCAACAGCACGTTCAGTATCTAATGCTTTCATCAAACAATTTCTTAATGAAGTGGGTCATGTTGATAAGGTTATATCGGATAATGGATCACAGTTTCGCTCTAAAATTTGGCTTCGTACTCTACGGCGTCGTAAGATTAAACCAATTTTCATTTCACTTTTTCACCCTCAATCTAACGCTTCAGAGAGATGGATGAATGAAATCAATAAATTGTGTCGACTTTATTGTCATCAGAATCACAGAACGTGGGATCAGTATCTTCATATTTTTCGAAACTTTCTGAATGAACTTCCTAATGACTCAACTTCTTTACCGCATATACTGATATTAAAAAACAAAGCACCGACAAATCGCATTTCGGAAATCGTTCCTTTTCCGCCTACACGAAAACTGCGGCATTCTGAAGTTGTCAACCTGGCTCTACGAAATATTGCATCTGCGGCTGCTAGAAGAGAGAAATCAGCTAAACGTCCTGGTCGTTTAAAAACCTTGTCTGTTGGTCAAAAAGTGTTAATTAAGTCTCACCGTTTGTCTCACAAAGGAAAAGGCTTGTGTCGCAAATTTTTTCTGCTTTATAACGGTCCATATAGGATTCGCAAAATTATTCATGATAACACTGTTGAAGTAGAAACTCTTAAATCTCGACGCTCTAAGGGAGTACATCATATATCTATCGTTAAAATTTTTGTGGAATGACATACTTTCGAGAAACCAACAGTTATACGTAAACATGCGGAAAGTACAGGGATACCGCGCTGTGTTTTGGCGGCGGCATATACTCAAAGCAACAGTCAAGTCTGCGCGCCGCACAAGGCAGTCGTTGACCGCAAACAATTACTTCCTACGTCACGCGCCTACAGCTGATCGAGCGCTCAGTGCGAATGCACTGACAGCCGTAAACAAATACACAGTCTAAAGTCTCCGATTAAATTCAGTATGAAGCTAGAGTGACTTGGTGAATTATGTTATTAACGTTCACTATTTTTCAGGATACGGTTGTATAAAATATTTAAGAACTTCAGGTAAATTCTGTGAGTGTCCGACGTTAAGAGGACTTGCTATCGAGAAATTTTCAGGAAGAATGTAATTTCGAAGAAGAAACTAATAAACTAAAAAGGTAACTATTAACTGAGTTTATTTTTCAGTTAACATATTTCCACTTTGGTACGTACTTCAGACGTAATTTGCTGCTCGCGATTACGTGATTCATACTTTGTGCTAATTTCATGTTCTATGAATGTACTTGTGAAGCGACGTGCTTGCGTACATTAACTGATTTTGACAATGATTAATTAATGAACAGGGTTGTTACTTGTGTATATTATTCATCGCTTGGCTGCTATGCTTTTTCACTGATGTCATATTTTTTTATTATGTGCCTGCTGTGCTTATTTATTTAAATTATAATTGTCAACTGATTAATTGTGCAGATGTGGTTATGTATGTAGGTTTCACTTTGTGATTTATCTGCTTGCGCCTTCATGTTTTACTTATTAAGATTACATATGAACATTTATTTGCTTATGCTGATATGATGCTAATGACCTGTTTATTATGTAAGATATATATTTGCTCCTTTGCGTATGGATTGCATGTTTACACATTTCTGTTTTGTTGTCATAACTACTCTTCAATTTTAAATATAGCAATGCTGATGTACAGTGAACGAACATGGAGTTTAGGCCACAGTATGGTGTTAATTATAGATTGTTTGCTTGGTGAAGCCTCGTCATAGGGATTGTGCTACATCCACTTGTTAACATTTTGTTCTCTACTGATATATTTACTCGCTATTGCATGTTTTGCTTACGCTCAGTGCTTTATATTTTAAGATAAGAAACTGAACTGCTATAATTCTACGAACGACGTTGGTACAAGAAACTTCATTGAAGTCACATGAGCTGGAGGTTTTATGGAAGCTGTATAAATTTATGCTAATAGGAAGGAAGCTAACGACATGACATACCAACACTAGGGCTAGACCATTGACAGTTATTACACTGCATTCTTCGTGAGCAATTGAAATAGGAAGTGACACTTGACACAAGAAATACTCCACATGTATGTTTCTGGTTTGCCATGGTTCTTGAAGTGGTGTACACACCGTGAAATATTACGATTTATTCACTCAAAGTCTTATGTGATCTTTCATACTACGTACTCGTACTTACTTACTGAGAGTTATTCAAACTAAAGGCTGTTAGAAGTCATGTATGCATTTCGTTTGTTTAATGATGGACAAGGTAACCAAAATGTATTTTATAATTCGTAGTGAGTAGAAGATATGGGTCAGATGGATTACACAGAGGTTGTGTGTGGACACTGTGTCTCTGGATTGTATGGGATGATGAACTGAAGTTTGCACTAGAATTTTATCTGTACTTGTTCGAGGAGACTGACTAGAGGAAAGAGTTGTTATGGAAGTGAAATGATATTGGCCATAAGGTTTATATGTGTCGACGTATTGAAGAGGTATTATTGAGGTATTGAGATTGTGTGAAGTTGATGATTATTGGAGTTTTGGTGGACAAGAGGTAAGGTAAATGATATAGATGATAAGATTTATATGTATCGACGTAAGAGGTATTACTGAAGTATTAAGATTATGTGATGCTGATGATTATTGGAGTTTTGGTGGATAAGACGTAAAGTAAGTGAGGAGCATTTTTTTTTTTTTTTTTTGTTGGTCTATATGGAACAAGGAGGATGAAGATGGCAGACTAGAACACTCAAGTAGAAGGAAGACTGTCTACACACACACTTTGTTAAATCACTAAGCAGTATATACCTTTTTTTTTGGAGAGAGGAAGTATTTGCATATCTTGCCACACTGACAGTTGTTCAGCAACCGTACATTTGATTTGGCTTGGCAAACATTAGTCTTGACATAATGACTACGACATTGACTAACTATTATTGACTGTTATACATTGCTGCCACTACTACTTGATACACATGATGAACTTCAAATTTTGACAGAATTGCATTTACACAGTTAACACTATTCAATTACACAGTAGCACTAATGTGGACGAAAGATGAGTGAGTGTGTTTTGTGTGTTTTCCCTTCCTAATCCCAGATAATTGGTACCGACCTATCACCTAAATATTATTTTACTTGTTTGTTGTGGCTTGCACTGACACCCATAAATATTATAGGTTTACTGGTATTTGTGTATTTGTAATAGTTAATACGACTATTATCTGATATCATTTGTGTGTTTATTATAATTTGTGTGTTTAGTGTAAGAGCATTGATAATAATTTTGTAAAAGCAATTGTGTGTGCATTCCCACTGTTGTTCACACCTGCACCTGTTCAACATTGATGTGTGACACTTAGAAATGTTTAATTTCTGCTGATGAACTGTGTGATTAGTGATAGTGAATATAGTGGACTGTTACCTGCACTTTTTCTACATGATTGGTGCCACTAGGACATGTTTAATTTCTGCTGATAAACTCTGATGAACAGTGTGATTAGTGATAGTGAGTATTATGGACTGCTGTCTACACCTGCTCAACATTGCTGGGTGCCACTGATGAAACTGTTTCTACTGACATAATGTCACTTGTTGCTGTCTGCACGTGCTCAACATTGCTGGATGCCACTATTGGAACTGCTTCTACTGAAATGATGTTACTTCTTGCTGTCTGCACCTGTTCAACATTACTGGGTGCCACAGATGGAACTGTTTCTACTGACATAATGTCACTTGTTGGTGTCTGCACCTGTTCAACATTGCTGGGTGCCACTGATGGACTGCTTCTACTGAAAAGATGTCACCTGTGGGTGTCTGCACTTGCTCAACATTGCTGGGTGCCACTGATGGACTGCTTTTACTGAGATAATGTCACTTGTTGGTGTCTGCACCTGTTCAACAATGCTGGGTGCCACTGATGGACTGCTTCTACTGAAAAGATGTCAACTGTTGGTGTCTGCACCAGTTCAACATTGCTGGGTGCCACTGATGGAACTGATTCTACTGAAATAATGTCACTTGTTGCTGTCTGCACCTGTTCAACATTGCTGGGTGCCACTATTGGAACTGCTTCCACTGAAATGATGTTACTTCTTGCTGTCTGCACCTGTTCAACATTACTGGGTGCCACAGATGGAACTGCTTCTACTGAAATGAAGTCACTTATTGGTGTCTGCACCTACTCAACATTACTGGGTGCCACAGATGGAACTGTTTCTGCTGAATGATGTCACTTGTAGGTGTCTGCACCTACTCAACATTGCTGGGTGTCACTAATGGAACTGTTTCTGCTGAATGATATCACTTGTTGGTGTCTGCACCTACTCAACATTGCTGGGTGCCACTAATGGAACTGTTTCTGCTGAATGATGTCACTTGTTGGTGTCTGCAGCTGTTCAACATTGCTGGGTGCCACTATTGGAACAGTTTCTACTGAAATGATGTTACTTCTTGCTGTTTGCACCTGTGGACCATTCCTGGGCGCTACTGCTGGAACCATCAACTACTTGTTTTTTGAATCATTGAAAGCATTTTATGTGAACATTTGTATAAACTGATTTTTTGTGTATTGTGTAAACTATTATGTAAAGTCACATGTATGAAGGAATTTGTATTGCTTACTGTATTTTATATATTAGGTTATTGAAAGGTCAGTGCAAAGCCAAAATTTTATCTAATTATGTGATATTTACGTATTAATATTAGCTTTTATTTTTGTCTGTATTTTTGTGGATGAATTTGGTGGAATTTTCACCACCAATGCTGGCAAAAATACCATCAAATTCTGGCCCAGGGAGGAAGGGCATGTGAAAGGTGGCTACACTGAGCCACAGCGCCAGAGATTGCGCCAAAGAGTTTTATTCCGCCGCCTCCACTGGCAGTTCTTGTCGAAAAGTCGTGGTGGAGAGTGCTTGTCGAGATGTGGCAGTAGTCAGTGCTTGTTGAAAAGTAGTAGGAGTCAGTCGGTGTTGAGATGTTGTAGTAGGGAGTGCTTGTTCCATGTTGTATGCAGTTGTTTGATGGGCTAGACAGCAGATGTTGTTTGAATGGAGATATTGTAATGATCAGAGTGCTTTTCGTCAATATATATGAAGGTAAAAAAATTCCTTTTTTTTTATTATTTCAGTGTCTTAAATAATGCGTCATTACAGGTTCAGTCAATAAAGCATCTGGCTTGTGTTCTTGTATTACAGTGTAATTCTGGTTTTCTTGCGCAATTATAGTATTTCTATTTTTTTTAATTACTTCAGTATAAATGGTATTTAAAATTTCTTGTCTTATTGAAGAAGAACCGTGCCAGATGTGTACGTTGAATCACACTTCCACACACAGAACAGTTACACTTGTGCTTTGGTTTCGTACGTTTTATAGTTGCTGGGGACTTAATTAATTAATTGTGTTAACGGAAATTTTCTTTCATTCTTTGTTGTTATTCTATGCAGTCAGATTGCGTACTAAAACTAGTCAGGGCCAACCGGTTACGAGACTGCGTAACCGGACAGTTAGCTACTAAAAAATTAAAAATTATTTTCATTTATCTAATTAAGCCTCCATGCATTGTTTCTTCTTCTATCACTTCAGACAAATATTCCTATTCATACAGACCTTGAATGTTCTCTTTCCACCTACCCGGTCTGTCCTTTATGTTTAACAGTGAAGTTCCTGCTGCACCTTTAACGTTACCACACTTGCTTGCAGTTTCACCGAAGATTGTTTTCACGTTCCCATGTACTGAATCAGTCCTTGCGACAATCATTTCTTTTTCGATATCTTCACATTTTTCTGTCAACCATTTCGTCTTGGATTCCCTGAACTTCCTATTTATTTCATTCCTCAGTGACTTATAGTTCTGTATTCCTGAGTTTCCCTGAACATTTTGGTATATCCTGCTTACATCGATCAACTGAAGTATTTCTTCTGCTCGCCATTATTTCTTCGCAGCGACCTTTGGCCAATGGAGAGATTGTCATGACAATTTTCATTTATGTGCCACTTGTCCTGTGGATACACAAAATGGCTCTGAGCACTATGGGACTCAACTGCTGTGGTCATAAGTCCCCTAGAACTTAGAACTTCTTAAACCTAACTAACCTAAGGACGTCACACACATCCATGCCCGAGGCAGGATTCGAACCTGCGACCGTAGCGGTCGTGCGGTTCCAGACTGAAGCGCCTTTAACCGCTTGGCCACTCCGGCCGGCCTGTGGATACACATTTTGTGTTCGTAATGCGGTGGTTTTCATTGCTTTCTGCATTCTCATGCCGTTGATCACTGCTGATTCTTCCGCTACTAGGGGTACTTTCCCACCCGAAGGACAAGAGAGTGCCCCGAACGTCTGTTGACTCCTCCGCCCCATTGATAAGGCCGTTGGCAGCACGACGGTCACTTTATATGCCAGAAGCTTTTGGCCACCTTCTGCTGATTACTAATCAAAATTTCGGGCGGTGGCGAGTTTCGAACCCAGGACCGTAGATGTTTTGACTACTAATAAAAGGTGCTACAATCCTCCCCCCCCCCCCCCCCCCCTTCTTTTGGAAATTTCGAAATTTCGTGGTAAGGTTTTATGGGACCAAACTGATGAGGTCATCGGTCCCTAAGCTTACGCACTACTTAATATATCTTACACTAAGGACAACACAGACACCCATGCCCGAGGGAGAACTCGAACCTCCGACGGGGGGAGCCTGGCGGGCAGTGACAAGACGCCTCAGACCACGCGGCTACCCCACCCCCCCTTTTTTTTTTTTAAAAAAAAAAAAAAAAGAGAACCTTCCTGGCCCCCAAAGGAGGGTCGGGGGCAAAGTGGGCAGGGGTCACAACCCGATTCCTGGCCACCAAGTCACGTTCCCACTCTCCAGGAACCAAGGAAAGCGTAGGGAACGATAGAGTATATAAATCTAGGCACGTGGTCGCTAATTGTAATCCGTCATCCAGTAAGCAAAGTTTGTGGGAAATGGGATTATGGCACTTGTCGCATTGCCCTTGTTGTTGTTTGAATGTTTCCCCTGTTCTGCTCTCTGGTCACGTCAGAGCATGTGCATGTGCTTCGATAAGTGCCTAAGTGATAAGAAATACCACTCAATACATGATGAGAAGATAGCAGCACTGCAATGATACCAATGGTCACTACTTCGAACATCTGTAAATGGACGTTCGTGCCACGTTTTTGATCTTCGTTGATCTTCAAAGACCTTACTGTTACACATCACTGGATTCGTCTCGATAGCTACTACCAGAAAATAAGTACCAAACTATAGCATCCCATTTATAAAAAAACAAAGTTGAATATATCTCTGACACGACCCCACCTAGCAACAAAAAACCAACGTGATATTATAGCCCCCATTGTCCCATACAACATTTGTCCCACAAACTTTTGAACTACTATCATACTTTTGGAGTTCTTGTAGGTGGCAGTAGTGATTCACCCAGTACTTTACGAGTCCAGTGATATAACTGGATAGGCTAACGCGGGCTGAGACGGTTGACTTTTTTCTCGGTAATGTTTCGCGTCATAATGTAGAATACTATACCAGGGAAAGCAACGTTTCGGTCTCAGTTATATACTAAAACCTAGTAGATCCAGATGAAGGCCACTGTAACTGTGACCGAAAGGATACAGTAACTGACCGATTCGTTGCTTTCTCCAGTAGAGTTTTTTACATTATGACGCGGTAACTCAGAAAATCTTTGTATCAACCGAAACCAGTATGGAAATGGAAATGTCGTGTGGCTAGGGCCTCCCGTCGGGTAGACCGTTCGCCTGGTGCAGGTCTTTCGATTTGACGCCACTTCGGCGACCTGCGCGTCGATGGGGATGAAATGATGATGATGACAACACAACACCCAGTCCCTGAGCGGAGAAAATCTCCGACCCAGCCGGGAATCGAACCCGTGCCCTTAGGATTGACAGTCTGTTACGCTGACCATTCAGCTACCGGGGCGGACACCGAAACCAGTGATTTTGTTCTCTCTCAGATTGTTACCTGCTCATTTTATCGTTGTAGTCCTATATTTTACGCTTCTACTTTTCAATAAAAATCCTTGGAGTGCTGCTGACACTCGTTGCTACTTAAGAAAACAAATTAACGGAAAATGAATAATAGAGTCCCGCCACTTGACAAGTTTAGTACTGACAGCTACACATGAAGTAGGTAACTGGATGATACTCACGAGAGCACATTGCCGATGTAAACCTATTCTGCGTTTTTGCTTACCGTGGCCCGTTTAATAGCCCAGGGTGGTTCATACCACGGACGTGATAGCTGTTTGCGCTGCAACGATTCCATTGTAGTCGGTGTTATACAGCACCACCTCCTGTCGCGATTTTTCATTCTCTTGGCGCTACTAGCAGCTAACAGCCACTTTGCTACCAATAATTACTCTGGGGCGGAGATACAATGCCATTCTATTATAAACAATGCTTTACTTTTTCATTTTTTTAATGGCTTCGTTGACTAGCCTGCCTCTATAAAGACCAACTATAAAACGGTAGCTCACGGGACACAGCCGCTCGATCTCTCTCTCTCTCTCTCTCTCTCTCTCTGCCTCCCTCTCCCCTCTTCACCCACCAGAGCCACACTTGGTGTCGCCGAAATGCATGCCGGGATATTCTGCAGCCGCACACACTTCGCTGTGCGTTAGTCGTTCGGCGCACATTACTTCTCTGACGTAGTTGCCGGTCCATTTATGTAATAAAGCTTACCAACAGATTTCAATACAGATTACACATTAAACCGGATTGAATAGAAATAAGCTGTATTTTGATGCGGCTTTTATGCGGCGTATGCGTTGTAAACGCACGCAATAAATCGTGGACAATCTGATCACCAAAGCGACTAAAAGAGCATCCAACTAACCACGGAGATTTCGGGCAGCATTTTGAGTAACATCCGCTGTTTTATTGGGGCTCAAAATACGAGTTACTGAGAAAAAAAGCCTTTGATACAAATTGGCGATATTTAATGCATCATAAGTTTCTGCAACTGTATACTGAACAAAAGTAATACCATTTCACGATAGCATATACGAAATCATCGAACAGGGTCCATTGAACTACAATGCAGATTACGTTTTCCCGTTATTTCAATAAATCGCTTAGGGCAGATGCCTGGATATTTCCCTCGAAAAGGTCACGGCCGACGTTCTTCTTTCTCCTAGCGCTATCCGAACTTACGCTACACTTCGAATGATTTTGTGAAACTCTAATCATTCTTAATTATATAGCGTATCTACATCTACATACGTACTTCTCAAGCCACAGTAGGGTGCGTGGCGGAGGGTACCCTGTACCACTACTAGTCAACTAGTTCCTTGTTCCACTAGCAAACAGACCGAAGGAAAAACGACTGTCATACGGCTGTTTATGATCCTCATTTCTAGTATATTATCATCGTGGTGAAACGTATGTCGGTGGCAGTAGAATCGTTCTGAAGCCAACTTCAAGTGGTGGTACTGCAAATTTTCAATAGCTTACCACAGGAAGAAAAATCACCCTCTATCTGGGGATTCCCATTTGAGTTCCTGAAGTATCTGCGAAATACTTGCGTGTTGTTCGAACCTATCGGTAACAAATCTAAACGACTGGTCATTAGAGTTGGTACACTAATAAGAAATGCAGATGATAAACGGGTATTCATTGAACAAATATATTATACTAGAATTGACATGTGATTACATTTTCACGCAATTTGGGTGCATAGATCCTGAGAAATAAGTACCCAGAACAACCACCTCTGGCCGTAATAACGGCCTTGATACGCCTGGGCATTGAGTCAAACAGAGCTTAGATGGCGTGTACAGGTACAGCTGCCCATGCACCTTCAACACGATACCACAGTTCATCAAGAGTAGTGACTGGCGTATTGTGACGAGCCAGTTCCTCGGCCACCAATGACCAGAGGTTTTAAGTTGGTGAGAGATCTGGAGAACGTGCTGGCCAGAGCAACAGTCGAACGTTTTCTATATCCAGAAAGGCCCGTAAAGGACCTGCAACATGCGGTCGTGCATCATCCTGCTGAAATGTAGGGTTTCGCATGGATCGAATGAAGGGTACAGCCACGGATCGTAACGCATCTGAAATGTAACGTTGGGGGGGTTGGGTTGTTTTGGGGAAGGAGACCAGACAGTGAGGTCACCGGTCTCATCGGTTTAGGGAAGGACGGGAAGGAAGTCGGCCGTTCCCTTTCAAAGGAACCGTCCCGGCATTTGCCTGGAGCGATTTAGGGAAATCACGGAAAACCTAAATTAGGATGGCCGGACGCGGGATTGAACCGCCGTCCTCCCGAATGCGAGTCCAGTGTCTAACCACTGCACCACCTCGCTCGGTTGAAATGTAACGTCCACTGTTCAAAGTGCCGTCAGTGCGAACAAGAGGTGACCGAGACGTGTAACCAATGGCACCCAATACCATCACGCCGGCTGATACGCCAGTATGGTGATGACGAATACACGCTTCCAATGTGCGTTCACCGCGATGTCGCTAAACACGGATGCGACCATCATGATGCTGTAAACAGAACCTGGATTCAGCCGAAAAAATGACGTGTACCCAGTTTCGTCGTTGAGTACGCCATCGCAGCCGCTCCTGTCCGTGATGCAGTGTCAAGGGTAACCTCAGCCTTGGTCTCCGAGCTGATAGTCCATGCTGCTGCAAACGTCGTCGAACAGTTCGTGCAGATGGTTGTTGTCATGCAAACGTCCCCATCTGTTGACTCAGGGATCGAGACGTGGCTGCACGATCCATTACAGCCATGTGGATACGATGCCTGTCATCTCGACTGCTAGTGATACGAGGCCGTTGGCATCCAGCACGTCGTTCCGTATTACCCTCCTGAGCCCACCGATTCCATATTCTGCTAACAATCATTGGATCGCGACCAAGGCGAGCAGCAATGTCGCGATTCGATAAACCGCAATCGCGATAGGCTACAATCCGACCTTTACGAAAGTCGGAAACGTTATGTTACGCATATCTCCTCCTTACACAAGGCATCACAACAATGCGTCACCAGGCATCGCCGGTCAACTGTTGTTTGTGTATGAGAAATCGGTTGGAAACTTTTCTCATGTCAGCACGTTGTGGGTGTCACCACCGGCGCCAACCTTGTGCGAATATTGTGAAAAGCTAATCATTTGCATATCTCACCATGTTCTTCCTGTCGGTTAAATTTCGCGTCTGTGGCACGTCCTCTTCGTGGTGTAGCAATTTTAATGGCCAGTAGTGTAATAGCCTGTGTCTGAAATACTTAACCCAACCTGGTGCGGATCTCAGACAATTCACCAGTAATCGAGAATAGGTCGCACTAGCGTCCTACCTGCGGTCTTCTTTACCGATGAAACACGTTTCCTGAAACTGTCAGAAGAACTCCAAGTCGACTATTCCCTTCCTTTACTACAATCCTTACATTGTCGTTCCATTTCATATATCTTTGCAGCCTTACACCCCGGTATTTAAACGACCTGAGTGTGTCAGTCGGGGCGCTAGTGATATTGTATTCGAACATTACGGATTTACAGAATGAGATTTTTACTCTGTAGCGGAATGCGGTCTGATATGAAACTTCCTGGAAGATTAAAACTGTGTGCCAGACTGAGACTCGAACTCGGGAACTTTGCCTTTCACGGGAAAGTGCTCTACCAACTGAGCTTCCCAAGCACGCCTCACGACCCGTCTTCACAGCTTTCATTCCGCGAGTACCTCGTCTCCTACCGCGAAAGGCAAAGGTCTCAAGTTCGAGTCTCGGTCCAGCACACAGTTTTAATCTGTCAGGAAGCTTCATTACAGATTTGTTTTTACTACTGATACGCATGAAATTATATTTTCTTTTTTAATTTAGAGTTAGCTGCCATTCATCACTCCAACTAGTAATTGTGTGCACCTCACCTTGTATCCTCCTGCAGTCACTCAACTTCGTCACCTTACCGTACACCACGGCATCAACAACAGACGACCTCACATTGCCGCTCACCCTATGCGCCAGGATGTATGCAGGAAGTAATGCCAGTCCAGTCATACTACTTGGGACACTTCTGAAGATACCCTTGTTTCTGATGAACACTCGCGACGAGAACAATATGCTGGGTTCCGTTACTTGAAAAGTCTTTGAGCCACTCACAAATCTGGGAACATGTTCCATAGCCTCGTACCTGCAATAACAGTCGGCAGTGGGCCACTGTGACAAATGTTTTTCGGAAATCTAGAGATTGATATCTACCTGTTACCCGTCTTCCACGCATTCGGGAGGACGACGGTTCAATCCCGCGTCCGGCCATCCTGATTTAGGTTTTCCGTGATTTCCCTAAATCGCTCCAGGCAAATGCCGGGATGGTTCCTTTGAAAGGGCACGGCCGACTTCCTTCCCCATCCTTCCCTAATCCGATGAGACCGATGACCTCGCTGTCTGGTCTCCTTCCCCCAACAACCCCCAACCCCCGTCTTCCATAGTGTGTAATACATTATACGAGAAGAGGGAAAGCTGAGTTTCACACCAGCGATGCCATCTAAAACCGTGATTCTTCCTGGACATTAGGTACTCTGTCTCTAGGAAATGTATTGTGATTGAACTCAGAATTCGTCCTAGAACTCTGCAGTAAACCGATGTTAAGGATATTTGTCTGTAATTTTGCGGGTCAATTCTTTTACCCTTGTTTTATACAGAGGCATCTGAGTTTTCTGCAGTCGCTTGGGTCTTTTCTGTGGTTGAGAGATTCGCTATAAATACGAACGAGGTAAGGTGTACATGCCGTACTGTACTCTCTGTAAAACCGAATATTGATCCTATCCGGACCTTGTGACTTGTTTGTTTTCAAGTCTACAGTTGTTTCCAACGCCAGAGATTCCTATTGCTATGTCGTCCGTACGGGACTCTGTACAACGTCAAACGACGGTTATGTTTGTACGATTCTCAAAAGTGATAGTTTTCTTGGAAGTGAAATTTAAAACTTGGGCTTTCATTTTTGCTGCCTTCAAGTGCCGCACCAGACTGGTCAACAAGTGATTCGATGGAAACCTTAGGCCCAGTCAGTGATTTTACATAGGACCAGAATTTTCTCGGATTCTCGGCTAGATCTTTTGCTAATGTATGACGGTACTATTTGTTGTATCGCAACGACTGCGATATGGCTTCCAAATTATGGAGTAGAGCAATCAGTCGTTCTTTTTTTCACTTTTTATTAAGCACATCTAGATTTAGGCCATTGCCTCGCCATGTTCAGTGCATGTTCTACTACGTCAGTCCACTGTTGTTCGGGCGTCCGTCACCGTTCTTTCAAGTCTTATACAAGCGACGTGAGGGCAGTAGCTACAGTAACAGCTTAAACTAACAGCTGTAAACAGCAGATGTGAATTCGACCAGTCTGTTGTGAGAAGGCAGTGTTAAGCACAGGCCGTGCGCCCGTAGTGCCCCAACGTCGTTTTGCCAAAAATCGCAATGGAGCAACATATCCAAATCAGATCTTCAAAAGACATTCTCCAGAATGTTTTGAAGAACAAAGGAGTGTATGCAGAGTATGTCAGCACGCCTTGATTCCCGAACAAAATCAAAGACGCGTGCCCGACTGCCACGGTTTGACTGAACTGCAAAACGTGGTCTTTTTTTATTTTGAAAAAATAATCGTCACTAGTGACGGAGCCGGCCGCGGTGGTCGTGCGGTTCTAGGCGCTCCAGTCCGGAGCCGCGCTGCTGCTACGGTCGCAGGTTCGAATCCTGCCTCGGGCATGGATGTGTATGATGTCCTTAGTTCTAAGTTCTAGGGGACTGATAACCACAGCAGTTGAGTCCCATCGTGCTCAGAGCCATTTGAACCATTTTTGAACTAGTGACTATACTTGGTGTTTTCAAAACGATTCTAGCACAAGATGATGAAGTACAGAAACTCTCATAATTGGGCAACCCACTAACGACAACACATCAAGCTAGCATAGCTTGCGAGTCGAATAACATTCCAAAGAATGACTTAACGACGGTTCGACATGGTTAAAATGAACTTTCCGTACTTTGTACTGTGGGCGGAGACTATGTACAATGAGGTGAAAAAAGTCACTGGATACTTTCTGTTATCGTGTCGGACCTTGTCCTGGCCGGCGTACTGCAGCAGCTCAACGTGGTAGGGACTCAACAAATCGCTGAAGACCCTTCATAAATAGTGAGCCGTGGTGCCCCTATAACCGTCCGCAATTGCGAAAGCGTTGCCGGTGCAGGATTTTTTGCACTAACTGACCTCTCGATTATGTCTCCCATAAATACTCGACAGGCAGCCAAATTATTCGCTCGGATTGTCCAGAAGTTCTTTAAACCAGTCGCGAAAGACTGTGGCCCGATGACATGGCGCATTGTCACCCGTAAAAATTCCAGCATTGCTTGGGAACACGTAGTTCATTAATGGCTGCAGATGGTCTCCAGGTAACCGAACATAACGATTCCTACTCAGTTTACGGTGCAGTTGGACAAGAAGACCCAGTAGACGCAATCAGTTGGACCGTGCCTGTTTAGGCAGTTTGTTGTATTAGTGTGTTCCGAAGAAGGTGTGGTTATCCGCGCCGAAACCTAGGTCAACATCCGGTTTCTATTTGCAGTCGAGGCGGGTTCCTTATAATCATTAAATTATTCACGATTGCTGACGCGCTGCAATGTTAAATGTTCCCAAGACCCTGTCCATTCCATGTAAACACAGCCCACGCCATTATGGAGCCACCGCCAGCTTGCACAGTGCCTGTTTGACAACTTGGGTCCGTGGGTTCGTGGGCCCTGATACACACTAACTCTACCATCGTCTTTTACGAACTGAAGCCGGCTGTTATTTGATCAGGCGAGCGTTTTGCAGTTGTGTACGGTCCAGTCTACACGGTCACGAACCCGGAAGTGGCGCGGCAGACGATGTCGTGATGTTAGCGAGGCCACTCGCGTCGGTTATATCCCATTAACGCCAAATTTCGCTACATTGTCCTAACAGATACGTTCGTCGTACGTTCCACATTGATTTTAGCGGTTATTTCACGCTGAATTGCTTGTCTGTTAGCACTGACAACCACTCTAGGCAAGCGCCACTGCTCTCGGTCGTTAAGTGAAGACCGTTGGGCACTGCGTTGTCCGTGGTGAGAGGTAATGCCTGAAATTTGGTATTCTCACCACACTCTTGATATTGTGGAGCTCAGTCTATTGAATTTTCTAACGATTATCTGAATGGAATGTCCCTTACATCTAACTCCAACCAGCTTTCGGCGTTCAGAGTCCCGTCATGTGGCCATAACCATATCTCACGACTTTTCACATGACTCGCCTGAGTGAAAATGACAACTCCAACAATGCAATGCCCTTTATACCTTGTGTACATGACACTACCGCCATCTGTATGTGTGCATATCACTGTTCCATGACCTGTCACATGTATTAAAACCCGTCACCTTAACTTTTCTCTATTTTTTTACGAACCCAGTCTCGAAACTTTTTGGACTAACGGGGTATCTTCCAGACAGTTATAATGAATCAGTCCAGAAAGATGGGACGGAATGGAAACGTGATAGAATGCCACAAAGCACTTATCGCGTTTTGACATGTCCATGTGTAAACCGTGAATGAAGCTGCCGGATTTATAGGCGTATCAACGTCGACTACAAAGCGTATCTATAAGGAACAGTGTACCAGACACACCCTCATAACATGCTGTAATAACAGTCGTCTGGAAATATCCAACCGAACTGGGACGAGAGAGCCGCGCGGGATTACCCGACCGGTCTGATGCGCTGCAGTCATGGGCTGTGCGGCTGGTCCCGGCGGAGGTTCGAGTCCTCCTTCGGGCATGGGTGTGTGTGTTTGTCCTTAGGATGATTTAGGTTAAGTAGTGTGTAAGCTTAGGGACTGATGACGCTAGCAGTTAAGTCCCATGAGATTTCACACACATATGATTTTTTTTTTTTTTTTTTGGGACGAGAGACGACTGTAAGATGTTGTCAATGAGAGTCGGTTTCAATACTGTCAGGAGTTGCTACTGTCAGTAAATACGTCTCAACCAGTCTGGGACCAAGAACTGCGAAGGCAATAGCATGCTATGTTCATTTTCAACCGGGTGCCATTGCTCATAGAGGCACATACGGCTGCACATTTTCCGGGGACCAATAAACGTAGAAAGTGGACACTACCTGGCTGCCGGAGAGTAGTCAAGTCCAACGGGTCATTGTTTTGGCTCTTATGGAGTGATGCAAGGAATCGGTGCATCAACTATACCGGGAGGAGCGTAAACAACGGCATGTGGAAGATGTAGTTACGGATAGAGGTATTTCTGCGATCTTTCCGTGGTGTCTTTCATGCCATGACGTATGTCTACTCATTGATGTTATCTTCAACATGAAGCAAGTAGTTTATTCGAACATTATCGGTGAACAAGTGGCCTTTTCTTCTACGTCTTAGTGAGTATGCTGAGCAGTGTCTATCTTCCAAGATGTCAGCAGCTCAGTGCTCACACGTCTGCGTCCATACATTCGTGGTTTGATGAACACTCAGGCACCTAATGACACCTATTACCCAGAGTGAGTTAGTCAGTTTCTTGTCTGCCTAGACTGATTTAGTCAGTCCAAAAGACCAGACACCACACATTCATACAATGAGTTAGTCCCATGTTCCATGGACGATTCTTTACTATAAATCACAATGTTGTGGCACGAATTATTTTTATGTTCAGATCACAAATTTGCTTGTACATATGCTTACATGCTGAACATTTCTAATATTTTGTTTCATTTTATTTCACTGTTTCAAATTTTTTTAAGAAACAAGATGCACAGACATAAGCTACAAACTTGTGCCCAGTACCTATTACACATTGCAATCGTAGAAATTCTTCTGCGGAACAGGACAAACTTTCCCAATTTTCCAAATTTTAGTTTCTTGTCTGTCAGAAATTCTATATCACAGGGTAGATGATAAAAAACTTGTCTTGCAACATTGTGCACCCTTCTTTTTATGCTAACGAAATCCTTAACGAAATGTCAGGTTTGATTCCATAGGGAAACGGTTGTTCCTAGCGACTGTATTCATATCAAGTTGTAAACAGCGGTGTCAGTGTGTACTCAACTTCTCATGTGAATACTCCAGTTGTGACTATGTGCATACAAAAGTGTTTTCAATATTTTGACGTACATTTACTGCACTGAAAGTGGCCACACAGTGACCGAAATCTAGATATGCAATAAACATCACTCTACTAGAATGAAATTTTCACTCTTGAGCGGAGTGTCCGATGATAAGAAACTTTCAGGTAGATGAAAACTGTGTGCCGGGCCAAGTCTCGAACTCGGAAAGTTGGCCTTTCGTGGGCATGTGCTCTACAGCTCTTTTTTTTCTCCAATTTCGTTAGCTGTATCTGGTCGTTGCGGACGTCCCAAGACATCTTTTGAACTCCGTTGTTCCCTTCACTCAGTTTTTTTTTTTTTTTTTTTTTTTTTTAAATTACAGAGACCAGCCAGCCCTGTGAGCGAACACGCTGAGCTACCATGCCGGCACCGTCTAGGCAACCCAACACGACTCACGACCCATCCTCACAGCTATACTTCCGGCAGTACCACGTCACCTACCTTCCAAACTTCACAGAAGCTCTCCTGCGAAGCAAAGTTCCCGAGTTCGAGTCTCGGTCCGGCAAGCAGTTGTAATCTGTCAGGAAGTTTCATATCACTCCTACTGATGGCTGTACCGTTTAGTATTTGATACATGCAATGTATTCGCAGATGCGAGTACGAACAACAATCTCCTGCGTAAGAAAATAACGACAACGAAGATATGTGCCTGACTGGGACTTGAACAAGTATTTGCCGTTTTACGTGAGCGATTGCCTTAATTGCTTTGGCTATCTGTGCATGTCTCACAGACAGACCCAACTGCCGTGTGTCGTTGTTCCTACATCACATCATGTACTCATGTGCACATTATTTATTTCCTCTACATTAGGGGATGGGTATTTTAATTAAATGTTGGTGCCTAGTATCGGTGGATGAATACATGGTTGCAGTGCCTGTATTGTTAAGAAGATTAATGCAATGTTCCCGTGACATACATGCATATAAAGCGGAACATTTCACAGTTCTTGTGAAAAACACAGGTACCGAAATATGCCATTCAAAATATCTGGGGCTATGTGGAATAGTGAATGAAATGTGGCAACCAACAACCCCGCAAGTTTGTATCCGTGCAGTATCTAATGATCAATGATTAGTTTCAGCTCGACATGGCATAACTGAAAAAAATTGTGGACTCTCTTTCTCGCCGAATTGAAGCCATTATCAAAGTTGGATTGGTATCGTACATGGTGTCTCCTGGAGGTGACTAATTCCTTTTATCCAGTGTCCACACAATATGATTCCTAGATCGTATTTCTCTGACGTAACGAATTTAGCTGAGTCTCTGTCTTTGCAGTTATGGGATACTACGGACCATGAATGTATGTACAGACTGTGAATATTATGCTGATAGTGTGGGAACAAACGATAATTCATTAATCAGGAAATCGCAGCATAGCACAGCGTTTTGAAATAACCAAACCAACTTATCTGACGAGTAACCGTTGGTAACACCGTACAAGCTAACTGGCTGGCTACAAGTCCACTCTCAATGACCCCTTTGACTGTCTCAGTCCCAGTCAGGGCTGGTTTAAGGTCGCGTTCAGTCCTTAGTGCTGATGGACTGTGGGGCCCCTGTTCACCAACCTGATCTCATTTTTGTGGAAATGTGGCATTCCCATTCGACGTCCAATCACATAGGATTTAAATAATTTAAACGCTAGGAGCTACATTTTTGAACCATCACCTGGCCCAATAAGTCAATATTACTCAATAAGCAGAAAATACTTATCACAATCTATATTTGGCCTCCATATACGTGAGAAAAAAAATACATTTCTGAATAACAAGCCTTTTCATCATAGAACTGAAACACAAATTTTGGCCCACCACAGTGAGGTGCGGTCCTGTGTTTCTCGAATTTAAAAATCCCACCAGCTACCGTGCCCGGCCCTCTCTGCCAAAGTCACCCTTCCTGGCGGCTTTTTTCGCGACCTGGCGCTCGCAGTGGCTCAAGACATGGTCTCCTCTCCCACGACGTGCAGTAGTGTGGACTGGCTAGCAGCATGTACCACACTGGGAAGTTGTGGTGAAAGGGGTTTCCTCATTGTATAGCCAAACCGTGACAACACATGCCTAGATCATCTCACAAGCCTTCCGTCATACTATCATGGGCAGTAGAATGGTTCAAATGGCTCTGAGCACTATGGGACTCAACTGCTGTGGTCATAAGTCCCCTAGAACTTAGAACTACTTAAACCTAACTAACCTAAGGACAGCACACAACACCCAGCCATCACGAGGCGGAGAAAATCCCTGACCCCGCCGGGAATCGAACCCGGATGGGCAGTAGAGTGGAGCTGCCTGCAGTTCTGTATTCTCCCAGGTACCTGGAGTGCTTAAGAGGGAGAGACGTCAAACTGGCCGACTTGGAGCAGGAGGGACACCACAGCACATTTTAATTTCCACTGTCTATACTTTTACAAATAAACTCATAAAATTTTGTCAACATGATCAGGCAGGATTCAGGATTCACGCTCGTAGCAATGGAAACTATTCTTTTCACTTTCAATAACAATCAGCTGCAGACAGGATTACGGTCAATGGAGTAAATAATGTCCTGCTTAAAGACTAGCTGCTAATCGACTGCAAATGAAACATTACTTAAATGGTTATTTCATATCGTGAGAGTAACGACGGATAGTCACTAGCTGTATTATGAAAGTGCGAAATCCATCACCATGATACCGTTCAGAGTTAAGGCTGACGAATGTAAGTGAAGAATTCACAAGTGCGAGTTGATGCTGCTCAGAATTCGTCTCTATAAAACATATTGTCGAATAATTCACAATTCCAAAGCTGATGCCGTTTAAAGTTAAAACTTCTGTAACTTTCAGAAGCCCTGTGGAAACTTTAACACATTCACGATGCTGTTGTCTGTTAAACTTCAATCACTTTAGATATGACTGACACATCACTCATCAACCCGCACCTGGTGATTTCTTATAGTGAACCGTTCCCAGGCAATATGGTCGCTGCCCTTCAATAAGCACGATCTATAGCTGGAAAATCTCAAATTTCCATTGAACTTACTATGCTACTCATATTAAAGATGAACTGATACTAGAATCACACCAGATCTTCTATGGTAACACTAGATTTTTGCTGGAGACCTTGGTTTTCTTGTTGTGTACATTTTAATCAGGATGATAGTAAACTTACCACTACTTGCTTCTATATATTATTAAAAGTAATGAAACTTACACGTTTACAAATTCGTATGATCGGATAATGTCTCTTACTGGCGCTACATTTGTTGAATAGTAATTCATTTTGCAGTGAGACACGTTTAACCATCCTCGGAATTAACACACCGGATAATAACTCAGCATGTCTTGAAAGTGTATTTCGATAACGGTGTCCCAGCTCTATCTGTGCACTCTTGATGTCTTAAAAATCGCTAAAGATGTTGGATAGAAGTTATACATTTTTAAAGTTAATAGATATATCTGGGCAATCACGAAGACCCTTAAAAAATCCAGGAGAAATTCCAGGCATAAAACGCTCATGAGAAATTCATCGTCTCTTATGTTAATTGGGACTGATGTATAGTCGTTTTTTAACTCCTCTCTGTCTTCGTGTCTATACTTTTTACTGGGCTCGTATGACCACAGTTGTTTTTTGCGTCCTAAAGCAGAACAAAAACAAAAACATCTGTGAACAGACAACAGCGACAGTCAGAATGGATGGAGACCTTACTAGCAGGACCACCCCTGTCCGGAAAGGCGTTTGTCAAAGTGATACCATCTCTACGAAACTGTTTACCCTTGCATTGGAAAAGTTATAGTAAGAGTCCTAAGTGTATTTCTATTCTAATTCATTAAAATGAAGGCAAATTCGTTAAGTATCAGCTATGTTCGATAATTTAACACTAACTTTTGAAATATGTAAATAAGAACGAAAATATTCGATACTCAATGGGCAGTGAGTTTGTTCATAAGATTGCCTTTCGTATCTATTATTGAGTAACGCGTCATTGATGCTGTAAAGTACTTCATTAATGTGCTCTTTGAGTCTGAATCTTTATTAATTTTTCATTTAATTACATGTGAAGAAATTATTTTAGACTGTTTTAATGTACTCATCTACGACTCACGCAAACATCATTTGGCTATACGAAAAGTTTTCCCCCCATCGCTTCCTTCATTTTTACGTTAGTTTTAGACAAATCTTGACAGACTGCACTTTTCGGCGCCAGGCACGTGTGAGTTAATAGTATTTTGTAGTTATTCCTACAACCTATGAGAAAAGTAACCCATGAGACTTCTGTAAAATCATTCTCTTTCAGTTTTATTTCCCACACTGATCTTTCCGCTCCGAGGCCATTCTGACATGTCGTCCTGGCTAAAAAATGATACGTATTATTTTCTGCAATTGTGTGAATGTGTGAGACTTTACGTGTGAGCGTATGTACGCCCATGTTGCGCTTTTGATCTTGGCTTACCCCTACTGAACTATATCTGTTAATATAGCTTAATATAGTATGTCCTTACGGAACCATAGTGTTAGAATTTTTATACATGCTGCATGCGTAGGTTCGGGAGTAGACTCCGTCTTTAATATAAATGTGTTGTATTCATCTGTTTAGTTCTTCCCCAGTGGGAATACAAGCAAGAAATATTTCATTAACCTCATGCATCCTGTAGGAAAATGTTGAGGGAGACAGTCAGCACAGTTCAATCTCTGGTAGCCGATCGTAAGTCCGATAGTTAGATTTCCGTTGTGCGTTTTTCTTTGGGTAGAACCTAGGGCTAAATTCACTCTATGTTTTTGGGACTTCAGATGAATTGGTACTCAGGGGAAGGCAGAGAATGTTAGGCGCTGTGTTCGTTCGATAGAAAGCTCGCGACTACATAAACTCCCTGTTACAGGGCGAAAGATCGTCCCACCAAAGAATCAAAAACTAATATTTACGAGGAGACATCTCAAGGGGTGGGACTGACTTTTTAAAACAATATATGGTGACGTAGGTTAGCGTCCCCGTTATCTCACCCTGAAGCAATTCACTCTAGTGGGTCCTCGTTTGCGAGTCATCGAAGAAAGAAATTTGGTAATTTTGTATGATCTTCTAGTATGTTGAAACTGACAGTCATGCGTTACTGGTGTAGTGGGATAGTAGTTGGAATAGAAGATGAGGTGCTTTAGGTTGTAAACGTTGAAATCTTGAGAAATGCCTCAAAAAGTTATCTTTAAACAGTTACCGAAATGACTTTTATCCTTACTTTTATTCAATTAATTTGCTTAAATTCAATATTCTGAAATTTCTAAGCGTTTGTCAAGCGATTTTCATCATCGTATTGACATTTACACTCGCTCTTAAATTTTTTTTGCGATCATTCTGTTTCCATTTTGAATCTTTGTGGATGAGGTTTTAATTGTGTTTATTTATACATCACCGTATTTAAACATTTGAAAATTCCGATCTGTTGGTTAAAAAACGGAAAATGCAATAATGTATTAATACTGAGTGTGCAGTTGACTCAAAAATATATTTCTCGTTACGTCAATATATATATATTTTTTGGATGGTAACCGTCGCACAAACATTTAAAACAGAAATTCCTGCTGCATTATGGACAAAATAAATCAGATGAAGAACGTAAATAAATGCGCAAAATGAGGAATATAAATAATGAATGCAGTAATATGGAGAAAAGCTGATCAAACGGAAGATATTAAATCGAGATTAACGCAGAAATAATTAAAATCAAATGCACACAGATTTCATTAAAAAAAAGAGATAGGAAAAAGAAACAGGAGTAAATGTAAAAGGTAACACGACAGTAAAAATGCTGTGGAAAGGGGTGAAAATTATAAAATATTACGTTGAAATAGAATAAAACTAATGGTCCCAGTCGTTTATATAACTGTTTAAACAATTTATGAGAGGCTGACAAGACTGATTTCTTAAACTTCTGAACGCCACTCTCGTACTCCAACCACAATGCTACAGCATAACTAATGCATAAATGCCAGTTTTAACTGTCTAGAACATTACGAAAAATTACCAAATCTTATGGTGAGTGGCTCCAGGGTGACACACCTGGGACAACCTACATCACCATACAGATGGTTTCAGAAAGTAGATCCAATGCGTGGAGATTTCTGCGGATAGGTGGCGCTGGATGGCAGTGTGGGTCGACCAACAGGCGTGCCAAAATACTCCGCGCAATAGCAACAAACAGTGCGTTCCGGGTGGCGCTGTGGTCAACCCACCTGCCTAGCGAACAAGAGATCCCATGTTCGAATCTAGGCGCAGCACAAATCACTAGGCCCTTTCCTTTCCTTCCCTTTCTCCCCCTTCCATCTTCAATTTACATGTGATGTATCACAGCTGCAGAATCCGCGTGGTGTCTGTTCATTAGGACATGTCCGAAAGAACAGACACCCTGCGTTCATGTAATCCGTACAAGACGCCGCGAATTGATATCCTTGTCAGACGTTTTTTTGAAATCGAGAAAGATTGTGTGTCCTATTAATTACAAAGTACACACACCTTTAATAGAGGCGTGATGCCAGTTCTGAGTGCGCTAAGTGGGATCATATAAATTAGTGTTAGGTTACCATGTGAGCAAGGCGTTCCTGACGTGACAGGTGACAAGGGGGAGGCTGTTTAGGGCACCTGTCTCTAATTAGGATTGGCATGATTTTTTTTTTCATCAGTCTTCTGTCTGGTTTGATGCGTCCTCCAAGAATTTCCCTTCTGTGTCAACTTCTTTATCTCCACCTTCTACAGCTACCTATAGCACCACTAAACTTTGATGTCTCAACATATGGCCTACCTTTCTGTCCCTTCCTCTTGCATTGTTTTCCATATATTTCTTTCCTCTACGATTCTGTGCAGAACCTGTGTTCGATCCTAGCAGACTTCTCTTCGCCGTGAATACCCTTTTTGCTAGAGCAAGTCTATTTGTGATGTCATCCTTGCACCGCCCGTCAGGGTCTCTTTCACTGCCCAGGTTGCAGATTTCCGTAGCTTCATCTACTTCGTGACCATCTACCCTAATGTTAAGCTTTGCGCCGTTGTCATTTTTGCTAATTCTCACTACTTTCATCTTTCTTCGATTTACTCCAAGTCCATATTCTGTACTCAGTATACTGCCCATTCCATTCAGCAGATCTTGTAATTCTTCTTCACGTGCATTGAATCTTGCCTTTGATACCTCTTCTCCTTGAATTTTAATTCCACTCTTTTATCTTCCTTTCATTTGCATCATAGCTTCTTCGATGTATAGATGGAACAGCAGGGTCAAAAGATTACATCCCTGTCCTACACCCTTTTTAATCCGAGCACTTCGTTTGTGGTCTTCCCCCCTTATTGGCCCCTCTTGGTTCTTGTACATACTGTATATTACCTGTCTCTGCCTACAACTTAGCCCAATTTTTCTCATAATTTAGAACATACTGCCGAACGCTTCTTACAGGTCGTCGAATCATATGAACGTGTCTTGATTATCCTTTAGTCTTGTTTCCTTTACCAATCGCAACGTCAAAGCTGCCTCTCCGTTGCCTCCAGCTTTCCTAAAGCAAAACTGATCGTCATCTTACACATCCTCAATGTTCTTCTCCGTTCTTCTGTATATTATTCTCGTCAGCAGCTTGGATGCATGAACTGTTAAGCTGATTGTACTATAACTCTCATACTTACCAGCTCTAGCAGTCTTTGAAATTGCGTGGATGATATTTTTCCGAAAGTTGAATGGTATAACGCCAGATTCATACACACCAATGTGAATAGACTTTTTGTTACCACTTCTCAAAACGGATTTAGATATTTTGATGGGCTGTTACACATCCCTTCTGCCTTATTTGGTCTGAAGTCTTGCAAAGCTTTTTAAAATTCTAGTACTGGATACCCTGCCTCATCGGCTTTTGTTTCTTTTCCTAACACGTCATCAGGCAAGTCTTCCCCCTCGTAGAGACCTTCAGCGTACCCTTTCCGCCTATTAGTTCTCTGCCCTGCATTTGACACTGGAATTCCCGTACTTTCACCACCTTTTTTTTTTTTTAATTTCGTCGGAGGTCATTTTGACTTTCCTACGTGATGAGTGAGTTTTTCCGACAAGCATTACTCTTTCGATTTCTATACATTTTTCAAGCACCCATTTCACTTTAGCTTCCCTGCACTTCCTGTGTATTTCGTTCCACACTATGTTTCTCTGCGTTCCTGAATTCTCCAGAGCATATTTTTACCTCCTTCTTTCATCGTTGAAATGAAGTATTTCTTCTGTTATCCCTGGTTACGTCTCAGTTAACTTCTTTTACTTACTTTCCTTTCCAACTTCTGTGATTGCCTTTTTTAGAGATGTCCATTTATCTTCAATCATACTGCTTACTGAGCTATTCCTTCTCGCAGTATCTATAACCTTGGAGAACTCCAAGCGTGTCTCTTCATTTCTTAGTACTTCCGTAACACACTTCTTTGAGCATTAATTCTTCTTGAGTAGTCTCTTAAACTTCAAGCTACTTTTCATTACTACTAAATTGTGATCTGCGTCTATATCAGCTGCTGGCTGCGCCTGACAATCCAGTATCTTACATCGTGATCTCTGCCTGACCATGAAGTAATTTAACTGGAATCTTCCGTAGTTTCAGACCTTTTCCAAGTATACCTCCTTGTCTTGTGATTTTGAAAAGGTTATTCGTTATTACTGGCAGAAATTTATTATAGAACTCAATTAATTTTTCACCTATCTCATTCCTACTACCAAGCTCACATTCTCCAGTAGCCATTTATTCCACTCCTTCCCCTGAAACTGTATTCCAGTGGCCCATAACTATTAGATTTGCGTCCTCCCTTATATACAACCGTTCAATGTCATTATACACTTCCTCCGTCTCTTCTTCCTCGGTTTGTTCTAGGAGCTACAGTCTGGAACCGCGCGACCGCTGCGGTCGCAGGTTCGAATCCTGCATCGGGCATGGATGTGTGTGATGTCCTTAGGTTACTTAGCTTTAAGTAGTTCTAAGTTCTGAGTTTGCGACATCGGCTTGTATACCTGAACTATCGCCGTCAGTGTCGGTTTCCTGTCGATTCTGGTGAGAACAACCTTTTCACTGAACTGCAAACAGTAACACACTCACCGTCCTACCTTTTCCTGTTCCTAACGAATCCTACACCCTTTATACTATTCTCTGCTCCTGTTGACAATTCCTTGTACTCATCTGAAAAGAAATTCTCGTCTTCTTTCCATTTCACTTCAACTGAGCGCCAATATATCTAAATTGAGCCTTTGCATTTCCGTTTTCAGATTGTCTAGCTTACCAACCACGTTCAAACTTCTCACATTCCGCGCCGTGACACGTAGAATGTTATTATTTCGTTGATTATTCAATCTTATCCTCATTCACCTCTCCCTCGGAAGTCTCCGCCCGGACATCCGAATGGGGGACTATTCTAGAATCTTTTTCAAATGAAAAATTCCTCATGACACTTTTTCAATTATGGCCACATTGTAAGTAGTCTGTTTAGGTTCTTATATTGGTAACACCACGTAGCACTCTGTATGAAAATCACTGGCTGTGCTGTGTGCAGTATGTGGCTAGTTTGCATTGTTGTCTGCCATTGTAGTGTTGGGCAGCTGGATGTTAACAGCGCGTAGCCAGCAGTGGTGGATGTGGGGAGAGAGATGGCGGAGTTTTGAAGTTTGTAAGACTGGATGTCATGAACTGCTATATATATTACGACTATTAAGGTAAATACATCATTTGTTCTCTATCAAAATCTTTCATTTGCTAACTATGCCTATCAGTAGTTAGTGCCTTCAGTAGTTAGAATCTTTTATTTAGCTGGCAGTAGTGGCGCTCGCTATATTGCTGTAGTTCGAGTAACGAAGATTTTTGTGAGGTAAGTGATTTGTGAAAGGTATGGTTAATGTTAGTCAGGGCCATTGTTTTGTAGGGATTTCTGAAAGTCAGATTGCGTTGTGCTAAAAAAATATTGTGTGTCAGTTTAAGCACAGTCATGTATATTTTTTCAAAAGGGGAAGTTTCAAATGTCGACCCTTAGCCGAGGATACCTCACTGGAATCTTCTGATTTTTTTCTTGTAGTTTGTGTAATTAGTGTAGCCTTTGTTTATTGCTAGCGCGTAATCATAGAGAGAATTTCCTTTGTAATTGTAGTTTTTCATTGTTGTACAGTAAAACAGTTGTGACATGCATGTAGATTTGCACCAAGTATTTCGCTGCTGCGCTTGCAATTAAGTAGAAATTATTTCCATTGCTATGTTATCTTATTTTGCTCTTCAAATTGTGCTTTTCTGTGTTATCGTGTGAAATATTGTGACAATTATGGCGCGTGAAAAACGTAATACTAGGCTCCAAAGTAAACTGAGAAATGACAGTGAAGACGAAAGCAGTGTGTTAGCGCCACCGTGTAATGAATTAACTAATGTTTAACATAGTAATTTGGTAATTGTGCATAGGGAAATGGAGCTGGCGGCAAACAATGGCGTAGGCAGTGAAACAATTAGTGAACAGGGAAGCATTATCGATCGATCGGTCGGCAACAGCTCGCCTCAGGAATCCGAAATGACAGGACACAATTCTACAAATACTGTAGATTCAGGTTTTGCGTCCTCACCGTTTTCTCAAATAATTCAAGACACATTTTCTGCTTGTCAAAATGTGAATGTTGCCGGTGCAAATGCACTGCCGAAAAGCGTAGAGGAACAGATTCCAGACACTAATGCATTGTTATTAGAGCTAATGCAACAAATGGAACAAAATCAGAGACAAACACAGCCAAAGCTTCAAAAGTTAGACGCAATGGAACAACACCAGAGACAAACACAACAACAGTTAGACACAATGGAACAAAATCTTCAAAAGTTAGACACAATGGAACAACACCAGAGACAAACACAGCAACAGTTAAACACAATGGAACAAAATCAGCGACAAACACAGCAAAAGCTTCAAAAGTTAGACACCACACTTGAACAAACACGTGAAGATTTAACTACTGAGGTACATAACATTGAATCGAAATGTCAAAAAGTCTGTAATGAAGTAAAAACACAAATTTGTGAGCATTTTCAACCTAATTTTTCGCGGCATGAAAATGCATTTCAGAATCACGAAGCAGCCATAAAAGAACTGCAAACCATTGTTCATGAAAATCACGACACCTTGCAAGCTAAGATTGACTCAGTTGCATCTACCGATTCGGTTACGCAACTTGCAAAAACTCAGGAAAACTTAAAGGACACAGTAGATACTCTGAAACTTGGTTCAGAAAAACACACTGAGGAAATAAGTACAATATCGGAGAAAGTAGCCGAACTTTCGGATCAGTTCACTTACTTATCTACAAAGGTAGACGATGATCTGAATGACACAAGACCTGTAGCCATCACTGACACAGAAGAGTATGAACAAATTAAGAACTTCAAACAAAATAAGAATCAAACTAATACGCAACAAAAAAGAGAAATCCGGGAAGTACAAGATCAGTTGGCACAAGTAATACAAAAATTATACATTTCAGAGGACACTCGCGCTCCAACACGGGAAGAGAGACTTAGAAATACGGAACAACCACAAAATAATAACACAGGACACTTCGGAAATTATGAAAGAAATTGGCAAGGCGCATCGGATTTTGAGATGGAACCGCCGAAACGAAGTAACAATGAGCGGTGTGCGACTCGCCGACACGATGATTTCGACTATGAGCTGTTCATTACTACACGTAAATTAAAAACATTTAAGAATTCTGACAACGATATTCATCCACAAGCATGGCTTCATCAATTCTCTCATTGTTTTCCTCCCAACTGGTCATTGGAGCACAGGTTAGAATTTATGTGTGCCTACTTAGAGAGTGAACCAGCTGTAAGAATGCGATCGGTCATTCACGATTGCCACAGTGAAGGAGAATTTTATCACGCCTTCCTCTCAGCATATTGGACTACACAAGACCGAGTAAAACATAGCATCATAATGATGAAACATTTCGAACAATCTGAATTTTCCAGTCTTGTGAAATATTTTGAAGACATGTTGCACAAGAATCAGTACCTGTCAAACCCATACTGCCCCTCAGAACTCATCCGCATTTGCTTAATCAAACTGCCTGAACATTTAAGAAATATTATTTTGGCAGGGCGTTGCAAAGACGACATTGAAGCATTTCAGGGACTCTTACAAGAATTAGAAATTGACAGAGACAGTCGCGGGATGCGAAAACAGAAAAACAATCACTACAGGTCACATCCATCACAATTCTGTGACGACAGAAACAATAACTGGACACGACAAGTCTATTCTCACAACACAAATCGTGACCAAAACAGACACCACCCGTATGACAACCACTGGCAGAGTAATAGTTACAGAGAAAGATCGCGTTTCCGTAGTAATGAATATGACAGAGACAATCATAGAAACAGACAATACGGCAACCAGAACTATTATTATGAAGGGAGACACAATAACTTCAGACGCAACGGTCCACAGTGCAGTCATAATTCGGGGAGAAATTCTCCACCACGTGACCGACAAGAAAGAAACTATGGTATCTACCGACATGACGACAGACGATATGATCGTAGCGACAGACCTGAACTGCATCAGAACTGGCGGGATTCAAACAGAGCAGGGCTCCCTCGACAAGGTGAATTTGTAGAAGTTAGGTCTCATAATCCCAATAACGACGCGCACCAACAAAGAAACAGACAATGACTCGCACCGCAGGCAGCCACGTGCGCCTGCTGGCTCAGGAAAAAATAACATAGACGCTAACCTTGAGGAAAATTCCAGTATTCTTTACCGACGTATACCACATGATAATTGCGTTAAAGCTGAAACTCTGCATACTAGGAAGAGCAAAGGATTACACCACATTTCACATGTAAAACCATTTGTTGAGAGATAATCTGCTTTTTAACTTAGTCTTTGCTACAAAATTTTTCACTTCACGTTACTAGTATTCTTTTTCAATCTTAGAATCTGTTAATATGCAACAATGTTTGAAGTTAAATATCCAGTCAAGAACCCAGAGAACTTATTTAACCAGAAATTACGAATGCATTGTTATTGTGAACAGACGACACGGTGTTATTGTGTGTGTACATTCTTGCTTGTTAGTTGCACGATTACGTAACGAATATAAGGCTCACATACGTAGAACACTTACCAGTACTGCTAATGAGATTTTAATGCAACATTTTGGTTTACTTGAAAATATATTCTGGATTTAAAGTACTTTCTGTGAGATACCAGATGACACAGTGGTTAGTTTATGTGACAGCTACACGATTTTATCACGACGCTACTAATGAGTGACAATTTACAATGTTGCTTTTGCGGTGTATCTGTTTTATATCTGCACAGTTTTTCTGAATTCTTCTGGAAAGTAAAACATGTTTTAGTAGTAACTTTTGTGGTATAGCTACAAGGAGACAGCCTTTCCCGTAGCACAACAATACGTTACAGCGCAGTACTTTCTTCATCAAGGCAATAAGCGTAATAACTAACATATCTATATGCAAAGCATTTCACTTTTGTTTATGATGAGGTAAGTACATTGACTTCAGCAGAACTTTGCTTACAGAGGACGATAACTACGACATTTCCACAGAATTATCTTACAGCAAGACGCACATTTAGCGCTACAGGACACGCATTTGAGTGATTAATTTTGTACTTAATACATTTATTTTTAAAAATTTTTGAATTACAAAGAAAGTTTTCCGTGATACATTTCACTCCATTGCTGTAATCTGTAACACCTGAGGGTATAATTACATTAATCTTCAGGGGGGTACATGCTTACTTTGTGTACCATGTGTCTGGCAAGCACAAGGAGCCCTAGCTAATATGGTATTTGCTTATACAACTTTACACATTGGTACCATATTTCTCTAACACACAAATTACACAGCTATCTGATCATTTAACTGAGAGATAAACATTTTTTTACTACATCAGTGACACATGTTTACGCAATTATACAGTTGGGTAACTTCACACTTAGGAAATTGTATTTTGTCTGTACTTTGTGAACTGTTCATATTTTTTTGGAACCATTGTCATATTATGAGAGCTTTGAATGATATATTTGGTATGGGATTACGATTTTTAAAGTACGTTTGAGGCAGATGACACTTTTGACATGAGCAGTGAATTTTTTTAGGTTTTGAAATTATTGGAGGAAGCTACGACGATTTTGAGAGTTGAATAAGGTGTTATGATGTTATTATTACGATGACTATGTGTATTATGCTGTTGCGGTATGTTTATGATCAATAAGCTGATGCTATATGAGTTATTTGAGTATGCTACATATCTGTTATGATGAAATATTGAAGAAGTGTCGACAAATAAGGTAAGGAATAATGAGTAGTGGTTAGGGACTCTGACTTGTGAAAAAGTATGTTGGAAACCAAGAATCATACTTTAAGAGTTATGAAATCTATGTAAATGCGTGAATGTATTACAATGCCGACAAAAATTTTTTGGACTCTGTTATATCAATAGGATTTTGTTTCTACAGATTTGTAACGCAAATTCTTGACCTGTGAAATATTTTTATATGAGACTGTCACTGTGGCGGAAACTGCTGTCATAAATATTTCCATAAGAAAGTTAAGTGACCACCTGCACGTAATGTGTCGTGGGCAGCTGCACGGCAGTCGCCTGGAAAAAAGCCATTAGTGTGCGCCTTTCAGAGGCACAGATGAAAAAAAAAGAGGCCATTATCCTCGCTATTGATATTTCTTTGTAGAAAGCATCGCAAATACGACACGCACAAACTTGAAAACATATGATTATACTGTGGAGCTTTTAATTTATGATATTTACTAAAATGCCTGATGAAATGATGAGAAACATTGTACATCTATTGTCTTTCTAGTTGAGAGTTTGCTCATTTTGTTTAATATCAAGTTTCTAGCTGCAGCAGCATTGGTTAAAATAGAATTTTATAGATGTACTAATACAAATATTTTCTGTCTACAGATACAGTAAATACAAATTTTGTAATACACTTCCCAAAAAATGAGGGAGCACAAAGACATTTCCCTTCACAGGAACTGCATACATAATTTACTTTTCAAGTACTTGGTAATTTTTACTGTAGAATAAGTTGTGGTGCACCACTTTAACTACATAGACATTAAGATGTGAATATACATTTCCCTTGTCTGCATTGTTATCTTTAGTGTAATAATTTTTCTGCTTGAGCTATGTCATGTTCAGATATAAGTTACTGCATTTGCTGCTGCTGTTTGCCAGGCATAGTGCTACTGAATTTCACTTTGTATTACTCTGTTAAGCCAGTTTTACTACTGATTTATTTTTTTTGTTGCTGCACATTGGCTCATAATAGTTGTAATGTTGCATTTTCTCTGTTAATTTAGATTTACAGCTGCTCGGTTTGGCAATTTGCATTTTTTGTCATTGCTGTTTGTGTTAATTGTTTTGTGCTGCTGCATTGCCTCGTCCCTTAGTTTAGCATCTGAGCTCAGTAGATTTAAGTTAGCTTAAGATGGGGTAGGCCATATAAGAGAACAAGTTGTGATGAATTGGAACAAATGCATTGAGAAACTATAAGAAAATGGTTTGGCCAAAAAAGTATTTGGAAAGAGGATATGAACAAAAAAATTAGGGTTTAGGGACAACAGGTTTAGGTAGGATTTTCTTGGAAATAAATGATGAGGTAAGATAATGGAAAATAAATAATGAGGTAAGAAATATGTGAACATATAAATACAGAAAGCATGCTTGGATAGGATTTTTTTGGTGGAAACAAATGTTGAAATAAGACGAAAGATCTATGGAATGAAGTTTTAGGTTGGACTGCAGTACCAAATGTTACACTGAAAACAAACCCTGCCCTTTCCTCTTGTGTTATTCTGCTATGTGTTTGTGTACTCTTGTATATTTGTGTTTTTCCTGTCTTTATGTGTTTAGCTGATATGAGTTACGTTGTAGAGTTTTTCTAATACTATGTTATTTACTTTGTAAACATGTTTAGACATTATTTATCTGTTCTGTTTTGTTGCTCATATGTGAAGTTGATGTTTCAAAAGTTATTCTGATCTTTATGTATGTACTTATGTCATAATTCTCGTAACACTGATGTGCATGTTTATGTCTATTCTTTTGAAAGCCTGTTTTACTACAAATGTTATTTGTACTATTATGTTCTTTAATGATGTATTTTGTACCTTTGTTATTGTATTCTTATGTTATAAAATTTTAATTGACACCAGTTCATCAAATTAAGTAACTTGTAAGTTACATTTCACTGCACACGTTTCTGTTGGTCATAGTATATGGACAATATGTGAGAAGTAGGGACTGTTAGTGTTTGCACGTGTGTTAATAATTCAGCAACGGACTGGATAACAGCATTGCTGGTTCTAAGGACAATTCCAAAAACTGTGTGAGTGCACAAGTGGTGGTTTATGGACTTGCTATATTCTCCGCAAGACTCTTCGATGGCGATTGTGCACCTGCACAGTCGCCGCAGATGGCTGCTGGCCATCTCTACAAGGACTACAGTGGATCTACTCTGTGATGACCTACCTACCAATATTCTTCAAAACCTCGACTGACTCTGCGGTGGGTTTGCTCTGTTGTGGCCCATTACCTGTCTGCATGTCAAGAGTCAGCACTGTCTTTTCGTTGGAAGGACAACATTACTTCTTCAAGACTGCATGGAAATCCACTACCTCCATGTGCATTTTCTTCTACTGCTCAGACTTTGAGACAAACACTGCTATTTTACTGTGATGAACGATCAGGACTGTCTTTATGGACTGTGAGAAAATTTTAGGTTTTGACCAACATTGTATCAATAAGTGTGTGCATTTGATTTCTTTGTTATTGTAATTATGAAATTTTTTTTCAAATCATTATTGGCCACTGCCCAAAACAGTTTCTAAATTTTTTTGTGGGAGCATGGGGGCTATGTAAGTAGGCTGTTTAGGTTCTTATATTGGTAACGCCACGTAGCGCTCTGTATGAAAATCACTGGCTGTGCTGTGTGCAGTCTGTGGCTAGTTTGCATTGTTGTCTGCCATTGTAGTGTTGGGCAGCTGGATGTTAACAGCGCATAGCGTTGCGCAGTTGGAGGTGAGCCGCCAGTAGTGGTGGATGTGGGGAGAGAGATGGCGGAGTTTTGAAATTTGTAAGACTGGATGTCATGAACTGCTATATATATTACGACTATTAAGGTAAATACATCATTTGTTCTCTATCAAAATCTTTCACTTGCTAACTATGCTTATTAGTAGTTAGTGCCTTCAGTAGTTAGAATCTTTTATTTAGCTAGCAGTAGTGGCGCTCGCTATATTGCAGTAGTTCGAGTAACGAAGATTTTTGTGAGGTAAGTGATTTGTGAAAGGTATAGGTTAATGTTAGTCAGGGCCATTTTTTTGTAGGGATTTCTGAAAGTCAGACTGCGTTGTGCTAAAAAAATATTGTGTGTCAGTTTAAGCCCAGTCACGTATATAATTTTTCTAAGGGGACGTTTCAACATGTCCTGAGGTTACTCTTTATGTGTTTTTAATGCAGTGGTTCCCATTGCGTTCTGCAGCCTCATGTCCTTGATCATTGGCGATTCTTCTACCTTTAGAGGCAGTTTTGTACTCCAAGGGCCAGAGAGTGCTCTGAATCTCTGTCCGCTCCTTCGACATCTTTCACAAGGCCGTTGCCAGAATTAGGGTGATTTCTTATGCCGGAAGTCTTCGGCCGCCAACGCCGATGATTTTTGATCTACATTTAAATTCCGTTAAGTGGACTTCTTTAAATATTCTTTTACGTTGTTATATGCTACTACCGATGGAGTTTCAAGGTTAGAACGTTTGATTGTTCACCCAAACGTGAGGTACACAAGAGTATATTAAACATTAGCATTAAATGATTCTCCTGATCCATAGACCCGCTTGGCTATACGTGATTCTGACCGATGTACTTGCCCCAGGCGAAGGATTGTGCGGACCAACAGGTCGAATATAAACGAAAAATCGGTTTTGAAATCGTAGGTACCAGTGACACAGGAAATCTCCTCATTGTAAATGCGCAATAGCATCGCCTTATTTACAGTGACCTTAAGGAAATATGCCCACTGAGATAACAACTACAATTACCGAACATTACAGATTAGTAGAAAGGCGACTCCTTCCCATACTGGATAACGGTTATCAATAGACTCGTTCCTAACAAACGGTCGCATATCAGGAAAAGGCAATTACAACACGTTATCTTCGATAAATTATTTATACGTCGGACGACACCGAAGGCCACTGTGACACATGCGGTCTGGTACAGTAGTTTCACCACACACAACATTGTTTTCCATTCCTCGACGCACTCATGATATTGTAGATCTAGGAATATTGAATTCCCTAACAGCTTCCCATGCGTCTAGCTCCATCTACTATTCCCCATTCAGTCTATTATTTCCCGTCGTGCGGCCATAATCAAGTCGGAAAAATTTTCACGTCCATCATCACAGGCGCAGTGCCCTTTTATAGCTTGTGTACCGCAATTTGTGTATGTGCATATCGCTCCCCGAAGGTTCTTGCAACCTGAGGAGCGGATACACTAATTGCTTCAATGGGCTGAATTTTAATTTTCGTTTACAGTACTGATCAGAATAATAAAATATCCATTATAGCTATGGTTAAAAGCTCAGTACAAATATACTCTGAAGAGCCAAAGAAACTAGTACATCTGCCTTATTTCATGTAAGGACCCCCCTTGCTCCCCCCTCCCCCCCCCCCCCCTCCAGGAGCATGCAGAAGTGCCGCAACACGACGTGGCATGCACCCGAGTAATGTCTGAAGTAGTTGTGGAGCGAACTAACACCATGAATCCTTCAGGACAGTCCTTGAATCCGTAAGAGTACTGGGGGGGGGGGGGGGGGAGGGGTGGAGATCTTTCCTTAACAGCACGTTGCAGGGCATCCCAGATATGTTCAATAATGTTCATGTCTGGAGAGTTTGGTTGTCAACAGAAGTGTTTACATTGAGAAGAGTGTTCCTGGACCAATTCCGGAGGTGTGTGGTGTCGCATTGTCCTGACTGCATTGTCCAAGTCCGTCTGAATGCACAATGGACATGAATGGATGCAGGTGACCCGACAGGATGCTTACGTACGTGTCACCTGTCAGATTCGTACCCAGACGTATCACGGGTCCCATATCACTCCACACCATTACAGAGTCTCCACCAGCTTGTACAGTCCTCTGCTGACATGCACGATCCATGGATTCATGAGGTTCTCCCCGTACCTGTACTCGTCCATCCGATCGATACAAACTGAAACGATCCGTCTGACCAGGCAACATCTTTCCAGTGAACAGTCCAGTGTCGGCGTTGACGGGTCCAGGTCAGGCGTAAAGCTTTGTGTCGTGCAGTCATCAAGGGTACACGAGTGTGCCTTCGTCTCCGAAAGCCCATGTCGATGATGTTTCGTTGAATGATTCGCACGCTGACACTTGTTCACGGCCCGGTAATGAAATCAGCAGCAGTTTGCGAAAGGGTTGCACTTCTGTCACGCTGAAAGATTCTCTTCAGTGGTCGCTGGTCCCGTTCTTGTAGGATCTTTTCCGGACGCTGCGATGTTGGAAATTTGATGTTTTACCAGATTCCTGATATTCACAATACGCTGTCAAATGGTCGCGCGGGAAAATCCACATTTCACCGTTACTCGGAGATGCTGTATCCTATCGTTTGTGCGCCGACTATAAAACCACGTTAAAACTAACTTTAGTCTTGATAACCTGCTATTGTATGAGCAGTAACCGATCTAACAACTGCACCAGACACTTGTTTTCATATACAGGCGTGGCCGACAGCAGCACCTTATTCTACCTAGTTACATACCTCTGTATGTACCAGCTTCTTTGGCGCTTCAGCGTATTTACAAGTGTATTGCATTGGACTTAATCATAGACATTACTTCTAATATGCTGAATTCAATTTTCTTCCGATTTCTGCCCAAACTGACTTCTTTTGCATTTAGTTTTCCAACTCGACGTCAGCCATGTTCCACAAAATATGTAGTTCGTCCACCAGCTCGATAAGCTGCTCATCCTCTGTGGCAGAGAAGCGCTCAGTCGACACTTCTGGTGAACGTTTCAGTAGTTGGATCGGAAGAATTGTCTACTCCCTTACTGCCCGTGCGGGCGAAACAGGCACTCCAGCCAGCTATCGCCCAGTAATCGCTGCTGCTCAGTTCGACTTCCCCCCAAACTCTTCTAACCAAGCGAATCGTTGCTGCGTGCGTGACGCGCTCCTCGCGCAGGTACAGCCCGCAGCGGCACAAGGTGGCCTGCACCCTAGGAAAACGGTCTCGTATATTTCCTTGCACGCGATTGTCGCAGGTAGGAAAATGTAGCATTAGGGTAGAGCAGTAACTCACTGTCTGCCCTTATCGTGCAGCGGAATGTGTGCCGCGTCGGCTATTAACGCGCTATCGGTTGGCGTTACATCCTGAAAATAATGCGGTCGCTCCGCACTCAACGAAGTCATTGTCAGCAGGTAAGTCTTGCGCTGTCGCGGACGCTTTGCAACTGTCTCGGCCTACAGCAAGAGACAGGCCGTCTTACGAAATACACCATTGCCCGTTAAAATTGCTACACCACGAAGATGACGTGCTACAGACGCGAAATTTAACCGACAGGAAGAAGATGCAGTGATACGTAAATGATTAGCTTTTCAGATCATTCACACAAGGTTGGCGCCGGTGGCGACATCCACAACGTCCTGACATGAGGAAAGTTGCCAGCCGATGTCTCATATACAAACAGCAGTTGACCGGCGTTGCCTCGTGAAACGTTGTTGTGATGCCTCGTGTAAGGAGCAGAAATGAGTACCATCACGTTTCCGACTTTGATAAAGGTCAGATTGTAGCCTACCGCGATTGCGGTTTATCGTATCGCGACATTGCTGCTCGCGTTGGTCGAGATCCAATGTCTGTTAGCAGAATATGGAATCGGTGGGTTCAGGAGGGTAATACGGAACGCCGTGCTGGATCCCAACGGCCTCGTATCACTAGCAGTCCAGATGACAGGCACCTTATTCGCATGGGTGTAACGGATCGTGCAGCCACCTCTGGATCCCTGAGTCAACACATGGGGACGTTTGCAAGACAACAAACATCTGCACGAACAGTTCGACGACGTTTGCAGGAGCATGGACTATCAGCTCGGAGACCGTGGCTGCGGTTACCCTTGACGCTGCATCACAGACAGGAGCGCCTGCGATGGCGTACTCAACGACGAACCCGGGTGCACGAATTGCAAAACATTTTTTCAGATGAATTTAGGTTCTGTTTACAGCATCATGATGGTCGCATCCGAGTTTGGCGACATCGCGGTGTACGCACATTGGAAGCTTGTATTCGTCATCGCCATACTGGCGTATCACGCGGCGTGATGGTATGGGGTGCCATTGGTTACACGTCCCGGTCACCTCTTGTTCGCATTGACGGCATTTTGAACAGTGGACGTTAAATTTCAGATGTGTTACGACCCGCGGCTGTACCCTTCATTCGATCCCTGCGAAACCCTACATTTCGGCAGGATAATGCACGACCGCATGTTGTAGGTGCTGTACGGGCCTTTCTGGATAGAGAAAATGTTCGACTGCTGCCCTAGCCAGTACATCCTCCAGATCTCTCACCAATTGAAAACGTTTGGTCAACGGTGGCCGAGGAACTGGCTCGTCACAATACGCCAGTAACTACTCTTGATGAACTGTGGTATCGTGTTGAAGCTGCATGGGCAGGTGTAACTGTACACGCCATTTAAGAGCTCTGTTTGACTTAATGCCCAGGCGTATCAAGGCCGTTATTACGGCCATAGGTGGTTGCTCTGGGTACTGATTTCTCAGGATCTATGCACCAAACTGCATGAAAATGTAATCACGTCAGTTCTAGTATAATACATCTGTCGAATGAATTCCCGTTTTTGATCTGCATTTCTTCTTGGTGTAGCAATTGTAGTGGCCAGTAGTGTACTACTGTGCGTATATTCCGAAAACTGTCTTGAAAAGATAGTTGTACAACCGACAAGCAATGGAAGTATTTTAGGCCTTGTAGCTACAAACAAATCTGACCGTATCGACGGTGTCAGTATAGAGGCAGGGATTAGTGATGTTGACGTCATCGTTGCGGCGATCGCCACTGAAGGTAATGCACTGACGTGACGAAAGTCATGAGATAGCGGGAGGTGCATATACAGACGGCATTAGTATCCGTTACACAAGGTGTGAAAGGGAAGTGCATTGTCGGAACTGTCATTTGTACTCACTGATTCATGTGAAAATGTTTTGGTGATTATGGTCGCACGACGGGAATTAACAGACTTTGAACGTGGAATTGTAGCTGTAACTCGACGCATGAGACATTCCTTTTAGGGAACTATTAGGGGATTCAATATTCCGAGATCCACAGTTTCAAGAAGGCGCCGAGAAGACCAAATTTCATGCATTACATTTCACCACGGACGACGCAGTGGACTGCGGCTTTCACTTGACGACCGAGCAGCGGCGTTAGCGTAAAGTTTTCAGTGTTAATAAACCAACGTGGTACGTACGACGAACGTGTCCGTTGGGATAGTGTGACGAAATCTGACGTTAATGAGCTATGGCAGCAGACGACCGACGCAAGTGACATAGCCTGCAGCACCCCTCGTGGTCTCATGACCATGTCGATTGGACCCTAGACGACTGGAAAACCGTGGCCTGTCAGAAGAGACCTGATTTCAATTGGTAAGAGCTGATGCTGGGTTCGAGTGTGGCATAGACCCCACGAAGCCCTTGACCCAAGTTGTCAACAAGGGACCCTGTGAGCTGGCGTTGGCTCCATAACGGTGTGGGGTGTATTTACATAGAATGGACTGAGTTCTCTGGTCAAACTAAAGCGATCAGTCACTGGAAATGGTTATCTTTGGCTACATGGAGACCATTTGCACCCATTCATGAAATTCAAGTTCCCTAAAATCAATTGAATAGTTATGAATGACAATGCCCCATGTCACCCGGCCACAATTGTTAGCGATTCGGCTGAAGAACATTCTGCACACTTCAAGCGAATGGTTTGGCCCTCCATATCGCCCGAAATGAGTCCCATCGAAAATTTATGGGACGTAATGGAGAGGTCAGTTCGTCCACAAAATCCTGTGCCTGAAACACTTTCGTAATTGTAGACAGCTGTAAGGCAGCATGGCTCAGTACAGGGGACAGGCAAAGTAATTTGAACAGTGATTGTAATGGGATGGTTGTGTTTGACGGTCAATAACGTTGGAAGGTCACGTGTCGTGCTCAAATGTGTGTGTTCAGTACTGACTACGCATTGTACCAAATTGTTTACGAGTCCCCCGCCGATGAACTATAGACCTTGTCGTCGGTGGGGAGGCTTGCGTGCCTCAACGATACAGATCGCCGTGCCGTTGGTGCAACCACAATGGAAGGCATCTGTTGAGAGGCCAGAAAAACGTGTAGTTCCTGAAGAGGGGCAGCAGCCTTTCAGTAGTTGCAGGGCAACAGTCTGGATGATTGACTGATGTGGCCTTGTAACACTAACCAAAACAGCCTTGCTGTGCTGGTACAGCGAACGGAAGGGGAAACTACAGCCGTAATTTTTCCCGAGAGCATGCAGCTTTACTTTATGGTTAAATGATGATGGCGTCCTCTTGGGTAAAATATTACGGAGGTAAAATAGTCCCCCATTCGGATCTCCGGGCGGGGACTACTCAAGAGGACGCTGTTATCAGGAGGAAGAAAACTGGCGTTCTACGGATCGGAGCGTGGAATGTCACATCCCTTAATCGGGCAGGTAGGGTAGAAAATTTAAAACAGGAGATCGATAGGTTAAAGTTAGAAATAGTGGGAATTAGTGAAGTTCGGTGGCAGAGGAACCAGACTTCTGGTCAAGTGAATACAGGGTTATAAATACAAAATCAAATAGGGGTAATGCAGGAGTAGGTTTAATAATGAATAGGAAATAGAAATGCGGGTAAGCTACTACAAACAGCGTAGTGAACGCATTATTGTGGCCAAGATAGATACGAAGCCCATGCCTACCACAATAGTACAAGTTTATATGCCAACTAGCTCCGGAGATGACTAAGAGATGAAATGTATGATGAAATAAAAGCAATTATTCAGATAGTTAAGGGGGCCGAAAATTTAATAGTCAGTGACAGGAACTCGACAGTAGGGAAAGGAGGAGAAGGAAACGTACTAGTAGAATATGGAATGGGAGTAAGGAATGAAAGAGGAAGCCGCCTGGTAGAATTTTCCATAGAGCATAACGTAATCGTAGCTAACACTTGGTTCAATAGTCATAAAAGAAGGTTGTATACATGGAAGAAGCCGGGAAATAGTGGAAGGTCCCAGATACATTATATAATGTTAATACAGAGATTTAGGAACCAGGTTTTAAAATATAAGATATTTCCAGGGGCAGATGTGGACTTTATCCACAATCTATTGGTTATGAACTGTAGATTAATACTGAAGAAACTGCAAAAAGGTAGGAATTTGAGGAGATGGGACCTGGATAAACTGAAAGAACCAGAGGTTGTAGTGAGCTCCAGGGAGAGCATTAGGGAACGATTGACATGAATGGGGGAAAGAAACACAGAAGAAGAAGAATGGGTAGCTTTGAGAGATGAAATTGTACCGGTAGCAGAGGATCAAGTAGGTAAAAAGACGAGGGCTAATAGAAATCCTTGGGTAACAGAAGAGATACTGAATTTAATTGATGAAAGGAGAAAATATAAAAATGCAGTCAATGAAGGAGACAAAAAGAAATACAAACGCCTCAAAAATGAGATCGACAGGAAGTGCAAAATGGCTAATGAGGGATGGCTAGAGGACAAATATAAGGATGCAGAGGCTCAAATCACTAGGTGTAAGACAGATAGTGCTTACAGGAAAATTAAAGAGAACTTTGGAGAAAAAAGAGCCACTTGTATGAATATCAAGAGCTCAGATTGAAAGCCAGTTCTAAGCAAAGAAGGGAAAGCAGAAAGGTGAAAGGAGTATATAGAGGGTCTATACATGGGCAATGTTCTTGAGGACAATTTTATAGAAATGGAAGACAATGTAGATGATGATGAAATATGGGATATGATACTGCGTGAAGAGTTTGAGAGAGCACTGAAAGACCTAGGTCGAAACAAGGCCCCGCGTGTAGACAACATCCCATTATAACTACTAACAGCCTTGGGAGAGCCAGGCCTAACAAAACTCTACCATCTAGTGACTAAGATGTATGAGACAGGCGAAATATCCTCAGACTTCAAGAAGAATATAATAATTTCAATCCCAAAGAAAGCAGGTGTTGCCGGCCGAAGTGGGCGAGCGGTTCTAGGCGCTACAGTCTGGAACCGCGCGACCGCTGCGGCAGCAGGCTCGAATCCTGCATCGGGCATGGATGTGTGTTATGTCCTTAGGTTAGTTAGGTTTAGGTAGTTCTAAGTTCTAGGGGACTGATGACCACAGCAGTTAAGTCCCATAGTGCTCAGAGCCATTTGAACCATTTGAAAGCAGGTGTTGACAGATGTGAAAATTACCGAACTATCAGTTTAATAACCCACAGCTGCAAAATACTAACACGAATTGTTTACAGACGAATGGAAAAACTGGTAGAAGCCGACCTCGGGGAAGATCAGTTTGGAGTCCGTAGAAATGTTGGAACACGTGAGGTAATACTGACCCTACGACTTATCTTAGAAAATAGATTAAGGAAAGGCAAATCTACGTTTCTATCATTTGTAGACTTAGAGAAAGCTTTTGACAGTGTCGACTGGAATACTCCCTTTCAAATTCTGAAGGTGGCAGGGGGTAGCAAAGACTAAAGATCACAACAACAAAAACAACATTTTCGAGTAGTGCACACAAAGTATTTGCTTTCAGAGGCTGAGGTCGACGTGCAATGAAAGAGCTAACAGAGTTCCAAAGAGAGCAGATTGTGGTGGCCCGGTTAGGTGGAACATCAGTAACCGAGACAGCCAACGTACTGAATGTTTCAAAAGGTACTGTTTCAACGGTCATGACTGCCTACACATGCCTAAACATGAAAAGACATCATCGCGTACACGTAATACTGGGGGCAAATCAAAAGTAAATGACAGAGATCGTCGCACGCTAGCACAAATTGTGTCAGAACAACCCAAAGGTCGTGTTACAGCCGACGACTATGTGAACATTTTAGGTGATCAGTTGCACCCCATGATTCAAATGTTGTTCCCCAAGAATGATGCCGTATTTCAGAACGATAATGCACCCGCACAGTCAGAACAGTACAGTCGTGGTATGTCCTAGCGTTGCTGCCTATGGATCACGGGGTCCCGGGTTCGATTCCTGGCCAGGTCAGGGATTTTCTCTGCCCGGGGACTGGGTGTTTGTGTTGTCCTCATCATTTCATCCTCATCATCATCATTAGTGACAGTGACTAGATTGGGCTGTGTAAAAAATTGGACTACGTAAAAACTGGGACTTTGTACGGGCGCTAGTGACTGTACAGTTAAGCGCCCCACATACCAAGCATCATCATCATCACAGTCGTGGTATTAGGAGCTTGCGACTGAACTGCAGCGTCTTCTCTGGCCAGCAAAGTCCCCGGACTTCAACATTATCGAACCCTTATGGACGGTTTTTGAGCGCAGATTCCGGAGCATAGATTCGACGCCCTCGTCACCGCAGGAGTTAGAAGAGGTTCTGATCGAAGAGTGGCATAACATTCCATTGGAAAGTATACAATCATTATACGCCAGTATTCCAAGAAGAACTGCAGCTGCATTACGGGCAAATGGTGGTCCAACCCCTTGTTAACAAACCATTCCCAAGTAAGTACAGGCGTTCACATTATTTTGCCTATCCTCTTTATTTCTGCAATGGATTTCCAAATACTTGTTGAGTCAATGCCAAGTCGAGTTGCTGCACTACGCCCTACGAAAGCCGGTCCGACTCATATTAGGAGGTGTCCCATGACTTTTGCCACCTCAGTGCACCTCAATCAAGGAGGCCAGGGGTATGTTTTTGCATGAAAGCAGATAAGCAGGTCTTACCTTCTGCCTTAGACATTGAATGGACATCATTTCGTTCCGTTGGGATGAAGGTAGGGGAATTATGGTCGATGTTTAAACTGGTTAAAACTGGTGTTCTGGAGAAGTATCAACCGATTAAGTGGATTAACAATGGAAGAGACCCAGAGTGGTTCAATAACTAAATTAGGAAAGTGCTGGGGAAGGAAAGGCTATCGCACTCCCGGTTCAAAAGAGGCCATGCGTATGACGACAGGCAATAGTTAACAGAAATTCGTGCATCTGCGAAAATATATATGGGCGAACTAGCAAAAAACCTTGTAGAAGACCCGGAAAGTTTCTGGCCCTAGGTAAATTCGCTCAGCAGGCCGAATGCTTCTGTTCAGTCGGTCGTTGACCACTCTGGTGTGGCAGAAGTTTTAAATTTTGCGTTTAAGAAATGGTTCACGCAGGAAGACCGTCCAGACATGTCGTCGGTTGGAAGTCGCAAACACTCCTGTACGGAAGATGTAGTAATAGGCGTCGTAGAGAAGGAACTGACAGAGCTGAAAACAAGTACGTCGTTAGGTCGGATGGAACCACATTTAGATTTTACAGAGAGTATTCCACGGCTTCTGCCCCTCACTTCAGCCTGCATTTATCGCAAATCTCTTTTCCAGCATAAAGTGTCAAGCGAATGGTAAATACAGCAGCTGGATCAAGTGTATTCCAAAATTAAAGCAATAAATGGAAATTTTACAAGGTTGCGTTTATTTTGCAACAAAACAGTGTAAACAGGTAATAGTAAAGCATTAACAATATCAAGAATACAGATCGTAAACAACGGAAGACGGAAACGTTCTTCGTTTTTTTCCAACTTAACTGATTTCTACGCACATTTCGACAACTGATTAATGTGCCCAGTATGGGATGTCACTACATCTGGCAACAATACAGGCCTGACAATGACAGGGAGTGACAACAATCTCATTCTTTCTGCAGGGCTGCTCGCAAGTCTTGGCGAGTGTAGCTGGTGGATGAAACACGTGTCCCTACAGCGTGCCAGACATGCTCTGTGGATTTCAAACGGGGAGAGCGAGCAGGCCGTGCCATGCGTGCAGTATCTTCCGTTTCCAAGAAAACATGAACCACCTGTGCTATATGGGGTCGAGCATTATCGTCTATCAGTCTGGGTCCAGAGCAACTCGTGACAACCGCACATGAGGTCCAAAGATCTCGTCACGATATCTGACTGCAATTAAACCTTGCCTATCGACCAGTACAATTTCATGAAGAGGTGTTCGAGTGGTCAATATAATCCATGCCCCCCCCCCTCCCACCATCCTCCTCGACATCGGTCTCTCCCAGAACGGTAGGGTCCCGAAATCGTGTTCCCCGTTTCCTCCAGATACGAATCCGTCGAGAATCAGTCTCCATATCAAATCGGAATTCATCTGTGAAAAGAGTATTGGTCCAGTTTTCTCCTGCCCAGGTGGCATGTTGACGTCGCCACTCTAGAAGTTCCCTTCTGTGAAGACCCGTCAGAGGAACACACTCAGCAGGTCTCCGACAGTAAAGGCCACTCTGCCGAAGCTCTCTGGACCCCGTTTGTGTCGATACAACACGTCCAGTGGATTATGCGAGGTCAGATGCCAGTTGCCGTCCAGCACTAAGGCGGTGCTGCAGTGCCCTTACAGCCAAATAACGGTCTGCACTGGTCTTCGGGATACAGTTCCGGTCTCTGTAAACTGTCGCCACACCCGAGAAACAACATAACGATTCACACTAAGCCATAGGCCAACATCAGTTAGCAACTGTGCTGCTTCTAGTTCTCGTATGTCCCTCCACCACGGAGAGTGGGGTAGGCCTCTTCCCTGTGTCATACTGCAACTGTGTACACAGCGACTATAGATGTGGGACTACCCAACAAACACTATCCGTGTGATAGGTGTCCTGATGTCATGGTCAGTGTGGTTGTCCTTTGACCAAAATGTCATCTTCCATGGAGAACACGATCGTACGAACACCTGTTAACATTTTGTGTGATTACATCGTGAATGTGACACGGAATGGCGAAACAGCTGTTTGGTGCTTGAATTTTGGACACAATTGTAAGGAGGTTAAGATAAAGTACACACAAAATTACAGCGCAATACCCTTCACTTCGGTTTGCTGCACCGTTATTGAACATATTCTCATTCCGAGTACGATAAAGTTCCTCGAGATGGAAACTCTACTGTCCAGAAATGAGCTCAGTTTTAGAAATCATCGCTTGGGCGAAACAAGCTTGCCGTTAGCTCACGTAATATACTGAGAACTATGGATCAAAAGCAAGAGGCAGATTCCATATTTCTAGATTTTCGGAAAGCGTTTGACACGACGCCAAATTGCAGGCTGTTAATGAAGTTACGAGCATATAGAATAGGTTCCCTCTTATGTGAGTAATAGAAACTAGTATGTAGGACACTGGCATAATCAGTAGTACCCCAGGGAATTGTGATAGGACCGCTGGTCTTTTCTGTATACGCAAATGATCTGGCGGATAGGGTGCCCAGCAATCTGCGTACGTTCGCTCACGATGTTGAGCCGTGTGAGAAGGTGACGCCGTTGACTCACAACAGGAGGATGTGATTTGGACAAACTTTCTAGTGGGTATTGTGAATGGTAGCTAACTCCAAGTGTAGAAAAATTTAAGTTACTGGAGGTTAGAACGAAAAGTAATCGCGTAATGTTTGAATACGGAATCAGTAATGTGTCGCTTGGCATAGTCACCTCGCCTGAATAAACAGGCGTCACGTTTCAAAGCGATGTGAAATGGAAGTAACATGCAATAATTGTGGTGAGGAACGCCAATAATCGACGTCGGTTTATTGGCGGAATTTTTGGGAAATTTGGGTCGACTGTAAAGAGGACCGTGTATGGAATACTAGTGCGACTCATTGTTAAGTACTGATCGAGTGTCTGACATCCCAATCAGGTCGGACTAGAGGAAGAAGCGAAGCAATTTAGAGGTGGGCTGCTGCAATTGTTACAGGTAGGTTCTATCAACACACAAGTGTTATGGAGATGTTTTGGGAACTCAAAAGTGAATCTCTGGAGAGAGGGCGACGATCTTTTCAAGGAATGCTACTGGGAAAATTTAGAGAACCGGCATTTGAAGCTGACTACGGAACGACTCTACCGCCGCCAATGAACATTTCTCATCATGACCATGATGATTTGATACGAGAAATTAGGGCACATATAGAAGGATACTGAAAGTCGTTTTTCACTCGTTCTATTTGCGAGTGGGACAGGAAAAGAAATTTATATGATTTTATTTATATAACCTAATCTGATTAGAGCCATAAGGTCCTATCTTACGCAGGACCAGGGTTTAACACATATAGTCCCATAGTTAATTAAGAAATTATAGTTTCAATATGACAAGTCGTATTAATGTAATTTCAGTGTCTACTGTGATCTATAGTGGCAATGTGAGTAAATTTACCGACTAGGAACTAATAGAACTAATACCGGTTATAAAGTTGATGCATTAAGTTGTTCTGAAAGCGGTGCTGATATTCAAAATAATAAAAGCGGGTTAAAAGCTGTGAGCTATCTGGGGAACTTGTCCTTGCATTACTGAGCAACTCTTTCACCAGGTATCCAGTCTAGTTTACCAAATTGCCAACCAGACTAACATTAATTATAATCTTTTAATAGTCATCTTACGACAATCGGTGATATATATATATATATATATATATATATATATATATATATATATATATAGAATTTAAATAAAAAGAAATAAATCAATTTATATTTAGACATTTATTTTAACGTTGATCATTGTACAGATAAATTTCAGCGTACTAAACTTGATTCATAACTAAACTGGTGCCTTATTTAGGATTGTGAAAATGTGAGTTTGTAATCTTACGTAACACATCAAATATGGAGCCAAGATTGGGAGACTGCATACAACACTGCATTCATAAAATAACACGAAGAACGTTGAAACATATGCAAGCGGAAGTTAATCACAACCAACCGATTCAATTTTCACCCGAAGAAGTTACGTTCGTAGCGCAATCCTGTCTGTCATGAAATTACCACACACTGCTATACTAAATTCGTACTAACTCTTTGTGAAATCTTCCTGAAAAGAATAGTTGAGGGCTACTTTGATGATTACACCACATGCTTCACGTGGTCAACTTGGTTTATACAAAGAGTGTAACTCCACAATAATTTTGATAATTAAAATAAATTACATCGAAACGCTATTTACAAAAGAGAAACCTTGAACTGGTTACTATCGTCTTACTATTAACCTGATGGGTCCAACAATTGTATAAGCACGTGCTACTGGTCTCACAAAGTACACCCCACGCGGGTTGAACATAAAGTAAAGTTGCTATATTGAAAAATTTTGTCAAGACGAGACGTTATAATCTCACGCACATTCGCATTTAAGATTGATGATCTTAGTTAGAGTTGCAGATCATCAACACGTGGTTCCACTTTACTCACAAAGTAGTGACAAAGGAATTACTGGAAGATATTCTGAACTTCACACTCGAATTACACTGCGTTGCAATTTAAGATAAGATAAGATATTTTAGATCTAAACCTGAAATAAAGGTGATTAAATTTTCAGTTAGGCTGAACTTAAGAAATACATTGTCCTACGGACTTAGCAGAGACGCGCTTAACCAGAGATCTTACCACTTCAGACGCTCGCCGCGGACAGACTGGCATGGGCCCCTACCGAGGGTGCTTCACAGATAAATTCGGAAGTGACCAGAGAGGCAGCTTCCTACACCAACATGACAAGGGACAGACAGGACCATACTAAGAATAGAAACCTCTTTGCTTTTAGAAAGCGTAGCTACCTGTTCCACTGTTGGTCCTACTGTTCTCTAGCAGACAGGCTTGCCTGCTGCCACCAAGCATGCAACTAGAAATACATTTGCTCATTCATCCTTTCACACAGAAGGGAAGGTGGATGACAGTATCTTATCATATACAGTATGTAAAAGAAAGTGGATGTAGGTTCCGTATGAGATTTTGTGACATGAATTACATATAAACTTTGTTTTAAAGTGTAGTAGTGTGACAGATCGTTCTTGTTTATGTGTAAAAATAACACGTTCCACTGCTCAGTCTCCTCCCAGACAGTCAGAAACACCACAGTAAATTTAGAAGAGGAATTTATGCTGTAAATGACAACAGATTTAAGAAACTAACATGAAAGGAATCCAACAGAGACCTTTCACAGTAATACTACTACTGCTGCTGCTGCTACCAATAACAGCGATAATGCCAATACTAATATTAATAATAATAACAATAATGACAATAATAGCGCTCATGATATTGACTGAAATATAAAGTATTTATGGGTGTCCTTGATGCTACTCCAGGTAGGTGTAAAATGAATGAGAGCAACGAAAAACAATAAAAAATAATAAATAAAAAATAAATAAATAAATTAAATAAAATAAATAAATAAATTATATATATAAATAAATAAATATAAAATAAATAAATAAATAAATAAATAAATAAAAATAAATAAAAATAAAATAAATATAAATAAATAAATATAATATAATATAATATAATATAATATAATATAATATAATATAATATAATATAATATAATATAATATAATATAATATAATATAATATAATAATATAAATAAATAAAAATAAATAAATAAATATAAAATAATAAAAAATAAATAAATAAATAAATAAATAATAAACAAAAAATAAAAAATAATAAAAAATAGAATTATGATTTTGCCCCGTCTGGCTACCCCCTGAAACAGATCTTAGGATCTCTTAATGTACTTTTTTACATATAAATTACAATCTAAACATAAATAAATGATGAAGGCAACTAATACTACTAAATGATGAATATTGTTGTTCAATATACATTTATTATAGATTAAAATCAATCCTTTAAGTACAGTTGTCTATATTTCCTAACTAAAATTATTAATCAACTGCCCAACTCTGCCCCTTATTATGACTGCGCGGTCTAATAGCACTAAAGCAAAATGACTGACATCAATTACGTAGCAAACACTAGAAGACACTACTTTCAATGATGATCTACAAAGGTGTGGAACCTCAGTGGAAATAAACTAACGTTATCACAGACGTTTAATTTTTATAGCCCTAGTAAGCCGAAGCAAATTGGGATATCACCATATGTACTGCATCTGGTGCGTTGAAGTATTGCGACGATGGAAGAACTCCAGCCACAAATAAACCCTTTCAAACACTAGGACGGCAGAAGGCGGTCCGCTGACTAATATATTCTGTTTCTCGTCTCTGTGTTCTACAGACGAGAAACGCGAACTCCCAACCACAAGGACGTAGTTCTGATAACGTCTCAACGTAAGTATAGGCAGAAGAAGTGCTCCCAATTACTGAACGCTGTGTACTCATCGACGACTTCCGGCCCGGAGGTGAAGTCCAGAATCGTATAGGTTCGCAACAGTACAATGCCTAACTGTTCTAACTGTAAACCCTTCTGACAGCAAAGACAGCAAATCCTTCTGTACCAACTAAGCTGATACCGAGCGACCGTCTTACACGGGCGCTCGCAACCGAAAACTTCGTCTCTCCACCGCTGGCTTCCCAGCAAGTCTCAGCTTCCCACCCTCCTAATTCCGAAAACGAATCATATTCCTGACACCACGGAATATTCTCCCTCTCTACAGATTCTTCAGAACGCTGACCAACCGTATTTTAGTCTTTTGTGCTCCAGCGCGGAAAGTTTGCGAGGAAAGTCCTATACTCGTACAATGGTACGCTTCTGAGTACAAATCCCTGGAAATAACCTACCCTGTGTGGTTTCCGAGGTGCCGCTTCTTCGTTTCTCTCACCTGCGTCCAAGATTTGCAGAGTTCCCGGTTATCTTTCCGGTCCTCCTACAATAGCGGCCAGCCGTCACCCTATTGTGCTCCAGAGCTCAGTGCCATGACGTCCGTCTAGCTACTTCCTGCTTTTAAGCAGCACCAACACCTGTGTGAGCCTTCCACCCAGAGCTTGAGTTCCTCCTGCCATTTCATATCCACTGTCGTTTCGACCTCTACTAGTGTAGGCAATCATTCATTACGCCATTCTGGTCCCCTTTCATGCAATAAGCGTTAATAATTATTTACAAGACATACGTGACAATGTCAGTCTCCATCAAATATTCATATATTCGATGTACAACCTATCAAATGATACCTACACTGCTGGCCACTGTAAATGCAACACCCTGAAGGAAGCATCCGAATCAAGTGAAATTTACACCATGAGTTTGCAGCGATGAGATATGCAACTGATTAGAATTTCAGCGCAGACGCACATCACGCGCGCCTGTGGCGCCACCTCATAGCGCCATTTAAGGCTTGGCGATTTCGACGAGTGTACGTTCGGCACGTGTGTTTACCTTGTGGTTGTTTCACTGGACGATCAGTTATGCCTCGTAGACAACAGCGAACATCTTTTGATCAAGTATCCGAGTTCGACAGAGGAAGGATAGTGGCTTACCGAGATTGTGGATTATCATACAGAGAAATCGCTAGTCGTGTTGGACGAAACCAAACAACTGTAATGCGGATATGTGACCGTTGGATGCAGGAGGGTACGACGGATCGACGTGGTCGATCGCATTCACCTCGGTGCACCATTGCACGTGCTGATAGGCAAATTGTGCGCATGGCAGTGACGGATCGCTCAGTGACATCTCGAACCATAGCACAGCACATTGCGTCTGTAACGCATCATCCAGTGTCTGCGCGTACCATTCGACGCCATTTACAGCAGAGTGGTCTGTCCGCAAGACGTCCATTGCTTCGTCTACCATTGACGTAGAACCACAGACGTCTCCCTCACCAATGGTGTGATGACAGACGGATGTGGACGGCTGAATGGAATGACGTTGTCTTTACTGACGAGGCACGCTTCTGTCTGCAGCACCACGATGGTCGGATTCGAGTGTGGAGACACCGTGGAGAGAGGATGCTGGACAGCTGCATTATGCACCGCCACACTGGTCTTGCACCGGGTATTATGGTATGGGGCGGTATTGGATATTACTCTCGCACGCCTCTAGTACGCATTGCGAAATTATAGCCACCTTACAGGGGTACAAAACAGATTCTTGACTAGTACTTACACAGCACATTGGACCCACAGACAAGGTTATCCCCTCTGCCCCCAAGTCACCTAACAGCTATGTCCCTGAATTCTCGCAACTAACACCTCAACTGAATCGTGTAACTGTTTGCAACGTCTATCCTCGGTAATGACGCCATGTAAATCCCGAACTCTGTTAGTATAGTGCACCAGACGACATTTAATTCTACTAAGCTGAGAGAGCGAAGCCCCTGTTGCTCAGAAACAGACAAACTAATCTATGGCAGCGCACACCCAGTGCTAAGAAATGCCTCACTCACCTCAGCTGTTGACAGGTTAGTGGGCCTGCAGGCCGATCAGCTGCTTCCTTCAACCGGCGCGTCAGGTCGGCCACGCTTCCGTAAATGTCACATCAGTTACTAGTCAGTTCGTACAAAATCTCCTCTTTGTGTAACTCCTCAACACCCGGCACCTCCTTCATAGACATACCTCCTCTGTGGCACAAACAACTGCAAGTAGTTTCCACAAGACCAAGCAAGATCACAAAGAACTATTTGTTAAGATTAAAAACAGTTAATAGTCAAAACTGAAGGAGAACGGGTATTAATGATAAGAATTGCAGGTAACATTGCTATGTTATATAAAAGTGAAGATGAATTACACGGTCTGCTGAATGGAACGATCAGTATAATGGATACCAAATATGGGCTGAAGAAAACCAAAGAAAGACGAAACTAATGAGGAGTTGCAGAAATGAGTACAGCGAGAAACTTAACATCAGGATTAGTGGTCTCGTAGTAGATGAAGTTAAGAAATTCTGCTACCTAGACAGCAAAATAACGAATGACGGACAGACCAAGGAGGACATCTTAAGTAGACTAGCACTGGGAAGAAGGGCATTCCTGGCCAAGAGAAACTTGCTAGTACCAAAAACCGTAAGTCTTAATTTGAGGAAAGAAATTCTGAGAATGTATGTGATACATGTATTGTGGGACAACGAACAGAAGAGAATTGAAGCATTTGAGATGTGGTGCTACAGATGAATGTTAAAAATTAGGTGTACTGATAAGCGAAGGAATGTAAGGAATGAGGGGGCTCTGAGCAGAATCGGAGAGGAAAAGATTGTATGGAGAACACTGACAAGGTGAAGAGACATGATGATATGACATCTGTTAAGACATCAGGGAATGCGTTCCATGGTACTAGAGGGGGTATAAACTGTAGGGAAAGACAGTTTTCTGCCAGGAGGAGCGATCTCCAGATTAACCTCGTACTTGATTGACAATTAAGAAACCTACAAACCAAAATCGTAAAAACGGTATCATAGAATTCTCTTAAAAGTTGGCCGTCCATGACACAGACATATAAATAACTTTATAATAATAAATAAAATAGTATTACACCAATATATTTTATTAAAAATTAATAATATTCATGCAGGACTGGGCTTGGAGAATATTAAGAGGAGAACAAGAATTGAACTCAGGAAACAATGTCCCAAAGCATCTACATCTACATCTACATCACTACTCTGCAATTCACATTTAAGTGCTCGGCAGATGGTTCATCGAACCACAATCACACTATCTCTCTACCATTCCACTCCCGAACAGCGCGCGGGAAAAACGAACACCTAAACCTTTCTGTTCGAGCTCTGATTTCTCTTATTTTATTTTGATGATCATTCCTACCTATGTAGGCTGGGCTCAACAAAATATTTTCCCATTCGGAAGAAAAAGTTGTTGGCTGAAATTTCGTAAATAGATCTCGCCGCGACGAAAAACGTCTTTGCTTTAATGACTTCCATCCCAACTCGCGTATCATATCTGCCACAATCTCTCCCCTATTACGTGATAATACAAAACGAACTGCCCTTTTTTGCACCCTTTCGATGTCCTCCGTCAATCCCACCTGGTAAGGATCCCACACCGCGCAGCAATATTCAAACAGAGGACGAACGAGTGTAGTGTAAGCTGTCTCTTTAGTGGACTTGTTGCATCTTCTAAGTGTCCTGCCAATGAAACGCAACCTTTGGCTCGCCTTCCCCACAATATTATCTATGTGGTCTTTCCAACTGAAGTTGTTCGTAATTTTAACACCCAGGTACTTAGTTGAATTGACAGCGTTGAGAATTGTACTGTTTATCAAGTAATCGAATTCCAACGGATTTCTTTTGGAATTCATGTGGATCACCTCACACTTTTCTTTATTTAGCGTCAAATGTCACCTGCCACACCATACAGCAATCTTTTCTAAATCGCTTTGCAACTGATACTGGTCTTCGGTTGACCTTACTAGACGGTAAATTACAGCATCATCTGCGAACAACCTAAGAGAACTGCTCAGATTGTCACCCAGGTCATTTATATAGATCAGGAACAGCAGAGGTCCCAGGACAAGTGCTGATATTCTAAAACACCAAAAGATGCTTTAAACGACAGTCCTTGGACTAAGCGCGAAATGACAGCCACTAACTCCAGCCACACCAGTTGGATTACAAAACGTTCTTATTCTACTTGCTCGTAAATTACAAAACATACAAAGTAATACATCCACCTTCTGATTCAACACAGTGCCGGTGAGTCAGAATATTACAGTGGAACAGCTTCCAAGACACGCAAGCGTAACTTTTTCCCCATACACAGCAACAGCAAGTTCCCTGTGCTCTTAATACATGGAACCACTCGCCATCGGAAGCCAACACGTGACCAGGTGTGGCCGCATCGTCGTCTTCGTTCGAGACGGATGGCGAAGTTGATCGGTGCACAGAAAAAATTCTTCTCCCGCCGCGAGTGCAGTGCCGCCTGTCCACTCTTAATTAAAAGTAATCGATTGTTTTTAATCGAGAAATATGTCGCCATCCAGAGATTGTCACACAGTTGGCATCACGTGGAGTATGGTGGTGCCCTCTATAAATGCGACAGTCCCTCAATACTTACAGGCAGTAGCCGTCTTACCTCGCTAGATGTTTCCTGCAGTTCCAGACGAAACGTTAGGAAGCAGTTTTATACATGGGTAGCATTCATCTCACGCTAGGTGAAGAGAATCTCATGTCATAGTGACGTAACGCCACGTCATCGTGACGTAAATAACCTAAATCTGCTACATGAGTACTTATATCGATGTTCGCGGTTTTGGCGGCAACGCCAAAGCTAAATGTAAATACATGTGTACAAACAAAGTGACAGGAGTTGTGTGGTATACCCATCCCAGATGACTTGATGATTAAGCTGTAATCCCAACAATTTGGGATGTTGTTGTGCGTTTTATGACTGAGTATGAATAACATATTCATTTATTACGATTCAATAGACATTTGATATCTTCTTCCGAATCACAGAAACCACAATATTTGCCGTCGTTAACGATGGCAAAGTATTTCCTGCTATCCCTAAGGATCTGCTCGAAAGCTTTCTCATCCCCGTTAGAGCCCGTGTTCAGAACGACGTTACACGCTAGCAACACCGGACAAGAAGACAATGAAAGCACACAAACAAATAACAATGCAGATTCAAGACGTACACAATAGTCGATATATACAGAATGCACACAACAGTCGATAGGACAACTCGTGAAACTCATGATGATGTGTGCCTACGTCATTACGACGTAGGGCTCTCCTCACTTAGCGTGAGATGAATTCTACCCATTATACATCGATCACGGCCTCGCTGCCTGGAAGTTTCAACTGAAGAGGGCGACTTGCATTAAACCCTACATTGTACAATAACAATCACAGTCGATTCGCGGGTGAATTGTCATTGTTGTATAACATGCAGCGAAGCTAACAGTATTCATAGGGTCTAATATTTACTTCCATGGTGTTCACGTAAAAATTAAGTTCTGATTGGGTCCAAAACATAAAAGCTGGTGCATGCGGTTGTGTGTGTTTTCATCCGACACAAGGCTTACACATTTCAAAACACACATACCTACACGACACGATACTGAACACCCACTAACTGTCATGTTCAGATGTAACTATCGATACCACTCTCGCTTCATAGTTTATGTAACAGTTCTCCATATTAAATTTACATTTGCACAGTGTGTTTAGCAAAAACATTACTTACAAGCTCAAGCATTTCTTGAAACTGTACTCCATTAATATAATGTTCATGTAGCAATGTACATAAAGGAAAGCTAGTCATATTTGATACTATAGAACACAACAAAAAACATTGTACACCATCAGAGATATACGTACAACGTAAGTGAAAGAAAAGAAAAAAGAAAGAATTTATCACTCATATTTTTTCCCGTTTGGACAATGTAGTATTTGTTGCTATGACTCCATGTAATTTAATAAATTCCTGATTTTCTCAGTTTCCCTGTAGACTTTATGATGTCATGGACCAATTTCTTTCTTGAGTTGTTGTTACTGGCGAAAGTGATCCTCATATCGATAATTTATAACAGCTTGGTTATTTCGTATGAGATGACTCCAAAACATGGTTCAAATGGCTCTTAGCACTATGGGGCTTAACATCTGAGTTCATCAGTCCCCTAAATTTAGAACTACTTAAACCTAACTAACCTAAGGACATCACACTCATCCATACCCGAGGCAAGATTCGAACCTGCGACCGTAGCAGCTGCGGGGTTGCGGACTCAAGCGCCGAGAAGCGCTCGGCCACAGCGGCCGGCTCCAAAACTTTTTTTGTTGAATGCTTAGGACTTTGTATGCTGTCGGCGCTAGCAATGTATGTTTGTTAACTTTAGTTTTTAGTTATGCTTTGTAAAAGTATATCTACTTCATGTTCATGATAGCCTTTGCTGTGTGCAATGTATGGTCACTATGGCTTCAAATTACTGTAAGATACTCTTTGAATCTCTTAACAGCAATGTAATTTTCTACAGTGTTTCCCTGGAGCTATGACGCTAGTGACGAGCAGTTGGCTACTCGATGCAGTCTTGCTGTTGGTACCCCTGCTTTGCTGCTACACGACGCGGAACTTCGGCTACTGGAAGAAGCTGGGAATCCCCTACATGCAGCCCATTCCTTTCGTCGGCAACATGGGCAGCGTGGTGATCGGCCAGAAGCACATGGGGGAACCAGTGCTGGAGTGCTACCGTAGAGCTGGTAACGCCTCCTTTATGGGCATGTTCGCCTTCGACCAGCCGCTGCTGATGGTAAAGGACCCAGAACTTGTAGGCCGTATCATGTCCACAGACTTCTCTACCTTCTACGCCACCAATGCGAAATGCGATCCAGCTGCTGATCCGGTGCTTTACATGTCCTTGTTTGGACAACATGGGCAAGGGTGAGCACTATCTCATTCTCTACAGCAAAAATATGTGTATGAATTCACCGATAGTAATTTGTAGCAACGTGAGGGAGTCACAGGTCCATAAAGAAAACGTTACCACATGATACTACAGCGATAAGTTTGACACCGAGGTAATCACTTCAGTAGGACACAAATGTTTTCTAGATCTGCTGTAAATTAGAATATAATCATCTAAACTGCTGGGAGAAAACTGTAAACCTTGTTAGAAGTTTGCGATTCATTCTAGATCAATTTTTACAAGAGTGAATACGGACTATAACGAAATAATTACATTTACAGAACAATAGGGCAGCCCGGTCACCCATGGTGTAAATGTAGCATTAGTAATGAAAATGTCGTATGTCCCGTTTGCAAAGCCGCCATCGCTTAAATTCAGAATAACAGTCAGCACCACCGGCCCAACAGCCTTGTCAAAGAGGGCAGTGGAGTGGACAGAGGTTCAGGGCACTCTTTGGTCCTGAAGGCATGAAGATGCAGAAGGCAATGGATACCACTGCAATATAGATACATAATGTGTATCCACAGGATATTTGGCATGTAATTGAAGAGGTGTTATGATGATCTCTCCACTGGCACATATTCCAGAACAGACCCCCATACGGATGTCCGGGACGGTGCTGTCAAGATAGAGGTGATGACGAGAAAAAGACTGAATAATCAAAGAAAGGATAACGTTCTACGAATCGAGGCATGGATTGTTAGAAGACTGAACTTGGTAGAGAAACTATAAGACCTGAAAAGGGAAATGGAAAGGCTCAGTGTAGATACAGTGGAGGACAGTGAAGTGAAATGGAAAGAAGACAAACTTTTCTGATCAGATGAGCGTAAGGCAATATTAACAGCAGCAGAAAATGGTATAATAGGACCAGCATTCGTTATGAATAGGAAGGTAGGACACAGAGAGTGTTACTATGAAAATTTCAGCGACATTCTTGCTTTCATTAGAATCGACAGCGAACCAACGACGACAACGATGGTTCAGTTATACAAACGGACGTTGCAAACGGAGGATGAAGAGACAGAGAAAGTATATGAGGATACCTAATGGGCAATTCAGTACTCGAAGGGAGATGAAACTCAAATAGTCATGGGGGACTAGAATGCAGTTGTAGGGGAAGTAGTAAAAGAAAGGGTTATGGTAGATTATGGGCTCAGGACAAGGAATGAGAGAGGAGCAAGACTAATTGAGTTATGTAATAAATTTCGGCAAGTAACAGCAAACACTTTGTTCAAGATTCACAACAGAAGGAGGTATATGTAAGTCTGTAGGCTTTCGTGGCCGTTGTCACTGAAGTTAAAATCTTCTGGGATATTAGAGCGCGTCATATTTCTTCTAAAATGGTCGACGTTTCGACAGAAGCAGTAGTGGACGCCAGAAAATCCTTGGGAACATCCCAGCACAGGGGTAGAAAAGTCGATTATATTAGAAGAAATATGACGTGGCCTAATAACCCAGAAAATTTTAACTTCAGGAGGAGGTATGCATGCTAAAGGTCGGGAGATACGGGAAGATTTCAGTTATATTACGTCATGGGCAGCCAGAGTTTCCGAAATCAGACTATAGATTGTAAGGGTACCCATAAGCAGATATAGCTCAGAACATAGTTTTTGAAGACTAAGCTGAAGTTTAGGAGATATGTGAGGATGAACCAACATGGAAAGAAGTGGGATATGGAAGTAGTAAGAAATGAAGAGAGACACTTGAAGTTCTCTAAGGCTATGGATACTCTAATATGTAATATCTCAGCAGGCAGTACACTTGAAGAGGAATGGGCATATGTAGAGAGAGCAGTCACAGAAGTTGGAAAGAAAACATAGGTACAAACATGATAACTGCGAAGAAACCATGGGTAACAATAAATGCTTCAGCTGATCGATGGAAGAAGGAAGTACAAAAGTGTTTAAATTCAAGAGTACACATATACAAGTCGCTGAGGAATGAATCAATATTAATTCAGGGAAGCTAAGACGATCTGGCTGCATGATAAATGTGAAGAAATCGAAAAAGGAATGATACCTTGCAGAAAATAAAGGCGAAACGCGTATGGCACTAAAATTGTGTTGTATTCAGTTGCTGTCAGACGGTCCATAAGTAAAAATTATCAATATACCGAAAAAGGAATGATTACCGGTAGACAGACTAAGCATACAGGAACAGCGAAACAACCTTTGGTGAAATTAAAAGCAACGGTGGTAACATTACGGCAATCCCACTGTTAAACTGAGAGAAGAGAACGTATAGGTAGAAAGAGTTCATGGAAACCCTCTATAAAAGGGAAAATTTGTCTGGTGTGATAGAAGAAGGAACAGGAGTCGATTTAGAAGACATAGTGGATCCACTATTAGAAACCGAATTTGAAAGAGATTCGCAAGACTTAAGATCAAATAAGGCAGAATGATGGAAAACGCTCCACAGAATTTTCAAAACCATTGCGGGAAGTGGCAACAAAACGACCTTTCGCGATGGTGTGGAGATATATGAATTTAGAGGGTTGTAATAGCCGATGAGTGCGAGAATTATCTCTCAGTTACCTTAAAGGCTCATGAATCCAAGATGAAGTTAAGAATAATATACAGAAGAATGGAAAAGAAGATTGGGCATCTGCTTAGATGACGATCAGCTTTACTTTAGGAAAGGTAAAGGCGCCAGAGAGGTAGTTCTGACATTATTCTGTTGCTAAGCGAAGCAAGACTAAAGAAAAGTGAAGACACTTCCATCGGATTTGTTGACCTGAAAAAAGCGTTCGACAAATGGTGCTAAATGTTCGAAATTCTGAAGAACATAGGAGTAAGCATTAGGGAGAGAAGGGCCATATGCAACATCTACAATAGCCAAGAGGAAATAATAAGGGCGAGGGACCGAGAACGAAGTGCTCGGATTAAAAAGGGTGTATGGCAGAGACGTAGTGTTTCCCTCCTATTGCACAGTACATACCTCGAAGAAGCAATGATGGAAATAAAAGAAAGATTCAGAAGTGGAATTAAAAGTCTAGGCGAAAGGATATCAATGATAGGTTTCGCTGATGACATTGCTATCCTCTGTGAAAGTGAAGAAGAATTGTATGATCTGCTGAATGCAATGAACAGTGTAATAAGTACAGAATGTGGATTGAGGGTACAGCGAAAAAAAAACTAAAGTATTTACAAGTATCAGAAATGAGAACAGCGGGAAACTTAACATCAGGACCGATGGTCACGAAGTAGATGAAGTTACGGTATTCTCCTACTTAGGCAGCAAAATAACCAATGACGGACGGAGCAAGATGGACATCAAAAGCAGACTAGCACTGGGAAAATGAGCATTCCTGGCCAAGAGAAGTACAAGTATACCAGTATCAAATATAGGCATAAATTTGAGGAAGAAATTTCTGAGAACTTACGTTTGGAGCACAGCATTGTATGGTAGTGAAGCATGGACCGTGGGAAAGGCAGAACAGAATAAAATTGAAGCATTGGAAATGTGTCACTACATACGATTGTTGAAAATTAGGTGTACTGATACGGTAAGGAATGACGAGGTTCTGCGCAGAATCGGAGAGGAAAGGAATACACGGAAAGCGCTAGTAAGAAGGCGGGACAGAATGGTAGCGAAACGCCCGATAAACCCGATGGGCAGAACAGGTGATTAGTATTGTGGAAAGGGCCAAATAAACTGTCAGTCAGTTTCACTCAAAATTGTATTTTATTATAATTTAATAACACCTTTTGCCGCGCGGGATTAGCCGAGCGGTCTCGGGCGCTACAGTCATGGACTGTGTGGCTGGTCCCGGCGGAGGTTCGAGTCCTCCCTCGGGCATGGGTGTGTGTGTGTGTGTGTGTGTGTGTGTGTGTGTGTGTGTTTGTCCTTAGGATAATTTAGGTTAAGTAGTGTGTAAGCTGAAACGTCCCCTTTGAACAATTATACAGGACTGTGCTTAAACTGACACACAATATTTTTAGCGCAACGCAATCTGACTTTCAAAAATCCCTACAAAAGAATGGCCCTGACTAACATTAAACTATACCTTTCACAAATCAGTAAATCACTTACCTCACAATAATCTTCGTTTCTCCCACTACTGCAATACAGCAAGCGCCGCTACTGCCAGCTAAATAAAAGATTCAAACTATGGAAGGCACTAACTACTGATAGGGATAGTTAGCAAATGAAAGATATTAATAGAGAACAAACAATGTATTTACCTTGATATCATCATATATAAATATAGCAGTTCATGACAAATTTCAAAACTCCGCCATCTCTCTCCCCACATCCACCACTGCTGGCGGCTCACCTCCAACTGCGCAACGCTACGCGCTGTTCACAGCCAGCTGCCTAACACTACAACACACAATATTTTTAGCGCAACGCAATCTGACTTTCAAAAATCCCTACAAAAGAATGGCCCTGACTAACATTAAACTATACCTTTCACAAATCACTAAATCACTTACCTCACAATAATCTTCGTTTCTCCCACTACTGCAATACAGCAAGCGCCACTACTGCCAGCTAAATAAAAGATTCAAACTATGGAGGGCACTAACTACTGATAGGGATAGTTAGCAAATGAAAGATATTAATAGAGAACAAACAATGTATTTACCTTGATATCATCATATATAAATATAGCAGTTCATGACAAATTTCAAAACTCCGCCATCTCTCTCCCCACATCCACCACTGCTGGCGGCTCACCTCCAACTGCGCAACGCTACGCGCTGTTCACAGCCAGCTGCCTAACACTACAATGGCGAGTATTACAACAATGCAAAGCAGCCACAGACTGCACACAGCACAGCCAGTGATTATCATACAGAGGTGGCGTTACCAAAAAAAAAAAAACCTAAACAGCCTACTTACATAGAGAAAACATAAACAGGCTACTTACAAAGCTTAGGGATTGATGACCTTAGCAGTTAAGTCCCATAAGATTTAAAAACACACCTTTTAAACCAAAAGAGCACATAGCCAAACGTTTACAACTAGGAGTTTCAAAATGCAATTCTTTCACGACTGAAGGCATCCAAACAAGAAATCTTTAAAATCAACAACAGCCAGGCGGAAAGCCTCAAGGCAAAAGTAGTCAGAACAAACATATACAAGGTGCAATACAAACGGCTGAAGGCCACAAATTTCAAAATTTTAGAATAAATTATCATAATCTTTTAAGGCAGAGGCCCACCAACATGGTTGACAGCTAAATACATATTTCATTTTGGATAATCGCGTCCATGAGACTTTGGTCGTCGAGTTTTTGTGCACCGATTGGTGGCGAGCAAGTCGTTTGATCTGTCGGTCTGTGACTGCCTCTTGGTTGCGTTACCGACGGATCAAGTGTAGTTGGGCCCACTACCTGTCTCATCTAAGTGAACGTTAATGTTTCGAGGGCAGGCCCCCTCCACCCTGGAGGCGTCTGAATGCCCTTCTCTGTACTGTCCTTTTCATGGGTGTTCAATGGTCTGTTGGTAATCTATTTGTATTTTATGTAAATCAATTCATGTAAATCAATTGAGGGCCTACAGCCGCTTAAAACCTTATTCTTAAATTTAGCTATGCTCGATGCTTTGCTTTTCATTTAGTGTGCGTTCGGCCATTGAAAATTTAAAGGTTAAGTTATTTTTGAAATTTGGAAAAGCAATTGTGGGCCTTCAGCTGCTTAAAAACTTATTCTCAAAATTTCCCCTTAAGTGGAAACATAGCGGCCTTCTGCCTTCTGGATGTTGGACTTTGCTGTGACATCTACCCGTCCTACTAATAGTTGCCTGGCCTTGTCCTCCCCCCCCCCCCCCTCCAGGGCCCCCCATTTCCTGTCCCTCTCCTGGAGCGGATTTTCCTTCTTCACCCAACCCTCCCTGAGTCCCTGCACTCCCTCCTCAGCTGTTTTCCATCCCTTCCCTTCCCTCCCCGGCACCCTTCTGCTCGCCCCCACCTCATCCCCCTTTCTCCCCCCTCTTCTCGCCTCCTTTTCCTTTGTCCCCCACCCCTGGCAGATACTCCCATGTTTTTATTCATCATCAAGTGTGCTGCATTAGTGTTGTGTTCAGTTCAATGGCTCTGAGCACTATGCGACTTAACTTCTGAGGTCATCAGTCGCCTAGAACTTAGAACTAATTAAACCTAACTAACCTAAGGACATCACACACATCCATGCCCGAGGCAGGATTCGAACCTGCGACCGTAGCGGTCACGCGGTTCCAGACTGAAGCGCCTTTAACCGCACGGCCACACCGGCCGGCTGTTGTGTTCAGTGCTATTCTACAGTGTCATCAAGTGTTATGGTTTTAATTGTGTGCTCGACCTGTATATAGTCCATCATTGTTCCACGTTACACCGTCCGTCACGTGGCTTTTTAAATTGTTCTTCGACTTTTTATGCTCTGGTGCCTTTTAATCCTTACAGTGTGTGGTTTTTTGTGTAAAATATTTTTTTTAGACTTTTACCTCCGTTTTACAGTCGCCACCTTTTGTATGCTTTCTCTCTTATGTTCCACCTTTCTTTTCAACGTTCCGCCATGTTTTCTTCTTTGTATTGTTTTAAATGTCATCTTGTCTACTTGTAATGTCTCTCAGCTGAAGAGCAACACCTGTGCTGTAGCCAGCTCGCCCCAGATGGGGAACTGAAAATAGAATATAGGGAAAAGAAGCGGGAGCGTCGGTCACCTCGGTTCATTCAGAAAAATGGCTGTACGGTATTCAGCCGATGTATTAGAAGAAGAAGTCGAATTCTTGCGGCTGCACGCCCTAAATTCTATGGATTGGTCTTTGTGCCGCGAAAATATGAATATTTTTACTATTTTTGCCATTTGCTTCTCCATATTTTAATTGGCAGAAGACGGGACGGCCCATAGAATCTGCGTTCTGGCACCGTTAAGCCTGAAGTATAGTTTAAAATAGCAGAATTCACATGGATTTTTGTGAGAACTCTATTTTTTATTGTAACAGTTTAACCATACGTCAGTGATAGTATAGTGTTTGTTATGCGAACCAGCTGAATATTTGTCGGCCACTCTTAACTTCAAGGGGGCTTTCCCAAAGAAACACTCAGTGCAGTTATGAGTCTGGCTTGTGCCTGAAACAAACTAGAAATGGTTCTAATCTCCTTGATCCTCCTAAGCCTTTCTGAAGATTTCACTTAGCAATTAGATGGGAACTGGAAGCACAGTTCTGGTTACGATATTCCAAATTCGGAGTTCCTTTGCCTCACTTTCAGCTCCCTGGGATGTGGGTGACAGAAATTAGACGCTCTTTTTCCTCTTGGATAGACAATCAATGCTTTATACCCCTTTCACCCTTCAACGCTTGCTATGGCAATACTATAAATGGTTCACAACTCTTCTCTTTATATTTCGCACCACTCTCTGAGGGCAATAATTAAATGGTACTGACGTAGAACAGTACTTAAGGGAATGTTATCACTTACCAGTACGGCTCTCATTGGTGAACCGCTCTTACTGGATTGTGTTGGTTACCTGTACAGTCATATTCATTGTTGTCTGCTCTGTCTGACTTCCTCACGACATAATAGGTCGATTCCAACTCGGTCAGCGCAAATGGTGCGTATCATTGTACATTACCTAGTTTTAGAGATCTTTGTACATATGCTATCACCAGGTGTTACTAGTGGGTGCCAGCACACGTTTCTTTACATAATCTAATAAATAATTAGTTTATTATTATTATGTTTCAAGCTATTCCAGAATCTCATTTTCTATCGTCACTATTCAGTTTACTATGACCGTAGCGTACACAGGACCAGAACATTTTCGTTAACTCATGATCAAGTTTTGAGGCTTACGATTTTTCACATTGATTGAAGACGTTATGAGTTGCTGTGCCTAGTGTTCCACAGCAGTTTCGTGCTTCCTCGATCGAAAATATATAAAAAAAATTGTTTGTTACAGGTGGAAGAAACTGCGCACGCTCCTTTCTCCTGCTTTTTCTTCTGGAAAAATTAAGCTCATGTTTCACCTCATTAACGAAGTCGGGCAGAATTTGGCACGTCAGCTTGAGGCCGCTGTTTCAGAAGGTATTGTACCATTACGATGCCAGTGAAATAATTGATAGGAATACTTGAGGAGTCGGAAAGAAACATCTGATGATGTACTCGTTCATGTAACTGTAACTTCGGAATTTAGAATAGCACTAGGTACAATTCTTACAGAATTTTATAAAAACAAGTCTACTGATTGGTTTTTGTGGCAGTTAAAAAATAAAAATTGTAAATGAAAAAGAAACGTGGAAATACTGTCATAGGTTTGACTATTTTATAATGTACATATTGATTTCATTTAATCATATGTCGATAAATGGCACAACTGAATCATTCGCAGGAAATACGAGGTCTCTTCAAAAACTTTCGGAACTTTGTCCACAAATTTTTTCGCCACATACCTTTTACTTGTTCTGCATGGTATCCTTCGAAATACTCTCCTCCACAATTGACACAATGCTCCTAAAGCCGTTTCCACTTAATGCAATCAGTCTAGGTACGCCTCTTGCCGGATCGCGCGAAACGCCGTCTGTGAATTTTCTTTTATCTCGTCTATCGTTGCGAATCTTCGTGCTCTTAACAGGGTTTTCAACTGGTCTGGACACTACGAAGTATGAGGCAGCACATTGATTTCATTTTTTATGCAATAGTCACGCACCAACTGGGGTGTATGTGCGGGTGCGTTATGTGATGAAACAGCCATGAATTGTCTCGCCACATTCCAAGCCGTTTCCTTCTCACATTTTCTTACAGAGTACGCGTCCCAGTAGCACCATCGATTAACAGTTTGTCCCTGTGGCACGAATTCATGATGAAATAATCCTTCAAAGTCAAAGAAAACTGTGTGGCTTTGACATATGACCTGACCTGACGAGCTTTTTTTGATCTTGCAGAACCTTTCCCGACCCATTGTGAAGACAGAACCTTGGTCTTAACATCATAACCCACCTCCAATGACCAATCATGATTCTCTTCAGGAACATTTCGTTATTTGTGCGATGCAAAAGCTCTTCAAAGATTGCGAGGCGAAGGTGTTTCTGTTCATGATTCATGAGCCGTGGGACGAACTTGGTAACAACACCATGCATTCCAAGATGCTGTGTTGGGATTTCATGATATTATCCAACCAAAATGTTACAGTCTTCGGCAATCTCTCGGACAGTCAGTCTTCGACTGGCTCGCACAGTTTAGTTGACGTTCCTGATAAAAGCGGAGATAGTAGGCGTCCAAAGGCGTCCTGAACGAGGATCGTATTTAACTTCCGTCTGTCCACCTTTAAACCGTGTGAAGCATTCGCAACGACGAACGTGGCTTAAGAACTCATCACCGTGGGCTTCCTGCATCATTTGGTGTGGCTCTGTAAAAGTTTTCTTGAGTTTCACGCAAAATTTATTGTACATGGGTTGCTTCTGTCTAACTCGAAAACTGTGCGATACAATGTTCTATTCACTGTAGCACTGAACAATAACTGACACACAGCAATGAAACTTTCAACTGTTACATGTTAAACTCAGGCGTGTGCAGGGATGTCAACCGCATTTCGCTCCGATACATCATTGGCGCGAAATTACGAACGATACGGAATTTTTTGAAGAGTCGCCTTACGGTACGTTTCACAGTTCCTAGTGCAGCGTTCTAGGCTCTATCCTTTGTGCTCTGCAGAGGCCATGACACGCTGACGGTTTCTCTGATACCTGACGAAGGACGTCCTCTGCAATGTGGGGAGTATGGCGCGTGTGTGGAGTACCACAGTCAGTTCCACCGAGGTCCGAACTTACCAGTCTCTCGCAGCCGTGGTTGGAGTCTGACGAAAATGGTGGTGGTGATGATTACAACAGCGCCCCCTTCTCAGTTTGTGTGTGTACTGTGAAGCGGGTGTTTGAAAATGCCCCGATATTCAATATTTATTTTATATCTAAACGCTGCATTTCTGGACACTGCTTCTGATATGGTAGGATCTATGAAGGAGTGGTAAGATGCCGGGCTAAGATTAATTCAGACATTCTACAAAACAAATTTATTAATAAACAATTCTCACTCAACAATTACTAAAAACATATTGCCCTAACCATTTCCTTTTTTTTTCTTTTAAAGGGTAACCATTACAATGTTCACTCTTAATTAATAATATTTACACTGATACAGTGTCAAGTTTGAAACACCGGTGATACGGTAGTGTCAAATTTGATCCCAGAGCAATTATAATATCAATTAAAAGTTTAGCCTCAAGCTCGATAACTGCTTGTGATAGGAAATTTAAAATTCCCTTTACTATCTTAAACATGCAATTAATAACCCTTAAACAAATTTATAATAAGAAACTGGTAGCAATTCAAACCTAAAAAATATTTAGATATATCCAATTTAGCAAACGTACTTGAAATACACAGCAACAAATTACAGCGAGACCTCCGTATCACAGCTTCTGTACACACCAGTATTACTCGAGCCAAAATTTAAAATTTGCTATTTACTGTACAGGACTACCGAACAATTTCAAAACAGGTTTAGGAGCAAAACTCCTTCAGATGAACGCCAAATTAACAGAAGTGAACTGTGCAATTGCAATAGGTAATTACTTAACACGACAACAAATTTATCCGCTGCTCCCTCTACGGGTTTACAGAGGGGTAATATTGCTATCTTATTTCATTTCACACTTCGGTCTTGCGCACACTTCCTGGCAATTAGTTACACGCTTCATTAAATTGTCACGATGAGACCTGAATCATAAATCAGTTACCACTGGCCCTACACATGCGTACAAAATAATGGCGCACACAAGGGCGAACTATATGACAGTCTTGTAACATGAACAGTTAAAACAAACAAATGACCAGTCACAATATAATGGAACTAATGGCGTCCCCAAGGGTCGAATCAATTACAGTTTGGTAAGACGAACAACTAAAACACGCAGGTGGGCAAGTGCTCAATAATAAAGCTATCCGACTTCAAGTGGAGTTACCCAGTACTGTCTTGTGGCCGCTAATGCCCCAGTTACCCGTCCTCTGGGTTAGTGTATGTAACGGCAGTGTACATTTCCTCGCCTTGCACCGCTGTCCGGTGAGGCGTGTAAGTTTGATAGCTTGTTGATTTTAGGTTGGGTGACGTTCTTCTACCTCAGTGGTAGTCATTCCTTCTTGTTCCGGGCGCTCTAAGCACAGTATTCTTTGGGCGGAGCCCAGACCACCGGTTCCGGCTTTGGCCTAATTTTACATCTTGCAGTTGATTAGATTACATTCGATTACTACTTGTTCCATAGACCATGAATACGACACTTCGTAATGATGTGGAACGTGTCAGGTTAACAAAAGGTGTCTATACAAGATATTACATTACACAAAATCTTACATGACACACAATACTTTTTTCGTGGGGGTTATGAAATTACCCACTTACTGTATCTAAAAATTCATTTAATGAGTAGAAGGAGTTGCCATTAAGAAATTCTTTTAATTTCCCTTTAAATGCTATATGGCTATCTGTCAGACTTCTGATGCTATTAGGTAAATGACCAAAAACTTTTGTGGCAGAATAATTTACCCTCTTCTGAGCCTAAGTTAGATTTAACCTTGAGTAGTGAAGATCATCCTTTCTCCTAGTGTTGTAGCCATGTACACTGCTATTACTTTTGAATTCGTTTGGATTGTTAATAACAAATTTCATATTGTGAGGCTACAGTGAAGATTTCTAGCTCTTTCAATAAGTGTCTATAGGATGATCTTGGATGAGCTCCAGCAATTATTCTGATTACACGCTTTTGTGCAATGAACACTCTTTTACTCAATGGTGAGTTACCCCAGAATATGATGCCATACGAAAGCAGAACATGAAAACAGGCGTGGTAAACTAATTTACTCAGATGTATATCGTCAAAATTTGCGATCACCCTAATAGCATAAGTAGCTGAACTCAAACGTTTCAGCAGATCCTCAGTGTGTTTTTACCAGTTCAACCCCTCATCAATGCATTCACCTAGAAATTTTGAATATTCTACCTTAGCTACCGGTTTCTGATCGAAGTCTATATTTACGTTTATAATGGTGTCATTCCATTTACTGTGTGGAACTGTATATACTGTGTTTTGTCAAATTTTAATGAGAGCTCATTTGCAGAGAACCACTTAATGATTTTCTGAAAAACGTCGTTTACAATTTCACCAGTTAATTCTTGTCTGTTGGGTGTGATAGCTATACTTGTATCATCGGCAAAAAGTACCAGCTTTGCATCTTCGTGAATATAGTAGAATATAGTAGAATGGCAAGTCATTAATGTATATTAAGAACAGCAGAGGACCCTAGACCGAACCTTGCGACACCCCATTCTTGATTGTTCCCCAGTTTGAGAAATCACCAGTTTTTTGCATATTTATGTGAACTGTTTATTTCAAATTTCTGCACTCTTCCAGTTAGGTATGATTTAAACCGTTTGAGCAGTGTGCCATTCATACCACAGTACTTGAGCTTATGTAGAAGTATTCCATGATTTACACAATCAAAAGCCTTTGATAGATCACAAAAAATCCCAACGGGTGACTTCCGGTTACTCAGAGCATTTAATATTTCATTGGTGATAGTATATATAGTATTTTCCGTTGAAAAACTTTTCTGGAAACGAAACTGACATTTTGTTAAAACCCTATTTTTACAAAGGTGTGAAGCTACCCTACAATACATTACTTTTTCAATAATTTTGGATAAGGCAGTCAGAAGAGAGATTGGGCGGTAGTTGTTGACATCAGACATATCCCCTTTTTATGTTTTTTGGATGTTATGTTTTGTTGGATGTCAGGTAGCCTCACCAAGCTTATCATCTGTCGCTCGTTAGACTGCCGCTAGTACGAGTTACCATCTTGTGACCTGAATGCAACTCTTGGCTGCCTTCCTATTCGCTAGCGAAAGTGTTTTGGTGTGACCCACTCAGAGGTTGATTCCAGGAGCACCGCCTGTCACTGGCCCTTATGTTTTATTATTGTGTTATTATTTTATTACTGTATTATTAAGTTACTATCATTTGTCTCACCTGTTTGGTGATCTGTTGTTTTTTTAACTAACTTTTGCTATGCCATTCGCCGTTTGACACTATATTGGTTAAATTTTTAATAATTGCAATTTTGGGCGTTAAAGGCCTTCAACCGTGAGTGTGGCTACTTCCTTTAAAAGTCTGATTGCTACCTCAATGGCTTGTTTAAAAAAGTTATTTATTAAAATTAATGAGTGAAATTGCAAAGCAAAACAATAGTAATTGGTTTGGGCCCCATCCACAATCGTAACCCAATCCTGCCTTCCTTAATTACCGGGTATCATCCAGGTCAGATACCTGTATCATACAGTCTGTTGACCAAATTTATAATTCTAATTACAGCAAATTGCCTAGGGCCTTCAGTGGCTCAGACGGTGTTTGATCACAGCTCGTCGCTTTTCTTTCCTTAAGACCCAGGACCGCTTTCTCCACCTCCCATTTTTCTATTGTGGGTCTATTTACCCAGAGAATCTTACAGATCTTCTAGTATGCCTTCCATGCTTCTTTGTTTTCTTCAGAATTCATTATTACCTTTCCTTGCTTGTTTATTTTTCTTATTTTCTAGTGTTTGTGGGTCTTTCATTGTTATACACTCTGCATCTCTGTACGTTTAATTTATTTTCCCTTGCGTTTCAAATAGTTCTATTTCTTCACATTGCTTTTCATGAAGTCTTCTCTTGCTTTGTCAATAGTCCTCCTCGATTCATTTTTCAATTTTCTTCCGAAGAGCCATTTTTGCATTTTCACTGCTTAGTTTACGTAACACGTGTCTCATAACTTTCCAGCATTGCGTCTCTGACGTAATGCGTTCCTCTGATGTATCCTAACTCGATCTCAGCCTTCCCACGTTTTTCCTCCATACTATCTGTAAAGGGCTCTGTATCTTTATTTTTCAGTTTTGCTCGATTCCGCGTTTTCACTAGTTGGATGTTTTTACTATGTTTCAACCTAATTCCGATGGCTGCTACATGCAAGCTGTGATCCATATTGGCATCTGTTCCGTGGAAAGCTTTAGACATCCTGATGCTGTTTTAAAATCTTTGATCGGTTGAAATGTAGTCTATCTAATACGTAGTTTTATCACCAGCCCTTTTCATATGTGCAGTCTTTAATTCCTGAGTCTGGTGTTAGCCAAAACCCAAGACTCTGACTTTATGAGTTTATCTCCCGTTTCATTTCGTTGTCCTCGTCCGTAATATCTAACAATATCCCCATGCTTACCTTTTCCCTCACCCGCGGTTCCAATTTCCCGTCATTACTGTTCTTACGTGACCTATTTCATTTTCTTCAAACACATCTTGTATCTGTTCATATATCTTTTCCAACTCTTCCTGTACTGCTTCTGATGTACGCATGTACACTTGCCCAAATAAGGTATCTACAGGGTAACTCAATATCTTTATTGCCATTACTATGTCACTGACAGACATCACCTTGATTACATTTTTATCCAGATTCTTCTTGTACAATAAATCTGCTCTTCCTTCTTTACAGTCTCCCCCCTTGTAAATCATCCTATACCTTCAGAAACCAACTCCGCTTCACGAAGTCTTAAGACGTTGATATTATATCTTTCCACTTCGTTCTTCACGTTTTTTAGTTAGCCTTCTCTTTCATTGTTCTCACATTCCAAGTTACAGTCCTCAGTCTAGAAATTTTAGGCTCCTTCTTGTTTAATCTCTCAGCTCACGGTTTCCCTGGAGTAGTGCTCACCTGCAGATCAGACTGTGGGCATGTTACTGCGGAATATTTCTTCTCAGGAACAGCCAATCCATAACGGGTTTCGTCCAATGGGCCTAGGGATACCACCAGGGTATGTACTGCTGTGATGTCCTATTATTTCGGCGTCTTAGGCCATTAACCTCGAATAGATTCTTCCGCATTTAGAAGTGATTTTATCATTTCAAATGTGCTCGTGTACCATCCGAAGAAGCTGTTAGTGGTTATGAAGGGCAGACCACTTATACACGTTGTCATTCAGTGTGTGGTCACAGATTAACGTCATGCCCGGGACACGTTGAGGCACTATCCGCTCGATACAACAGTGTCTACGCACGTCTTAAGTCGTCACATGTAAGAGTCAATGTAATATAAAAGTAGTAATTTGATAATACTAGGCAGTAAATGTTAGAGGTATTACGAAGGCATAAACACATAAAGAAGGCCATCTAATTAAGTTAACAAAGAGTGCAGTTTATATTGTACAGCCATGGGACGACACATGATGTCAGCTGATGAAGACTAAGTGGCTCTTAATGCCGTATTATCTAATATGCCGGATTATTAAGGTAATTTAAAAAAACCTGATTTAAAAATGGGGATACAAGCAAAATCTCTATTTTTAATGAAAAACAAACAAGTAACAGTTACTTAGTGAACACAACAGGAGAGATCGTAGCATAAAAGAACAAAAAGTGTGTATACTTTTCTGTAAAAAAACTAAATTGATCTATTAAATCAGTTTAAAGTTAAAACTTTAGAAAAATGCAATTTACATAAATGGTTTTGTGAACTCCAGTTACGAAATGAAACAACCACCATGGATTTGAAAAGACGAAGAAGAAGATTATTAATAAAAATTGTCACCAAGGATCTGGTGCAGTTTAATTGGAAACACTGTCCTTGTGAATAACACAGATACATGACGCTGGAGAGGGCGGGGTTACGTCTGACTGGTAGCTAACATTCATGGTTAAGCTGAAAGTTTCTTCTGAGCCCTCCGCAACATTGCAGACCTGTCAGACTGATTCTTGATTTATTTTTTTGAACAAAAATTATTTTGTACAATTTGCAGATTCATAACTTCAGAAGCGATGTGTTGTTGGCTTCTCTCTGTGAATTTCACAAAAGTGTCTAAGGATTCTGAAGCCTCAGCATAAGAGGTGTGGGTTGTAGTCGTTTCTCCTCCGTCACTTTCAATTTCAAGTTCCTTCTATGTCTTGCAAACACATTTTAATATCACATAGTCAGACAGCTCGTCTTCGATAGCTAAACTTCTTTCAGGAGATACATTCGTCAATTTGTTGTACTGAAAATGCACTCAGTTCGTTAGTGGTTGTGTAATTTATCACTCTTACAAGCTCACATGAACCATGGACCTCGCCGTTGGTGGGGAGGCTTGCGTGCCTCAGCGATACAGGCAGCCGTACGGCAGGTGCAGATACAACAAAAGGGTATCTGGTGAGAGGCCAGACAAACGTGTGGTTCCTGAAGAGGGGAAGCAGCCTTTTCAGTAATTGCAGGGGCAACATTCTGGATGACTTGCTGATCAGGCATTGTAACATTAACCAAAATGGCCTCGCTGTCCTGGTACTGCAAACGGCTGAAACCAAGAGGAAACTACAGCCGTAATTTTTCCCAAGGGCATGCAGCTTTACTGTATGGTTAAATGATGATGGCGTCCTCTTGGGTAAAATATTCTGGAGGTAAAATAGTCCCCAGTTCGGAGTAGGTTTCACAATCAATAAAAAAATAGGAGCGTGGGTAAGCTACTACGAACAGCATAGTGAACGCGTTATTGCAGCAGAGATAGACACGGAGCTCGCGCCTACCACAGCAGTAGAAGTTTATATGGCAAATAGCACCAAAGATGGCAAAGAGATTGAAGAAGTGAATGATGAGATAAAATAAATTATTCAGATAGTGAAGGGAGACGAAAATTTAATAGTCATGAGGGACGGGAATTCGATAGTAGGAAAATGAAGAGAAGGAAAAGTAGTAAGTGAATATGGAATGGGGTAAGGAATGAAAGAGGAAGCCGCCTGGAAGAATATTGCACACAGCATAACTTAATCATACCTAACACTTGGTTTAAGAATCACTAAAGAAGGTTGTATACGTGGAAAAGGCCTGGAGACACTGGAAGGTTTCAGATAGATTATATAATAGTGAGACAGAGATTTAGGAACCAGGTTTTAAGTTGTAAGACATTTCCAGTGGCAGATGTGGACTCTAACCACAATCTGTTGGTTATGAACTGTAGGTTAAAAATGAAGAAACTGCAAAAAGGAGGGAATTTAAGGAGATGAGACCTGGTTAAACTGAAAGAACCAGAGGTTGTAGAGAGTTTCAGAGACAGCATTAGGGAACGATTGACAAGAATATGTGAAAGAAATGCAGTAGAAGAAGAAGAAATAGTAAAGGCAACAATGGATCAAGAAGGTATAAAGACGAGGGCTAGTGTAATTCTTTGGGTAACAGAAGAGATATTGAAGTTAGTTGGTGAAAGCAGGACATACAAATGCAGTAAATGAAGGTGGCCAAAAGGAATACAAACGTCTCAAAAATGAGATCGACAGGAAGTGCTAAATGGTTGAGCAGGAATGGCTGTAGAGGAAATATAAGGCACATATCACTAGGGGTGAGCTAGATACTGCCTACAGGAAAATTAAATAGGCCTTTGGAGAAAAGAGAACCACTTGTACGAATATCAAGAGCTCAGATGGAAAACGAGTTCTAAGTGAAGAAGGGAAAGCAGAAAGGTAGAGGAAGTATATAGAGGGTCTATACAAGGGCGATGTATTTGAGGGAAATATTATGGAAATAGAAAAGGGAGTAGATGAAGATGAAATCTGAGCTATAATACTGCATAAAGAGTTTGTCAGGAAACTGAAAGACCTAAGTTGAACCAAGGCAATCAGAGTAGAAAGTAGAGAACATTCCATCAGAACTACTGACAGCCTTGGTAGAGCCAGCCCTGACAAAACTCTGCCATCTGACGAGCATGTGTTGGACAGGCGAAATACCCTCAGACTGCAATAATAATATAATAATTCCAATCCCAAAGAAAGTAAGTGTTGACAGGTGTGAAAATTAATGAACTCTCAGTTCAGTAAGTGACGGTTGTGAAATACTAACACGAATTCTTTACAGACGAATGGAAAAAAAACTGGTAGAAGCCGACCTCGGGGAAGATTAGTTTGGATTCCATATAAATACTGGAACACGTGACGCAATACTGACCCTAGGACTTATCTTACAAGGTAGGTTAGGGAAAGGCAAACCTACGTTTCTGGTATTTGTAGACTTAGAGAAAACGTTTGGCAATGTTGACTGGAATACTCTCTTTCAAATTCTGAAGGTGGCAGTGGTCAATTACAGGGACCGAAGGCTATCTACAATTTGTACAGAAACCAGATGGCAGTTATAAGAGTCGAGGGACACAAAAGGTAAGCAGTGGTTGAAAATGGAGTGAGACAGAGTTGTAGCCTGTCTCCGTTGTTTTTAAATCTGTATATTGAGTAAGCAGTAACGGAAACAAGAGAAAAATCCATGGAGAAGAAATGGAATCATTGAAGTTTGCCAACGACAATGCAGTTCTGTCAGAGACAGCAAAGGACCTGGAGGAGCCGTTGAATGGAATGGACAGTGTCTTTAAAGGAAGATATAAGATGTATATCAACAAGACCAAAACGAGGATAATGGAATGTAGTCGAATTAAATCAGGCGATGCTGAGGGAATTAAATTAGGAAATGAGACACTTAAAGGTGTAGATGAGCTTTGCTATTTGGGGAGCAAAATAACTGATGGTGGTCGAATTAGAGAGGATATAAAATGTAGACTGTCAATGCAAGGAAAGCGTTTCTTCTGAAGGAGAGAAATTTGTTAACCTCGAGTACAGATTTAAGTGCCAGGAAGACATTACTGAAAGTATTTTTGTGGAGTGTAGCCATGTTTTTTTTTCTTTTTTTTTTTTTTTGTTTTTTTTTTTTGTCTTCAGTGTACTGACTGGTTTGATGCGGCCCGCCACGAATTCCTTTCCAGTGCTAACCTCTTCATCACAGAGTAGCACTTGCAACCTACGTCCTCAATTATTTGCTTGACGTATTCCAATCTCTGTCTTCCTCTACAGTTTTTGCCCTCTACAGCTCCCTATTACCATGGAAGTCATTCCCTCATGTCTTAGCAGATGTCCTATCATCCTGTCCCTTCTCCTTATCAGTGTTTTCCACATATTCCTTTCCTATCCGATTCTGCGTAGAACCTCCTCATTCCTTACCTTATCAGTTCAATTAATTTTCAACATTTGTCTATAGCACCACATCTCAAATGCTCCAATTCTCTTCTGTTCCGGTTTTCCCACAGTCAATGTTTCACTACCATACAATGCTGTACTCCAGACGTACATCCTCAGAAATTTCTTCCTCAAATTAAGGCGGTAGACTTCTCCTGGCCAGAAATGCCTTTTTTGCCATAGCGAGTCTGCTTTTGATGTCCTTGCTCCGTCCGTCATTGGTTATTCTACTGCCTAGGTAGCAGAATACCTTAACTTCATTGACTTCGTGACCATCAATCCTGATGTTAAGTTTCTCGCTGTTCTCATTTCTACTACTTCTCATTACCACCGTTTTTATCCGATTTACTCTCAAACCATACTGTGTACTCATTAGACTGTTCATTCCGTTCAGCAGATCATTTAATTCTTCTTCACTTTCACTCAGGATAGCAATGTCATCAGCAAATCGTATCATTGATATCCTTTCACCTTGTGTTTTAATTCCACTCCTGAACCTTTCTTTTATTTCCATCATTGCTTCCTCGATGTACAAATTGAAGAGTAGGGGCGAAAGGTTACAGCCTTGTCTTACACCCTTCTAAATACGAGCACTTCGTTCTTGATCGTCCTCTCTTATTATTCCCTCTTGGTTGTTGTACATATTGTATATGACCCGTCTCTCCCTATTGCTTACCCCTACTTTTTTCAGAATCTCGAACAGCTTGCACCATTTTATATTGTCGAACGCTTTTTCCAGGTCGACAAATCCTATGAAAGTGTCTTGATTTTTCTTTAGCCTTGCTTCCATTATTAGCCGTAACATCAGAATTGCCTCTCTCGTCCCTTTACTTTTCCTAAAGCCAAACTGATCGTCACCTAGCGCTTCTCAATTTTCTTTTCCATTCTTCTGTGTGTTATTCTTGTAAGCAGTTTCGATGCAGGAGCTGTTAAGCTGATTGTGCGATAATTCTCGCAATTGTCAGCTCTTGCCGTCTTCGGAATTGTGTGGATGATGCTTCTCCGAAAGTCAGATGGTATGTCGCCAGACTCATATATTCTACACACCAACGTGAATAGTCGTTTTGTTGCCACTTCCCCCAGTGATTTTAGAAATTCTGATGGAATGTTATCTATCCCTTCTGCCTTATTTGACCGTAAGTCCTCCAAAGCTCTTTTAAATTCCGATTCTAATACTGGATCCACTATCTCTTCTAAATCGACTCCTGTTTCTTCTTCTATCACATCAGACAGATCTTCACCCTCAAAGAGGCTTTCAATGTATTCTTTCCACCTATCTGCTCTCACCTCTGCATTTAACAGTGGAATTCCCGTTGCACTCTTAATGTTACCACCGTTGCTTTTAATGTCACCAAAGGTTGTTTTGACTTTCCTGTATGCTGAGTCTGTCCTTCCGACAATCATATCTTTTTCGATGTCTTCACATTTTTCCTGCTGCCATTTCGTCTTAGCTTCCCTGCACTTCCTATTTATTTCATTCCTCAGCGACTTGTATTTCTGTATTCCTGATTTTCGCGGAACATGTTTGTACTTCCTCCTTTCATCAATCAACTGTAGTATTTCTTCTGTTACCCATGGTTTCTTCGCAGCTACCTTCTTTGTACCTATGTTTTCCTTCCCAACTTCTGTGATGGCCCTTTTTAGAGACGTCCATTCCTCTTCAACTGTACTGCCTACTGCGCTATTCCTTACTGCTGTATCTATAGCGTTAGAGAGCTTCAAACGTATCTCGTCATTCCTTAGTACTTCCGTATCCCACTTCTTTGCGTATTGATTCTTCCTGACTAATGTCTTGAACTTCAGCCTACTCTTCATCACTACTATATTGTGATCTGAGTCTATATCTGCTCCTGGGTACGCCTTACAATCCAGTGTATGATTTCGGAATCTCTGTCTGACCATGATGTAATCTAATTGGAATCTTCCGGTATCTCCCGGCCTTTTCCAAGTATACCTCCTCCTCTTGTGATTCTTGAACAGGGTATTCGCAATTACTAGCTTAAACTTGTTACAGAACTCAATTAGTCTTTCACCTCTTTCATTCTTTGTCCCAAGCCCATATTCTCCTGTAGCCTTTTCTTCTACCCCTTCCCCCACAACGGCATTCCAGTCGCCCATGACTATTAGATTTTCGTCCCCCTTTACATACTGCATTACCCTTTCAATATCCTCATACACTTTCTCCATCTGTTCATCTTCAGCTTGCGACGTCGCCATGTATACCTGAACTATCGTTGTCGGTGTTGGTCTGTTGTCGATTCTGATTAGAACAACCCGGTCACTGAACTATTCACAGTAACACACCCTCTGCCCTACCTTCCTATTCATAACGAATCCTACACCTGTTATACCATTTTCTGCTGCTGTTGATATTACCCGATACTCATCTGACCAGATATCCTTGTCTTCCTTCCACTTCACTCCACTGACCCCTACTATATCTACATTGAGCCTTTGCATTTCCCTTTTCAGATTTTCTAGTTCCCCTACCACGTTCAAGCTTCTGACATTTCACGCCCCGACTCGTAGAACGTTATCCTTTCGTTGATTATTGAATATTTTTCTCATGGTAACCTCCCCCCTGGCAGTCCCCTCCCGAAGATCCGAATGGCGGTCTAATCCGGAATCTTTTGCCAATGGAGAAATCATCATGACACTTCTTCAATTACAGGCCACATGTCCTGTGGATACACGTTACGTGTCTTTAATGCAGTGGTTTCCATTGCCTTCTGCATCCTCATGTCGTTGATCATTGCTGATTCTTCCGCCTTTAGGGGCAATTTCCCACCCGTAGTACAAGAGAGTGCCCTGAACCTCTATCCGCTCCTCCGCCCTCTTTGACAAGTCCGTTGGCAGAATGAGGCTGACTTCTTATGCCGGAAGTCTTCGGCCGCCAATGGTGATAAAATTTAGGCGGTGGCGGGGATCGAACCCGGGACCGAATACGTTTTTTGATTCTGAACGAAAGACGCTACCCCTAGACCACGGTTACCCTTCTATGGTTGGAAGTGAATAAGTGAATACAGTAGACAAGAAGAGAACAGAAGCATTCGCAATGTGGTGCTACAGTGGCCGAGCGGTTCTAGGCGCTTCAGTCTGGAACCGCGGGACCGCTACGGTCGCAGGTTCGAATCCTGCCTCGGGCATGGATGTTTGTGATGTCTTTAGGTTAATTAGTTCTAAGTTCTAGGTGACTGACGACTTCAGCTGTTAAGTCCTATAGTGCTCAGAGCCATTTGAACCATTTTATTGTGGTGCTACAGAAGGATGCTGAAAATTAGATGGGTGGATCACGTAACTAACGAAGTGGTACTGAACAGAATTGGGGAGAAGAGGGATTTGTGGCACAACTAGACTAGAAGAAGGGATCGGTTGGTAGGAGACGTTCTGAGGTATCGGGGGATCATCAGTTAAGTACTGGAGGGAAGTGCAGAGGGTAAAAATCGTAGAGGGAGATTAAGGCATGAAAACGCTATACAGATTCAGAAGGATGTAGTTAACAGTAGTTACTTGGAGATGAAGAAGCTGGACTGGATAGAGTAGCGAGGAGAGCTGCATCAAACCAGTCTCTCGACTGAAGACCACAACAACAAGATCAGCAACAAGCTCACACAGTTTTACCGACGAGGCGCTGTGCTGAACTCGTAAGTCGGACTGGAACACGTTTTTCCATAATGTACACATTGTGCTGCATGATTCCAAAGCTGCAAGTGTGGTAGTATAGCATCTCTGTTTTACAACTGCCTCCAGTATGTTTAAGGTACACAAAGATGTCCCCACGACTTGAGGAACATAAATTTTACAGTATATTAAAGTTTATTGATGATGCCCGTGAGGAGGACACGCATCAGTGAATGTATTGTTTCCCCTGCAACCAATAAATGCAACACACGGTTGCTGTACCAGATATGCCGTGCAGTCCGAAGAATTATGCGTACCATATGGAAGGTCAGCTCAGGGCGTTTGCATCAGTCCATCGCACAGTGCAGACTGCAGAAGACGGCTTCGCTTTGTTGACGACGGTGCAAACCTTCATTCCTCCACTTCGCGCAAGTGCTGGTTCTCTCTTTTCTTACTCTTGTCTCGCTAGCTCCATCTGTCTCACCTCACTCCTCTTCGTCACAGCCAAGTCTTTCTGTGCAGTGGCCGGAGAGTTGAGTTTGCTGGGTCAAGATTAGCAGTGCAAAAGAGATTTAAATAATACCTATAATAATAAATATAATAACTTTAACTTTGGTTTCAACAGAAAATCGTCTCCTCTATTTTCTTCTTTCTTTATATGCAATAATGCTACTAATATGTGCAACAAGGAAGCAGCTGACCGGAATTCTTAGAGCATATTTTTAATTACAGCAGAAATACTTGCACACAATCTGGTTTTCATACAAAGAAAAAAGCTTTCACATACTTACGGGGAATCAAAAATACAAATAATCTTCGCTATTTCTCTGTCAGTTAAGAAACTGTTCAGTCGACAAATTCTGGTGGAATTCGAAGAAAACTTTGGTGAAAACATTCAGCAGCCATGATCGATTAATATTTCGTTATTTAAAATAACCGATTTCGACAAACTTTCCTCTCCTCTCCAGCTCTTAAAAAATCCTTTTGTTATGAAATGTGTACATTTTACTGTGGCGCTCATGCCGAGTAGTCATGTGGATATAAATCAGCATACTGTCATGATGTGCTGACTTTTATCCACATGAGAACTTCCCGTGGAGTCCAACGTGAAATTAACACGTTTCATAACAAAAAGAGTTTTTTAAGAGCTGAAGGTGACAGCAAAGTCTGTCGAAACCGGTTGTTTTAAATAAAGAAATATTAATGCTGTTTAGACTGCTGAATTTTTTTAGCAAGTAAAACGGATCGCTCCTTCGTTCTTCCCAAAATAAGCAAATTCAATCAAACCATTGGTATTGTAAGATAAATCCTTTCGGTGATTATCGGTTTGCAAATGGATTAATTCGAAATATAAATCGGGACGCGTACTTTCAGTTGCAGTCGAAATTGGCTTTAGAAACACATCTAGTGTTGGCTACAAGTTAGTAATTTCCTGTAATCAAAACAAAACCAAATGCTAATAAGTCAAAGTAATGTGTAAAGTTGAGCGGAAGTACTGAAAAGCGTTGGTTTATAATAAACACGTACAGTGGGGTGATGTTTTTGATATAATGTTACACTTGTACGCTTAAGAACATAGACTTTAACTTGGTGTTAGTGATGTACCGGTACACTACCCGGAATCGGCCGCTAAACACATTTTGAAGGTATTGTCGGACCCCGGCGTATTTTTCAAACCGCGCTCATTCCTGTACAGATGCTGTGAAGCAAAACCGTAATATCGTTTGGAATAAAGATTTTTTAAAAATCCGACTACTTTATTAAAAGTAAAAATTATATATTGCTTACCTAACTTCGGAAAGAGTTGCGCTCTTTTCTCTGAAAGTTTTACGTTGGAAAGCTTGTACTTTCCCAATTATGTCTTTAAAAAAATTATTTTCTTTTAGGAGTGTCAGGCTTAAATTATTTACAAGAGTTATAATTTTAGCTAAAAAAACAGAAAATAACTTTTCCTTTCCTCAGCCAGCATACCTGAACTTGGTAGGAGGTATCTAGATATTCCTCTTCAAATGAAATGAAAAATTCGCTGAACTGAGGATGAATGAGCCTGTGAGAACGAATACAGTAAGCGATACGCACCACTATGTCAATCACGCCATGATGACCGATAACTATTGCAAAAAGATCCTCTTGGTGTGCAAAACAACGAACGAAAGGTAAATTCGGCATGCAAAGTTTTTTTCCGCGGTAGGCCAGTAAATCCTTTTATTTTACTGCCTGTGGTTATGGACAGCAGCTATTCCAAGTGAGTTCTAATTCTTCAGCTGACATTTCGACTGATTCTAACATATCCGTCGTTGTAGCAATGCCCTTCATCGAAATCATATACAGGAGATCTTCCGTTACATGTCGGTCGTCGTCCGGGCCACGCAAAACATGGCTAGCGGAGCCATGTCGCTAATATCCGTGGACTCATCAAATGCGCTGGAGAACACTAGGGGGTTTTCAGTTTAGGTCGGCCACTGTTCGTGCTAGTTCCTGGCAATGACGCTGACTCGCCGAGATATTGTCATACTTAAAAATGGTATTCTGCTGTATACGGGAGCTAATGTGGAATTCTTTGTCTCTGCTACGCCCAAATGGTTCAAATGGGACTTAACATCTGAGGTCATTAGTCCCAAACTTAGAACTACCTAAACCTAACTAACCTAAGGACATCACACACATCCATGCCGAGGCAGGATTCGAACCTGCAACCGGAGCAACAGCGCGGTTCCAGAATGAAGCGCCTAGAACCGCTGGGCCACAGCGGCCGGCGTTACGCCCAAAAATGTTTCACAATATCAGTTATTTAATAATTAGTTATGAAGCAGCTTTCCTCTCTTTTAGCCATCGTCAGATTACTTAATACTAAACAGATAATCCACACAACTTCATCAAGAATTCATAGCTGTCCAAAGATCGCTGTATAAAGCTATGTGGGATTTTAGGACTATATCGATACAAAACACAAGGATGATGTAATACATAAGAAGACATTGAACAAATAAACGTTATGTTATAGTATATTCGAATATTAAAACTATATAAATGTGTGTGTGCTGGCGTCCGCTGGCGCCATGACAGACTCGGTGGCAACGAGCCGGCAACGTCCTCTCGGCCGGCATTATATAGGGTGTAACAAAAAGGTACGGTCAAACTTTCAGGAAACATTCCTCACACACAAAGAAAGAAAATATTCTATGTGGACATGTGTCCGGAAACGCTTACCTTCCATGTTACAGCTCATTTTATTACTTCTCTTCAAATCACATTAATCATGGAATGGAAACACACAGCAACAGAACGTACCAGCGTGACTTCAAACACTTTGTTACAGGAAATGTTCAAAATGTCCTCCGTTAGCGAGGATACATGCATCCACCCTCCGTCGCATGGAATCCCTGGAGAATGGCGTATTGTATCACAACCGTCCACAATACGAGCACGAAGAGTATCTACATCTGGTACCGGGGTTGCGTAGACAAGAGCTTTCAAATGCCCCCATAAATGAAAGTCAAGAGGGTTGAGGTCAGGAGAGCGTGGAGGCCATGGAATTGGTCCGCCTCTACCAATCCATCGGTCACCGAATCTGTTGTTGAGAAGCGTACGAACACTTCGACTGAAATGTGCAGGAGCCCCATCGTGCATGAACCACGTGTTGTGTCGTACTTGTAAAGGCACATGTTCTAGCAGCACAGGTAGAGTATCCCGTATGAAATCATGATAACGTGCTCCATTGAGCGTAGGTGGAAGAACATGGGGCCCAATCAAGACATCACCAACAATTCCTGTCCAAACGTTGGTGACGTGATTGCACAATTGCGTGCGGATTCTCGTCAGCCCACACATGTTGAATGTGAAAATTTACAATTTGATCACGTTGGAATGAAGCCTCATCCGTAAAGAGAACATTTACACTGTAATGTGGATTGACACACTGTTGGATGAACCATTCGCAGAAGTGTACCCGTGGAGGCGAATCAGCTGCTGGTAGTAACTGCACTCGCTGTACATGGTACGGAAACAACTGGTTCTCCCGTAGCACTCTCCATACAGTGACGTGGTCAGCGTTACCTTGTGGAGCAGCAACTTCTCTGACGCTAACATTACGGTTATCGTCAACTGCACGAAGAATTTCCTCGTCCATTGCAGGTGTCCTCGTCGTTCTAGATCTTCCCCAGTCGCGAGTAATAGGCTGGAATGTTCCGTGCTCCCTAAGACGCCGATGAATTGCTTCGAACATTTTCCTTTCGGGACACCTTCGTTTTGGAAATCTGTCTCGATAAAAACGTACCGCGCCACGGCTATTGCCCGTGCTAATCCATACATCAAATGCCAACTCCGCATTTGTAAACATTGCACTGACTGCAAAACCACGTTCATGATGAACACTAACCTGTTGATGCTACGTACTGATGTGCTTGATGCTAGTACTGTAGAGCAATTAGTCGCGTGTCAAGACAAGCACCGAAGTCAACATTACCTTCCTTCAATTGTGCCAACTGGCGGTGAATCGAGAAAGTACAGTACATACTGACGAAACTAAAATGAGCTCTAACATGATAATTAAGCGTTTCCGGACACATGTCCACATAAAATCTTTTCTTTATTTGTGTGTGAGGAATGTTTCCTGAAAGTTTGGCCGTACCTTTTTGTAACACCCTGTATAGGTAGCCGCCATAGACGGGAGGCCTTGTTCATCCAGTTAGTTTGAGTTAGTTCGAGCCTGTTGCACCTAGTGAGTTCCAGCGTGCGACCGAGACGGAGCTGCAGATTTAGCCTCTAGCACAGACACTGGCAGCAACAGCAACGTTATACCGAACATAGCGGACTTCTAATTTAGCGGCAGTGAGGCTAAAGTGTGCTATGTAGAAGAGCTTGTACCGCAGCACACTGAAGTCCAAGTAGCTCTTTGTTTATGTAATAAAGAACCCAGTTAAAAAGTGAGAGCAGTTTGTGTTATACTTCGAGGATACCGTCCACCAACCTACATCCCCTCCTCGCTTCCCATGGCACAGCTCTACAGAGACAATGAGACGACATGAAAGCAGCTAACATGTATTCAACAGTATGAGCCGGAAATTTTCTACAAGTGAATGACGGTACAGACTACTATGTTATGTGGAAAAACTGGTGAATGTGACGAACAGACCGAAAAAAAGGGGGGGGGGGATAGAATAAAGTCTATGGAATTTGGGTGTGGAACAGTTATAACAAGCATTTTGTCTAATGGTGACAGAAATAATAACTTGCTGCTGATACTTTAATAACGGTGGGTAATGGAACCGTGTTTGGTCATTAAGAACCAGGTCAGGATTCTCTGACTGCTGTTGGCAGAATTTCAAGTAATTATAGTTTCGCGCCTTTAGTTGCTTTACAGAGAAATTCACATTTCACATCAGATGAATGACATTCTTTCCGAGCATGTTCAGCAAATGTGGACTCTTTCATTTTTAGTTTCCAGCTACTTTCATGCTCATTCAGTCTATTAGTTACAGCTCTACTTGATTAATGGCCCTTCCGTAAATGGCTTCGCAGCACTCACTAAACATACAGTAACTTTGTAACTATCTGTAAGAGTTCTTTCGCAGCGCCCTTCTTCCTTTTCGCCCTAAATTAGAGAGAAAAGATACTTTTATGAATAATTCCAACGAAAGAGAAGACGAATACAAATCTGAGAGCAATTTACCGTCTGTATGAAAGTCTACTATGCAACCCGTCAGGGTAGCCGAGAGCGCTAGAGCGCTGCTTTCTGGACTCGGTTAGGCGCGCCGGCCCCGTATTGAATCCGCCCGGAGGATTAACGACGAGGCCCGGTGTTCCGGCCAGTCTCGATGTAGTTTTTAGGCGGTTTTCCACATCCCGATAGGTGAATACCAGGCCGGTAACCACGTTCTGCCTCAGTTACATGCGTCGTGGATATTTGAAACACGTCCGCAGTCCGCACTCTTTCACGATTTACAGTCGGCGCAGACAGCTGGGGTACACTCATCCCGTCCTGCGGGGGGAGGGGGAGGGGGAGGGGGTACGAGGTGGCGGCAGGAATGGCATCCGGTCATCCCTAACACTAACACTGCCAAATCCGTTGTTACCACGCCGAACCTGCGATCGCTGCAGGACTATGGCGTAAGCAAAAGAAAGATAGAAAGAAATGTAAGGCTACTATGCAGAACTCCGGTTGGGATTTCGATACGGCTTCACACTAACAGACAGAATGAGTCACGAGAAAGATTTGTGTGTATAATTTATTGCCGCTACGCCAGATAGAAAGTCTGGCTATACATACTTAGTGAGAGGAGCATTCTGTAAGTAATGTAATACATTTTTTTCCTCGGCCACTTTCGGGTGAAAAAAATGTGGAATTTGTTGTGGAGTATTGTGGAATATTATCGCTTCAGCCACTGTAGTTTCATATAGAACCAATGGGGTGCGGCGCTAGACATACACATCAAAATGGCCTCTGTAAAAAAGGTTCTTTCCAAGCAGAGGCTGACGTTTTTTTTTTGCGGAAAACCAGTGCATCACAAGTACTCCTAGGCGCTTGCAGAATGTCTACGGACACCTGGCAGTGAACAAAAGCACGGTGAGTCGTTGTGTGTGGCGTCTGTCATCATCGTAACAAGGTCACGCAAACCTGCCCCATCTCCTGGGGACCGACCGGCCGACTACAGTTGTGATCCTGCAATGTTTGAACGTGAAGACACTCTCATTCAAGGTGATCGACAGATCAGAAAAGAACATCTCACTGCATAACTAGATACATCTGTTGGTAGTGATGACACACTCGTGACTGCTATGGTCGCAGGTTCGAATCCCGCCTCAGGCATGGATGTGTGTGATGTCCTTACTCCAGTACCTTTGTTTTTCCGACTTAAGATGGAAGGTTCTTTTGAACATGCAAGAATGTCCTAAGGAACAGGCACTGCGACGGCTACTTCCGTTATGAAAAACATTAAATCTCTTCGCAGTTCGACCATGGGCAACTGTCAGCTATATAATGGAACGACAACAATGAGAATTAGTGCCGGACCGGGCTCGAACCCGGATTTCCCGCTTATCGCGAGCGGTCGCCTGACCGTTTGACTATCCGTGCATGGCTCATGACCAGACCTAAACTTCCGTATGTCGCCGACCATGTGTCTACAACCTGTACTCTTACATCCCTTATGTATATTCGGACAGCCAAATGGTGAGGCGACCAAATGGTGAGGCGACCAAATGGTGAGGCGACCGCTCATGAGAGGTGAGAAACCCGGCTTCCAGTCCCAGTCTGGCACAAATTTTCTCTGTCGTCTTTCCATTGTACAGTTGATGGTTGCCCGTATTTACAACAGCAAGTGCATATAATGCATATAATATGAATGTAGCTTTTACGAAGCCTGTTCTGAATTTATTTGCTGGAGCGTAGCCTTGTACAGAAGTTAAAGCATAGATGCTTCTGAAATATAGTTCTATGGAAGAATGCTGAATATACTATGCTGCATTTTAAAACTTTCAGAACGATCTTTTATGACTGTAATTGATGTCTATGGGCAGTTGTAGGGCAAAATTTCGAAAAAATTCGATCTTTTCATTGTGTAATTTATTAGATTGGATTCTTTAAGAATAACTTCGCAAAGTTTCATAATCGAATTATAGCTAGAAATATGTTTTGTAAAAGTTTGTTTGGGCCTCTACGTCTGCCACGCCTCCTCTTTATACACTGCGATCAAAACCTCCGCTACGCTATAAATTTTTTGTGCGTTAATTTTTCGTTCACAAATTGAAACGAACTACATATGAGTCTAGAAGACTGTTAGTAAGTTGTTCGTTCCTTAGTTTATAACGTGGTTTTTAGATATGGAAAGCCACTGGGACGTTTTAGCAGACTGGCAGACTGTCAGTTCACATTTTACAAGAATATTACGGAAAAGCTATCAGGGATAACTTACATAGTGTGAGAAAATGCAGCAAACTGTGTGGGAGACATTCTTTTACATACTTTCTACACATGATAATCCTCAGCATTCCCATTGTGACATATAGTGGTGCAAATATCTTCAGGCAGAAGCAAGTGGAAAGCCGTACATCCACAAACATGGTTTGCACTTGCTGTTTTATACTATAAAGCTTAGTTTCAGGAACTTAGCCAATCCTGGGCTCTTGAAAAAATTGGTACATTGAAAAATGCAGAAAACACATGAGGGCTACAATCACCTTACATTAATATGTTAGCCGGCCGGGGTGGCCGAGAGGTTCTAGGCACTACAGTCTGGAACCGCGCGACCGGTACGGTGGCAGGTTCGAATCCTGCCTCGGGTATGGGTATGTGTGATGTCCTTAGGTTAGTTAGGTTTAAGTAGTTCTAAGTTCTAGGGGACTGATGACCTCAGAAGTTAAGTCCCATAGTGCTCAGAGCCATTTGAACCATTTTTTTGAATACGTTTTCCAAAAGCAGTATTTGTGTCCTCAGTTGTTGTAAACATAGCTGTATATGATGCCTGTCTAGTGTTTAATAGCTGAAATGTAGGTAGGATTAAGTGTCTTCAGACACTAGGTTTGGATCCAGGTGCATTAACACAGACGGTACACAGAAGCATCGATGAAGTGCAACTGGACAAAACTCAGGCAGCAGAAGAGAAATACAGAAGTTGGCTAGGCAAAGGAGGCAGGGGAAAAGATTACTCCAAGAAGTCATAGTGAAGGATAATGGCTATGGATATGGACAGCATTAATAACTGGAAGTGTAGCAATATTGTTAAAAATTGAAATAAAATCTTCAAATGCTTTTTGCTGTGAATTGACTATTTGATTTATAACGTACCTTTCCGCAGGTACTATATCATAGAAATTTGTCATAGTTCTTAGGAATTACTTAGTGAATAACACCTGAGCAGGACTTTTTCATTATCGTTTCTCAGAGCAAAGTTCTCCTTAAAAGTTTGAGAATAGTAGAGCAGTCCCGTGTAACGCAACACTGAAAAGTTAATTGCAGAAGAACCATGACCATAAACGAAAATCTGTTCCACACATTATGTTAGCGTCTTATGCAGATGTAAACTGTAAAAAGCCAATTGTATTGCATGATTAATTTATGAGAAAAGGTACAGTATGGAAACAATGGTAATAAATATTTCAAATCCTTACCAGATGTTTGTCAATTTTCAAACATAAATTGCACAGAGTATCTGACTTTATGTTGTGCATGTTAGTCTCAAGTTTTTCTATTTTAACTGTAATAATTTTCGAGATCTATATGTTTCAGTACAAGAATGCATTTCGCCCTACGCCTGTCCTTAAAGTATTTTTTATTCCAAATTCAAAACTCGTTTCGATTATTCTGCATCATGTCATACTTTAGCACAAATCACGTCTTAAGTGCTATATGAAATCACATTTTTGTTTAACAGTGAAGATTTAAATTCATCTGCATCGGTCTACACGACTATTCAGAAATTCACACATAAGTGCCTGGCAGAGGGTTTTTGGAATCCTCCTTCACACTACTTTTCTACCGTTCCACTCTCCAACAGCAGTACACTTCAGCCTCTCTGTACGAGCTCTTATTTCTCTTATTTTATTATAATAGGTTCTCGAAAGCAAAATATTTTCATGTTCATGGGAGAAAGTTGGTGACAGAAATTTCGTGAAAAGGTGTTGTCGAAAAGAAAACCGCCTTTGTTTTAATGATTGTCATCGCAATCCACTTATCATATTCGTGAAATGTCTCCCGTGTTTCGCGATGGTCCAAAAGATCTGCGCTTATTTGAACTTTTTCGATGTCCTCCATTGATTCTATCTGGTAAGGATCCCATAAAGTGCAGCAACACCCTAGCAGAGGACGAACACGCCTAGTACAGGTAGTCTCTTTAGTAGACTTCTGGCAGCTTCTAAGTGTTCTGTCAATAAACCGTAGTCTTTCGTTTGCTTTCCCAAAAACGTTATCTATGTGGCAGTTCCAACTTTAGTTGTTCGCAATTGTAATTCCTGGGTATTTAGGTGAATTAGCAGCATTTAAATATTTTTTTATTTCTCTTGTAATAGAAATTAAACGGATATCCTTTTGTAGTCATGTAGACGACCAACATTTTTCCTTATTGACAGATAATTTCCTCTTTCCGCACTATTCAGATATCGTGTCTGTTTCGCTCTTGGTTTTGTTCTTACGATGTCTTTTGTAGACGATAAATGACAGTACCAGCTGTAAACAGTCTATGAGGTCTGTTGTGATCGTCTCTTAAGTCGTTTATGTAGATCAGGATCAGCAGAGGACCGGCAATACTTTCTTGGGGAACACCGGATACCACTTCTCTTTTAGCTGATGAGTTTCCATCATAATACTTACCTTGCCTTTCTGGGAGGAAATTGCAGATTCATTAACAGAAGTGAAGCGATACTCAGTTGGCACGTAATTTGATGAGAAGTCTCTAGCGGGGAACGGCGTTAAAAGCTTTCTGGAAATGTATAAATATGGTATCGATTTGAGGTCGCCTGTCGATAGCACTAAAGAGCTTGTTGTGTTTCACAAGAAAGATATTTTCTGAATTCATGCTAACTGTGCGTGTCAACACAACGTTACCTTCAAGGTTATTCAAAACGTTCGAAAACAGTCTACGCTCGTAACTGCTACTGCAAATCGACCTCAGAGATATGGGTCTGTAATTCAGCGGAACTGAGTACTGGTGTGACGAGTGCAACTTTCCCGTCTTTTGGCACGGATCTTATATCGAACGAGCGGCTGTGTGTGATTGGGAAGTATGGAGCTATTGTATGTGCTTACTCAGAAAGGAACTTCCTGTAAATGGAAGGAAGTTGGTAGATCTAAATCATATGATCTGATGCGGACAGTGTTTTTTCAAAGTATGGTGCAGGGGAACAGTAGCACAGCCATAGACAATATCTTTATTCATTCTTCATAACTAGATGGGCATTTTGTTAGTAAAAGTGTAAGTGATCTTTCAGACCATAATGCACAAATTTTAACACTAAAAGGCTTCTGTACTCAAACAAATCTCACGTATAATTACAAACTGTGTAGGAAAATTAATCCAACAGCAATAGATAGTTAATTAAAACTTGTCAAGGAACAAGAGTAGCAGGATGTTTATAGAGCCGATAACATAGGTGACAAATATAATGCTTTCCTTAACCCATTTCTCATGCTCTTTGAGAGTTGCTTTCCATTAGAGCGTTCTAAACGGGGTACTCGCAGTAAAAGGCAGCCTGGGTGGCTGACTAGTGGGATAAGGACATCACATAGAACAAAGCAGGCATTGTATCAAAATGTTAGAAGTAGTCACAATCAAGCTACGGTATCCCATTATAAACAGTATTGTAAGGTGCTTAAAATGTTACTAGGAAGGCAAAGAGTATGTGGTATGTAAATAGAATAGCTAATTCACAGGATAAAATTGATAAATCAGATATATGTACAGTATTTAACAATGATTATCTGAGCATTGTTGGTGAATTAAATAAAAATTTAGTTTCTACATATAAATCTATTGGCAAATGCCTTTCCGAGACGTCTGGAATTCTCCCCTGTGATACAGACAAGGGGGAGATTGAGTCAATAATCAAATCACAGAAGACTGAGGACTGTCATGGATATGATGGAGTGCCTAGTAGAATATTAAAGTACTGTGCTGCACATGTTAGCCTTGTACTTAGCCATAATTGTAATTTTTCCTTTATGAATGGTCAACTTCCTGAACGACCAAAGTACTCAGTAGTAAAGCCGTTTTATATAAAGGGAGAAAGGGGTAATTTAGACAATTTTAGACCTTTTTGTACGTCATCCGTGTTTGCTAAAGTTACTGAAGAGACTGTGTATGTAAGGGTAATTGATCATTTCATATCACATAATTTGCTATCAAATGTAGAGTTCGGCTCTAAAAGCCGTTTAACAACTGAAAATGCTATATTCTCTTTTCTTTGTGAGGTGCTGGATGGGTTAAACAAAATGTTTCGAAATCTAGGCAAATTTTTTGACTTAACTAAGCTGTTTGATTATGTTTGCCACTAAATATTGCTCCAGAAGTTGGACTATTACTGAATACAGGGAGTAGCTCACAATTGGTTGATCTCTTACTTTAATGACCGACAGCAACTGGTCCTTATTCACAGTGATGAGAATGGCTGTGATGTGGGGTCTGAGTGGGGTACTGTCAAATAGGGGGTGCCCCAGGGATCGGTGTTAGGGTCACTCCTGTTCCTTATTTTGTATATGATATGCCCTCTGGTATTAAGGGTATCTCTAAAATATTTATGTTTGCTGATGACGCTAACTTGATAGTAAAGGATGTTGTGTGCTACATTGGCTCGGTTTCAAATTAGGCAGTTGGTGACATAAGTTCATGGCTTGTAAAAAATAAACTAACGCTAAATCACAGTAAGACTCAGTTTTTACAGTTTCTAACAGGCAATCTGACAAAACCCGACGTTTTAATTTCACATATGATTAGTGAAACTGAACGCTTCAAATTTCTAGGTGTTAAGATCGATAGTAAACTGTCGTGGAAAGTCACGTTCAGGATCTTGTTCAAAGACTTAATGCTGCCATTTTTACTATTCGAACGGTATCTGAAGTAACTGACTGTTCGACACGAAAATTAGTCTACTTTGCTCATTTCCTTTCGCTTATCTCGTATTGTATTCTATTGTATTTTGACATAATTCTTCCCATTGTTAACGGATACCTTTGGCTCATAAACAGGTGGTTGGGGCAATAAGTGGTCTAAGATCACGAACCTCTTGTCAACCCCTGTTCACTAGTCTGGGTATTTTGACATTGGCCTCTCAATACATATATTCTCTATCATCGTTTATTGTTAACAATATCAGCTTATTTCCAAGAATAAGCAGCTTTCATTCAGTTTATACTCGGCACAAATCGAATCTGCATATGGCTCTGACTTCCTTAACTCTTGTGAAAAAAGGTGTGCACTATACTGCAGCATCCATTTTCAATAAGCTACCACAGGAATTCAAAAACTTTAGCAGTAATCCACGCGCTTTCAAATCGAAACTGAAGACTGTCCTCATGGGTCGCTCCTGCTCTGTGTACTTCAACTTATGGCTTAACTTTTTTAGATTCATACAGAATTAATTTTCATCTGTTATTACTTTTATGTTGTAATTTCATGTTCTGACACGTTAAAAGACCTTGGGGATTTGCTCCTCAATTTGGTCCTACGGAACTTGACGTGCAGATAAATAAATAAATAAATACAATTTGGACTCCCTCCAAACCATGGGCAGTGCAAAAATCGTGGAGTTGCTCTTCCTTTTTCTTCGCAATCTCCGTCCCTCGATACACGTACGGCATAACCAGTACAGCACCGAAGTTTTGTATTGAACACCAATCATGATACCAAAATGCACGTAGTAAACATTTTGCTCCAAACTACTAATTTCCTGTCTTTGCTCAGCGATTATTTAGATTCCTCTCCGTGGGTCTTCGATTTAAAATATGAATGATTTACTTAATTTGTGGAAAAACTGTACGTGATAGGAAAAAATAGTAACAGATCTGAAATCTGCGCAAAAACATACACTACTGGCCATTAAAACTGCTACCCCAATAAGAAGAGCAAATGATAAACGAGTATTCATTGGACGAATATATTATACTAGAACTGACATGTACTTACATTTTCACGCAATTTGGGGGCATAGATCCTAAGAAATCAGTACCCAAAGCAACCACCTCTGGCCGTAATAACGGCCTTGATACGCCTGGGCATTGTGCCAAACAGAGCTCTAAGATGGCGAGTACAGGTACATGCTCATGCAGCTTCAACATGCGGTCGTGCATTATCCTGCTGAAATGTAGGGTTTCGCAGGGATCGAATGAAGGGTAGAGCCACGGGTCGTAACACATCTGAAATGTAACGTCTACTGTTCAAAGTGCCGTCAATGCGAACAAGAGGTGACCGAAACGTGTAACCAATGGCACCCCATACCATCACGCCGGGTGATACGCCAGTATGGCGATGACGAATACACGCTTCCAATGTGCGTTCACTGCGATGTCGCCAAAGATGGATGCCACCATCATGATGCTGTAAACAGAACCTGGAATCATCGGAAAAAATGACATTTTGCCATTCGTGCATCCAGGTTCGTCGTTGAGTAAACCATCGCAGGCGCTCCTGTCTGTGATGCAGCGACAAGGGTAACCGCTGGCATGGTCTCCGAGCTGATACTCCATGCTACTGTTAACATCGTCGAACTGTTCGTGCAGATGGTTGTTGTCTTGCAAACGTCCCCATCTGTTGACTCAGGGATCGAGACGTGGCTGCACGAACCGTTACAGCCATGCGGATACGATTCCTGTCATCTGGACTGCTAGTGATACTAGGCCGTTGGGATCCAGCACGGCGTTCCGTATTACCATCCTGATCCCAGCGATTCCAAATTCTGGTAACAGTCATTGGATCTCGACCAACGCGATCAGCAACGTTGCTATACGATAAACCGCAATCGCGATAGGCAACAATCCGACCTTCATCAGAGTCCGAAACGTGATGGTACGCATTTCTACTCCTTACACGAGGCATCACAGCAAGGTTCCACCAGGCAACGCTGGTCAACTGTTGTTCGTGTATGAGAAATCGGTTGGAAACTTTCCTCATGTCAGCACGTTGTAGGTGTCGCCACCGGCGTCAGCCCTGTGTGAATGCTCTGAAAAGCTAATCATTTGTATATCACAGCATCTTCGGTCCTGTCGATTTAATTTCGCGTTCGTAGCACGTCATCTTCGTGGTGTAGCGATTTTAATGGCCATTAGTGTACTTCTTGCCTAGAAAAATCAGATGGGTAAATCGTGTAATTAATGAAGAGAAAAGAAGTGTCTGGAACAATTTTTGGAGTGATCAGTTGAGTGGAAACATCCAAAGTCATCAACGAATTGTCCATTTTGGCATTTTTCATCCATAAACGAATGCATGCATCGGTTAGTTTCAGTGCGTGTCGATCTGCCGCACTTCACAATCACTGCGCTCGTTACAGGTGAGCACGTGGAGCTGAAGGACCTCACGTCACGCTATGCTACGGACGTGGTGTGCTCCGTCTTCATGGGTGTGGACGCGGGGGCGTTGCGTGCCGGCGACAGTCCCATCCGGGCGCACCTGCGCAACATCGTCAGAGACACACCCCTGGGCAGGATCGCGGCCACCCTCAGTTTCTTCGCCCCCCGAATGCTGTCCATCTTCCCCATCCGGTTAGGAGATAAGCGAGCTGACGACTACTTTGTGCACAACACTACGAAGGTAAAGGCTTTCTTCACTTTGTACATACGAGGGCCAGTACTAAATATCACCTCGGAAAAAAATCGAAATGTGACAGTGAAACTTGGCGATAAGGTTCATCGTCCTCTTCATACCCATCCTACAGTGAGACACATATTTACCAATGGTATACGACTTGGGGGAGATTACAATTGTTGATGCCCTGATTTCGGGTTTTAGGGCACGCACCTCAAAGTGACCTCGTCATTACTATAGCAATGCTAGCCGCGCAATGAGCAATGTAGAAGAAAGCAGTCGCTGGGTGCCAGTGATGTCAGTAGAATACGAATGCAGCAGGGAGAGAGGAGGTCTCATTGGTTGTTTGGGGACTGGGGGGGGGGGGGGTGACGGGTGGGGAGGGAGGGACCAGTGAGGTCATCGGTCCCATCAGGTTAGGGAAGGATGGGAAAGGAAATCGGCAGTGCCCTTTCAAAGCAACCATTTCGGCATTTGCCTCAAGACATTTAGGGAAATCACGGAAAACCTAAATCAGGATGGCAGGACGCGGGTTTCAACCGCAGTCCTCCCGAATGCGAGTCCAGTGCGCTCACCACTGCGCCACCTCGCTCGGTGAGGGAGGAAGACAAAATTAAATAATCAAAGAAACAGCGTGTGTGACCATGCTCTGTGCAGATTGAGCAGGGCAGTTGGCGTGGAACAAAAAGAACCCCGTTCGACAATTAACGCTTCGTCTAGACCAGAGGTCTCCAAACTATGGCCCGCGAGACGAAACCGGCCCGACAGGGGCGACAAACCGCCCCGCGTTAGCTGCCCAGACATCCCCGGTATCCGTCCCGCCAAATATTTGAGGTGGTACCTATACTGCCAACAATTGAGTTACGAGGCCTATTGCGACCAATACACCGCGACATTGTCGGAGCTCTATCTTTACAAAGCGGAAGGTCATGGTTGAACTTGTGGCTAAGGGCGATGTACTTGAGGACAATATTATGGAAATGGAAGAGGATGTAGATGAAGATGAAATGGGAGATACGATACTGCGTGAAGAGTTGACCAGAGCACTGAAAGACCTGAGTCAAAACAAGGCCCCGGGGGTAGACATGAGGAAAGTTTCTAACCGATTTCTCATACACAAACAGCACTTGACCGGCGTTGCCTGGTGAAACGTTGTTGGGATGCCTCGTGTAAGGAGGAGAAATGCGCACCATCACGTTTCCGACTTTCATAAAGGTCGGATTGTAGCCTATCGAGATTGCGGTTTATCGTATCACGACATTGCTGTTCGCGTTGGTCGAGATCCAATGACTGTTAGCAGAATATGGAATCGGTGGGTTCAGGAGGATAACACGGAACGCCATGCTGGATCCCAACAGCCTCGTGTGACTAGCAGTCGAGATAACAGGCATCTTATCCGCATGGCTGTAACGGATCGTGCAACCACGTCTCGATCTCTGAGTCAACAGATGGAGACGTTTGCAAGACAACAACCATTTGCACGAACAGTTCGACGACGTTTGCAGCAGCATAGACTATCAGCTCGGAGACCATGGCTTCGGTTACCCTTGACGCTGCATCACAGACAGGAGCGCCTGTGATGGTGTACTCAACAACGAACCTGGGTGCACGAATAGCAAAACGACATTTTTTCGGATGAATTCAGGTTCTGTTTCCAGCATCATGATGGTCGCATCCGTGTTTAGCGACATCGCGGTGAACGCACATTGGAAGCGTGTATTCGTCATCGCCATACTGGCGTATCATCCGGCGTGATGGTATGGGGTGCCATTGCTTACATGTCTCGGTCACCTCTTGTTCGCATTGACGGCACTTTCACCAGTGGGTGTTACATTTCAGATGTGTTACGACCCGTGGCTCTACCCTTCATTAGATCCCTGCGAAACCCTACATTTCAGCAGGATGATGCACGACCGCATGTTGCAGGTTCTGTACGGGCCTTTCTGGATACAGAAAATGTTCGACTGCTGCCCTGGCCAGCACCTTCTCCAGATCTCTCACCAACTGAAAACGTCTGGTCAATGGTGGCCGAGGAACTGGCTCGTCACAATACGCCAGTCACTACACTTGATGAACTGTGGTATCGTGTTGAAGCTGCATGGGCAGCTGTACCTGTACACGCCATCCAAGCTCTGTTTGACTCAATGCCCAGGCGTATCCAGGCCGTTATTACGCCCAGAGGTGGTTGTTCTGGGTACTAATTTCTCGGGATCTATGCACCCAAATTGCGTGAAAATGTAATCACATGTCACTTCTAATACAATGTATTTGTCGAATGAATACCCATTTATCATCTGCATTTCTTCTTGGTGTAGCAATTTAAATGGCCAGTAGCGTATCATGTTACGTGTGGTGCACTGTGAGCGGAACATTGCGTCTTCGTAGCTTACAGTATAACTGGCAATAGCACATTTTTGTAATCAGCATCACGAATGTATTCATACAAACCGCAACTCAGCATCAATTGCGACTGCAGATTGCGCTATCTCCCTTGTTAGTTACACATTTCCCAATATTACCTCGATTGTGACAACGCCAGTCTTCGAGTACCAGCGTCTCCACTTCCACTCTATTCCCGATTACTCACAGAAAGGCGTTATACTTCACGTTCTTGCGTTCTTTGTCATTCAGACTTTTTTGGCCACACTGAAAGCATCAGCGTCAACGAGTCACAACAAATCTGATGATACAGGGTCGCCGCACATTTTCTCTCCAACTCAGCGTGGACTGTGGCACTGTTGCCTCCTACAAAAGAATTGAACGTTGCACTATGCTTTACTCCACATTATTAATGTTTTCCTGCTCCATTTTCTGTTGCTTCCTCTAGAAGCGAGGTAAGGGAATGTTGCGTGGAGACATCGGTGCGTACCAGTATCAATGTAGATATGTACTTTGAAATAAATAAAAAATCTCTGACGTATCCCTACCTACGCTCTCGAAAGTTCAACAGGAATGGAGAGGGTTGTTTGAGATGGGCCCATTAAAGACTCGCGGTTCGTTGCGGCCAAATGCACCAGTTGCCTGGGAGCGGAGCGGAGGGAGTCCCAGCTGTAATATTCTGGAGGAACGATAGGAAATGTGGTCGCAACAGGGGGACTGGGACTATTTTAATTTACTTCACGGACAATGTTAATAATTTTCTGAGAGGTAATTAAATTGTGTGTGTGTGTGTGTGTGTGTGTGTGTGTGTGTGTGTGTGTGTGCAGAGGAACAGCTGTGGGAGGCATCGCAACAACCAGCATAATCAATCTCCAAGCATATGTTTACTTGTATGGAAAGCTGTATCCCTTGTGATCTCTTGAGGCATCTCTACTGTCTTTCATTCTCTTCTGAGGCTATATGTTGACTGCCACATTGGGAACTAGTACCAGTTTTCATTTCTTACTTTTTGATACGAGGAATCTAATAATTACGCCACTTCCCTAATCACCGCAGGATACGTCACTGAAAGATAATAAACAGTTAGCAGACACTTGTATCCAGTCTTTTTACACATATTGAATGTTCTTTTCACCTTATGAGACATGTGGCTGTTTACCTATTCGCTTGGTGATTTATTGAATGGTATTGTAAATAAAATAAATAAAATAATTCTTCATTTAAGGTGAAAGCTTACCGTCTACCTCCTTGCCTACGGACGCCAGATGAAAGTTGATGTCGTCAAGCTCTGAATGAAAATTGCGCAACGGATAACTGGGAGGGGAGCTTGAGAGCGCTACCTAGAGAGCGTGCCCTTTCTGTTCGATACTAGGCAAGGGGCTGGAGGGCTCACACGCTGATGTGTGGGTCCCTGCATTCTATAGCTTTTATTTTAAGTAAATTCCTTTAACATGACTTCTTTGTGATTTTAAGGTATGTTAAAGAATGATGACAGTTGATTACCTATTTATTTTAAACATTATCACTCGACTTCACAGCGATTGCAGCAATTGTTTCAGTTTACAGATTTTATAATTTTTCAACTTATATCTCGGGTATATTGTATACTAATCTGCACGCACATTTCTACGGGTAAGACTGAATTGCGTTGGCTAAATGTATACCACCAAAGTCTCCCAATATTTTACATAGGATATTCACTATGTGAGGAGGATAACGGGCAAACTGGGGACCAGATACTTTAACACAGGGGGTCAAATTTCCGGAATTAAACGAGCAAATTCATTACCTTACACAATCCGAAGCTGGAAATAAAAGAATTAGTACAAATATTCAAATACCTCTCTTCCATGCGTAAACATTGAGACAGACGCACTGAGGGCACGTTTGCTCACTTACCCGTCTTCTGTAACACCCCTAGGATATGGCGGGCACCTGGAGGTCTTCCTCGGCCCCGGTGGAGGGGGTGGTCGAACCACTTGGCCGTGACCAATCTCTCCACCCCAAATCTTGTGGCACTGGAAAGTCTTTGACATTTACCTGCCTGTGATGTCTCTCTGATCCCCTAGCCAGGAGTAAGGTTGGCACTACTATACTACAGAACTGCTTCCCAACAAAGATTTGGCCACGCTATACGGAAAGGTGTGAGGAGGATTAGGAAAGTTCATGTGCAGATTTACATTCACGTAAAGGAAATGCATAATCCACGACACATATAAATAGGTATTACGAAGCCTGACACATTTCTTTCCACCCGTCCACATGGGTTCTGTTGCACCCGCGACAGGCCGCGTCGTGCAATAAAATTGGTTGCGGAGCCGCCTCTGTTTCTATTTCCCGGTGCGAGCGAGCAGCGAAACCTGCTGCTTATAGAGCGGAAACTACTGTACCGTTTCAAAGGTACAACGACCCGCTGACTAAAACGTTCACCTAACTGCGTAAAATGTTACTTGTTTTCTTCCCTATTCACATAATACACTAAAGACCTAAAGAAACTGGTACACCTGCCTAGTCTCGTGTAGGGCCCCCGCGAGCGCGCAGAAGTGCCGCAACACGACGTGGCGTGGAGTCCACTAATGTCTGAAGTAGTGCTGAAGCGAACTGACACCATGACCCTGCAGGGCTGTCCATAAATCCGTAAGAGCACGAGGGGGTGGAGATCTCTTCTGAACAGCACGTTGCAAGGCATCCCAAATATGCTCAATGATGTTCATGTCTGGGGAGATGCGGCGCCAGCGGAAGTGTTTTAACGCAGAAGAGTATTCCTGCAGCAACTCTGTAACAATTCTGGACGTTTGTGGTGTCCTGGGCCTGCCAAAGTCCGTCGAAATGCACAATGGACATGAATGGATGCCGGTGATCAGACAGGATGCTTAGGCACGTGTCACCTGTCACAATCGTATCTAAACGTATCAGGAGTCCCATGTCACTGAAACTGCACACGCCGCACGCCGTTACAGAGTCTTTACCATCTTTAACAGTCCCCTGTTGGCATGCCGGGTCTGTGGATTCATGAGGTTGTCTCCATATCCGTAAACGTCCATCCACTCGATACAATTTGAAACGAGACTCGTCCGGACAGGCACTATATGTCCAGTCATCAACAATCCTATGTCGCTGTTGAGGGGCCCAGGCGAGGCGTAGAGCTTTGTGTCGGGCAGTAACCAAGGCTACTCGAGTTGACCTTCGGCTCCGAAAGCCCGTATCGATGAAGTTTCGTGAATGGTTCGCACGCTCACAGTTGTTGATGGCCCAGCACTGAAATCTGCAACAATTTGCGGAAGGGTTGTACTTTTGTCACGTTGAAAGACTCTATTCCCTTGTCGTTGGTCCCGTTCTTGCAGGATCTTTTTCATGCGATGTCGGAGGCGTGATGTTTTACCGGATTCGTGATATTCACGATACACTCTTGAAATGGTCGTACGGGAAAATCTCCACATCATCGCTACTATCGGAGATGCTGTGTCCCATCGCTTGTGCGCTGACTACAACAACACGTTGAAGCTCACTTAAATTTTGATAACCTGCCACTGTAGCAGCAGTAACCGATCTAACAACTGCACCAGACTCTTGTCATCTTATATAGGCGTTGCTGACAGCAGCACCATGACATATATCTGTATTTGAATACGCATGCCTATATGAGTTTCTTTGGCGCTTCAGTGTATGAAAGTTTCAATTCCCGATGACTAACAATTCACTCCACGAAATAAAAGTCTTGCACTGTTCGTGATTGTTGTTGTTGTGGTCTTCAGTCCTGAGACTGGTTTGATGCAGCTCTCCATGCTACTCTATCCTGTGCAAGCTTTTTCATCTCCCAGTACCTACTGCAACCTACATCCTTCTGAATCTGCTTAGTGTATTCATCTCTTGGTCTCCCTCTACGATTTTTACCCTCCACGCTGCCCTCCAATACTAAATTGGTGATCCCTTGATGCCTCAGAACATGTCCTACCAACCGATCCCTTCTTCTGGTCAAGTTGTGCCACAAACTTCTCTTCTCCCCAATCCTATTCAATACTTCCTCATTAGTTATGTGATCTACCCATCTAATCTTCAGCATTCTTCTGTAGCACCACATTTCGAAAGCTTCTATTCTCTTCTTGTCCAAATTATTTATCGTCCATGTTTCACTTCCATACATGGCTACACTCCATACGAATACTTTCAGAAATGACTTCCTGACACTTAAATCAATACTGGATGTTAACAAATTTCTCTTCTTCAGAAACGCTTTCCTTGCCATTGCCAGCCTACATTTTATATCCTCTCTACTTCGACCATCATCAGTTATTTTGCTCCCCAAATAGCAAAACTCCTTTACTACTTTAAGTGCCTCATTTCCTAATCTAATTCCCTCAGCATCACCCGACTTAATTAGACTACATTCCATTATCCTTGTTTTGCTTTTGTTGATGTTCATCTTATATCCTCCTTTCAAGACACTGTCCATTCCATTCAACTGCTCTTCCAAGTCCTTTGCTGTCTCTGACAGAATTACAATGTCATCGGCGAACCTCAAAGTTTTTATTTCTTCTCCATGAATTTTAATACCTACCCCGAATTTTTCTTTTGTTTCCTTTACTGCTTGCTCAATATACAGATTGAACAACATCGGGGAGAGGCTACAACCCTGTCTTACTCCCTTCCCAACCACTGCTTCCCTTTCATGTCCCTCGACTCTTATAACTGCCATCTGGTTTCTGTACAAATTGTAAATAGCCTTTCGCTCCCTGTATTTTACCCCTGCCACCTTCAGAATTTGAAAGAGAGTATTCCAGTCAACATTGTCAAAAGCTTTCTCTAAGTCTACAAATGCTAGAAACGTAGGTTTGCCTTTCCTTAATCTTTCTTCTAAGATAAGTCGTAAGGTCAGTATTGCCTCACGTGTTCCAGTGTTTCTACGGAATCCAAACTGATCTTCCCCGAGGTTGGCTTCTACTAGTTTTTCCATTCGTCTGTAAAGAATTCGTGTTAGTATTTTGCAGCTGTGACTTATTAAGCTGATAGTTCGGTAATTTTCACATCTGTCAACACCTGCTTTCTTCGGGATTGGAATTATTATATTCTTCTTGAAGTCTGAGGGTATTTCGCCTGTTTCATACATCTTGCTCACCAGATGGTAGAGTTTTGTCAGGACTGGCTCTCCCACGGCCGTCAGTAGTTCCAATGGAATATTGTATACTCCGGGGGCCTTGTTTCGACTCAGGTCTTTCAGTGCTCTGTCAAACTCTTCACGCAGTATCGTATCTCCCATTTCATCTTCATCTACATCCTCTTCCATTTCCATAATATTGTCCTCAAGTACATCGGCCTTGTATAGACCCTCTATATACTCCTTCCACCTTTCTGCTTTCCCTTCTTTGCTTAGAACTGGGTCTCCATCTGAGCTCTTGATATTCATACAAGTCGTTCTCTTATCTCCAAAGGTCTCTTTAATTTTCCTGTAGGCGGTATCTATCTTACCCCTAGTGAGATAGGCCTCTACATCCTTACATTTGTCCTCTAGCCATCCCTGTTTAGCCATTTTGCACTTCCTGTCGATCTCATTTTTGAGACGTTTGTATTCCTTTTTGCCTGTTTCACTTACTGCATTTTTATATTTTCTCCTTTCATCAATTAAATTCAATATTTCTTCTGTTACCCAAGGATTTCTACTAGCCCTCGTCTTTTTACCTACTTGATCCTCTGCTGCCTTCACTACTTCATCCCTCAAAGCTACCCATTCTTCTTCTACTGTATTTATTTCCCCCATTCCTGTCAATTGCTCCCTTATGCTCTCCCTGAATCTCTGTACAACCTCTGGTTCTTTCAGTTTATCCAGGTCCCATCTCCTTAAATTCCCACCTTTTTGCAGTTTCTTCAGTTTTAATCTACAGGTCATAACCAATAGATTGTGGTCAGAGTCCACATCTGCCCCTGGAAATGTCTTACAATTTAAAACCTGGTTCCTAAATCTCTGTCTTACCATTATATAATCTATCTGATACCTTTTAGTATCTCCAGGGTTCTTCCATGTATACAACCTTCTTTCATGATTCTTAAACCAAGTGTTAGTTATGATTAAGTTGTGCTCTGTGCAAAATTCTACCAGGCGGCTTCCTCTTTCATTTCTGTCCCCCAATCCATATTCACCTACTATGTTTCCTTCTCTCCCTTTTCCTACACTCGAATTCCAGTCACCCATGACTATTAAATTTTCGTCTCCCTTCACTACCTGAATAATTTCTTTTATTTCATCATACATTTCTTCAATTTCTTCGTCATCTGCAGAGCTAGTTGGCATATAAACTTGTATTACTGTAGTAGGTGTGGGCTTCGTATCTATCTTGGCCACAATAATGCGTTCACTGTGCTGTTTGTAGTAGCTTACCCGCATTCCTATTTTCCTATTCATTATTAAACCCACTCCTCCATTACCCCTATTTGATTTTGTGTTTATAACCCTGTAGTCACCTGACCAGAAGTCTTGTTCCTCCTGCCACCGAACTTCACTAATTCCCACTATATCTAACTTCAGCCTACCCATTTCCCTTTTTAAATTTTCTAACCTACCTGCCCGATTAAGGGATCTGACATTCCACGCTCCGATCCGTAGAACGCCAGTTTTCTTTCTCCTGATAACGACATCCTAAAGCTGCATGCCCTCGGGAAAAATTACGGCTGTAGTTTCCCCTTGCTTTCAGCCGTTCGCAGTACCAGCACAGCAAGGCCGTTTTGGTTATTGTTACAAGGCCAGATCAGTCAATCATCCAGACTGTTGCCCTTGCAACTACTGAAAAGGCTGCTGCCCCTCTTCAGGAACCACACGTTTGTCTGGCCTCTCAACAGATACCCCTCCGTTGTGGTTGCACCTACGGTACGGCTATCTGTATCGCTGAGGCACGCAAGCCTCCCCACCAACGGCAAGGTCCATGGTTCATGGGGGGGGTGTTCGTGATTACCTTTATGTAAAATCAACTTTTTCTGATAATATTAATGAATAAATGAAAGTCACATTTCTGTTTCCACACACAATTACATCCAGTTACGAAGGAAAATAAATAAACTACTATAATTCAGGCTGATGTATTCTGAAAACATTATATTACGTGTTTTAAATTCACTGCACCTCACATTTCCTAACTTACTTTAATTATTTCAATTAATTACTTTTTAATATTTATCAATAAAATATTGCCTTCTCGCCAAATAAACTGAACTGGACCAACTAAAACACAACACAATAATTGAATATCCAATATTAGATATTTTTCGTTTTGTCATTCAGTAGAAATGAAATGAAGAAGATCATTGACACAATGCCAACGTTACTCTTGCAGCGTATCTCGATACTGCCCGGCTCATTACAATAGACAACTTCTGAAACATATTGTGTCAGCTATTACACTACTAGCCATTAAAATTGCTACACCACGAAGATGACGTGCTACAGACTCGAAATTTAACTGACAGGAAGATGATGCTGTGATATGCAAATGAGAAGCTCTTCAGAGTATTCCCACAAAGCTGGCGCCGGTGGCGACACCTAGAACGGCCTGACATGAGGAAAGCTCCCAACCGATTTCTCTTAAACAAACAGCAGTTGACCAGCGTTGCCTGGTGAAATCTTGTTGTGATGCCTCGTGTAAGGAGGAGAAATGCGTACCATCACGTTTCCGACTTTGATAAAGGTGGAATTGTAGCCTATCGCCATTGCGGTTTATCGTACCGTGACATTGCTGCTCGCGTTGGTCGAGATCCAATGACTGTTACCAGAATATGGAATCGGTGGGTTCAGGAGGGTAATACGGAACGCCGTGCTGGATCCCAACGGCCTCGTATCACTAGCAGTCGAGATAACAGGCATCTTATCCGCATGGCTGTAACGGATCGTGCAGCCACGTCTCGACCCCTGAGCTGAGAGATGGGGACGTTAGCAAGACAACAACCATCTACCCTTGACGCTGCATTACAGACAGGAGCGCGTGCGATGGTGTACTCAGCGACGAACCTGGGTGCACGAATGGCAAAACGACATTTTTCCGGATTAATACAGGTTCTGTTTACAGTATCACGATGGTCGCATCCGTGTTGGCGACATCGCGGTGAACACACATTGGATGCGTGTATTCGTCATCGCCATACTGGCGTATCATCCGGCGTGATGGTATGGAGTGCCATTGGTTACACGCTTCGGTCACCTCTTGTTCGCACTGCCGGCACTTTGAACAGTGGACGTTACATTTCAGATGTGTTACTACCCGTGACTCTACCCTTAATTCGATCCCAGCGAAACCGTACATTTCAGCAGGATAATGCACGACCGCATGTTGCAGGTTCTGTACGGGCCTTTCTGGACAGAAAAACGTTCGACTGCTACCCTGGCCAGCACATTCTCCAGATCTCTCACCAATTGAAAACGTCTGGTCAATGGTGGCCGAGCAACTGACTCGTCACAATACGCCAGTCACTGCTCTTGATGAACTGTGGTATCGTGTTGAGGCTGCATGGGCAGCTGTACCTGTACACGCCATCCAAGCTCCGTTTGACTCAATGCCCAGGCGCATCAAGGCTGATATTACGGCCAGAGATGGTTGTTCTGGGTACTGATTTCTCAGGATCTATGTACCCAAGTTACATGAAAATATAATCACATGTCAGTTCTAATATAATATATTAGTCCAATGAATACCTGTTTATCATCTGCATTTCTTCAAGGTGTAGCCATTTTAGTGGCCAGTAGTGTAACAAAACGATAAGGGCAAGTGGTGCAGCAACTGCCATCGTAGGGAACCTGGACAGGAGCAGAAATTATTAACGAAAAAGTTAACACCGTAAACTGAAGATTTACTTACTTGTACTTCTCCAAGCTTATGAAGACTCGTTACAGCAAATAATGCAGAAAGAAATAAGAGTCCAATTCTCAACATCAAGAAGGAAGAGACTCCCTGACTAAAGCATGAAATATGGTATAGGAGCCGCAACGACGTGCCCCCTGCATAGCGTTAAATAGCATTAAATAGAGGACAGGCTCCAGCTGCAAGTGGTCCATGTGGCGGCCGCTGGTCATCCTATACTCGTGGGGCGGAGCTGCTGGAGGCGTGCCTCAGCGGGCGTGCACCATTGGGTCCGCCGAATCCTGCACGACTTCTGTTGCCGTCTACAGAAACTTGCAATTCCCTTGCCAACTTCGACGCTGATCGAGCAGTATAAATGATGTCACAAATACGTGCTCTTGCTTGCAGTTCGCATGGACAATCAGTGGTTTGTCTTGATGTAAGTCTCCTATCTTTACGATGTATTCAAGGATTAAAATGGTGTACTGACGGTCGTCCTAGGCGATCTGTCATACTTTTGGACATGTGTTTTAGTGGTTGTTTGACAGTTGCATTGAGAGGAATGGGGAGCTATGTAGGCATACACAGGGAATCATAACACTGAATGTAGTTGCAAGACATTTCTTGGTTGTCTAATGACGTGCAGAAAATTCAGTTCCGGCATAAACAAGTTACTGTCGTATTAATGAGAATATGATGTTAGAATCTTGATGCTGTGAATCAGATTTAAGCAGATGAGTCTTTGCATTGGTTTTCTGATCTCGTTCTTTGTATTTTGGATGTTGTGAGATGATGCTACACAACAGCACCCCAGCATAGACACAGGATTCGTATTGAGTCCTAAATTGTCTCATATGTACTTTCCCTTATGATACTTTCCCTTATGAACAGCTACAGATGCAGGTACGCTGACTAGTATCACATGTTAATTAGACTTCGCTTTCTTTATAGCAGATCCACAAATTTTATCTAATAGTTTTTCAGGAACTGACTTGTTTGTACACCGAACTTTCCACTTTTATTGCTGACAGGATTTGATACTGTTCTCGCTAACAAAATAATATTGATGTTCCCTCCACATTGCTCTCTCTCTCTCTCTCTCTCTCTCTGTCACTCTCTCTCTCTCTCTGTGTGTGTGTGTGTGTGTGTGTGTGTGTGTGTGTGTGTGTGTATGTGTGTTATATATATATTTCTCTTTGATCCACAGCTTATAGAACAGCGCAGGAAGACCGGCATGATACGAAACGACCTTATAGATATGCTCCTGAAGACGCAGGAAGACCATCTGTCTGAAAAGGTCGTGAAACAAGACGTCACGAATGGATCCTGTGACTCATTTGACAAGGCATACAGTGAGTTACGCAACTCATGACCTCTACAGTGATAAGTCAGTTTTATGTACATTTCAAAGACCAGGGACAGCACGGCATTTAGGAGATGATTTCCTTCGTAAGATGCCATTGTCTCCACTTCTTCCTGAGAAGTGCATAACAAAATGACGTCACTGAGTAGCTCAAACAAGTAAATTCGACATCTTTTGTTTCTGTAATTATTGCTAGTTTTGGGAACAATGAAATCAACGTCTTTACGTGTTTTTCATGTTGTTGTTGTTGTTGTTGTTGTTGTCGCCTTTGGTCGGAAGATGTATCTCTCCGTGCTAGACTGTCCTGTGCAAGCCTCCTCATCTCTGCATAACTACTGCAACCTATATTGATTTTATGCTGCATACTGGATTCGGGCTTTCCTCTCCCTCAACAATTTTTTACTCTCCACACTTCCCTCAGTTACCAAACTGACCTTTTGCTGATGGTTTAGGATGTGGCCTAACCGCTGATGTCTTCCTTTAGTCCAGTTGTGCAGTAAACTTCCTTTTTCCCCATTTCGTTTCAGTATCTCCTAACTTGTTTATCGATCTATCCACCCTATCTTCAACATTATTATATAGCACCAAATTTCAAAATCTTCTTCTAATTTAGTCTGAAAAGTTTGACGTCCACGTTTCACTTCCGCACAAGGATACACTCCGGACAAAATTCAAAAGTACCTATAGAAATAGTAACTATTTACAACAGATGAGACAGAAACCCAGTAAACAGAGAGTTTTCCGCAGTCAGAAACATAGAAAATTAATTATGAAGAACGCACAAAACTTTAAATTGGGGAAACATGACCCAATGTTAGCATACGATTTAAAGAACACATGACAACCAACGGCAACCTTTGCTGCATACTTAAGATACCAACAAGAAAAACCTAATATTAATAAAATACTACAAATATTACTTAAGTTACAGAAAGGTAAAGTCATGGATGTAGTGGAAAAATTGTTTGCATCCACCTAAATGACCACTCCGACAGAGTTTTAAATAGACAAAAGGATCTGTGAAATGGAAAAGTCATTGACAGATTTTCACCAGTTATACGAAGAAGCGTTGTAGGATCATAGAACGCCAAGTTATTGCTATACTCATTAATAAATATAACTGTCATGCGAAATATCAGGCAACCATAAATCAAGTCATGAAAGAATTTTATGACAGCACTGTGATTGACTTTTGTTTAAAAGATCTTCGCAACAGTTAATCGAAAGTGATGTGTTTCCATGATAACGGAATACATATTTCCAACTTCCTTTCTGGAAATTGCATGCAGTCATATCCTTATGAAAGAAAATTAAATATATGTAAGAGCAAAGACCTATAGTGCTTAATTAACAAATTTATGCAAAATAATCACAATCTTACTATTGTATTTACATTATAAACATCGACCTCATACATAAGAGCTTTACAACGACTGCTCAAAAGTAGCCTGCTCTAAGATTACGAAAAACGACTTTAAATTTATTTGATGACAACTACATGCAGTCAAAGAAGAAGATACATATATGGCATAATATACCATTAACGCATCCTCTATAAATTAAGTTATAAACCTCCTAGTAGATCTTCACACATGAGCTGTTGTCATCTTTAATTGATTGGTGATACCAATGCCTACAACGTATATTGCTTCCGTTTTAGATACTTGAAAACTGACAAAGGCCGAAATTGTGAGATTGTGCAAATAAAGAAAATGTCAGCTGAATTCATCAGAAAATCATTTAAAAAAATTTCATACAAGACTTTCTCACACATTACTTTGTATGCGATGTTAACACACTTCTCTTTTCCGTAACTGCTATTCTTGCTATTGACTGTTTGTATTTTGTATCCTCTCTAGTTCTTCCAACATCAGTTATTTTACTGCTCAAATAGCAAAACCTGTCTAATACTTTCACTGTCTCATTTCCTATCGTAACCCTTCAGCAACATCTGATTTAATTCCACTACATTCTATTATCCTTGTTTTATAACTGCTGATGCTCGTCTTATAACCTCTTTACATGATAAAGTTCATTCTATACAGCTACTGTGCCAAGTCCTTTGCCGTCTCTTACAGAATTACAATGTCGTTGGCCAATCTATAAGTTTTCGTTTCTTATCCACAACTTTAGTGCCTTATTGCATAAACTTTTTCGGTAGCTCACCACTTAATACTGAAGTGGTGAATGCTCAGCAGCGAGCATTTAGACACATAATTACTCTCTAGAAGTCTCTTTAGGTAGACGTCTTAACACTATATGCGTGCCATCACCGAATAAACAATATTTGCTGTTTGGATGAATTGCGAATTGGTTCTGATACACGAAACCGGTATTCCGTTAAATAAAAAGAACTGAATTTGGAAAATTTGTCTGTTTTCTACATCAAACTGGTTAACGCAACTTGTTGTCTTATTATTAAGATTCCATGATGGAAATCCTAAATTAACAGCTTTTTTTTATTTTTTACTACTCAGTCTTCCTACTGGCTTGATACTGCTCACCACGATTTTCTCTCCTGTGCCAATCTCCTCATGTCAGAGTAGCACTTACAACCTACGTCCTCAGTTATTTGTTGGTTGTAATCCAGTGTTTCCCTCTACAGTTCTGACCCACTACAGCTCCCACTAGCACCATGGAAGTTAGTCCTTAACATCTTCACAAATGTCCAACCATCCTGTACCTCCTTCTTGTCAGTGTTTCCCACATATTCCATTCCTTGCCGATTCTCCGGAGAACCTCCGCATTCCTTAAGTAATAAATCCGCCTAATTTGCAACATTTTTCTGTAGCATCACATCTCAAATGCGTCAATTCTCTTCTTTTCCTACTGTCCACGTTCCACTGCCATTCAGAACTGTGCTCTAAAAGGACATACTCAGGAATTTCTTCCTCAAATTATGACCCGTATTATATACTGGTAGACTCATTTTTTTCTGGGATGTACTTTTTAGGAGTACTAACTTGCTCTTGATGCTCCCTTTTTTCCGTCATTGATGGGTTATTTTGCTACTTAGGTAATAAAATTCCTAAACTTTATCTACTTTGTGATCATTAATTATGACAAATTTCTCGCTGTTCACATTTCTGCTACTCCTCGTAACTTTCGTCTTTCTTAGATTTACTCTCGATCTATATTCTGCACTCATTCCGTTCCACAGATCCTGCAATTCCAGTTTCATCGAGGGTAGCAATGTCTTCAGCGAATTTTATCGTGGATATCCTTTCACCATGGAGTTTCATTGCACTTTTGAATATTTCTTTTATTTCTGTTATTTCTCCTTCGAGGTACAGATTTAGCAGTTGGAGCGAAAGGCTACATCCCCGTCTTACACTCTTTTTAATCCAAGCACTTAGTTCTGGACATTCCACTTTTATCGTTGCTTTTGGTTTTTGTGTATGCATTGATGAGGGGTTGAACTGGAAAAAACACACTGAGCATCTGCTGAAACGTTTCAGTTCAGCTAATTATGCAATTAGGGTCATTGCAAATTTTGGCGATATACATCTTAGTCAATTAGCTTACCATGCCTATTTTCATTCTCTGCTTTCCTATGGCATCATATTCTGAGGTAACTCATCATTGAGTAAAAGAGTGTTCATTGCACAAAAGCGTGTAATCAGAATAATTGCTGGAGCTCATCCAAGATCATCCTGCAGACACTTATTTAAAGAGCTAGAGATCTTCACTGCAGCATCACCATATATATATTCAATTATGAAATTTGTTATTAACAATCCGAACGAATTCAAAAGTAATATCAGTGTACATGGCTACAACACTAGGAGAAAGGATGATCTTCACTACTCAAGGATAAATCTTTGGCTCAGAAGGAGGTAAATTATGCTGCCACGAAAGTGTTTGGTCACTTACCCAATAGCATCAAAAGTCTGACAGATAGCCATATAGCATTTACAAGGAAATTAAAAGAGTTTCTTAATGGCAACTCCTTCTACTCATTGGATGAATTTTTGGATATAATAAGTGGATAATTTCCCCAACCCCCACCAAAAAAAAATTGAGTGTCATGTAATATTTTGTGTAATGTAAAATCTTGTATAGACACCTTTTATTAACCTGACACGTTCGACATCACTACGAAGTGTCGTATTCATTATCTATGGAACAAGTACTAATCTAATCTAATCTAATTTGTACATATTGTATATTACCTGAGCTTCCTCATAGTTTACCCCTGTTTTCCTCGATATTCCAAACATGTTGCATCCCCTTTTGCGTCGTCGAACGCCTCTTTAGGACCGAAGACTCGCATGAATATTTCTTGATTTATCTTCAGTCTTGCTTTCATTATCAACGGTGACGTCGGAATTACTTCTCTGGTGCCTTTATCTTTGCTAGAGCCAAACTGATCTTCATCTAACCGTGATATCGAGTTTGTATTTTTGGGGTTCTCGCAGAAGTGTGTGCACTATTTTCCGCAGAGATGACGAACGAGAGCATCGCGGGGCAGCTGATGTCGTTCCTGCGAGCCGGCTTCGACACGTCCGCCTCCGCGCTGGCGTTCTCCGTGTTCGAGCTGGCGCGCGACTGCGAACTGCAGCAGCAGGTGCGGCAGCGCCTGAGGGCGGTGCTGGGCAGGCACGGCGGGCGCGTCACGTATGAGGCGCTCAGCGACATGAGGGACCTCACCAACGTCATCAACGGTGAGTCGCAAACTCCGCTATGCGAACACAGCCAGGCAATTTACTTTGTCTTGTATAACAGAGTAGAATAGTATAATCCTGAAATGATAAGATGTCGCCAGTTGGAATATTTTGTGATTTTCCCAGGTGGATGACTGCGTATATCGTGATACTCTCTTAGAAAAACTCCACGTTTTATGCAATTGATGGCTTCATGAGCACCTGGTCTGAATCATACTGGACAAACAGAATGCAATAGATTGTGCTGAATAACGCAGGCTGCGTCGGGAAGATAGAACATTATAGTCTATGGGGAAAAAGAAAAGTCACAAACTGGGTACCACAGGGTTCAATTTTGGGTCCACTCCCATTCCTTATGCACGTGAATGACCTTCCACTTAACATTCAGCACGCAAAATTGTTAATTTAGCAGATGATACTAGTGTTACAACAGATTCCATTAGATAGAAACCCACAGATGAGTATGTAAATTTTATTTTCCTAAGAATTAATAACAGGTTCTCTGAAAATAAACTCTTCCTAAATTAAGGAAAGAAACCACAACATTCAATTCTGTAGAACAAATATTCATACCAGCAATTGATGTAGCACACGAGCAGGAGTAGGGTTAGAATGCTACATATTTTCGAATGCACTTAGTGATGAAAACTTGTACTAAAACATTCATACTACTCAGCTTTACAAACAATTAAGTTCAGCTACTGTTTCTCTTCCTACAGTTCTTAATCTTGGATACAAATTTATCAAAATTCTGACATTTTTTCCACTCAGTAATGCTGTACGGAATAATTTTCTGGGGTAACTCATCACTTACACAGACAGTATTTATTGCACAAAAGTGAGCAGTAAGAATATTATGTAGCGTTCAACCACTCATGTTATGTTAGTATCTCTTCAAGGAGCTAAGAAGTTTAACTGTGCCCTCAGGATACATATATTCGCTAATGAAATTCGTCATTAATCATCCATGACAATGTTAAGAAGAATTGCAATGTACATTTCTGCAAAACTAGAAGGAAAAATGGCCATTATTGTCCATTGTTAAAGCTGTAAGTGGCTCAGAGACGAGTTCAATACGCAGCAAAGAAAATTTTGGTTATTTCCCCAATAACATAAAATGTCTGACGTAGTGAAGCAAGTTTTAAATCTAATTTAAATAATTTTTCCTGGACAATTCCTATTCCAATGATGAATAAAGCTGGAAGCAACACTTATGCTCATAAATTAAGTATGATGCTGATACATAGTGAATGCTGATACATAGGGATGCTAATACATAGTGAAAAAACGCTCTGGTGGGCGGTTTGCGGACTATATTACCTCGGGGTATGACCATGTGGTACAGTTGACCTGCGGTAGTCGCACGGTGACGCTGGCAGCAGTCGACATATGCAGAGCTGTGTTGATGCATGTCAGAGTACGGTGCAGCGAGTAGGTGTGCAGACGTTTCCAGACGTGCTAATGGTGACTGTGTGTAGAACATGACTCAAAGAACGCATATTGATGACGTTATGAGGGGTAGAATACTAGGGCGACTGGAGGCTGGTCAAATACAGCAGGTTGTAGCACGGGCCCTCCGTGTGCCACAAAGTGTGATCTCAAGATTATGGCAATGATTCCAACTGACAGGAAACGTGTCCAGGCGCTACAGTACGGGACATCCACAGTGTACAACACCACAAGGAGACCGATATCTCACCATCAGTGCCCGCAGACGGCCACGGCGTACTGCAGGTAGCCTTGCTCAGGACCTCACCGCAGCCACTGGAACAGTTGTCTCCAGACACACAGTCTACGGACGACTGAACAGACATGGTATATTCACCTGGAGACCTGCAAGGTGCATTCTACTGACCCCTGGTCACAGAAGAGCCCTTAAAGCCTGGTGTCAAGAACACAGTACATGGTCATTGGAACAGTGGTCCCAGGTTATGTTCATGACCGAGTCCAGGTATAGTCTCAACAGTGATTCTCGCCAGGTTTTCATCTGGCGTGAACCAGGAATCAGATACCAACCGCTTAATGTCCTTGAAAGGGACCTGTATGGAGGTTGTGGTTTGATGATGTGTGGTGGGATTATGATTGGTGCACGTACACACCTGCATGTCTTTGACAGGGGAACTGTCAGAGGTTAGGTCTGTTGGGACGTCATTTTGCACCACTATGTCCGCCTTTTCAGGGGTGCAGTGGGTCCCACCTTCCTCCTGATGGATGATAATGCACGGCCCCACCGAGCTACCATCGTGGAGCAGTACCTTGAAACAGAGGATATCAGGCGAATGGTGTGGCCTGCCTGTTCTCCAGACCTAAACCTCATCGAGCACGTATGGGATGCTCTCGGTCGCCGTATCGCTGCACGTCTTCAAACCCATAGGCCACTTCAGGAGCTCCAACAGGCACTGGAGCAAAAATGAGAGTGTATAGCCCAGCAGCTGCTTGACCACCTGATCCAGAGTATGCCACACATTGCGCGACCTGTGTATGTGTGCATGGTGATTATATCCCATATTGATGACTGGGTACATATAAAGGAAACAGTTGCGTTTTGTAGCACATGTGTTTCGGGACGGGTTTCTCAACTTATCACCAATACCGTGGACTTACAGATCTGTGTCGTGTGTGTTTCCTATGTGCCTATGCTATTAGCGCCAGTTTTGTGTAGTGCCACGTTCTGCAATTATCCTTAATTTATGAGCATGAGTGTGGTTAATAATAAAAAAAAAGAACAGTTAAGGGTGGCTGCACGAGCAGAAGTAAAAATAGTAATGTCTTCGTTACTGTTAACACCAGTTATGGATATGTATCCTGTAAACTGACTCATTACACATCATTTCGATGAAACAATCGTTCATATGACCTAGGGAATGTATAACTAACTCATTAACTGACTAATGTGTTATTGTAAGAGCTACAATTAGTCACCTTTGGTTCCTGTTACTATTTGTTTAAAAATCAACTGAGACGATAATGAAATAACTGAAGACGAAGACCTGTCAGGACTGCCGTGGATACGGTGGATTATATATACCAGAATACTAAAATACTGTGCCGCATATGTTAGTACAGCAGTTAGCCACATGTGTAGTTTTTCTTTTGAGAATGATCAGTTACCTGAACGACTGAAGTACACAGTGGTATAACAATTATTGCAAAAGTTATCATGATGATATAATTTTATGTAATACTGTAATTTTAGACTTACTTTGATGCCATCAGTGTTTGCAAGAGTTATTTGAAGGGTTTATACATAAGGGTAATTGATCATTTCACTACACATAACTTGCTGTCAAACATTCAGTTCCGATTTATAAGAGATTTCTCAACAGAAAATGATGTATCTTCTTCTGTTTGTGAGGCATTAGAAGGTTTAGAAAAAGCTGCGAACGTTACAGCTCTACTTCAACTAAGGCGTTTGTCTCTGGTGATCACAAAATATTACTGCAGGAGTTGCACCATTATGTAACAAGAGCTGCAGCTCACAATTAGTTTGTCTCATGCTTCAGTAACAGACAGAAAAAGGTCATCTACTGCAGTAATGAGAACGGCTGTTGGGTGTATCCTGATGGAGGCACGGTAAAGTGAGTAGTACTGCGGAAATGGAAAGTGCTATTGATGTGTGGTTTTCACAGAACAGATTCGTAGTCAATGACTTGTACTGTCTGCCAATAAACACAATGTGATAATACTTAGAAAGTCTATGTTTTATGCAAACATACACCTTTACAAATAGAACAATGCATATTGATATTAACAGAGTTAAAGTAGGTTAGCTTAGAATGCCAGTGGTGTTTGTTGTAGGATTCTACAGTGAGTCGTTTACGAGATATCGTGTTTTGAAAAGTTCCCACACCGACACTTGTACGACATCTGTTGTAGCACACACTAAAGAACAAGTTTATACACTAGTTGTGTGGATGCTGGCCAGTAACGAGACAACTGACCATCAGAGGTTGTGTTCAAAATGACTACCGGCAGCGACAATACATGCTTCCTCTCTGGTATGGAACGACTGCTGCAGACGTGCAAGCATTTCAGCGGAGATGTCCTAGCAGGCTGCAGTAATACGCCGATGCGTACCGTCGAGTGCATCTGGTGTGTCCTTGTAGACGGTATATTTCAACTTTCCCCACAGCAATAAGTCTATAGACGTCAAATCCGACGAACGAGCCGGCCAGGGTACAGGTCCTTTGTATCCAATCCAACGATTTGGAAACAATTCGTGAAGACATGCTGTACATGCACAATGGGCCGGACAGTCATGATGTTGGTACCACAGGTTCCTCCTACTCTGTAGAGTACCGTTTTCTAACATCTGTGGAAGGTGGTCTTTCAGAAAACTGCGATTCTTGTGCGCATTCAGTGTTATGTCTGTTTAAAACTGGCCAATGAGCTAATAGTTCACTATCCTACACCACGCATTTGCACTCATGGACGGTGACGTTCCACACGAAGAAATCAACGGGAACTGTCAACAGAAAAATAGTGCATGTCTCGGCGGTTTACCTTGCCATGATTGGTAAATGAGACTTCATCACTTATCATGGTAGTTGATACATCTGGGGTATCCAGTCGTTGTACTTATGTACATAAGTAAACACGAATCTGGTAATCATTTCCATGCAGCTCCTGATGAAGAGAGATGTGCTATGGATAGAATCTATGGCACTGGAGAATGCATAGAACTCTTGGCTGACTCACGCCACTTCCTCGTGCTAATCCGCGGGAGCTCACGTGCAGACCTACTGCAACAACAGCAAGAACATTAATTTCCCCCTCTTCTGTCATTACTTGTTTCCTTCTGTTATGTTGTCTGGGTGTTACGCACTTCCACGTAACTGGCTGTAGGGGTTGCTAAATAAATTCCGGGATGATTTACATCTGCTGGGATTTCATACCACATACACTGTACAAGAACGAACTGCATTCTTCCTACACGCTCCGTACACCCTGAGCGTGTCGGCTTATTCTGTTTTGGTAAATCCCATCCTCTACACTTCAGCTACTGCTAGGACTGTCGCGCACTAACTAATTAGCAAGTCGCAGTGCACTAAAGGAGCACACAAGCGCAGTTTAATCAAACGAGACAACATCGTACCTAGCAACTACACAGGTTGAATGGCATAAACAAGTGTTGGTGTGGAAACTTTTCAAAATATGATATCTCGTAAGCGTCTCCAGGGTGTATACGATCCGGGACAACCGGGAGATCCGGGAAAAACCCGGGAAATTTTTAATCCGGTAGAAAACCGGGAAAAACCCTGGACTTGTTTAATTCCGGGAATTTTTCATTGTTTCAGTTTTCATTTAAATTTTTGTGATTTTGACTGGAAAGAACCAATACTCTGATAAAGGATATTACTGTATCCCGCTACTGCAGAATAATACTGCTGCAACGAAACATGAACGAGAGAAAAAAAAAAAAAATAGAACTTAAGTTGCAAAGAAAATGCGCCGTGTACAACAACAAAACGGTGCTCATACAAGCGTCTGCCAACAGCAAAGTGTGTCAAAGGCTTTAGGAAGACTATGCAATGCTTCATAACAACAAATTGCGTCCGATGAGCGTGACGTGACAACTGTTTAAATTAGATTCGTTTGAGCAGTTGCGGGCGGACTCTTGCGCATGCGCAGTTGAGTCGCGTGTGAGTAGTACCTTCTGCCGCTTCTGGTTATAGAAGTGTGGCTGCGTGCCACTACTTAATGTTGCCCCGGTTCTGAAATGTAGTAAATCTGGGGCTGATGCACAGAGCAGTCTGAGTTGTGGTGGGGAGGTGGGTCGTCTCCACGTGACCTGTGTTTACGTTGAGTGATTTTGTTGTTTCCTCTTCGTTTATTGCCGGCCGCTGTGGCCGAGCTGTTCTAGGCAATTCAGTTCGGAACCGCGCTGCTACTACGGTCGCAGGTTCGAATCCTGCCTCGGGCATGGGTGTGTGTTATGTCCTTAGGTTAGTTAGGTTTAAGTAGTTCTAAGTCTAGGGGACTGATGACCTCAGATGTTAAGTTCCATAGTACTTAGAGCCATTTGAACCATTTTCTTCATTTATTTCTCTCTTGATAAATGATAACAAAACGGATTTTTGTACCCGGAACTATCAAATGAATTTGAATACGTTCGCATATTTAGGAAAGCATCTTTCTTGACAGTCAAGCATTAATCGCCTTGCAGAACAAAGAAGCTATTTTTGCCAGTTTGCTAAAGAGATTTGGTTTTTATTCATCTTTTCTGCTGAGGCAGTCAATTTATTTGAAACGAAGTCCTTAATTTCACACTATTGGCTAGTTTCAAATGTTCACTGCATTTCCAGTGCACGTATGGCATCATGCCATAATAAAGAACCAAAGATGAGATAATACAGTACTGGAACTCCCAGAAAAATTTACATACAAATGTGCATTTTAAGCCAAGTTATGCATTTTAGTATGGTTCACGAAATTCCGACACTCTTGAAGTAACCTCTGATTTCTTGTTTCTTTTATGACTTAACGTAAGATCTCCTAATGTTTTACACATACGAACATATAGGGTTCCTGCGTCATCGTAGCTGCGCAAGCGCTGTGACGCCTGTTATCTGGCACTCTCTTGTAACTGCTGAAACGAATCTATTTCTAACAGGTCACAGGAAAATGTTGCGTATGGTGATCTGAAAAGCGTTACATTCAAAGCAAATTTCCTTTTACGCAAGAAGAGCAATGTCCGAGGCTGTACAATGAATTTCTTAAATCACAAAGTATTTGACTCTCATTAAAAAATCAACTCTTTGAGGACGACCATTTAGAAGAATTTCGAGGACAGAAGATCAGACATTTACTTCGTTATTAAAAATTTTACTGGCACATTTGTGTGATGTATCTTAAAGTGTAACTCGCTCAAAAAAGGCCAACATTATATGTGGAAGCTTAGCTTCTCTTACAGCTTATTAATCTTCCAGACCAATATTATATGTGAATGCTATGTATGTTAATTTAAACCATTAACTTTTCTTATTTGTGTGTTCACGCTACTTAAGAGTGATCTTGCTATTGGATGAGTAGATCACGTGTCCTATGCTGCCATCAGCTGGCGAGATCACGTGACATGAGCTATGACTGGCTTACAAAAGCGCATCGCAATCCCGATTTCAATGCTTCAGAAAGTAACATGCGGTATTTGGTGGAAATCAAATTTATACGTTCGTAATACGAAAATATGCAGCTTACATGTTGCTGCACATCAAAGGTCTTTCAAAACGTGTTTTTCCCCCTGTGTTTCGTTTTCTTAAGTGCCAGGAAATTCTACGTCAGTACATAAAACCATAAACATTCAAAGGACTGATGAATCTGAAACTTCCACTTCGAAAAATTAATGAAATACTGTGCTGATAAACCTCTTACATTACTTGATTTTCAAACAGCTGAGCAGAACTGAACGTACTCAGACATTTCGCTCTTTACCTATTCTGATCAACACTAAACTGACACACAATATTTTTAGCGCAATGCAATCTGACTTTCAAAAATCCCTACAAAAGACTGGCCCTGACTAACAATAACCTATACCTTTCATGAATCACTTACCTCACAAAAATATTCGTTACTCGAACTACTGCAATACAGCGAGCGCCACTACTGCCAGCTAAATAAAAGATTCAAACTACTGAAGGCACTAACTACTGATAGGCTTAATTAGCAAATGAAAGATTTTGATAGAACAAACAATGTATTTACCTTAATAGTGTTCACAAGTTATTATATATATATCAGTTCATGACATCCAGTCTTACAAATTTACTGTCTCTGATGGACACACGTCCAGATCATCCGCTCTCATAACTGCGCCATCTCTCTCCCAACATCCACCACTGCTGGCGGCTCACCTCCAACTACCCAACGCTACGCGCTGTTAACAGCCAACTGCCCAACACTACAATAGCGACTTCCAGCAATGCCAACCAGTCACAGACTGCACACAGCACAGCCAGTGATTTTCATACAGAGCGCTATGTGGCGGTGGCGTTACCAATATAAGAACCTAAACAGCCTACTTACAAATTGTACAGTGCCGAGGAAGACTATACTGTCACTTAACACGGAAAAAGTTTTTTTTCACCAGGGAGAAAGTGTATTTTTAACCGAGAAATCCGGGAAAAATCCGGGAATTTTTTTTCCTTGTCAACGTATACACCCTAGTCTGGCAATAAACACCACCGACATTCTTTTTTTTCCTTGTCCACGTATACACCCTGGTCTGGCAATAAACACCACCAACATTGTAATTTACCGTACTTTTAATTTATTAATATCAGCAGGGATTGTTCCATTTATAAAAGTGTAAGTTGGCACAAAAATACACTCTCTAAGTATTTGACTGGCTAAAATTACGAGCCCCTGCCTACCATTTCATTACATGAAAACCACACCTCAACAGCATTTTCCATTTTCGTAAAATTTGCGGTGCAGAATACATATGGGCATTCTAATATGACAGATTGTTCTAAAATATTCCTGTTTGCTCACGACACTAGTTTGCTTCTGAAGGATACTCAGCGCAGTATAGTTTATGTATCATATAATGCAGTTCAAGGCACAAATTCATGGCTTGTAAAACATAAATTGGTGCTAAGTCACAGTAAGACTCAGTTTTTACGGTTATCAGCATACAATTCAACTAAAACTCAAATTATATGGTCTGTGGGGTCGCAACGCCAAAAATTTCTAGGTGGTCAGATAGATGATGAGATGTCATGGAAAGCCCAAGTTCAAGAACTTGTTCAAAAACTGAGTGCTGCTATATTTACCATTCGGACAGTACCTGCAATAAGTGATAGTCTAACAAAATTAATCTACTTTGGTTATTTTAATTCACATGTGACACACGGGGTTACACTCTGGGGTAACTCTTCCCAGTGACGAAGGGTATAGTTGGCTCTGTGGGTAGTTCGAGCAGTGTGTGAATATATATATATATATATATATATATATATATATATATATATATATATATATATATATATTCAATGAGCTGCCACACGAATCAAAAAATCTTAGGCGTAACCTACACACTTTCATGTCCAGACTGAGCAATTTGCTTATGACCCACTCCCTCTAATCTACTGGGGAGATCCTGGAAAAAATTAAGCAGATTCCTGTGTTATATTATTAATTATGCTAGTACATAGTCTGTAGCTTGTCGTTTGAATCGGGTCCGTGTAAATTTCATTTTATGTACTACTACCTTATCTGTACTGAATCATTCCTTGACCTTGGAGACTTGCTCCTCAGCTTGCTCCTACAGAACTATACATGTAAAGTTAACTGATCGGTAAAACTACGCTCTTGGTGTAGTTAAAATCCTCAGTGTTCTGAACAAATCTGAGCAACTGAAATTTCAGTGTAACAGAAAGGATCTCGTATGAATCTTTCATTTATGTACCATTTCTAAAGAAACTACTATCGTGAGGTACGCTGTAACACTGCGGCACGTTGTAAACGGCTATCAATTTTCAGCCTGCAGACTGAATAACATTGGCGAAAGGTTACAACCATATCTCATTGTCTTCTCAACCACTTTAATGTCCTTTGAATGTTGTACCTTAAGTCTGGTAATCGTACAAGGTTTATATAAATTCCCCTCCCTGTATTTTATCCAGTCTACCTTCAACTTCCCATATTACTGTAAAAATCCAAGTTTCGCCTTTCCAAGGTCAAGTTTATTTATTGTTATTTTATACACATTAAAATAACGTTGATAGTTACTACACAAACGGCTCTGTCCGTGCTGAATCAGACTGAACTTAAATTTTTCAAAAAAGAATGAACATAAAACCCGAATTCGTACTTTCTTCCCAGGAATAAAATGGTGCACTAAATTGCCCAAGGAAACTTCACTTATCTGAAAAGGCAGTTCAAAACTACTTGTTAAACAATACAGTCTGTTAAGTGAAGAGTTATTTAGATAATACAGAGTAGTGATTTTCGTATAAAATATAACAGCAAATGATGATAATAACAATAATGATAATAAGAATAATAATAAACGTCAAACATTGCTTGTTATAAAATGGTAATCATGACCCACGCAGTTTTCTATTTGTAACTTTGGCTGCTAAATTGCTGTACTAGAGACATTGTTATTCCTACTCGGTATAAGTTAAACAACCAAGGTTTGGCGATCTGTTAGTTGTGGATTGAACGAAACGATGGTGATCACTTCACCAATTGTTTGCAAGCATACTTTATTTTCAGTATACGATTAAGTAGCCAACCGGTTGCACATAAACGGTAGGTCCACTGAACTGGGCTTCGACACGTACAAGGAGTGTCTTCATCAGAATAAATGTTGCTAAATTCATAAAATAATACACAGGAAATGAGGTATGACCAAAGCACATTAACCGAGATGACAGTTATAATGATGCGCAAAGGTTACTAACGTAAAATTACGTTGCTAAAAAGCAATAGTCAGAATTTGGAGCAGCTGTGATACTGCCAAAGGGAAATATAAGGTTTACTTTTCACAAGAGCACAGCTGCTCCAAATTCTGACTATTGCTTTTTATCAACGTAATTTTACGTATGTAACCTTCGCACATCATGAAAACTGTCATTTTGGTTAATATGCTTTTGGTCATACCTCATTTTCTATGTACTATTTTGTACGAGTTAGCAACATCTATTGTGATAAAGACACCCCTAGTAAGTGTCGACAACTAGGCCAATATACCTACCGTTTATGTGCAGCAGGTTGGTTGTTTATCCTCTGTTGAAATTTTTATACGGTTGCTGAATAACAGCCACGTTAAAAACTGTAAATATACGTTATTGTGTTTGCTTCCCACTTTGCGTCAAACAGGAGGCGATATGAGTGGGTATAAACGACAAAACACTTGGAAATTCCTAAAAGGCGAAAGTGAAATGAATGTTGGGGAAGGGAATCACTTTCAGCGATTGTGGATTCAGCTTGTATTAGTAATTCCTCTGTAAGTAATGTGTGTAATTTTTATGATGAGGAGATCATTGTATATGAACATTATATCGGACATTTGATGAACAGAAGTCGACATCTAACGGACAAGAAAATATTTCAATGGCTAAAGTGCATCTGGGTACCTCCTACCAAAGTTTGTTTTCCGCAAGTTTCAGAAGGTAATAAAACGAAATGATTCTAGAGGTAACGGAAAGAAGAAAATATTTGACTGGCGTACAGCAATAAATTAAGGAGTAGATTTTGGAAAGCTTGCGTTCTCTTCGGTAGGGCTGAAAGAAGCAACACTTATATAAAATTTGGAAGATTAGTGAATGCACCAATGAAAATGTGTAGGAAAGAAAATGGAATTATACATAATCATCGAAATAAAAAGTATCACAACAGAACTTTCTCCATGTGATTGAAGTCAATGAATGTTTTAACAACAATAGATGAGGATAGGAAGAGAAGGGTGGACGAAAACAGAAAAAAACTAATCCCCATCATAAAGACAATAACTTTATGTGGGGTCCGGAATACAGGGTGTTACAAAAAGGTACGGCCAAACTTTCAGGAAACATTCCTCACACACAAATAAAGAAAAGATTTTATGTGGACATGTGTCCGGAAACGCTTAATTTCCATGTTAGATCTCATTTTAGTTTCGTCAGTATGTACTGTACATCTTCGATTCACCGCCAGTTGGCCCAATTGAAGGAAGGTAATGTTGACTTCGGTGCTTGTCTTGACATGCGACTCATTGCTCTACAGTACTAGCATCAAGCATATCAGTACGTAGCATCAACAGGTTAGTGTTCATCACGAACGTGGTTTTGCAGTCAGTGCAAATGTTTACAAATACGGAGTTGGCAGATGCCCATTTGATGTATGGATTAGCACGGGGCAATAGCCGTGGCGCGGTACGTTTGTATCGAGACAGATTTCCAGAACGAAGTTGTCCCGACAGGAAGACGTTCGAAGCAATCGATCGGCGTCTTAGGAAGCAAGGAACATTCCAGCCTATGACTCGCTATTGGAGAAGACCTAGAACGACGAGGACACCTGCAATGGACGAGGCAATTCTTCGTGCAGTTGACGATGACCCTAATGTCAGCGTCAGAGAAGTTGCTGCTGTACAAGGTAACGTTGACCACGTCACTGTATGGAGAGTGGTACGGGAGAACCAGTTGTTTCCGTACCATGTACAGCCTTTGCAGGCACCATCAGCAGCTGATTGGCTTCCACGGGTACACTTCTGCGAATGGTTCATCCGACAACGTGTCAATCCTCATTTCAGTGCAAATGTTCGCTTTACGGATGAGGCTTCATTCCACCGTGATCAAATTGTAAATTTGCTCAATCAACATGTGTGGGCTGACGAGAATCCGCACGCAATTGTGCAATCACGTCATCAACACAGATTTTTGTGAACGTTTGGGCAGGCATTGTTGGTGATGTCTTGATTGGGCCCCATGTTCTTTCACCTACGCTCAATGGAGCACGTTATCATGATTTCATACGGGATATTCTATCTGTGCTGCTAGAACATATGCCTTTACAAGTACGACACAACATGTGGTTCATGCACGATGGAGCTTCTGCATATATCAGTCGAAGCTTCTCAACAACAGATTCGGTGACCGATGGATTGGTAGAGGCGGACCAATTCCACGGCCTCCACGCTCTCCTGACCTCAACCCTCTTGACTTTCATTTATGGGGGCATTTGAAAGCTCTTGTCTACGCAACCCCGGTACCAAATGCAGAGGCTCTTCGTGCTCGTATTGTGGACGGCTGTGATACAATACGCCATTCTCCAGGGCTGCATCAGCGCATCAGGGATTCCATGCGACGGAGGGTGGATGCATGTATCCTCGCTAACGGAGGACATTTTGAACAATTCCTGTAACAAAGTGTTTGAAGTCACGCTGGTACGTTCTGTTGCTGTGTGTTTCTATTCCATGATATTCCCTGTATATACTTATGGGGCACAGATATGATGGATTATTGCTTGGTGAAAGCAGTCAGGAGATGGACTTTGGATAATTGGAATTTACGTCACAGGGAAACTTCCGTGCTTTACTGAAACCTTGTATGGACGCAGGCGATGAAATATTAATGCAACACATGCAGTATGTCTCAAAAATGCCATTTACACCAGTACGTCAACACAGACTGATGTAATACACTGCTGTGCTGACGTTATTGCTGGACATATGATGGATTCCGTAAAGTAATTTTTCGCCCTAATAGCAAATGAGACAGCTGATATATGCATATCTGAACAATCATCGCTATGCATACGTTTCTTTGGTGTTGAGAGTAGTGTTGTAAGACAGGAATTTCTGAAAGTCTTTACTGTTACTGACGTGCCTGATGAAAACTTAGCAAACACCATTCTGCAGAAGATTAAAGCAAATGACATTGGTGTTGCTTCTGGCCAAATATAATCCTATAATGGAGGAATGAATGCGAGTGGTTTAATTTAAAGGAATTATATCCCAGGAACAGTCATTTGCAGTTTGCAGCCACTGTGCTAGTCACAGGCTCAATCTTTCACTAAGAAAAGTCTATACCTTTAAGCAGTGTACGAATTGCTATGGGTAGAAATGGTTCAGTAGCGGACATCGTCAGGGAATCTTCTCAGTGAGAGTAAAGAAACTGTGTGAAACACGTTGGTTAGAGAAGCATGATGCTTTCCTGCATTTTCAAGACATCGTTTCTCCCCTAACTATTGCACTACAGGAACTAAGTAAGATTCGCAATGCAAGCAGTATGCAGCGACTGCATTTTACTTACTTCTTGCTGTGGAGTTATCAGAATTTGTTTTAAGTTTACGTTTACTTGCCATAGTGCTTGGGATAACAATGCCTTTCTCGAGAACTGCAAGACGAGGAAATCAGAAGAAGTGTCGGAGAAATTTGGAACTGAGATAAAACTTCCTAGAACAACTGCCCTACATAAGAATCGAACCAATGCTCCAGCTGAGTCACATAATAAATACTTTAGAACGGCAATCTGGAATTCGTTTTCTAGATTTTCTATGTATTGAACTGGCTTTTAGACACCCCAGAGCACACCTCGAAGCCGTTGGTCATTACAAGAATCTAATACGAATGCACGTTTCCGATGGGTCCACTGCGCTAGTGTTAAACAAAGCTGCAGTATACAAAAATGTTTTGCCATGTTTCGCAGCTTTGGAAGGGGAGCAGATGATCTGGATCCGGTTGGAAAAAAAAAACAAGACCGGAGTCAAAACTGTCCAACAGAAACTCATAAAAGTTCATCTTGTTTTCCCAACATCGCAGTTCTCCTTCAGCTCCTGTCGATTCTACCCATCACTACTAGGACAGTAGGAAGATCAATTTCTGCGCTGCGATGCCTAGACACCTGTCTTCACAGCAACGCAACCGAAAACCGACTGAATGACTTAGCTTTGATGCACATCAAGAGGAACATCAATTTTACAATAGAATAAGTGCTAAAAGTCTTCTGCAGAAAATTGAAGAGGAGAGTTAACTTGTAGTATTTTTGATAGTGCAATATGTTATACATCTATAAAAATGTTTATTTCACTTGCTTAAAATCGGCAGTAAAGCAGTAAAATTGGATTAAAACAGTTCAGCTGATCTTTTTGAAGACCACCTTGATCTTAAAATATGGGTACCCTATCACGGACGGGTACATTGCGCTCCACTCTGACGTGGGTAATTTTCGACGTGACGTTATGACGGACGTTGTGCCGTCTCCCCCCCCCCCTTCCCCTCCCCCGCCCTCTCTCCCACCCCTCCCTCGACTCCTCTCTGCCACCCCCAGAAAAATATTCTAAATTAGCCCCTGTTTGTGAGAATAGTGTGCGCAGTGATTGGCGGAATTGAATTAACAGTATTATTAAATACCTTCCGTGTAAAAGAGCATAGTGCACTAGGGACAAACCGAACAAGGTAGCACTGAATTAGACAGACTGTCGTTGTATTTGAGCTGATGGTGCTTCTACTCACCATCCGGCCATCCTGATAAATGTATTCAGTGTTTTCCCCAAATTACGTTTGGCAAATCGTAGGAAGGTAACTGCCATATACTTGCCGTTCGTCTCAAGAGGTCTGCAACCTCTCAGACACTACAGCATGACGGGTTGCATATGCACATGGCGCCGCCTATCCAGACTGCGTCGACCCCAACAGGGACGACAGACGACAGGGAAAGCGCCACCAGAGATTTGGTTGGGTTGTTTAGGGAAGGAGACCAGACAGCGAGGTCATCGGTCTCATCGGATTAGGGAAGGATGGGGAAGGAAGTCGGCCTTGCCCTTTCAAAGGAACCATCTCGGCATCACGGAAAACCTTAATCAGGATGGCCGGAAGCGGGATTGAACCGTCGTCCTCCCGAATGCGCCACCAGAGGTCCTCCGTGGCAGGGACCTGTTTCCTTCGCCGTGTCACGTGTGCGGAACTGGATCGACACGAATCTCTCCGCGTTTCGTCTATAGAGGGTGGCGCCAGCCAACACCTCTTCAGTTCGTTCCAGCGGAGCTCAGGACCGATTCACGCGCTCAGCCAGAGCCCCGTCGGAAGCCGCCGCAGTGGGACCTACGACTTCCCAGCGATATTCCGAGTCGTACATGTCGGCCGATTACGTCGAACGCTAATCAACTCCGTCGTTTTAGATGACACGGCCCATTACGTTTATTCACTGCGTGTTTCAGGTGTATGCCTGTCAGTCTCTGACAAGTAGTATTACTTTTTATTGAGAAGAGTTTCTTTTGTTATTAAATCTCTGTGTTGTTATCGTAATAGACTCTTGTTCATGTTTATCTTGGACTTTTTATTTCGTATCAAGCAGCTCCCCGTAAGAGATATAGCAGTTCTGCCACGATCGACTGCCTGTAATCTCTCGTCAAACTACGATGGATCTGTATGCAAATCCCTATGAGTCATATTTTGTTTTGTCCAGTCTTTGTAATACTTTTAAGAGTCCTTATAAAATGATCTATCGATAAATAAAACTGCTACTTACGCTAACATTACCACAACTAGTACTGCTGCTGCGACGACGGCGGCGTACCCTCCCTACCTGAGCATTCACATCTGAACCTTTGAGAAGGTACGGCAATAAACCTCCAAGTCCATTTATCACTAACTCTTACGCTACTGAAAGGATGCTTGCCTTTCCACCTTACCTATTGCCCTTTATACAAGCTCCACGTTCAGAGTAGCCACCGTTTTCATGTTGTGCACAAAATAGCTGGGGAAACAAGCAGTCGCTACACTCCTTATGCAAGAGCTGCTTCGACGTGCGATAAAGGGAAAGAGACATCGGTTCTTGCTCACCCACAGCAGATATTCAAAACGAGCGTTGCAATTGAAAATGCCACCAAATGAAAAATCTGTTTTGGTTGAAGGGTTGTCCGCTGCAATAAAAAAGATTATCACATTAACTACGGAATGTGTCTTAGATATAGAGCGAATGGGACGGGAGAAATTATTGTGCATAAATGGTGCTGTTTGTTTAATAGATAACACAGGTGTGGCACCCGTCCACAGCCAGCTACAAAATAGTGCATAAAATTTACGAAAAAATCATGAAAACCGGCTTTTCATGGCACGTAATCCAACATACTGACTTCATCAAATTTCTAAGACTGTTTTACACGATATTGTGACTTAACAATTAGTTCTGTGCTCGTTGGATTCGAAAACTCTCCAGATGACTGTGTCTCTGTACTTCCATGCAGGAGGACGTGGCCAAATAAGGAGAATCGTGACTCGTGATTCCTACACCAACTCGGCGCCGTCTCGACCACTCCCCCCCCCCCCCCCCTCCAAAACCGCTCCACCCCCATGCACTCAAATAATTTAAAAAAATGGTTTGAGCCAGAAATCGTATGTAAGTCTACTGTATTTCTAGATGGATTTCACGTTGCGTTGCTCGGGTACGTTTTTATTCGAATTTTCTATTAGTCCATCTCCTTATTCTCCCTCACTCTGTCCATCTACTCCTCCCACTCTCTCTGTCCATCTCCCCCTCCGCCCTTCACCAGCTCATATCCTTGTCTTTCCGTTGTCCATCATCTCCTCTCCCCTCTCTCAGTCAATCTTTTTTCCGCTATATCCGTCAATTTCCTCCTCCCCTTTTCCTGTTAATTTCATCCTCTCCCCCCTCACTCTGCCTATCTTTCCCTACCTCAGTATCTGTCCATCTCCTCCTCTTTGCTTTCTGTCCAACTGCTTCACTCCGGTCTCTCTGTCCATTGCCGCTTCCTCCCCGTCTGTGTATCCCCTTCCTCCGCGCTCCTCCCACCACATCGTTGTCCCCCTAGCTATCTCCTCATACCCTTTTCTCCTGCCACGTTGTTAATCTCACACAAATAGGGGCTCGTGGTTCTTACCCCCACAGTATTGCTTTACCGATCCAAACTAATATGTGTACCACATTTGGTTGAAATCGTTCTGGGGATTTGCGATGAGCTTGATGCCCACGTACGCACATGTCAAATAGATTTCACATATATCTAACGTATTTCATACGTATTTGTACGCATATTTCAACTGTGTCTGGAGACTTTCGCCCTGTAGTTTCATTTCCAAACAGCTCTCTATCTGTGACGTCGTACCTATTGAATTATTTTTCGTACATTTAAATAATCTTTCAGGTGCATCCACTTGCACATGTGGCTACTGTCTGCGAAATGTGTTGTAAATAGAGTTGGTAGTAAAGAAGGAAAAAATTAAAACGCCTTGCACGACGCGGCAGTTTTTCACTAGTCTCGTTGTTTATGACGTCATACCTCCTGTATTATAGATTGTACAACGATATATTGTCGTATGTACATTCAATGTCATATGAGAATATTATCTACGAAATGAGTCACGAATATAGTTAGTCATGTATCATGATGCTGTTTCACTGCACGAAAAGCGTAACGTACAAAGGGATTAACTTTTTTCTGTCATCGTTTTGTAGGGATTGTCAGGGAGAAAAACATTCGTAAAAGTTTTAAATTATGTGTAACGTTTGTTACAAGTGTCAAATGGTTCAAATGGCTCTGAGCACTATGGGACTTAACATCTGAGGTCATCAGTCCCCTAGAACTTAGAACTACTTAAAGCTAACTAACCTAAGGACATCACACACACCCATGCCCGAGGCAGGATTCGAATCTGTGACCATAGCAGCAGCGCGGTTCCAGACTGAAGCGCCTAGAACCGCTCGGCCACACCGGCCGGTCTTACAAGTGTCAAATGAGGAATGACTAGAGGTTAAATAAATTAGGTTAAATAAATAAATAAATAAATGGCATTTTTGAGACATACTGCATGTGTTGAATTAATATTTCATCTCCTGCGTCCATACAAGGTTTCAGTAAAGCACGGAAGTTTCCCTGTGACGTAAATTCCAATTATTCAAAGTCCATCTCCTGACTGCCTTCACCAAGCAATAATCCACCATATCTGTGCCCCATAAGTATATACAGGGAATATCATGGAATAGAAACACACAGCAACAGAACGTACCAGCGTGACTTCAAACACTTTGTTACAGGAATTGTTCAAAATGTCCTCCGTTAGCGAGGATACATGCATCCACCCTCCGTCGCATGGAATCCCTGATGCGCTGATGCAGCCCTGGAGAATGGCGTATTGTATCACAGCCGTCCACAATACGAGCACGAAGAGTCTCTACATTTGGTACCGGGGTTGCGTAGACAAGAGCTTTCAGATGCCCCCATAAATGAAAGTCAAGATGGTTGAGGTCAGGAGAGCGTGGAGGCCGTGGAATTGGTCCGCCTCTACCAATCCATCGGTCACCGAATCTGTTGTTGAGAAGCTTCGACTGATATATGCAGAAGCTCCATCGTGCATGAACCACATGTTGTGTCGTACTTGTAAAGGCGAAAGGTTCATCCAACAACGTGTCAATCCTCATTTCAGTGCAAATGTTCTCTTTACGGATGAGGCTTCATTCCAACGTGATCAAATTGTAAATTTGCTCAATCAACATGTGTGGGCTGACGAGAATCCGCACGCAATTGTGCAATCACGTCATCAACACAGATTTTTGTGAACGTTTGGGCAGGCATTGTTGGTGATGTCTTGATTGGGCCCCATGTTCTTTCACCTACGCTCAATGGAGCACGTTATCATGATTTCATACGGGATATTCTATCTGTGCTGATAGAACAATGTGTGGGTAGTCCGCATCATCGGCTACCTTTTTTTCACACATACCCCCAGCCCTGCAATATGTAGGTGGTTGTTACCCCTACGACGATTCTTTCCAAACAGTAAGTGATACGTGTACTAAGTGCAGTGGTTTAGGTGGAGATGTGGAGCGTATGTGAGTTACTATGCATGATTATACGACATTCTTGCGTTCAGTTACAGTGATACAAAATACACTCTTGGAAATTGAAATAAGAACACCGTGAATTCATTGTCCCAGGAAGGGGAAACTTTATTGACACATTTTTGGGGTCAGATACATCACATGATACCACTGACAGAACCAAAGGCACATAGACACAGGTAACAGAGCATGCACAATGTCGGCACTAGTACAGTGTATATCCACCTTTCGCAGCAATGCAGGCTGCTATTCTCCCATGGAGACGATCGTAGAGATGCTGGATGTAGTCCTGTGGAACGGCTTGCCATGCCATTTCCACCTGGCGCCTCAGTTGGACCAGCGTTCGTGCTGGACGTGCAGACCGCGTGAGACGACGCTTCATCCAGTCCCAAACATGCTCAATGGGGGACAGATCCGGAGATCTTGCTGGCCAGGGTAGTTGACTTACACCTTCTAGAGCACGTTGGGTGGCACGGGATACATGCGGACGTGCATTGTCCTGTTGGAACAGCAAGTTCCCTTGCCGGTCTAGGAATGGTAGAACGATGGGTTCGATGACGGTTTGGATGTACCGTGCACTATTCAGTGTCCCCTCGACGATCACCAGTGGTGTACGGCCAGTGTAGGAGATCGCTCCCCACACCATGATGCCGGGTGTTGGCCCTGTGTGCCTCGGTCGTATGCAGTCCTGATTGTGGCGCTCACCTGCACGGCGCCAAACACGCATACGACCATCATTGGCACGAATGCAGAAGCGACTCTCATCGCTGAAGACGACACGTCTCCATTCGTCCCTCCATTCACGCCTGTCGCGACACCACTGGAGGCGGGCTGCACGATGTTGGGGCGTGAGCGGAAGACGGCCTAACGGTGTGCGGGACCGTAGCCCAGCTTCATGGAGACGGTTGCGAATGGTCCTCGCCGATACCCCAGGAGCAACAGTGTCCCTAATTTGCTGGGGAGTGGCGGTGCGGTCCCCTACGGCACTGCGTAGGATCCTACGGTCTTGGCGTGCATCCGTGCGTCGCTGCGGTCCGGTCCCAGGTCGACGGGCACGTGCACCTTCCGCCGACCACTGGCGACAACATCGATGTACTGTGGAGACCTCACGCCCCACGTGTTGAGCAATTCGGCGGTACGTCCACCCGGCCTCCCGCATGCCCACTATACGCCCTCGCTCAAAGTCCGTCAACTGCGCATACGGTTCACGTCCACGCTGTCGCGGTATGCTACCAGTGTTAAAGACTGCGATGGAGCTCCGTATGCCACGGCAAACTGGCTGACACTTGACGGCAGCGGTGCACAAATGCTGCGCAGCTAGCGCCATTCGACGGCCAACACCGCGGTTCCTGGTGTGTCTGCTGTGCCGTGCGTGTGATCATTCCTTGTACAGCCCTCTCGCAGTGTCCGGAGCAAGTATGGTGGGTCTGACACACCGGTGTCAATGTGTTCTTTTTTCCATTTCCAGGAGTGTATATGACAATTGTTCTATGGCATACTGTGTGGACTGCCACTTCCTGGTATCCAGTTAGCCACTGCATCCACCAAGAGGCGCCCTAATGCAGCCTACTCGTGGAGACTGCTTCTAGAACGTGACATCACTCTCAAGTTTTCCTTTTGTACCCGAAAAGTGCAGGGTACCTTTATATGACAGGGTCCAGCCGCCCAAATACAATTCCAATTCATATTGTGACATCTTTTCAGAATATGTGTTGTAGGTCATCCAGTATTCAACTATTCCTAACTATATCCATAACAATATTGTTTCTCAATCGCTTTCGATCTTTTATCTGCAATCTTCGTCTCCTTCTCCCTGTCTACATCCGTGCTATTTCGATGTACTTTATAATTTCATACCCTGGCAGCAACAGAGGTGGCAATAGAACCTTACTCCCTAGATTAAAGAAAATAAAGCACTTGAAGATAAAAATTAAATGATATAATTATGTAAATAACGAATGTTTCCTAGTTCCATTGACAAGTTACTATAAACTAATAATATGGTCCCATACTGGGCGCCAAAATGTCATAAAATGGAACAGATAATGCTATTGAACAAACACTGGTTGCTAAATGAAATAAAATTTCAAACTGGTAAAGCAGGAAGACATTCACTTTTACTATCATCTTTCACATATCATCGATGCAAAAATAAAACCATGGCCGATTTGACTGCACGGGGGTTTCATTTAGTAGTTGTGCATATGACGGGGAGACCCATTAACCATTTTGTCTCATCACATGGTGGAGTTTGTGCTACATGCGTGTGTGGGTGACTGACGTAACGTCAGCGTGATGTGCCGATGTGGTACCGAATTTGTCTTGCTGTCGCGTGGGAGTTGAATGACAGCTGGCAACTGTTCCCTTCGTGTGTTCAGTGGACATCCATCCTGCCTGAAGCCCAAGAGTCAAGCATCAGACCACAATAAATATCATCCAACACAGAATTGATGCTGAGGACTTCACAAAGTGAAAACAGACACAGAAATGAGCGCAGAAATCGGATTCCAAGTCTGAAAATATAGTCTGACGTGCCTCCAGAATGCTCCATGCAAAACAGTATGTAAATCAGCATGATGGACGACAGTCTCCTGAAAGTATCTTCTATAGGACTCTTGAGTCGCTTCACAATGGGCCTCGAATCATATCTGCATAGGGCATAAGGTCTCACAGCATGGACTCCAGGTGATCCTAGACTGATTTCTATAATCTCCGAATGACTGCTCCTAAAGAGTCCCAGTCTGGACTCCAGTTGATCACGAGACTGCCCTGCTCAGTCTGCAGTGTCACCCAACGACCAATAGACGCTGTGTAACCAGGCCTGTCACTTTTACTTACAGTAAGATAAAATTTACGTCATACCTTCAAAACGTATATGTGTTGCTGCTAGTGTACAACACTGGAACTCAGCATCAGTCTCACACCATTCCTGTTGTAGTTACTTCTACATGTAATCACTAGTTACCTAGTGACACAATGGCGATTTCTTCTTTTTTGGGGGTGGGGGGTGGGGGTGGGGGACCATTGAGAATTCCTCCAGCTACTCCTCGGTATTCCTGAGCGGTCTAGAATAGAACTCTACAGCTTAACTATCGCAATATGAAAAGTGGTGGTGGGGGAGGGAGGGAGTTGTATTTAGTGCCCATCTTTTGAAAATATTGTAATCGAATCATCTTCATTTCCTTTGTGCCTTTATCCCACTTCTAGTCCTTGTTACCATGGATTTGGCGGTGTTAGTGTCAGAGGGTGGCCAGATGCCCTTCCTGTCGCCACCCCGACAGGGAGTTGTATTTAGTGCCCATCTTTTGAAAATATTGTAACGAATCATCTGCATTTCCTTTGTGCCTTTATCCCACTTCTAGTCCTTGTTACCATGGATTTGGCGGTGTTAGTGTCAGAGGGTGGCCAGATGCCCTTCCTGTCGCCACCCTGAACCCCCCCCCCCTTCCCCTGGACGAAATTGGTGTATCCGAGTTGTCTGCGTCTAGTGTAAGCCATGAAATTATGCGAACGTTTTCAAATGTCTGCGAGTCGTGCAACTGAGGTGGAACATGGGGACAAGCCCGGTATTCACCTAGAGAGATGTGGATAACCGCTTAGAAAGAACATCCAGGGTGGCCAGCATACCGGCCGTTGTCGTTAATCCGCCAGGCGGATTTGATCTGGGGACGGCGCGCCTACCCGAGTTCGGGAAACAGTGCATTAACGCCCTCGGCTACACTGGCGAGTTGCTGGATTCTAGTCTAGTACTTTATATTTTAAGATTTTGAAAAAAAAATTACTTTTTTTAATGAATTCTTATATAAGATTCCGCAACTGTTTTAAATTTTCCAGTGAAACTTAATCCAATTTTATTAAATATTAATAGAGACTGAGACTTTCCACAACAAACGTCATGTTCATCCTTTCAGGTTCGGGACCCTTCTTACACAAGTAGATATCTTTAAAAGGTACTTTGTGAATGAAAATCAATAACTATTAACGAAATTTGTAATTTCCTTTAATTTTTTGTGGTAGTCATAAAGTACCTGACCACTCGGAGTAAACATGACGAATAATGCGTTTGTGTGGCTAATGTTGTGCTAAGAGATAACGTCATGTTCTTTACGCTATTTAAACATCAGTACTTATTTAACAAGTATTTTCGTAATAGGAGTTAAACCAGTTTAACTTAAGTTGGTTTCATTAGCTTTTTAAGGCGGTGGGCAGTAAATACCCCCTCCTCTTGGTATTACACGTTATGGATAATGCTATGGTTAACAATAACCCCGTTTGTAATGGGAGTGCTTTTAATAACTCGTCCAACTGTCAGTTCTTAAAGGGAACACGCCTTTCGGAGCGAAGCAAACAGTTGAGTTAAGCAGTACCGGTCCATCTTCTGTGGCTTAAGTGGAGCCCTTTCTCTGCGAAGTTGTAATTAATTATAAAATAGGACACGCATTTCAGAGAGAAGCAAACACTTATGTTAATCAGCACCTGTCCATCCTCTGTGGTTCAAATGGAGTAGTCTATCTGCAAAGATGGTAATTTCTGTTAGAACCGAGTGTTTTTAGGAATATAAGGGATGTACCTGCAAAATGAAATGGGCCGTTAAATAGCATTAGGATTTCCTAATTTGAGGTTCGAGCAGGATATTTCTGGATCTGCTGCAAAAGACACAATGGGTGGGACGATAAAAAAGTACTGCCACCTGGGTCCGTCACCTTTCTTTGGGAGCCGAAATTACAAAAACCAACCAGGCTCTCAAACGTTTACAGCTGGGACCTCCGTGAAGAAGTCAACGTGTGTATCCGTGACAGACGCTGTAGCTTGAAGGTCACATTGTCAATCAGGCTAGACGCCGTATTGGTGCAGTATGTCGAAGTGTCGAAGCCCATCACCAAGAAAACTTAAAGAAGAAAAATTTCGTTAAATGTGCTTAGCTTTATTTTAACAACACACTTTTCAGTAAATCGGTGCTATTGTACAGGGTACAGAACCTGATAATATCTTCCAGCACAGCCTTAGCATTACGAAGGCATTTTTCGTGATGTTTACACCGAGTGGTACTTTATGACCATCACAAAAAGTTAAAAAAATACAAATATCGTTAATTGTTTTTTATTTTCATTCACAACGTACTTTTTAAAGTTAAGAAAGATTCTGAACCGGAAGATATGCCATTCACATTTGTTGCGATAACTTACATTCACTACAAATAAAGTTATCGGTTAAGTTTTTCTGAAAAAATTAAAAGTTACGGAATCTGATGTAACAAATCATTAAACACAAGAAACTTTTTTGCAAATTTTGAAACATAAAGTACCAGACTAGCTTACGATAATTTGAAAAGGAGGGCAGAAAGTACCGCGCGCTCCCACTCCTTGGAATTTCGAGGGTTAGGCATATTGTTGGTTGCTCTATGCTACAACTCGATCAGTGAATGTTACGAATATAGATAGAAAGTACAGCCACAACCGAGCGTTGGAGTCATTTATGCTGCCGCTCAGGTAACCACAAATCTTCTGCTGTCATTGTAGCGTCATTCGACGTAATCTCTCTGTCACTTGCGTTCATTTTCTCACATACACTTATTCTTCGATATCTTCTCTTGTTGACCGAGCAGTGACTGCTGGTCCAATAAACTGTTCAATGGAAAACTACGCTTTGTCATTAATTTCAGCGTTATAGTGTCACTTGATTAAGTCAGACGCTTGAAACCGTAACTCATGGCCTTATTTATTAAATCTACTTATTTGAGTGCGACTACGACTCTTAATTACGTAGCTTCGTAATTTCCCAAACTGACTTTCGAATGACCCTTTACAGTTAGGTAGTACATGGAGCATGTCCTCACTCATAATGCGAACCAGAAGCCTTGACAGATAAATATATGCCATTAATAGTGAATCCTCAACATTAAGAATTATTTCATACATTCGCACCGGAAGTACTGTTTTCTGTGGGTCTTTCAAGCTGTGTTAGTGACTTATGATTTCTAACGTCCTGTCTTCATATTCCCCTAAAATAACTTGAAATTTCTATCTATGCATTTTTCTTTGTTAACACATGGTGCATCAATAACGTATGACGCAATATATTGTCCATATCCCAGGAACAAAGAAAAGACCATATGTTAGTATCATTTGATATCCACCTGTTAATGTCCTCTTCTACCTTCGCATTTCCTGGACCGATGTTTTTTGTCCTCAATCTGTTCAAAAAATGGTTCAAATGGCTCTGAGCACTATGGGACTTAACTTCTAAGGTCATCAGTCCCCTAGAACTTAGAACTACTTAAACCTAACTAACCTAAGGACATCACACACATCCATGCCCAAGGCAGGATTCGAACCTGCGACCGTAGCGGTCGCGCGGTTCCAGACTGTAGCACCTTTAACCGCTTGGCTACCACGGCCGGCCCTCAATCTGTGAATCTTGTTTTTAACAGATAGGCCACGTACGCTGCGCTAGTACAAGGGGTGCAGAAATGCCATCGTCGATGTTACCTGAGTGTCTGATTTGCAAATTTCAGAGGCGCTGCGGATGTATCCGCCCGCTAACTTCCTGGACCGCGAGGCTTCGCGTGACTACCAGATCCCGGGGACCGATATTGTCCTCCCCAGAGGCACCGGCGTCGTTGTGTCCGTTACAGGCCTTCACCACGATCCCCGCTACTGGACGGAACCGCACCGGTTCATTCCAGATCGCTTCAAAGAAGAGAACTCAAGGGACAGACCGAACTATACATTCCTGCCCTTCAGTGCTGGGCCCAGGATGTGCATCGGTGAGTACATAGCGTAACACAACCATGAAGCGCACATGTGAAACAAAATCGTCGTATCTTCTGAGAGGTTTGCAACACTACGTTGAAACACACGGTTGGCCGCGGACATCGATGGGAATTAGTATGTGCATGGTGTAGCGACGAAGGCCACTTTCATTTGGATAGCTTCGTCAGTAAGCAAAATTGGAGCATTTTAGGACTGAGAATCAGCATTTCGCGATGGATAATACATAGTCAGTGGGTGAATGTGTGGTGTGGAATGTCCAGTCAGGAAAAGTTGGAACGGTGACTATCGAACGGTACGTGAAGGTTTTGAAAGGCGATTTAATCCCTATTATCCAAAGTGACCATGATTTTGACAAGACGTGGTTCATCCAAGACGGAGTTCGAACCCATAGAAGCAGGAGCACTTTAGGAACCTCATTCTGACTCTTGGGTACCTAGGGGCCACGGGTATGGGCCCGATTAGCCGCCGTATTCTCCGGATCCGAAGACATTCGACTCCATTTTTGCGTGGCCATATTAAGGGCAAAGTGTATAGCAATAACCCCAAAAACCATTGTTGAGCTGAAAACAGTCATTCAGAGGTTATCGACAGCATCGATGTTCCGACACTTGAGCGGGTCATGCCAAATTTCGCTATTCGTCTGTGCCACGTCGTCGGCAATAGTGGCAGGCATATCGAATATGTCGTAACCTAAATCCTGCAGTATTGAATAAATTGTGTGCGTCCCGTAGTTTGTAACTAATGTACTTTTTCTGTAATTCAGTTATGGTCATCCCGTAAACATGAATTTTGTGACTGTGAAAAATACTGCTCATTAAATACACACCATTTACTGCATAAATCTAACTGAGATAAATTACGCCACAGAATTAAAGAATCACTGTTTCGAAACCCCGTAATTTCTACACATTACGACGCTTAAGTTTCTGATTTGCTTCAAAAGTATGTACAACGTCCTTATTTAATGGTACAAAAGGGCGGCGCCCTGCAACGTCTCATTGGATTTGACGACGCATTAAACAGTAAGGTGTAGACACACCTTGGAAGTTCGTGTAACGTTGATTAAGTCACATAGACACCAAATTTCACCGCAGGTGTCCCTAACGCTATCGCGGACGCGTCACACTTTTTTTTTTTTTCTCGCTTCTGCAATGGAGGCCAAAACCGCGACATCATCCATTGATATCACGCAGTTTCCTTCCAGATACACCAACGCTCAGAATCGGCACGAAAAGGCTCCAGGTGGTGGCGTCGAAAACTAAAGTTGGAATTCGATGACCAATAGGAAGACGTTCTTCACAGTCGTCGAGACTGTTGACGCCCTCGAGCGTTTCATCCCTTCTCTAATGATCGTATGAACCTGCATGTCCAAAGAACGTGATGACACCCATTTTTCTCTTAAGTTCAGTTTGGAACCACTAGGGACTGTTGAAAACCATTTGATGAAATTTGAACATCATCCGAAGGATGAAAGGATTATTATGTTTTTCGGCACATCTGCTTTGTGTCCTCCTGTGCTATGATCATGGGGGAATGCGGTATTGGCTCATGCGTGAATAAAAGGGGAAAGGATCCCCCTAAGACCTCTCAGGCCAGAAAAATTGTTGTTGGCACTCATCCATCTTTAGTGATAGCCTTAAAAACTTACCTATACAGATAGAACCCGTGACGAAGCTCTAGGAGCTTGCAGGCTGGCAACCCCTTCCACACTGTCGATTCCGGATGGCCTGCTACCAGGTGCAATGGTAACAGTGTGGCGGTGAAAGAGCAGCGGCGTAGTCTGCCTACAGGCGTCTGGCACTCTCTTCGTGGTACAGGTACAGTTGCAATGTGGTCAACAAACGTGGGTAGTTGCAACGGAGGGTTTACCGGACTTGGGGGGATCTTGGAATGATAATTCACCGTTTTATTCATGCAAGTGTCAATGTTACGTCCATTACCTACCTCTCCCATCCCCGAGCCCCACCCCCTAATCGTGCCAAAAGACAACGCAAAGTAGGAGGGATGATAAAACATAACCCCCCTTTTACTGCATTGGATCATATTCAGATTTTGTCGAATGATGTTGAACGATCCCTAGAGGATCCAGCTTGTGCGGTAAGACATCGTGGTCTCTTGACCTTCATTGCTTACATATTCCGCCCTCACAATCATATTCCACACATCAAGACGCTTCATTCGAACCCAAACTCGGTAGGATAAAGTCAATGTTGTATGAATTCATGTAAACGATATGCAATTAACAAGTAAGCGCACCGTGGTTGAAATACTCAAAGCTGCCATACACACATACATTCCAGACACGACGGTCACAGAAGCTTTTAGTTCGAGAGAGAAACCGCACAACGGGACGCCGGTCCCTTCAGAGGACGACCCAGCCTATGTCGGCCGGTGGCTGCCCGTGTAGCGGACGATGAGGGCCCGAGTGAAAGGGGGGAACGACCCCGTGTTCAACTTAAAAGCAAATTCCGCTACATTGAGTGGGAGCAGCCATCCTACGCATTCTTTACACATAGCACACAGTGTCAGAGATTTTTACAGGGAGACAGCAAACGCCAAATGCCAATGCTACAGGTTTCTGTGTTGGTCGCTTTAAACGAAACGTCATTCTCCCGTTTTAGAAGAGCAATGCTGATTGGCAGACGATATTTCTGACGCCTTGAGCTGAAGGAAAAATGGAAGAGACCAAAAGATATACCCCTTCATGTTTGGCTTGGAGAGGCGCCGTTCCGTTGTCGCTCTTGGAGCAAGGAACAAGTCTCTCCTCAGTACTTCACTGGGAGAGCACCTTTGTCTAGAGCGAATCGAAGTGTTATTCTATACTGAGTTGTTCACTGTGTTGGCCGACACACTTATTGTGCGGTGTGAAAGGACAGAGTTATAGTTAAATGCCTGTGACCAAATTCTGAGTGGCATCGCGGTGGACTGGTTATCTGACCGGTGTACCACGCCAATAGTTAGACTAGAGGCGAATAGGAATCCTTGACTTCATGAAGGCATAGGGAGAATTTGATTGGCGAAGGTCAATCCAGATAGAATGAGAGTTATCTTATTTGTCAGCAGCAAGTGGCGTAGACAGCAGTCATCACAGCTTATCGTATTGTGTGCTACAGCTATTGCGAGCCCTATATTTCCTCCACAACAATACTCTTCACTGCATTTCACTTGCGACAGCCTCGACCATACCTAGATACATTCTAAAGGATAATTATTCAAGTTGAGTAGGTGCACCTCTCTGTCATTCTGCCAGAAATTTCATTAAAGAATCCTATCCTTGAGAGGTAACTTCACATTCCGAAAAGAACCAGGGTATAACTTGTTCAATTCATAACTAAAAGTGACATTGTGATTTCTCAGAATTTTTGGAAAATAAATAATAACTTTCGTTAGTTTCATGTTTTTCTTACACTAACTAGCACTACTCCAGTACCCAAGTATCTCACTAGTTATGTAAGAAAGTTTGTGAATTTTGGTGTCATTTCCTTACAGCGGACGTCTCCAGAAGATATTTATTGCTGAAAGTTTTTCAGGCACTTCTCTTTAGAACGTTAAGAGCGTCTGTCTGACTTCTGTAGTAGTGTGGGGGTGGAAATTGCATCTTGCAGGAGCCACAGGGTAAAGGGTACACCTCAGATTAATCCGTTGCGCAGAATAACAGAATGACCGATCAACCCCACACCTCAGAATAACCCCCCTTTTACTGCATTGGATCATATTCAGATTTTGTCGAATGGTGTTGAACAATCCCTAGAGGATACAGCCTGTGCGTGAAAGCAAAAGCCGGCCGCAGTGGTCTCGCGGTTCCAGGCATGCAGTCCGGAACCGTGCGACTGCTACGGTTGCAGGTTCGAATCCTGCCTCGGGCATGGATGTGTGTGATATCCGTAGGTTAGTTATGTTTAAGTAGTTCTAAGTTCTAGGGGACTGATGACCACAGCAGTTGAGTCCCATAGTGCTCAGAGCCATTTGAACCATTTTTGAAAGCAAAAGTTGCGGTCGCGCTGTGGTCCAAATGTCAGATCACGTTCAGTGGGGACGCTGACTTTAGTTTCCTTAGAGAAAGACTGAAACGCCCGAGGGCGTCAGCATTGTCAAAAGTTGCGAAGAATCTCACTCTTGTTCATCACACAGCGAACCGTCGGTCTCGTCAGCGAAATGTGTGGAATCAACGGCGTGGGGAAAGGTGTGGTTTCATTGACACTCTTCACGCCACCCTCTGCTACCTTTCCTCTTTTATTTCAAGTCTATGGTCACCAACTTGTAGGTCCTCAGACTACCGGATTCGGTCAACAGTGACCATCTTCAGATATATTCTATAAAAACATGTCCCAATATACTGGAGCCATAGTAAATTAATATATTAGGACATATCTAGAAGGTATGTGCACTGTACAGGCAGGTCTCAGAAACCCGTTAAATTGTTGCATCCCAAAGAACGTGATGTACCGGATGGTAGAATAACAAAACCTTTTTTCATTGTTACCAAAGTCTATCAATGTTTGGTGTTATCGTAGGAAACTATCCCAATACTGAATGGACTGCTAGAGAGTGCCTACTTAACACCAAATCGATTGTTTCGGATCTGTTGATTTTAAGACCTATGAATTCTTCATGCCATGATTTAGTTTAGTTTGTAGATTGATATTGTTTATAGAAGTTCTAAATAGTTTTAGTACTGACGGCTGTTGACGTGGATGGACGAACCGAATAAGTCCCGGCTATTTGCTCTTGTGTGGCTCTGTAATGTCAGACACGACAGTAGATCGACACAGCACCATTACGATCTAGGAGTACTGGCGGACTAGATTATTTCCAGTGACGTCATGGCGCAAGAGGAGACCGAAGGAGATGTCAGAGTACTACGGATACGTAAAAACCAGATGTGGTGATGATGTATTCCACTGAAGTATTCTACCATTTTTTGACAGCTCCTGCAATCATATTCTGTAGTTCCACCTGTAGCTCGACGAGCTCTGTGACAGTCAGGCCTCTTCGACAATTAGACCAGGGACACTCAAGAAATTGTGAGTCGTCACATGTAAGTTGTTGCCCACAAACAATCTAGTGCTAATGACTTGGTACATTCTTGAAACTGAAAGCAGAAAGTGATGTATAGCCATCGTTATCAGTTGACCCAAACGCTGGTCACCAAGAGCGTAGGTATTTCTTATTCGACCGTCCTTCTTATTAAGCTGAAGTTGATCCACCAGGATAGCGAAGGCACTGATATTTAAGAACTTCTTTTTTGCAGTTTTTACACTTAACAGCTTGCTCAACCAGCGAGTTATTCGTTGATGTTTTAATCAAGTCCTGTCAATCTACCCGTTCTTCTTGTCAATGTTCTTCACATGTTCCTCTCCTCGTCGATCCTGCGCGGGAGAACCTTCTCATATCTTATCTGATTAATCCACCTGATATTCAACATCTTTCTTTAGCACCACATGTGAAATGTTTCAGTTCTCTTCTTTAACGGATTTCACAACTGACTTTCTTGCAATGCTGTACTCCCCATGTACGAATTTTTTCCTAGGATTAAGACCTATGTTCGACATTAGTAGTCTTCTTTTGGCTGGGAATCCTGTCTTTGCTTGTCCTAGTCTGCTCCTTATGCCATCTTGCTACGTCTGACATGAGTTACTTTGCTTCAAAGGCAGCAGAATTCATTCATTCGTCTACATTATGGTTCACAGTTCTGATGTTAAGTTCACAGCTAATCAAGTTTCTGATACACCTCCTTCTTTCTTTGCATTGCTCTCAATCCATATTCTGTGCCCATAATACTTTGAATTCCATTCAACAGGTCCTGCAATTCTTCCTCACATTAAATGTAATCTGTGGAGAGTCATCGTCGAATCTTGACGCTGGTACCGATTCACCATAAAGTTTCCTCCAACTTCTGTTTTAATTCTTTTCCGTCACTGCTTCTTCAATGCTTCCGTTGAACAGTAGGGGCGAGAAACGACATCCCTTTCTTAGACATTTTCTTAATCCGTTCGTATTCTTCCATTCTTATTGCTCCCCTTTGCTTTTTTGGGAAGTTTTATAGATGGTGAAGGAAAAGAAACGGTAACATAGTTGCGTTCTTCTTTATGGGCAAAAATTATGTATCGAAGAAATTGTGTAGGTTCAGTTACAAAAAAATACATGCAAGTTAAATTTATTGTTGTAGAGTATGAGAAAGAAAGATGAAGACTGCACCCTGGTTTGCGTAAAGAGCGAAATAAGGAATACAGGAGAAACCATGTCACACGAGGAAAAGATAATACGATAGCGAAGCTAATAAACACCATTTTGACACGCGAAGTAGACCAAAATATGAAAGCAGCAGTGTTATGTTAATGCAGAAAGATGTAAAGTCGTAATACATCAAGGAAGACGTAGTACTCCATATTTATTGTACGATACTTAGCTGCAATAGCCAATGATTTACCGCACGTTCCTCTATACTTATTATTTTACATGTTCGTTGTACGCTTAGTATGAATTAGTAAAATAAAATTATAAGTTTAGTACTTTTTTGACGACCGTTTACTTACTTTCTGCAACAGTGTTTTGTAAGCAGATTTGATGTACTCTTGCTTTATCAAAAGTTGCAATTCTCGGAGATCTAGCTGCGGATCAGCGGAAGAAATACTACATCGGAAACAACCGTACCAAACCGAAGGGATGCTATACAAAACTGAAATATCCTCACGGCATTGTGACTTCCAATCAACATCAAGGTCAATAGAATGCAGTTTACTTTCATTGTATAAGAAACAGATTTCGTGCCATTGTTGAAAGAAGCTTAACTTACTGCAGAACTCATTTTCGGTTGCCAATAGTATGCAAGTCATACCACGTTCTCTTACACAACTTTCATGAATAAGGTGGTGGATGTTGAATATTTTAAGATAAGCCACTGTCTAAAATAACATAAACAATTAAACAATTTTGTTCAACTCCTTTTGTTCAACATTTTGTGATTAGTGAGGAATTTAAGGTGTCGCTATGAAACAGAAAAATATTAAGCACCTCAATCCCGTTCCCTTTATTGCAATGACCTGCCTCAGCAACATCAGGTTACCGTCAGATATAAAATGTGGAGAGGTTGACAGTTATCATTGCCCACAGCTCAAGGTAGCCAGTGACTACAGTAAAAAAATATACTCTAGGTTGTGCTTTATTCATAAAATTATAGAGTAACGTTTCTGTTTTCTCTCTCTTGGTTAGCTAGCGCCGCCATATTTACACTTCTTCCTGATTTTCGACTCAAGCTTTGTTTTCTGTTTACCAGGGATGAGAGTTGCATACCTGCAGGTGAAGATCGGCCTCCTACACATCCTCAACAACTTCGAAGTGTACGCAGTGCCGGCAACGCCTAACACTTTGCGTGTCGACTCATCCAAACTGATCGTCACCCCAGCCGGCGAAGTGGTCCTAGGATTCAGAAGGATCCCTGCGATGTGAAGACTCCCGACGGTCCTCACTCACAAGGCCAGGACAGCAACAATCATGAACCTGCTGGAGCTGTAACGCTTTTTGTTACTGAGTGTCTTCTATATCATCACTTCGGTACCGAATCACTTGTCTTTCATAACAATTGATATGAAGCTGTCATTTATGTCCGTAGAAGAAATGAAGGGTTTATTTCAATAGTGGTACAAGTCCATTACCTCCACTTTTTTTTGTCTATAGTGCTTCTGAAATTAATGAGCCAAACAAACAGAAAGAAAGGCTCATCTCTAGCAAGAAGCCACATGCTTGAATATATCTGGTATCTCAACTGCAGATTTTTCAGCGCTCATTTAACTTTAGAACTCTGTATCTCAATATGAACAAAAATGGACTTGTACCACATATTACTGGTGAATTATTAATGTTTTATACTCTTTTGTGAGAAAATATATCTCTCAGTGTATCTGAAAAATGAATCAGTTTTGTACTTTTTATGACAACACGTATCTCCCAATGAAATTTCCTCGAACATTAAATCCGTATGCCGAGCCGAGTTGAACTTGGGGTCTTATCACTTAGCAGATAAGTGCACTACTGACTGAGCTACCCAACCACGACTCGTGATCCCCTCGTCAAAGCTTTACTTCCACCCGTACCTCGTCTCCTAACTTCCAATCTTCACAGAAGCTCTCTTGCGAAACTTGCAAGACTAGAACTCCTGGAAGTAAGGACGTTGTGGAGACATGATATAGACACAGTGTGGAGGATATTTCGAGAATGAGATTTTCACTCTGCATCAGAGCGTGCGTTGGTATGAAACTTCCTGGCAGGTTAAAGCTGGATCGTGAATCGTGCTTGGACAGCTCTGTTTATAAAAAAAATCTTAGTGAATGGATCTACGATGAACTTGAACGGGTGTCAGGAGACGTCAGCCTTGAACAATTTCAACGGATAATAACGAACAAAATGAGATTAAAAAAAAAGTTGGTTTATTCTGTAACACTCCGGTTTAATCTACTGACTTATCCCACTCGATCGGGATCTGATAGCAGCCCAAATAAATATTAATTAATGTGACCGTGTACCTAATGGGGCTGGCAATCGGATTGGACTGCTACGGAGTTGTTACATTCCATTTAGTCCTTCTCAAAAGCTGTAATAATGATATGTCTGGTGCCAAGAAGAACAACTACACAGCTTCATTAATCAACAACCTATATTTATCACCAAAAACACAAAGTAAAGAGACAGCCACTGCCTTCGTCGTACAAAATTAATAACGGCTAATCTCAGCACAGGCCTCTTTGTTATTCATTATCATCACACGCAAATTTTAATCACTGTATCCAACACTGCAATCCAACACTGCAATCCAAATAATGCCGGCGCGGTAGACGCGAAAATACAAATATCGGCACTGAAATATCACTGAATCACACTAGTAATTGTACTTGTTCACTTTCCCGTATATTTCTAACACAAAAGGGGTTAAACCGTGGCGATGGCCACCCCCTTTGTCGGTACGGTCTTGCATTACGGCCACCGGCCGCCCCACGGCCCGGCCCGCAGCCTGGGTCCCACTCTACTGTCTCAACACTCGCTCTCGCTCTCGCAACCCGACACACACTATCGATTGTTTGTCCTGTCGACCTGTGCTGTCGCAAAACTTATAGTAAGGGCCTACGGACCCCTTACATCCCCGCCCTCGAAAACTTCTTTGAAGCCACAGGCGTAAAAGAATCGGCTAGGGAATTAGACATCACTACATATGAACAAAACACTCAGTGCTAATAAGTAATGAAATTACAATCACCAAGAAAATCCTTGACTCCGGCAGTGGGCTGCCTCTACAATAATATTCTACAAAAAGTTATTACATCTCAAAAATATGGCATTGTCCAAATAACACACAACATCAATCCTACTACTTAACATAGCATGGTAAATATTTTTTATAAACTTATCTTACCAAACATTTCCAAAAAATTTTCACTTTCAAAGGTTAGTACGAGTCATTAACTACATATCTGTTATAACTTGCTATAGCAAACACAAGAAAAGAAACTAGTTGAATGCCAGCTACCCCTTTGGTATGCCGTCCTTTCAGCGGGGTTCATGCTGTCCATACTACTATCACTCTAATTTATAACTCACTTGGCCAACACTTAAAAAAGTTAAGGAAGAGATTCACAACTTATAGCTACAGCAAAGCTACAGCAAAGAAAACAAACTAGGTGAATGCCAGCTACCCCTTTGGTATGCCGTCCTTTCAGCGGGGTTCGTGCCGTCCATACTACTACCACACTAACTTATAACTCCCTTCGCAATTCATATAAAAGTTAAGGAAGAAAAATAAATCACAACTTATTTAAATATTTAACACAAGCAAATTGAAATTGAGACAAAATATGACATTTATACATTGAATGCCAGCTACCCCTTTGGTATGCCGTCCTTTCAGCGGGGTTTGTGCCGTCCATACTACTATCACTCTAATTTATAACTCACTTGTCCAACACTTATAAAGGTTAAGGAAGAAATTCACAACTTATTCATTACAGATTCCATAAATTTAAATGCTACATTGTACCGCTAAGCATGTCTTACATAATTATTTGCAACACTACAACTAATGTGGTCACCCAATGAATAATTTTAAACTACTGATCATTTCATTTTGCCAAACATTACTTCCACATGTGAATTGTTATCAAGAAAGCTTAGATGAGAGGTACAATATCTCCTGTTATATTCACACTTATTCAAATCCACTATATGGATATTTGTCATTCATTACTCAGTGCCAGAATCCTGCTTCTAAAGGTTGACCTACGTATAACCATAATTGACTCTGATAGCTAATTGGATACATGAATTACTAATTATTCATTAGTTACACTTTGTTTTATCAGCATACCTCAGATAAACATGTATACCTACAAATAACTTGCAAACAGATGTTGCTCATGTGCTGAATGACATACTTCAATATTTCAAACATCTCATACTCCATATTCTTCATTACACATAACTTAACATCAACTTCAACTGTAAATAAATATATATCTTCAACCTACATCAATCCTCCATATAATTCAATACTTCAAATATTTCATACTCAATACATATCACTACGACATAACTCCCTCAACTTAACAGCAACTTCAACTGCATATATATCTTCAACCTACATCAACTCTCCATATTCGCTGCAATAACCACATAAAAATACTACTTCAGGCTCCTTAGCCTCTCTATTCATCATATTTCACATCATTTATTCGAACAACTATCTCCTTGTGTATTTGTTTCTTTATATGTTCATCTACTTACAAGCTGATACATTACTTCAATTTTCTTACAACAGTTTGACCTTTTCATGCCTCATAAAACAACTCTATAAGATTACCCAAATTCTTGTTTAACCAATTAGCTTACCACGACATTATGTAAACATTCGATTTCTGATATGGTTCTAATTTTATTCCTTCTGGCATTATTAATTTTGGTTATTTACTCACAGTAAACTGAGCTTTTTTTAAGTTATTGATTCTCTGACATCTCACACTCTACATCAACAGAAACTACTACAAATTTACTACATGGTTCCTGACTGAATTACTTGGATGACCACTACCAATCCTAACTATTACACTAATTTTCTTAACCTAAGGATAGAGAAAGATGGTAGAGGAGTGACACTTGAAATTAGAAATAAAGTCTCACCCAGCTGGGAGTGTACCAGTCGCCACTTGGTATACCAGCAAAAGAGTTGCAAGCTCCCTACACCTTAACTACTTCTCCATATATGAGTGAACTATAAATTTGCTACATGATTCCTAACTATCATTTGTACAACCACTACCTATTCTAACTACTACACACTAACTTTCTTAACCTAAGGATAGAGAAAGATGGTAGAGGAGTGACACTTGAAATTAGAAATAAAGTCTCACCCAGCTGGGAGTGTACCTGTCGCCACTTGGTATACCAGCAAAAGAGTTAACTACTTAATCACTTCACATATTAATTTTCACCTACACAGTTTATGTAAAATGTTTTAAATAAGATAAATCATACCATTCATAAAATCTACACATATAAAATCCCCCAAAAACAATAAGCATATCTGTATAATTATTATTTAGACAGCGCAGTATGCATAAATAAGTATGTTATATTTCAGAGTATGTTTCGCAAACTTTTCGGAAATTATTGCAATTGGGCACTTTTCCTAAGACGCAATTCAGTTTACAAACGTTTATTTACTGCGAAAACTGCACATTGCAATTTAATGTTATGTCAACCAGTCGTCTCCACTCACCAACCGACGTTACCACGAGTCGCGATGCTTTGACGTTTGAAGTGGGCGTGGCGCAGTACTGCCGCCGGAACCGCGTGAGGTCCCGCTGTGGTGGGACGTCGTAGTTCTCAGCCGGCCGCTCCGTGGCGTTGCAGGCTGGCGTAGTTTGTAGTTCGGCTGCTACATGTCGGGATGGCGCTCGGTGTAGTGCGTCTGTGCTTGAACTACTCTTTGCACAGGTAGTTGGGATGACGTGTGAAATCACCTCACAGATTGAAGCTCTTTGGCGCAACTGCTACACGTGTCTGCGTGACGTCACTCAATAATTGCGTCGCCACAATACATTGTCGTCCGCATACCAGTTTATGGGTCCGCATGAAGCTGTCTGAATTTCACTATTCAAAAAACAATTTCAGTCACAATATTACTATTAAACACTTCTGTAAAGCTTTCGTAACAAATTCTTGGCCCATTTGCCGTGATAATGTTCACACGTGTCCTTCTTTGGTGTTCACTTTTCACAGTTTTTCGTGTGGATTTACGCATTTGCACATTATAACACAGTTTATTGACACTATTATTCTCATCTAATATGGCAAGAAAAAACAGTTTATTCACAATCGTAAGATATTATTACTTCGTATTGTTCAAAAATATGCACTATTTCTTGTCGCGATTTTAAAGTTTATGCTCTGTCCCGATTCAACACTGGAAAATATTTTCTTCGCGTTAAATAAGATAATATTACCTATTGTTCTTTATGATTCGTCCGAAAATTGCACTTGTCCTTTCACGGTAAGCCAAGGGTGTAACACTCCGGTTTAATCTACTGACTTATCCCGCTCGATCGGTATCTGATAGCAGCCCAAATAGATAATAATTAATGTGACCGTGTACCTAATGGGGCTGGCAATCGGATTGGACTGCTACGGAGTTGTTACATTCCATTTTGTCCTTCTCAAACGCTGTAATAATGATATGTCTGGTGCCAAGAAGAACAACTACACAGCTTCATTGGCCGGCCGCGGTGGTCTAGCGGTTCTGGTGCTGCAGTCCGGAACCGCGGGACTGCTACGGTCGCAGGTTCGAATCCTGCCTCGGGCATGGGTGTGTGTGATGTCCTTAGGTTAGTTAGGTTTAAGTAGTTCTAAGTTCTAGGGGACTTATGACCTAAGATGTTGAGTCCCATAGTGCTCAGAGCCATTTGAACCATTTTGAACACAGCTTCATTAATCAACAACCTATATTTATCACCAAAAACACAAAGTAAAGAGACAGCCACTGCCTTCGTCGTACAGAATTAATAACGGCTAATCTCAGCACAGGCCTCTTTGTTATTCATTATCGTCACACGCAAATTTTAATCACTGTATCCAACACTGCAATCCAACACTGCAATCCAAATAATGCCGGCGCGGTAGACGCAAAAATACAAATATCGGCACTGAAATATCACTGAATCACACTAGTAATTGTACTTGTTTACTTTCCAGTATATTTCTAACACAAAAGGGGTTAAACCGCGGCGATGGCCACCCCCTTTGTCGGTACTGCCTTGCATTACGGCCACCGGCCGCCCCACGGCCCGGCCCGCAGCCTGGGCCCCACTCTACTGTCTCAACACTCACTCTCGCTCTCGCAACCCGACACACACTATCGATTGTTTGTCCTGTCGACCTGTGCTGTCGCAAAACTTATAGTAAGGGCCTACGGACCCCTTACAATTCCCACTCCGCGCCTCGGGCGGCTAGGTTCCGTCTGTTCTCGTCTATACCGCAGCGACGCAAGAGCATCCGTGTTTGACTTCAGTGATGTGTGAGTCCTTGAGTACGTCGCGTCGTCGTTCGTCACTTACTGTCTCGTGTTTATGACTCGCATTTTCCGATGCGATGTCTTACAGCCTGATGACATCCATGGCTCCCAGGAACATTCCACATACATGCATCGTCACCTTTAGTTTAGACATGCCCACGTGGCATGTGCAGCCAGAAATTCATGATTGGTTCGTTGTCACAACCGAGGTAACTTCAAAACACGTTCACACGGTTTAGAATTCCGGATTGTATGTGTTTTACGTCAAGTTTCTAGACTCTCTTAAGGATGACAAGCTCCTTTTGCAGCATGAACAAGTGCTTTCCGCTCATTCTGATGGGTCTAACAGTATGGCTATTCTGGCGAACGTGGAAGTCAGGATGTTTAACCTTCCGCTCTGAAGTTATCTCAAGACCATCCTGCTTCTGTTTGGTGACATATGGAATGTACGGTAGGAACACTGGTCCTCTCAAAATCGAAGATTATAGTGATGGTCGTTCCGTGGACATGGTGGTCCCCCTCAATTACAGATGTTGGATACCGTGTACATATAATTTACTGAGGACAAGTAGAGACCTGTTTTATAGGTTGTGAGAGTGGACATCTCCGCACCAATTGCCCACGTCGTATCATGGTCTTAAAACCCACTTACGAACATCGTAAAAGACTAACTTCAGCAAACCTAACGAGGTTTCTGAGGGGTAACGCGAGTCTTTGCTTGATGGCTCTAGTGGATTTCCACCTAACGTATAGACTTAGCCGCGGCAACTCCCTCGTCACGGCCATCTCCAAATCAAAACAAGCGTAGACAGACGGAAGATGGTGAGGAGTCAGAAGATACCTTTTCTATTCTCCGCTCTGCTGTAAAGATTCCGTCTGAGGAGGCTTCTCACGTCAATAATACTGGATGACAACATCACAGATGCTCTTCAAGAATCGAAAGAACCGAGCTCCGTCTCAGACCTGTCTCCCGAGACACAGACAGCCTCTACGAGATAGCATGATGTTAGACCTGTTCCGGAGCTCAGTACCATATCTACATCTCTCCCGGGCATCTCTGAGTCTGTAACTTACACCCACTGGCCTTATGCGCCCGCAGACGGGCAAATTGTGCCACCGGTTGGATCTGATCAGACCCAGATCGGCACATGTGTTCCAGAGCAACACATGGCGACGGCAAAAATACGGCCAGCTTTCGTTTGTGTTCTTTCTCAGGAGCTACAGCACTGCCCTGTGGAAGAGTGGGTTGTGTTTTCCACACCTGATACTGAATTTCCACAGCTTCCCCGCCCCCTCTCTCAAGTTGTCCCCCGCCATGTCGCAGTCGCCTTTCCGCTAAGCCATAACGAACAGCGTTTTCAACATGAACGTCCGGCGTCGTGAAAAAGAAGAAAGAGAAAGAAGGTGGAAGAGAGAGAAGCGCTTTGCGCTCAGATTCATCCGACGGTTCCGCCATAAACTATGAGACACAACCTTAAAGGTCACTTGCAAGTAATCATATGAACTGTTTTGGTAATAAATGGATGCGAATACGAACAGAAGTAGTTTCGATCTTAGACCTGCAGCATGGCGATAATTTATTTACCATTCAGTGTCAGACGTGATAGTTTTACAAGATCGATTTTCTTTTCCCGTCTTTTCTATTTTCTTTAATGTGGCTTCTCAACTATCTACTGCTACTGCGTTATTTTACAGAGAGGAAATACCACTAACTGATTTCGAAGCTCTAGATAAAGACCGAGGGATAGCCCGCACTTTTTTTGACCTTACATTAATTCTATGCTCCTCCAGGATGTGGCCATACCACATATTGAGTGCGTCTTTACAAAGTGGATATAGTTTACTTACTTCGTCAAACCCTGCAGAAACTTCTGATAAGTGGAGATTTTACTGTTTTGCGTCCAGTGGGTCAGACCTCCAATTTTAATTTCAGTAAGGAACTAGACGATTTAGCGCGCTCTTCGCAAATATGCGCTGCATGGGTCTCTCGGTATCCCACAGTTGTCAGGTATACGCACTTTACAGCTGTTTCCAGCAGCAGACTCGATCGTTCTTATCTTTCTAGTTCTTTATATTGGGTACTGTTAGAGATAAATGTGAATCCCTCTTCTTTCAGTGATCACTGCACCGTAGCTTGTAGTGGGACGCGAAATTGAAGCGTCACCCATCCACCAGTGTCAGCCCAGTTTGCTGGTAAATATATGTTTAATTTAGTTTGTTAATGTATTTTTGTAATATTTGTAATGGTTGTGAGTTGTCTAAAGTTTTTATATTTATTTTTTATGTTTCATGTACGGAGAGGGCGGCGCAACGAACGGAGACAGCATCTTCGCCGCCGGGACCAGAGAGAAAATTGCTGGCCACTATACGTCGCGGGTCGACAGCCAAAGAGCAACAGAAGATTCTGAAACCGAGTTGTTGCGTCGTGCTTCTAAAAAACTGTAAATGAAAATTTGTAATGTTTTGTACAACAATGATATCATAGGAAGTTAAATCTTATTGAAAATGTTAGTTTTGTCTCGTCAAGGCTCAGGTTCACGTCTGTATGTAGGAAGATAATAAATTAGCGGATGCTACTAAAGTTGAAATACGTGTTCCGAGGATTTATTTATGAAGAATTATGTGAATGAATTAATAATATATTTGACAAGATTATTGAATTTTGACAGCGTTCATCGCGACTTTGAATCTCAAAAGTTTATTCACTGTGGTTCTAATATCGATTAAATCAGATAACGTGTATCAATATAATTTCTGAGGAGAAACAAACGACATCTAAAATTGAAAAAGTTTACGAAAACCAAGTGGCCCGAGTGACGTAATTCTGTGCATACGACTCAAATGATGTTTTACAGTTTCGTTCAAGAACCATTCTGAGACAATTTAAAAAGAATATAAATAATTTTGAAGAGGGTTGTAACTGACGTAGGTGACGAAGTCTGCACATGGTCATATGTCAAAAAAAAAAATCATTAATACAAAACTTACGTCGTTACACTACAAGCTGTTGTTATGGCCTTTTGCTACTTGTTAGCAGCAGACGCAGTGGCTGCGCTAAAACTGAGACGGCGTGGAGTTTTACAGTTGTTTATTGAACTTTCTTTACAATTTCTCCCTCGTCGTCGCTGTCCAGCCCTGCGGATCCCTCCGCCTGGCTGCTGCTGTGTAGATTCTCCGACAATGCGCGCAACGCGCGCCGCCGATCGCACTCGGAGCCTCAGGCCACCAGTGCTCCGCTGAAGTCAGGATGCCCTGTGGTTGAGATGAACTCGTCGCCGCTCGGGTAGCCGTGTCGCCGTGAGGTCAGCTGCCGACGTCTGCTGCACTGGCGGCTGTGAAGCCGTCAGTCGCGATGTCCGCGAGCTCCCGTCATGGACGGACCACCCGGCGTGGCCGCGTTGTCGTGAAGTCTGGGCGTCAGTTCCCGGCGGCGCCTGTGACCAAGACCGCGCTGCGGCCGGTCCTGCTGGAAGCTCTCGCTGTAGTAAATCAGCCATCATGACGAACGAACTCGGGCCGACCCCCAGAGCTGAAGTTCACATCTGGAGGCGAACGGATGACTCCTGCGAGCTGGAAAAGACTTCGGGAATCGTCACCTACGAAGATTTAACATTCCGACACGGACCACGTCCGTCCTCAGATCCGAACTACTTCCTAATGGCTTCTGTCTGTTGCTGCCTGCGCTCCACTATGTATATCCGGCAGGAGGACGCTTTTTACCCTCGGTGGTAGCTTTTTGTTATTACTCCCGCAGTATATTGCAGCGTAACTTAGCGTGCTGGCCTCACTTCCCCTTACTCAGCACTCTCCAGGCTCCGCTCGGCGCTCGGTCTGTGTGCGTCCTTGGGTCAGTCTGTTGGTAGACTGCTGCTGTCAGCAGGGCTGTCTGTGCGCGATTACCTCGCAACGCCTCGGTCGCCGGCGTGCCTGTGTTTTGCCATTCTCCACTGCGTGAAGCAATGCTTACTACATGTGGCAGCAACACTGTAACCTTAAAACATTTGCGGCTCGCAGTAAAATTGTGTCGCCTCCCTTGGATGTTGAACACATCTCTCTTAAAAGCCTAAAAAGACCATTCCCTCGAGATTGCCGTTCTAGAGGTTTCGACCCGTAGCTTGTTTTCATAGGACAGTTTTCTTCCTCTTACGGAATGGTAGTAAGACCTTGCAACAGACTTAAGGCGTTGCGGCTCTGAGAGGGCGAGGGATCTTCAGGATTCTCAAGAAGTTTATTATTCTGTCTTACGAAAAGATTATGAAGCTGCCAGACAAGCTTACTTACGGATTATGGATGCCCGCCCTGTCAAGGTGAAGCTTCTTTAGTTAAAGAAAGAACAAATAGAAAGACTCAGGAAGCGATCAAAATCTTACTCATTGATAGAGGGTCTTATCATCTTATTCGGTTGCCAGTGCGTCAAAAAAAGCATGTATCATGTCCCTTCCTCACACCGGTGTTCACCTACTGACGTGCCAACGTGACATTTCCAGAGTGATCTGTAACTCCTCTTTCCGACATTTATGATGTTGGTGCTACTGGTACGATTTTCCTTGATGCATTTACTCCTCTTCCAGATTGCGTAGTTACTCCTAGATTCAATGATGAATTTCTGAGTGACTTCACTTGTGATGATATATATACGATGGTCCATTGATAGTGACCCGACCAAATATCTCACGAAATAACCATCAACTGTGTTTTTAAAAAAAAGGAACCCCCATTGTTATTACATATTCGTGTAGTACGTAAAGAAATATGAATGTTTTAGTTGGACCACTGTTACGCTTTGTCATAGACGGCGCTGTAATAGTCACAAACTATAAGTGCATAGTATCACGTAACATTCCGCCAGTGCGGACTGTAATTGCTTCGTGATACGTTACCCGTGTTAAAATGGACCGTTTACCAATTGCGGAAAAGGTCGATATCGTGTTGATGTACGGCTATTGTGATAAAAATTCCCAACGGGGGTGTGCTATGTATGCTGCTCGCTTTCTTGGCCGACATCATCCAAGTGCCCGACCCGTTCTCCGGATAGTTATGTTATTTAAGGAAACAGGTAGTGTTCAGCCACATGTGAACCGTGTGACCACGACCTGCAACAAATGATGATGCCCAAGCAGGTGTTTTAGCTGCTGTCGCGGCTAATCCACACTTCAGTAGCAGACGAATTGAGCGAGAATCGTGAATCTCAAAAATGTCGGTGTTGAGAATGTTACATCAACATCGATTGCACCCGTACCATATTTCTATGGACCAGGAATTGCATGACGACGACTTTGAACGTCGTGTACAGTTCTGCCACTGGGCACAAGAGAAATTACGGGAAGATGACAGGTTTTTTGCACGCGTTCTATTTACCGACGAAGCGTCATTCACCAACAGCGGTAATGTAAACCGGCATAATATGCACTATTGGGCAATGGAAAATCCACGATGGCTGCGACAAGTGGAACATCAGCGACCTTGGCGGGTTAATGTATGGTGCGGAATTATGGGATGAAGGATAATTGGCCTCCATTTTATTGATGGCAATCAAAATGGTGCAATATATGCTGATTTCCTACATATGTCCTACCGATGTTACTACAAGATGTTTCACTGCATGGCAGAATGGCGATGTACTTCCAAAATGATGGATGTTCGGCACATAGTTCGCGTGCGGTTGAAGCGGTATTGAATAGCATATTTCATGACAGGTAGATTGGTCGTCGAAGCACCATACCATGGCCCGCACGTTCACCGGATCTGACGTGCCCGGGTAGTTTGTGTGGGGAAATTCGAAGGACATTTGCTATTGTGATCCACCGAAAACGCCTAACAACATGCCTCAGCGGATTGTCAATGCATGTGCGAACATTACGGAAGGCGAACTACTCGTTGTTGAGAGGAATGTCGTCACACGTATTGGCAAATGCATTGAGGTTGACGGACATCATTTTGAGCATTTATTGCATTAATGTGGTATTTACAGGTATCCACGCTATAACAGCATGCGTTCTCAGAAATGATAACTTCACAAAGGTACATGTATCACATTGGAACAACCGAAATAAAATGTTCAGACGTACCTACGTTCTGTATTTTAATTTAAAAAACCTACCTGTTACCAACTGTTCGTCTAGAATTGTGAGCCATATGTGTATGACTATTACAGCGCCATCTATCACAAAGCGAAAAAAGTGGTCCAAGTAAAACATTCATATTTCTTCAAGAACTACACGAATATATAATAAAAAATGGAGGTTCCCATTTGACCTATGGCAGTGCCATCTATCAGGCCACCCCTAGCGCATTCTGGTTTGCCCCTTCAAGCTATATATATATATATATATATATATATATATATATATATATATATATATATATATATATATATATCACCTTATTGTTCGGCACTACAGTACTGCGGTGGATACTTCACTGATAGAAGAGAACGCTGGGCTCAAAATCCGTTGGTTCCAGTGCCTGCACACGTTCTTTATGAGACATGTGGAGTACCTGTAAAGCCAGGTACATCCTTCGAAATGAGCGTTTCATGGGCAAGTTGACGCGTGCGTATTGCTACGTGGTCGGGCTCGCGATCCAAAACCATCTCCTCGAAATCTGGTGTTTGGGCATGTCTTTGACGGGAATCTTGGCCAGCTATGGTGGGCAAGACCCCAGCTCTCGGAAGTTGGTACTCACGGGGATAAACTTTTTCCAGGTAGGATGACGCCTGTTGGAAAGTGTTTTCTGAACATCTGTGCAGTTGTGGGCACTCCATCTTGCTGCACTGTACATTAAATGTATTCTGCAAATTCTCGTGACTAGTAACGTTCCATCTTTGAGTACGCGTCATTCACTGTATGCAGTAACACACCTCAACAAGGACACATCACAAACTGCCTGATGCAGTTGGCAACTGACACCAGGGACAATGGTGTGCGTGCGGCACAGGTTAAAGCACCGGTGGCATGCGTGTGGTTGTCACACGAAGCAAGTGCTATGCTCTGAATTGTGTGCAGTATGTCTGTTTGGTGTTGGGAGGTGTTCACTGTTTGTTAACCGCTGCTTGTCCTAGTCTACAACATACACCCTCGACCCTCGCGGGAAAAATTACTATGAGATATATTGTTGTTGTTTTCGTTGTTGTGCATTGTACACTGGGTGTGTGTGTGTTCATGATACAATAAATACGTGTCTCCGACCATTGGTTCCTTGTCTCAGTATAATCAGTTCTGGACCCGCTATCACTTGTTTCAGTTGGACGTAAAATGTTTGACGCAACTCGTAGAGGGTGAACCAGGACTCCACCGGCAACGGATCGCAGCTTGTTCGGAGATATTTAATGAGTAATTTGGTAAAAAGGAACCGTGGTCTGCGGTGGTCCATTACAGAGTTTTTTCAATTTTGTACTACAGTTACGTTTGTTTCTGTGAAAATATGTTCATAATAATGAAGAAACGTAAACGTACAACTCGAAACAGAGGCTAATGCAACGCCTGTCAGTTTTACTACATTTTAATTAGTTCATGTATTTATTTAAGAAACTTTGTTTAAGAACATTCTCTGCTTCTTATTTATTTTTGGTATTTTAGTTATGATTTCCAGTGGTTTTATTTAGGTTTTAGCTTCAGTCTTTTAAAAGCTGTTCTTAAGTCTTCAGTTTTAAATACCACAGCAGAGCTAGATATATGTCACGCAGCTGATGCTCCTCGTCGGAACTGCTCTACCTGAGATCTCTAAAATGTTTATTTCGCTACGAAGATCGTTCGGCACAACTAGGTGCTATGCTGTACGATGTGTATGGACTGACGTGTCTTTTTTATCAACGAAAAGATTATTGCTTCAGAGATATTCCCTCGAAGAGTATTGACCGTGAAAAGATGCAGGCTCGCACTGTCATTCCACACTGCACTTCCGCTCGATCTACGTCATGTGATATCTGAAGAATGTTTGTCAAATCTTTTATAAATTGATAAATACCATGAATGGGTATTATTTTCTTGAATTTATTTATTGTGCCACCGACTAACTAAACATTCACAATGGAGCTTGTAACGTGCGGGTGGGGCACACGATACTCATTAAAGCCTGTACTATAGTGAGTGAGTGGGGTTTACCTTACGAGACAGGATATTTGTATAGATATTGACCGCGTGTACCTGAATGGAGGCAAATCAGACTTACACCCACTCTGTAATAACAATGATACTTCAAATAAGTCCGAAATGCAACTACACGTCAGGACGGACAAAAAGCAACACAGAAGTTGCTACCAATTTGTTAATAATACGGTCGCCAGCCTAATTAGGCATTAACTGAGTTTCTTCCCTGTACAAGTTGGCAGACATTCGTGCAACGCAACAAGTAGTAACACTGCATAATATAGTAGAATTTTAGAACCAGAAAATCTATTGAACTGATAATTTCACTTTCTGTACTGATATGGATAAACCATAAATACATAACACTACACTATAATGTTTACTACAAAACTTCGTACTGTCTATTGATCTGATAAAAATCGGGCATAGGTTACCCTAGAAATAGCACTTTCGAATCACACACACAATGTCAATTTTGATAAAGGTAAAGCACTGATAAATTTTGGTCTTTTATATTGACTTTAACTTTTACTAGTCAAACTAATTTAGAACACTTCAGAATTCAAATGAATGAAAAAAAGGGGGGGGGGGGACCCTGAAACTGTTATGATCACTGTATTAAAAAATTTATTATTGAAATCATTATGCGCTCAAGATTTCCAATATATGAGTTACTACACTTTTTATGTTATTTCCTGCTTATTTAAATACCTTTATATCTGTCTCAAAATAATTAAACTTCATTATTAAATCAATATTAAAGTTATCTTCCAACTTTGTCAGACCTTCGTTATTCATTTACTGGTTCATTAACAAAACAGTTCTTTAAACACCATTCTAACATAGTTAGGTCTGCAAGTAATTATTATTAACACGAAATTTAATTTTTCATTTCGGGACACTCGGATTGCACAACATTTGGAAAGGACCCTATCTAGGTTAGTTGTGAGGATAATTAAATGATAGGACAGTTCTGGTAAAATTTAAGTTGTTATTGAACAGTATGGAACAAAAGTAACAGTGGTCCATACGAATACAGTACTAAAAGTTTCAACCTGTTTGTATCGATGCGGCAGTTGGCAAGCGGCGAGATGGCGAGGCACAGAGCACACATACAACCACAGCTATGCCTCTTGATGTATCGGCACTTTAATTCTTCTTAGCGTCGCAATGCTTTTCCATTTAGTGCCTATGGAATTTTGCCATGCTGTATAGGCGTTGGAACGGCATACCCGAGGCTCAATGAAACTACGACTTCCAGGAGAGCCTCCTCGCTCCAGAACGTGTTGCTCAGACCAACGCCAAAAACTCCAACTACTACTGCTGAGCCCGTTGTGCCGTGCAGTGCCCGCGTGCATTTTCCCGCGCTCGCCTGCCATCCACCTTTTACCGCTCCCTTACAGACAGGGTATTCACCCGAGGTTTTGCATTCTACATATCCTAACACATTGCCTACGTATGGACCAGACGCACAGTTACAATCTAAGACATCTTACAACAGTTCCAAAATTTGTTACATTTTAATTCAATCACAATATTGCTTGACATTTGACATAAACATTAACATTCACATTGAAAATTGTTTACAGTTTCCTTAACACAATGACATGAAACAAAAAAGAAATGAAATCAGAACATCAATTACACTAATTTATCGAAAAATCAGATGGAAAAAAAATTTACTTATATGCACAATAGTACAGCGTTGTTGTTGTTACAAGCTTAATAGCGTCGCACAATCATAGCAGAAGCTCTCCAATATAAAACAAGTCCGATCTCTGTAATTGCTTGACACAGTCTTCAAATATAAATCTTTGGTTGCTTATTCCAAAGAGATGCGTCCGTAGCACGGAACGTCCAATTCTCGTAGGCAGTTTATACTACTCTCGGCATTAATAATTCGCAGCACCTCAGTATAAGTTTTTCACCATTTATAATCCTTAACACAGTGCTGTGACGTGTTTGCCGTTGCTGCAGAAGCAGCTCGGCGAGGCATTGTATCGGTCTACTCTTCAGTAAACTTTTCCACACTGCTGTCTATCAGTGTTAATCTATAACTGTCAATCCTGGAAAAATAAAGCTGTGGCAAAACCGAGTAGCACTGAGTATAGTGTTGAGGGGGGAGAGTAAACTGGGCATCAATGCTGTCGCAGGAGGTGGCGTGAGTGAATGGAATACAGCTCACATCACTGATATTTGTGCTCTGGCGCAGGTATTTTCAGTGCGGAATTGTACTGAACACCTTACGGAACTCACGAACACAGCCTTTTGAGTCAAATGAACTAAGAGAAAGAGCTGTGTCTCACAGGATTATTGCTGGGGAGTCCACATCAATTCCTACAGATTTATGGCCCTCATAGGGGTCATAATTTGCGGGCAAAAACGATTCGAAAATAATGCAAGACATTGACCTCAGGAATATGGAAGTAGAGTTGTGTGCGCCTGTTCCGCGAGCCTTCTTGGAAAGGGGAGTGACCTGAGCATTTTTTCATTCACATGCTACGCTTCAATCCTCCAGCCACTTACTTAGACCACTACTAGAAAGAAAGAGAGAGTTCTTTCACACTCTCTACATAGAGTCTAATACGTATCTGATCAGGTCCAGTCCCTCGTCCGCTTTTGGATGGTATTCTCTCTCACAGCCTCTTATTCTCATACTTGTCATTTTGGCGTTTGCATGACGACTGTAAAGAGATGTTTGCATACCACATCGCTCTACGTGTCGAGCACGTTATCGACATACACTCTATATACACATCAACAAATACACTTTCATATACACTAGGCTTTACGTTATTTGTCTGGGACCTCTCGTCCCAGAACTAAATTGATAAACAGTTCTTGTCCCCCTGTTCCATCCAAGGTTTTCGAAAGTCCCATGGATTTCCAATTGAGTCTCTCTCAGCCCTATTACCAGCTCACCACTGGCTTATTGGTTGAAGATTCCCTGGCTGTCCAGTCGGTCGTTACGACATTGTGAAACAGAAACTTTCTGAGAAGCTTAGAGCACATATCAGATTCATTGTACCTGTCCAGCCCAGTCTCATCACGAAAAGAGTGCCTAATAAGGTTAAAACAAAGTCGGTAGCTCTTATGTGAGGTATTAGTTGTGGAACCGGCCGATGTGGCCGAGCGGTTCTAGGCGCTACGGTTGTAGGTTCGAATCCTGCCTTGGACATGGATGTACGTGATGTGCTTAGGTTAGTTAGGTTTAAGTAGTTCTAAGTTCTAGGGGACTGATGACCTCAGATGTTAAGTCCCATAGTGCTCAAAGCCAATTTGAACTAGATGTGGTAGGAGTACAACCTGTTGTAATAAGCTGTTAGTTTCCGTGTTTGAAAGACCGGGTCATTATTGGCGTATTTTAACTGGATCTTGAGGTTCCGTTGAGTGAGTTCTCTTGTAATAAGTGTTCATAAGTTATGTTTTAAGACGTATCTTCAGAGCAGTCTTTATAACTGACAGTCAGTTTAACCTGGAAATATTAACAGCTAACTGTCACCAGGGCTTTAGTCAATTGTCAGATGCGACGGGTTGGGGTCCAGTCGCACCTTGGTTGCCGATTGAAATTAAGAGGTTCGTTGCTTTGAAACAAGCCGTACCATTGTCATATTGTTTGCTAATCTTTTTAACCTTTAAGCATAGGTGTGCATCTTAACCCCGAACCTTTCGACATACAACTTACAATAAAAACCTAAGTCATTTGTTTTGAGTAACTGAGTCACTCTTGTCATCAATAATGCTCATATAGTTTTCATGTGTTGCAAAAGGGCAGTCAATAACACAGACTGTGTCCAATGCGCTGTTTCACACGATAACGGGCGGGCTGAAGGTCCGGCCGTCTTTTAATCATTGTCATATTGTTTGCTATTTTGCAATACAGCAATCAGATTTCTTTTGCAAAGGTTAAAAGCTTATCCAAATTTAGGTTTAAGATCAAAAGAATTTAGCAGATTTGTTCATTTGTTAAAGAAAATGTTATGGATAAATGCTTCGATTATCTCTAAAACACCATTTATATATTGTTAAATAAAGAGGTTGCGTGAAGAAAAAGTTATATTGGTGGGTCCTCCCTTTCACGTTTTCCTTAATTCCAGTAAGTACCATGTATCAATAGCGGCAAATTGCTCTCAAAAATACGCTTACCTCGTGCATTCCATTTCTAGGCTTTCAGGTCTTTGAAAACTCCACCAACCACATGAGAAAGGCAGGGAAACAAACAATAAACTGAAAACAGTAACTGACAATGCGAATCATGATCAGAAATTACTGAGCAGTGTATATGAGGAACTACTAGATCAAGGGAATTTGCATATGATCCTCTGAAATATGTTAGTGAACAGTTTCAGAGACAAACAGCCACGTTACACAACCACACATTCGCATTTCTTATGCACTTACGATTCAAATCGTAGGAGGGACAAGGCTGCACACTCATTAATTGAGAAATCGGAAACTTAATCTACTCGTTTACAGATTACAAGTGATTTTTCCCAAAACAGCTGACTCCACTAATAGCCTGACTAAATAGAAGATAATCGAATGGCGGCTTGGAGCAGTTTTCGCGATCACCCAGTATTTAGGTCATGAAATACACAAGATGGCGTAAATCTGAAGAAGCTCCAGTCATCATTCATTGAAATGAAAGCCAAAGCAAAAGTTGCACAGCGGATTACCCATGTTCCCCATGGCCAGAACGTTGACCGGGCTCTTAGGACAACCAACCTGCGTGTGTGCTGAGTGGGATGAACTGACCCTCGGCAGAAAACCTAAGCGAGCATCGGTTTGTCTGCCTCCAGTTAAGCTGGCTCCAAGAACCTTCTGCCGTCGGAGGGAGCCCACAGTTGTGTACGATGTCCAACGTAACAAAACTGCTGAGCAGCAGTTCTTAGTTGATTTTACTTCGTGACCGGTAGTAGAGCGATGTTTGCCGCCATATTCGCGATACACGTGTTAGTTTCCATCACCTTGTAAGCAACCGTGCACTATTAAGTTCATCTTCAGCCAAGACGTTGGAGGGAATGCTCGTTGCACATCCACCAGTGATGAAGCTGTGAATACCCAATTTTCACCGGTAAGAAACAGCCTCTAGATATTGATAACGCTAGAGGTGCCAGAGCCTCTGTCTGTGTGCTAATAACGCAAGTCTAGTCAAGGCTCATTTCCCACGTCTGTGATTCGAATCCTTCATCTCTAATTTACTGCATCAGTATTCTGTCTGGGAACTGGATTAGTTGTTATCATTAGTTCTCTGATGTTTCTACTTTTTCATACGTCTGGCTTGGCCCACAATAAGCCTGCGGATCGCGTGCACAGTCCAAACTTGGGGACCGGCAGGTTCCCATCTCTCTTCTGGGTAATGAGAGCGCCTCACATTTATAAGTGTTTTCAAGAATATATCTATCTTTAGTTGAGCTATTTGACTGTTACTGGTCTGTAATCTCCCCATGTTCTCTTCCTTAATCAATTTGTTTTATAATTATACATGACTGTCTTAAGTACGCTACTAAAAGCATTTTTTTTTCTCAAAGTTATTTGACTTCAGTGCAGTAATCAAGCCATAGTCGCAGTAAATTACAAAATATTTACACGACTAGCTTTGGTAAAGCTCAGTCACCGTTACCAAATATAACAAGTATGAAATAACCCTTCTATTAATTATGAGAACCCGAAATATAATTAACATTTAACCACAACAATTTTGTCATAGGAAATAATCTATCTTTAGTTGAGCTATTTGACTGTTACTGGTCTGTAATCTCCCCATGTTCTCTTCCTTAATCAATTTGTTTTATAATTATACATGACTGTCTTAAGTACGCTACTAAAAGCATTTTTTTTTTTCAAAGTTATTTGACTTCAGTGCAGTAATCAAGCCATAGTCGCAGTAAATTACAATATATTTACATGACTAGCTTTGGTAAAACTCAGTCACCGTTACCAAATATAACAAGTATGAAATAAGCCTTCTATTAATTATGAGAACCCGAAATATAATTAACATTTAACCACAACAATTTTGTCATAGGAAACAATACTGTGAATTTATCACGTTAAAATAAACCTCTTTACGTAGTAATGGCAAAGAAGAAACATCACTGAAATTCATCGCTGTGAACCTTCTGCCTATATAGAACATTAACCGGCCGCGGTGGCCGAGCGGTTCTAGGCGCTTCAGTCCGGAATCGCGCGACTGCTACGGTCGCAGGTTCCAATCCTACCTCGGGCATGGATGTGTGTGATGTCCTTAGGTTAGTTAGGTTTAAGTAGTTCTAAGTTCTAGGGGACTGATGACCTGATACGTTGAGTCCCATAGTGCTCAGAGCCTTTTGAACCATTTTTATACAGAACATTAAAATCTTTCCGCCGTTATGTTGGATTAGGATCGTCGTTGTTCACCTACTTACATAACGAACCTGACAATCCTTGTATAATGAACCAAATGATTAATTGCATTTGCAAGTTATTGGTCTTCACTGTAAATTATGCCATTTATTCTCATCTAGAATTTGACTGTTTAAATAATTTAATATATAACCCAGACCTAGGGCTACGTTTTCTAATCCAGACCACACCAGGTCACATCTATTGATAGTCAAAGTAGTCAAAGTTTGTTGCTCTTTCACCATTTGCTATACCGTATATATATATATATATATTCTGTTGATGTTGTTATTGTCTTCATTGCAGAGACTGGTTTGATGCAGCTCTCCATGCTACTCTATCCTGTGCAAGCTTCTTCATCTCCCAGTACCTACTGCAACCTACATTCTTCTGAATCTACTTAGCGTGTTCATCTCTTGGTCTCTCTCTACAATTTTTACCCTTCACGCTGCCCTCCAATACTAAATTGGTGATCCCTTGATGCCTCAGAACATGTCCTACGTATATATTCTATATATACACATTCTTTTCTTAGTGAGAATGATCTACCTTATGTTTGTTTTCATTCTTTGAATGTTATATACATGAAATACTTGTTTTCAAAGTTTAGTTGATGACTTTTATAAACGTGTAACCTACATTACGATGTTTCTAAGTGTTTACGGACTACCATTATTATTGTTCAAATCATTGGATAATATTCTTCATTTAATTTCCTGTTGCTAAATGTTGCTTGTACCCAGCGTCTTTTAAGTTATCAGTATTTTGTAACAGATATTTTTATATGCAAAGAGAAGACACTAAGAAACGGAACGCTTCACTTTTATATTTCCTAAGAAGCCATCAATCTCCACCCGCCCTTCTCCCAGTGTTAATCAATTAAGCACTTCAGGAAAAAGGAATTTAGCATTTCGGCTTCAACTGTAATCCTCCTTTTGTGTCTAGTATTGTCCGTGGGTGTATCGAGAGATGGCTCTAATTCTTTTACTGATGTAGTGTAAGGTCGAAACTTTTAGTATTTTTTGTCTTATCGGTACACAGAATTTTACTTTTACATTCGCTGAACGCTTTGGCCCTAGCCTAGTATTTAGTTCGTTCAGTTTTAGTTTGTATGTAGAGGATTTGACTACGTTGCAATTTGTGGTACTCTTTCAGTGTTTTTGGAGCAGCTTTCTAACAAGGCGCCGCTCGGGACTAGCCGAGCGGTCTTAGGCGCTGCAGTCATGGACTGTGCGGCTGGTCCCGGCGGAGGTTCGAGTCCTCCCTCGGACATGGGTGTGTGTGTTTGTCCTTAGGATAATTTAGGCTAAGTAGTGTGTAAGCTTAGGGGCTGATGACCTTAGCAGTTAAGTTCCATAAGATTTCACACACATTTGAACATTTTTTTCTAACAAGGCTGTAGAAATGCAGAGGGTGCTTGCTATCCCTCATAATTCTTGCTCGGCTCACAACTGACATAATGTACAATACTAGTGAACTTTGTTCATTTATACTTAGAATTTAAGGTCTCAGATGATTGATGATTAGGCAGCATGAATAAAATTTTCAAATCATCACTTCTTGCAGATTCTTATCTTTGCAGGTGTCTAGCAGACGAAAGCAAAATGCGTAATGTGTGCAATTTCTCACGTAATATTCGACACTCTCATTTCCTATCTGCTTCATCATCACAACAAGGCGTCTCTCGTCATCTACGTCTTATCTTCATGTTTTTATTTGTTTACCAGAACTCACAGTCATTATCGCAATTGTTGTCTACCTAGTTTCCTCTTGGTCGTGTTTTCTTTCGTGTAAAATTCTGTTTGGCTATAAAATGATATCTACCCAAAGTTACGTACGAGAAACTGTGCATATCCCATTTTTATGGTCTCTCTCTCTCCCCTTGTGATCGGCACCCTCAACAACAGTAATTAAAGACATTGCTGTACTTTATTACCAGTAGTTCAAATGTTCAAATGGCTCTGAGCAGTATGGGACTTAACATCTGAGGTCATCAGTCGTCTTGAACTTAGAACTACTTAAACCTAACTAAACTAAGGACATCACACACATACTTGCCCGAGGCAGGATTCGAACCTGCGACCATAACTGTCGCGCGGTTCCAGATTGAAGCGCCTAGAACCGCTCGGCCACAATTACCAGTAGTATAACCAAACAGATATCCAAACACACAACGTGTAAGGTCAATATGACCCATAGCAATTTACGATCTCTTGCAAATAGCGGTTACTGGGAAAACAACTGGTAAAAATCACCAGGTAACAGACTTTTATTTTGAGCTGTATAGATGTTTTGACGCCTGTTACTTGTAATGTGCAGGCTATGTCCAGAGATATTAAGACTGCATAGGAAATATATTACCTGATCGAAAATTTCAGAACACCAATTGTGTAGAGGACATGAAAATGATGCATGTATACACTTTTCCTTTCTAACTGCTTGAGCTTTATTGGGGACACCTTCAGTGAGGTGTCTGAATGTCTGAACTACGGAGGGTGATGATACTGGCGGACAGGGAAGGCCATTTCAGGAATTTTGCTCTCCACAAACCGTTGTCTCAGAGATGGTGCGTTTGTTACAACACTGTGCCTTGTCATGCTCTGAAGAGTTCCTCCACAGCACGCGCTAGACAGTGTTGTAAAATACGTTCATTTCCTACCGAAATTACTGGTTTCTTAGCCGCTGTAAGGGGAACCACACTTCCTTGTTGGGTCTCCAGAGCATGACAGATAACGTTATCTAGGCATTCGCAAACTCAAACTTTTCCTTCGGTTTGTAACAAGGTATAGCGTGATTCTTCATCCTAAATCACTTGTTTCCAGTCATCCACTGTTCAGTGGCGTCCACATCAATCATCAGTAAGTATTTGTGAGACTCCCCCATCCTTTCAGGCTTGTCTCCTGGCTGATCTGACCTTTATAATTACGGCTAGAGATCAGTCTTCAAGAACCAGTGATGATTAATAAAGTTACGCAACGGAATGTAATAAAACCGAAATCTATTACAGACGGCTCTAAGCACTTTATCCTGAGTGAGTCCCACTGAACTTTCTATCATACCTGCCTCTAGACAAGGGATTCACTAACTCTAAAAGTAAAATCATATAGTGCAACTAATTCAGTATTTTTTCATAAACAACATATTCGACCTGCCAAAGGTTGAAAATTCATTAATAACAATTTCAATTCATGGATGGTTACAATAGATTGTAACTAGTTGTTGAAAAGTTTCAGTGGTTCATGGGGGAGGGTGGGGGGGGGCGCTTTGGTTATGAGGATTCATTCTCTTGGTTAATAAGTCACTAAAACGTATGGTAGGCAAGCACTGATTGCGAGGTGTGAGACTGACAGCAAATGAAGCAAAATATCTTACTGCGGCAGAGTGGCCATTAGCAGGGTCATCGCTTCTTCCCAAATAGACAAGTTATTGTGCTACACCTTATGATCCTGGTACTGCAATATAGTTTATCGTAAACTTGAATGGTTGATGTCGAATCACAGTGGCATAACTCGAGGCGGCCTTCCTCCTCTGCTGGTCGCGCATGTACTCCACTAAGACTGACCAAGTCTACAGGCCCGCACTCCAACCAGAAAATATTTTGGTGGATGCCGACACGCGAAATTTTCTCTCTCGAAGCCAAAATACAAAATATCTTAATAGAAAATCCGAACCAGAATATCTTACCCGAAAGCCCGAATGTCTAAAAAGCGCACTCTTCCGCACCTGATGACAGTTTTTGGCACACTTTCACTTTTCTAGCCAGTCACCTGACTTACCACCAACATTTGACAAAGGCATAATTTTGTAATGTCGTTATTCTTTCTCCGTCGCTCCGAAAGAGGTATTCACCCAATCAACGTCTTTATCACCCTTCTCTGTCGAAAAACTGGAACTCAAATCCATCGCTGCTAGCCACCTACCAATGACAGCATGCACATTTCCCACCGGCGCGATTTCGCCTCCGTGGGAAAACAAATAGGAAAAAAAAAAAGATCTACTATCTGGTCGTACGCTCGGCGGGCTACCAGCCAACTAATAAAGTTACAGTGGGAGGTGTTTTTCGATGTGCTTTCTAAGGATGTTATCTCCAGCACAAGCCTCTTTCTTCTGCACATCCCAACACCACCAGTCAGTTTTCTTCGTCAATCTGAGTGCACACAATCGAGTCCACAATTTGGACTCGTGAGAACAGTGGTAGGTTGCATTTTTAGCACAGGAATTCTTTTCCACCATGTTGTCCTAGATCCTGGCAGTCAGCAGCCTTGCACTGGCCTAGCGACTGCCCATCCTGCCGCACAAATCGCGTTCTCTTCCTTTCTCACTGCTGTGAGTTCAACTTACGAAAGGACTCCTCCATCTGCGTCGTAAGGCAATGACCCCTGTGGCAGTCCCTTGCTCCCTCTCACTCACTTGACCGGAGGGCAAAGCGTCTCACTCTGCACCTCATTATGTGGCGTGCCCGAATTCCATCAGAAAAGAAAAAGCAAAGAAAGTCGGTACTGCCCTGCAATTACTGTCACGTCTGTTCTTACGATTCTAAGTATAATTGTCAGGTTATACATGTCACTAGCTGACTACTCCACTCCATCTCTACTTATATGGTTGAGATGTGACTGGTTGAAAAGGTTAGCCACCTGTCTCACTGACTTAAGTGGGTTATGGGAAACTCCTAGATCATTGTACCAAACTATTTTTCCTACGGACGGTAGAACTCGAAAAAGAAACAATTGTGGGTTCAAATGGCTCTGAGCACTATGGGACTTAACTGCTGTGGTCATTAGTCCGCTAGAACTTAGAACTACTTAAACCTAACTAACCTAAGGAAATCACACACATCCATGCCCGAGGCAGGATTCGAACCTGCGACCGTAGCAGTCGCGCGGTTCCAGACTGTAGCGCCTAGAACCGCTCGGCCACTGCGGCCGGCAAGAATTGTGGGAAGGACTGACTCAGCATATAGGAGAGTCAAGAAAGCCTTTGGTGAAATTAAAAGGAAGGGTTTAACATTAAGAGTGCAACTGGAATATCAGAAGAGAGAGCGAATAGGTGGAAAAAATACATTGAAAGCCTCTATGAGGGGAAAGATTTGTCTGGGGACAAATCAGGTGAAAGTTGTGGCCATGCGGCTGGTCCATTCCAACCAATCAAGTGGCCGGGAAGGTTGTCTGCAGATGCTCCCTGACTTGTCTTCTGAAATGCGCGGAGGCTCTGTCGTGCTGAAACCGAACGCTGCGATGAGCAGGTACGGGAACATTATTCAGCGTGTCGGGGAGAGCCTCTCGCAGAAATACGAAGTAAGTACGACCATCAAGTCGGCTCTGGAGAATGTACGGCCCAATTAATCTGTCTCCGACGATGCCAGCCAACACTTTAAGGGTAAATTAGCGTTGTGACGCATGCGTATCTGTAGAATGTTGGTTCACGTCCACCCAGCTATACATGTTGTGAATGTTCATCACACCCTCGTGTGAGAACGCAGCCTCTTCGGTGAAGAGGACAGTCGCTGTGAAGTTTCGGCATGCAGAGGATTCCTGCAGAAACCACCGCACAAATTTCATACGCTTGTTATAGTCCCCCGGCTGCAGTGCCTCGACGCGTTGTAAATGAAACGGGTGCAGTATATCGTTGTGCACAATGCACCACACGGTGGTTTGGAGGATATCAGTGTTGCGGGATGCACCTAGTGTACGCTCCACCCTTTCGAGAACGATTTCTTCCGCTGTAACTGTCCGTGTTGTTCTTTGGCGACCAGCAACCGGCTTGTGCACATGGAACGAGCCGGTTTCACACAATCAGTGATGCAGGGTGGCGAATGATGTGCGGACTGCTACTTTCTGTTGGGATTTTTCCCAAGATACAATCGCATGGCCGCGCCGTAAATCAAATGCATCTCAGCCATCTCTAGCTACCCATGTTGCTCCCAACGCTTTCACGGCGTGAATGGCGACTGTCTCCGAGCGCCCCGCCCGTGTTTGTATAGCAACGCCCTCTCGTGACTACAGCGCCGTCTAGTGCCTTTTCGATCCCCGGTTCTTATGTGATTACGGATCCTTGTTGTATGCCCGATGTGCCACGTCAGTTTGTAAACGTTTCTCTGAAGCAGCCAGGCAAGAGTTTAAAACTGACTTTTTCATGTAATCCGAATTTGTGATTAGAGCTGCTGCCTCCTGTCAGCACGAGCAACAGTTTCGTAAGACAGTAATTTCTCCGTAAGAGAGCAATCTGTTCGATGTTCCAAAAGTAAGTTTTAGGTTCTGAAAACCGTAATTTCTCCTAAACTGCTTTTTTGTATGACACAGTAGGGAATTCGTAAACGGATATACAGATCTGAGAAACTATTTTTCACGCAGCGTTGTAAGCACTTCACGACTGACGCATGTTTCTCTACGTCGTTGTCATGAATGGAGACGGCGAGAGGAACTGGGTTACCGCAGTTCAGATATTTTAGTCGGACATTTTCTACACATTAAAATAAATCAGTGCTTACATTACATGGAATTAGTGAAACTAGTGACCACAGCTTCAAGTTCCTGTGTCCTTGATCACAACACAGCAAGGCGATGGACGTTCGGTACGTCGCTGGAGAGTCGTCAACGATAGCGCCAGAGAATATTGAGACAGAACTCGTTGACATATTTCTTTGTCTGTATTTCATGTCGCTGAAAGAACCATGACATGACGTAGTGTAGACTTGGTAGTCACCCTAAAATGCTGCAAAAATTTTCCTCTCGTTCGTGATTCACAAAAGTTTCGCTAAAACGATAGCCCTTAAGCAGCTAGACTAGTACTAAGAAACCTTATTCGTTGGTGGAGCCGACAAGACACATGCTACTCTAAACATCTACATCTACATCTACATCCATACTCCGTAAGCCACCTGACGGTGTGTGGCGGAGGGTACCTTGAGTACCTCTATCGGTTCTCCCTTCTATTCCAGTCTCGTATTGTTCGTGGAAAGAAGGATTGTCGGTATGCCTCTGTATGGGCTCTAATCTCTCTGATTTTATCATCATGGTCTCTTCGCGAGATATACGTAGGAGGGAGCAATATACTGCTTGATTCTTCGGTGAAGGTATGTTCTCGAAACTTTGACAAAAGCCCGTACCGAGCTACTGAGCGTCTCTCCTGCAGAGTCTTCCACTGGAGTTTATCTATCATCTCCGTAACGCTTTCGCGATTACTAAATGATCCTGTAACGAAGCGCGCTGCTCTCCGTTGGATCTTCTCTATATCTTCTATCAACCCTATCTGGTACGGATCCCACACTGCTGAGCAGTATTCAAGCAGGGGGCGAACAAGCGTACTGTAACCTACTTCCTTTGTTTTCGGATTGCATTTCCTTAGGATTCTTCCAATGAATCTCAGTCTGGCATCTGCTTTACCGACGATCAACATTATATGATCATTCCATTTTAAATCACTCCTAATGCGTACTCCCAGATAATTTATGGTATTAACTGCTTCCAGTTGCTCACCTGCTATTTTGTAGCTAAATGATAAAGGATCTATCTTTCTGTGTATTCGCAGCACATTACACTTGTCTACGTTGAGATTCAATTGCCATTCCCTGCACCATGCGCCAATTCGCTGCAGATCCTCCTGCATTTCAGTACAATTTTCCATTGTTACAACCTCTCGATACACCACAGCATCATCTGCAAAAAGCCTCAGTGAACTTCCCATGTCATCCACAAGGTCATTTATGTATATTGTGAATAGCAACGGTCCTATGACACTCCCCTGCGGCACACCTGAAATCACTCTTACTTCGGGAGACTTCTCTCCATTGAGAATGACATGCTGCGTCCTGTTATCTAGGAACTCCTCAATCCAATCACACAATTGGTCTGATAGTCCATATGCTCTTACTTTGTTCATTAAACGACTGTGGGGAACTGTATCGAACGCCTTGCGGAAGTCAAGAAACACGGCATCTACCTGTGAACCCGTGTCTATGGCCCTCTGAGTCTCGTGGACGAATAGTAAGTTCCGCTAGACAGAGCAGATTAGCAGTTACTAACATCTCACTTAGACAGCGAATTGCCATCACTTAGCTCAAGTAAGATGGGTGCAGAGGAATTATCGGCAAAACTTAAGCAGATTGTAAATCGCGGTCTAGAGAGCTACGTGCCTAGTAAATGGATAATGGATGGGAAAGACCCCCATGGGTTTACTAACGAAATTCGCTGAATGCTGAGGATGCAGAAGCTGTTGTCTTATCGGTTCAAACGGGAACGCCCAAATGACGACAAGCGAATGTTAATACAGATTCGTGCGTCTGTAGAAAGATCTGTGCGTGAATCAACAACAATTACCACCGTCACACCTTAGCAAAAGATCTGGCAGAGAACCCACGAAAGTCCTGGCCTTGTGTAAAATCACTAAGCGGGTCTGACGCTTCCATTCAGTCCCCGTTGGCCTGTCTGGTGTGGCAGTTGATGATAGTGAAACGAAAGCTGAAGTTTAAATTTCACGTTCAAGAAATAATTCGCACTGGAGAATCGTAAAAACACACTACGGTATGGACGACATATTAATAAGCGTGTCCGGATGGAATCCCAGTTCTTACCAAGAGTACTCTACGGCACTAACCCCTCACCTAGCTTGCATTTATCGTGAATCTCTCGCCCAGCATAAGGTCCCAAGCAACTGGTAAAAGCGCAGGTGATTTCAGTATATAAGAAGGGTAAAAGGAAGGACCCTTCAAATTACAGACCAGTATCCCCAACTTTTGTTTGCTGCAGAATCCTTGAACATATTCTCATTTAGAATATAAGCTTATGTGAAGCTTATGTGCACGAATCAGTATGGTTTTAGAAAGCATGGCTCCTGTGAATCTCAGCTTAAGCCGTCGACACACGGACCGTGCATCCGAACGTTGAGCGTTGAGCGTGCCGAGTTTCTGACGTCATAGCGTGGAGTAGCACGTTCGGGAGTCTTTCCGTCAGATATTCTTAGCTTGCGTCTGAGCGTTGACCAATGAGGTGGCACAACGCCACCTACGTCACACGCACGCCATCTCCCTTCAGTACAGAGTTGTAAGACGCCATATTGGCATTCATTTCATTCTTATATGTACATATGCCATTTCTGAGCACCAGCAAATTGAGAATCACTGGAAAACCCGTTGTTAACTGTGTGATTTGTACCAATAAAATAATGAGAAACATCATAATCGTGGCAAAAGAATTATTCAGTATTATGAGAGTATGCTATTTGAAGGCAGCGACACACTGAAGATCCTCCCAAAACGCATTGTTATTGGTCAATTTGTTATAATTAAATTTCAATTAGTAGCATATCTACGATTAAGGTTTTCATCAAGGGTAAAATAATATGATTAGATCCTATAGCAGTGTTGTTGGTTTCGCGTAATGAGAAGCGTCGCTGTCCTGTAGTGAGTTGTCTGTTGGGGCCATTGTTCGCGTTTTGACGCTTCCGAATCTTTTCCCATAACATTCGCGTTTTTATTAGGTTCTGATACTTTATTATTAGTTTAATATAAGTATATACTATAATATTTGATGTTATGTAAATATAAGTTCACCTTTTCACGAGGGGTGACTTTATTCGATTGGTTTAATCTACAGGACAGCTTGCGCTACTTGTATAAAGATATTTTGCTCCTTTTTCTTTTACACTTCGTAATTCACATGCTGCAAAGATTCTGCAACTGAGTAGGAACAGTGATCAAATAAGACTGACCTTTGGGTTTTACTAAAATGTGAGAATGATAAAATAATGTTTATCTTATGCGGAGAAGTATTCCAAATTTCTACCGCACTGTTTGTAATGGAACTTTTATAAGCCTGTGTCCTTATTGATTGGACGTGGTACTTTCCTTTTGCTGGACGATGGAGGAAATGTGAGTTTTAATAGAGCTAACGTGGGAATTTTGCGCGTGCCCGTTGAGTAAATAGTGTGGTTTACGAACTAGAAACATCCCTCAACTGCCACCGGAGTGCGTTGCGATCGCGTGTACCACGTTGGGGCCCACGTCCCGTATGCACAAGTCGCATCGTTCCTGAGCGTTCAGCAGCACGTTGAACTTGGCACGCTCAACGTTAACGTTCGACAGCACGGTCCGTGTGCCGACGGTTTTACTGTTTTCTTACATGATATACTGATAACTGTGGGTCAAGGGCAACTGTCAGATGCCATATTTCTAGATTTGCGGAAAGCAATTGACACGGTGTTCTATTGCAGACCGTTAACGAAGGTACGAGCATGTGGAATAAGTTAACAGATATGTGAGTGGCTCGAAGACTTCTTAAATAATAGAACCTAGTATGTTGTCTTCGATGACGAGTATTCAAGAGAGACAAAGGTATCAACAGGAGCGCCAAAGGAAAGTGAGATAGTACTGCTATTGTTCTCTGTTGTTGTTGTTGTGGTCTTCAGCCATGAGACTGGTTTGATGCAGCTCTCCATGCTACTCTATCCTGTGCAAGCTTCTTCATCTCGCAGTACCTACGGCAGCCTATATCCTTCTGAATCTGCTTAGTGAATTCATCTCATGGTCTCCCTCTACGATTTTTACCCTCCATGCTGCCCTCCAGTACTAAATTGGTGATCCCTTGATTCCTCAGAACATGTCCTAGCAACCGATCCCTTCTTCTAGTCAAGTTGTGCCACAAACTCCTCTTCTCCCCAATTCTATTCCATACCTCCACATTACTTATGTGATCTACCCATCTAATCTTCGGCCGGCCGGTGTGGCCGAGCGGTTCTAGGGGCTACAGTCTGGAACCGCGCGACCGGTACGGTCGCAGGTTCGAATCCTGCCTCGGGCATGGATGTGTGTGATGTCCGTAGGTTAGTTAGGTTTAACTAGTTCAAAGTTCTAGGGGACTGATGACCTCAGAAGTTAAGTCGAATAGTGCCATTTCAACCATTTGAACCATCTAATCTTCAGCCTTCTTCTGTAGCACCACATTTCGAAAGCTTCTATTCTCTTCATGTCTAAACTATTTATCGTCCATGTTTCACTTCTTATACATGGCTACACTCCATACAAATACTTTCAGAAACGACTTCCTGACGCTTAAATCAATACTCAATGTTAACAAATTTCTCTTCTTCAGAAACGCTTTCCTTGCCATTGCTAGTCTACATTTTATATCCTCTCTATACGTGTAAATGATATGGCTGACAGGGTGGGGAGCAATTTGCGGTTGTTTGCTGTTAATGCCGTGGTGTATGCTATGGTGTCGAAGTTGAGTGATCGTAGGAAGATACAAGATTACTTAGACGAAATATATAGTTGGTGTGATCGACGCCAGCTAGTCCTAAATGTGGAAAAATCAAACATAATGTGGATGAGTAGGAAGATCAAAGCTGTAATATTCGAATAGATTTGTTACTGGCAGGATCGAAATCGAACAAGGAGCAAGATATTTGGAGATCCTCCGGGAACTCGAATGGAAATTCCTGGAGCTAACGCGATGCTCTTTTCGAGAGGTGCTATTCAGAAAATTTAGAGACCTGGCATTCGAAGCTCACCGGCAGAACGATTCTACTGCATCCAACATACATTGCGCCTAAGGACCACGAAGTGAAGATTAGACAAATTAGGTCTCATACGGAGGCATGCAGACAGTCGTTTTTCCCTCGCTCCATTTGCGAGTGGAACAGTAAAGGGAATGACTAGCAGTGGCACAGAATACCCTTCACCACGCACCGTACGGTGACTTGCGGAGTATCTACGTAGATGTAGATGTACCACACAGCCCAATCATTTCTGACCGTCTGCGTGACGGTTTCCACCTATCGGCTCTTTCAGGTACCAGGAAGATGACAGTTATTTGTTGTGTGCGGGTCGTTGGTGGTTTTCTCGAAAAGAAAGATTGCGTGCTACTTAGCGACTCCATTAGCCTTTGACATTTACGACAGAAGGACCAAGTAAAACATTTGTTTAAATGAAACTTCCTGGCAGATTAAAACTGTGTGCCGGACCGAGACTCGAACTCGGGACCTATGCCTTTCGCGGGCAAGTGCTCTACCAACTGAGCTACCCAAGCACGACTCACGCCCCGCTCTCACATCCTTAATTCCGCCAGTACCTCGTCTCCTACCTTCCAAACCTCTCGGTCCGGCACACAGTTTTAATCTGCCAGGAAGTTTCATATCAGCGCACACTCCGCTGTAGAGTGAAAATTTCATTTGTTTAAATGTTTGATATAAGATAGCTGTGATATGACGGATAACAGTTTCCTTTTAAATAGATTATCATCAGTATAATAACCTACCAGGAGTCATTCAAGGTGGAAGCAATAGTTCTAACGATTCCCAAAGAAAAATAATTCTTTTGACAGCAAGATGAACTAGTTTTACGTTTTATCCCTAGCCCGTCACAGCCCGCAGGTAGCACAGGACACAATTTTCGAATGTCTGAGAAAAGAGTGGCCAATGTAAGCCCGCTATTGGTTTTTAAGTACCATACATCAGTAACCAAACTAAAAATGATGACAATCGATAGTGAAATTTCATAGCCGCAGCGAAATGATGGTGTTGTCATATAAACACTCCGTTGAAGTATACAATTATTTTCGTACTGTTTTTCAAGTATATTTCTTCTCCTTCTTCTCCGTCGCAGTCCGTCAGGTTGCTTGCGGAGAATAGATGTAGATGTAGATGTAGAATTTATGTTACAAGCCATGGCACCTGTTACGTCTGTCTTTGTAACACTATCGTCACGTCAGTGGCCAATAAATGTCAGGGAAGAGCCATTATGCGATTTTTATCGCAACACTGAACAGTGTTCTGAATTGTATGGACGCAGTCTCATGGCCACGAAATGTGGTGCATCATGAAACGCAAGTCTCATAACGAAGGACAAAGAAACTTTTCAACTTTTCACGATGACTGAAAATTCAGACACACAGCAGAGTCGTCGTGAGTTGTAAATTTCGTGATCTCTTTATGTCAAAGTGAAATGCTCCGAGTCACTGCTTCACGCAGGCTGTAATCTCCACATGCAATTGAAGATAACGGCAGATAGCCTACACGTGAATCTCCGTTACAACAGCAACGACGTTATCGTAAGCTGATTTATCTCTGAACTCTGTCTCATGGCCACCCGTGCCGCACTTTCTAGGTCTCTGACTTTCATAAGGACTTCTGCGCCTGTGTTACGTACACTTCAAAATGTCCCTTGTCGCGTGTCATACTCTTTGTTATATTTAACTTTCGGCACAATAAGATCTTTCAGTCATCCTGTTTGTACACTGGCATTAGCAATTTACGTTTATGATACTGTACGCAAAAGAAAACACGAAACATTTCTTAAAATACTATGAGGTTATTTAGATTTAAGTGAGCCAATTAAAATTCAAAACAAGCGTGAATACATAAAGAGTTAACTCCTTTCCAGCTTTACAACATAGTCCGTCCTAATGAATGAACGCTAGAAACGTTTACGGTTCATTTACACACATAAAAAATGTTTCACATCATCCCGGTTCTCAGAACTCCTGAAGATAGAAATTGACTGTGGATATTGTATCACAGACACAGCCCTTTGACTGTTCAGAGATGTCACTAAACCCGCTCAAAGATGGAGTGAGGCAAAGCGATGTTGTTCGATCATTGAGGAGATACAGGGAGACAGGAAATGTCGATGACATGCCTCCCTCAGGCCGCCCAAGGGCTACTACTGCAGTGGATGACCGCTACCTACGGGTTTTGGCTCGGAGGAACCCTGGCAGCAACACTACCGCGTTGAATAATGCTATTCGTGCAGCCACAGGACGTCGTCTCACGACTCAAACTGTGCACAATAGGCTGCATGATGCGCAACTTCATTCCCTACGTCCATGGCGAGGTCCATCATGGCAACCACGACTCCAGGCAGCGCGATACAGATGGGCCCGACAACATGCCGAATGGACCGCACAGAATTGGCATCACGTTCTCTTCACCGATGAGTGTCGCATATGCCTTCAACCAGACAATCGTCGGAGACGAGTTTCGAGGCAACCCAGACAGGCTGAACGCCTTAGACAGACCGTCCAGCGAGTGCAGCAAGGTGGAAGTTCCCTGCTGTTTTGGGGTGGCATTATGCGGAACCATCGTACGCCGCTGGTGGTCATGAAAGGCTCCGTAAAGGCTGTACTATACGTGAATGCCATCCTCCGACCGATAGTGCAACCATAACGGCAGCATATTGGCGAGGCATTCGTCTTCACGGACGATAATTCGCGCCCCCATCGTGCACATCTTGTGAATGACTTCCTTCAGGATAACGACATCGCTCGACTAGCGTGGCCAGCATGGTCTGCAGACATGAACCCTACCGAACACGCCTGGGATAGACTGAAAAGGGCTATTTATGGACGACGTCACACACTAACCACTCTGAGGGATGGATCTATTCCCAATCGCCGTTGAGGAGTGGGACAATCTGGACCAACAGTGCCTTGATGAACTTGTGGATAGTATGCCACGACGAACACAGGAATGCATCAATGCAAGAGGACGTGCTACTGGGTATTAGAGGAACCGGTGTGTACAGAAATCTGGACCACCTCGTCTGAAGTTCTCTCTGTATGGTGGTACAACATGAAATGTGTGGTTTTCATGAGCAATAAAAAGGGCGGAAATGATGTTTATGTTGATCTATATTCCAATTTTCTGTATAGGTTCTGGAACTCTCGAAACCGAGAAGATGCACAACTTTTTTTGGTGTCTGTAGAAAGAAGTTTCGGATTGTCTGGTTGAGTATTGACCAGTTATTTTCAGGAACTGAAAACGTATTTGTCCAAGTTTAGAATGAAATTATCTCTCGTATATTTTTACTTGATGCAAGAGAGCAAGAGACTGTCTTTTCTTGGTGTTATTCTATGTGGAATGTGATAGAACATCTTCGAATTAGGTCTCAGCTTGGATAGGAATCTACACGTTCGTTTCGTGACTTCTCCTAACAAGTTTTGTTATATACTGTTGTTCACGTCATTCATACACAATTCTCTAGTCCAGGTAGATATAAAATTAAGAAGCTTCAATTTTAGACGTCACTCTTTTCGAATAGCCTCATTTCCCAGAGGTAATCTTTATCGTTAATAATTTAAAAATGGAGCTGAGCTGTTACGTAATATCTCTGCCAAAGAACGGTAGCTGGCACAAGACATACCTTCTCGAGAGGATCTCCTGACTTCGCGCACGTTGAATCAAACCTGCCAAACAATCGCTCTCCTGAGAGGTGTATGGCAAGAAATATCGGACATAGCCTCCGTAGTCGCCAACTGATTACTGATAGACTAACCAGATCAAAATGCGAAACTTCGCATTGAATTCTCTACAAGAGACGCACATAAATAATGCGACTGATCTTAAGGCAAAATGCAGTACACCAGGACATATGATACCAGGTTCCACATACTACCATGCACACGACTGTGCCACTTATATTATCGGCAGAAAACGCTCAAACACTGTCATCAGGCATTGACAATGACATTCTCAGTGTCACCATAAAAGTCGAAGAGGTTTCAATAAGTAATGTTTACAAGCCACGACTTACCCAATGGCTTGTCGAGCTACTACTGCCAGCTACATACCCACATCTCAGGATTATAAATTTCAACAGTCATCATTCAACGTGGAAATACGACACCAATGAAAATAATGGCCTTGTGCTTACACACTGGATGTAGGAAAAGAGCCCAAAACTCATATTTATTGCAGAGAACAAGGGAACTTCCATGTAAGCAGCACGGGACAGAGCTCCAGCCCGAATCTCTGCTTCTCAATCCATAATGAAAACTGGAAATCGGTAAGCATATCCAGAAATGACCTGTCTGATTTTCCACGCAGTCAACATCAACATATATTATATGAAATCCAATTCAATATCTAGACGGAATTTCAAAAATAGAAATAGGGAAAAATTTTCTCAAAAGGTTGACAGTTTTAGAAGATGGTTCTCAGGGACATCTGAAAATTACAAGGAATTCATAGGTGCAGTGATTACAGCATAAGAAAAGAATCACTCGGATACCGGGATGGAACAACCTACACAAAGAATGGCGACTACAGAAACTGGACGAAGCACGAAGAAACAGATTGATTTAGACAAGTAATGAAATGGGTTTTAAGAAGTCTAGCAGGCAAGCATGGAGTTTACGGAAGCAGTTGAGGAGAAACATCCGTTCAGTATCACCAGTATCACAGATAGCAAGTAAAACTGTATCACTAACCAGACCACCACAAGACAAAAATCACACAGAAGAAGTAAAGAGGGAGTACTGATGTACACAACGATTAACACGAGAGGAAACTGAGTACTCTCGGAGCTTCACCACTGAAGAACTAGAAACGGCTCTCAGTGATGTTAAAACGGGTAACGCGCTTAGTTTTGGTGGGATACACCCTGAATTCCTCACGAGGCTTTAGAAGAGAACTAAAAAATGGTTGACCAAATTCTAGTCTTGCATCGGGTAGTTTGCCAAAAGCTTTTAAAATTACTTAAGTAATTGCAGTCCTAAAATCAAACAAACCGGTGAATAAAGCTGAAAGTTATGGCACGATAGATCTTCTCAGCTACTGAAACATACTTTTTCAAAGATTGCTTTGAATAAGATGGGTCCACGAATCCTAGAAGCCTTCCAACAACAGCAGGCTGATTTCAGCGAAATAGAAGTTGTAGAGACGAGCTTTGGAGACTAAACGTATAAAATGAGGCCAGTTTTCAAAAACAAAAATATACAGTGGTAGTTCTCACAAACCTAACACCTGCCTATGACACTGTCTGAAAGATAAGGCTTGTACACAAAACTGATAAAAATAATCCCGTGCCAAGCGACACTGAGGCTTACCAGCATCATGCTTTCGCATATGCACTTCCAGGTGACGCAGGGTAATAACATAAGCAAACAGAGGAAACTGAATAACGGACTGCCTCAAGGATCAGAGTTACAGTCGGTGTTTATTAACCTCTACATCCCTGACCTGCCTGAAACCGTGTGAAGTAAGTGTTCAGCTATGCTGAAGATATGGCTCTTGCTATCTATCCAAAACAAGCAGTTCGAAGATTCTAAAAACAATCTCACTCTTGACCTACACAAAATGCTCGGGTATTTCACTAAAAGGAAGCTAACACCAAATTCCACCAAGACTGATATCAGCTGTTTTGATTCGAACTACAAAATGGCAGGATAGGAGCTGAAGATGTATATGAAAAACACTGAAGTCCCTATGAACAAATCCAAAGTATTTTACGGTTATTATAGATAGAAAGCTATCCTTCAAAGACATTTTGAATATGTATCCCATAAAATAAGTTCTCGCATTAATGTCATTCACAGGCTCTGCAGGATCAAATACAGCCTGGGATCACAATTAAGTAATGATCAAAAGTAGATTGAAGTTTAAGAGAACCGCCTGAAAAAATAAATGGAAAGAACATTTGGAATAAAGCATTGTATGACAATTAGGGACTATTCTGGAAACCAAGGAAGAAGAGAATCGAAGCGTTTAAGGTGTGGTGCTGTAGGAGATTGAAAATTATGTTCACTGATAAGGTAAGGAATGAAGAGGTTCCAGAGGAATAGGCGAAAAAAGATGTTGAAAACTCTGACAAGAAGACGAGGCAAGATGATAAGGAATGTACAGACGTCAAGGAATAATTTCTTTATTACTAGAGGAAACTGTAGAGGGTTAAAACAGTAGGGAAGGCAGAGATTGGAATACTTCCAACAAACAATGGAGGGAGTGGGGTGCTAGCGCTACTCTGACTTGGAAAGGTGTTCACAGGTAAGAAATCTGCGGCAACCCGCGTCAAACCAACCCCTTCGAGAGAAACAGGCCTACGTACAGCGGCCATATTGACGTCTCCAGCTGTGGACTGCTTGTTATTTGAATTTTCATTTGACGAGTGTGTGATACGGTAAGCGTGCGCCACTTCCGAATGGTATATTTCTTACAGTACACGCCTGTAATTCTTATTTAAAACGTGACATACAATGGCTGTGTTTCCTGTAGCCAAGGGAATTATAAATCCCAAGAAGAGATGAATCTGCAATGTTACGATTTTATAAAAACAAGAACCTGAGCAATCACAGCTTCGCTGCAATACCCAGATATGATCTGGCACCTATACATCATGTAAGTAGATGATGATAAATTTGTAAAGGCTTATTTGTCTACATTGCTCCATATTTGTCAGGTGTTTCTAAAAGCGATTTTATATGAAGTAGAAGGGTGATTTGTTTCTTAATCCAACACTGTAGCTGACAAGATTAGTACGAAGTTGCCTGTAGAATGTTGGTCATTAACGTAGGTGAACCAACAAAGTATAGGAGTATTGATTTTCGTTGTACTGTTACAGATTTATCACAAATATTCCTATCTGAAAAGTATTGTTGGGACAGCAAGCTACCCTTACGACGAAACAGGATGTATTTTAAATGTAAACCTCGAATGAGCGAGGACAAGGAAGACCTAGTTCCATCGACATTTTCTGATTGTACGTCCTACTTCTCTTCGCAGTTTGCTTTCCGGGAACCGCGTGATGAAAATTAAACGTGTTCTGGGAGCAGCACATCTTCAGCAAGCTGTGAATGAAAGTGTGAAATGAGCTGAGAAGTGTGGAAGTGAAAATAAAATTTCGAGTATAGCTCTGTAGAGGTTGGGGGGGGGGGGGGGGGGGGGGAGGGGGGAGGGGGGGAGGGCGGCGGCATTTAATCAAGTTTTCTTTGTTCTGGACCGTCATCAGAAAGACAGACAGCATAAGTTTTTTAACATATACAAACCAAGATCTGTAACTCAGCTGTATTACTCTATGGCTACTAATGGAAAATTGAAAATTCCAGTTTTTTTAAGGGAACTCGTGTATACAATGAATCATATACAAATTTTCTATTTCAATTTTCATAATACTTGAAAGTATACTGAAGTCTGTTGAAGACTGTTCATTTTCAGATTTTGAAGATAAACATAAGTTATTAGAGACAATGCAAGGTATTCTAGATATGCTTACAGAAGACACTCATAATAATGGCTGTTTTTCAGTTTGTAAGGCCTCAGACACAAAGATACAAATCACAGGGCTTGCTGTTTTTCTCTCTTGTGCAAATTAGTTCTCCATCCTACTTATCGGTTCGTGATAGAATGTGGAAACTTGTTAATGGCTCATCCAAGTACATTTCCTTTTTACCTGCCTCTCCAATAATACAGCTACAGGTCTGACTGCTTCGTGCCGGCCGGAGTGGCCGTGCGGTTCTCGGAGCTACAGTGTGGAACCGCGAGACCGCTACGGTCGCAGGTTCGAATCCTGCCTCGGGCATGGATGTGTGTGATGTCCTTAGGTTAGTTAGGTTTAAGTAGTTCTAAGTTCCAGGGGACTGATGACCACAGCAGTTGAGTCCCATAGTGCTCAGAGCCATTTGAACCATTTGACTGCTTCGTGTGGTTTGTGAACTGCTTAAGTGGTCCCGTATTTTCTCTTGCTATAAAACATTTCCTTTGAGGGGGACCCGATTGTGCATTGAAGTGTTCATGTAATTGCCATAAAATACATTTCAAGTTTTCAGTTCATTAGTACACCACGTTTATTCTTGCAGTAGTTTGACCTGTGTTACGACATGCTTGCAAGACATTTCCGTGGATAGATACAGTCGTATTTGGTTTTAATGGTCTGGAAGAACCCTTGAAACTCAGCAGCTGCTATCATTTCCTGTAATCCCGCTCCCATTCTTCTGCTGTTTGAAAAGCACTTAATGTTTCGTTAATTATAACCCTTTTTGTGGGTATACAATTGGAATGCCAAGAAACGACAGACTGATTATTGACTCTTTTTGTGTAATATTCTATACCTAATGAGACTTCACCGGGTCACTTACCGCTGCTACATATTTTGCTGTGATGAAAACAGATTCTGGAAGGTATAATTGTACTTCATGAGTGGGTTTCTTACATTGCTTAGTTTTAGGTAGTTTTCGTCTTATTGTCTTAATTCATTCATTGGTACATCATGTTCCATAAGTCTCATTCTGCTGAAGAAGTTAGGAATACATTAACAACCAGGTGGAGGCACTGTAGGCTATTCACAAATATCAAATAATGGCAGTAGAAGGGTAGCTGCTTTGAAAAGAAGGAAAGTCACTGGATTACTTTCGTAATATCCAGCTGCCGTTTTCATTTACTACTTCACACTAAGTATTTAGGCAACTCTACTCACTTTAGAGACCATCATCATCTGTCTACACTCTGGAATATGAGTAATTGACTATTTAATATCAGTAACAGTGTGAACTGGGAGTTACTCTCCTAAATCCATAGGTGCTGATAAAATATGGGAGTGGCTGGTAAGGTATTCTTTTAGTTACTTTTGAATATCTTGCGATTTCTGATTTTCAGCCGGATGTCTTCCAGTGATTGTTTAGTGAAAGATGACAGCAGCTGTTACTCTGTTTCGACTTCGTGTATCTGTAAAATGTTGTAAAGGAAAAGAGGATTCATAGCGCTGAAAGAATGTTTTTGGAGGTAAATTTAATTCTCATCTCCTTTGTGTCCTTAGTAAACTACTGTCGGCTGTTCGAGTAGTAAAGTCTCTCACAATGGTGCAGCTGAGTCAGCAGTGATTGATTCTGAGTGACGTTACTGTCTCTCTTCTTCAACTAAACGCGAGTGACGAAAATGGCATACTGCTGCCAATTTTTTGAGTCATCAGTCGTCTGACTGGTTTGATGTGGCTAACCAATAACTCCTGTCGTACCTCTTCATCTCAGAGTAGCACTTGCAACCTAGGTCCTCAATTTTTTGCTAAACATATTCCAATCTCTGTCTTCCTCTACGCTTTTTACCTTTTACAGCTCTCTCTAGTACCATGGAAGCTATTCCCTGATATTTTAAAGGATGCCCTATGATCATGACCTTTCTCCTTGTCAGTGTTTTCCACATATACCCTTCCTCTGCGTTTCTGCAAAGAGCCTCCTCATTCATTACCTTAATTTTCGACATTCGTCTATAGCATCACATCTCAAAGGCTTCGATTCTCGCCAGTCCAGGTTTTTCCACAGCCCATATTTCACTACCATAAAGTGCTGTGTTACAAACGTAAATTCTTAGAAATTTCTTCCTCAAATTAAGGCATATGTTAGATACTAGTAGACGTGCCGTAGCCAGGAATGCCCTTGATCTCAGTGTTAGTGGGCTTTTGATATCCTCTTTGCTCTGTCAGTCGTTCGTTGTTTTGCTGAATAGGTAGCGGTATTCCTTAACTCCATTTATTTCGTGGCCATCAAACCTGATTTTAAGTATCTCGCCGTTGTCAATTATTCTACTTGTCATTATTTTCGTATTCCTACGATTTACTCTCAATCCATATTCTGTACTCATTAGATTATTCATTCCATTCACTTTCACTAAGGATGCAATGTCATCAGCGAATCATATCTTTATATCTCTTCACCATGAATTTTAATTCCACTCCTGAACCTGTCTTTTATTTCCGTCATTGTTTCTTCGATGTACAGATTGAACAGCGTTGAGAAAGGCTACATCCCTGTTTTACCTCGTTTTCGACGGGACACTTCGTTCTTGGTCTTCCACTCTTATTAATCCCTCTCGTCTCTTGTACATGTTGTATATTACCCATACCTTCCTGTAACTCATCCCTGTTTTTCTCAAAATTTCGGACATCTTGCACCATTTAGGATTGTCGCACGCATTTCCAGGTCGACAATTCCCAAGAACGTGCCTTGACTTTCCTTTTGTCTTTCTTCCATTATGAGCCGCAATGTCAGAAGTGCCTTTATCTTTCCTAAAGCCAAACCAGTCGTCATCAGAATCCTCCCCGCACTTGTCAGCTCTCGCAGTCTTCGGAATTTTTCAAAAAGTCGGACAGTATACAGCTGGAGTCTTAGAGTCTTCACACCAACGTGAATAAGCGTTCTGTTCTTATTTTCCCAAATTAATTTAGAAACTCTGATGGAATGTTATCTAACTCTTCTGTGTTATTTGATCTTAAGCCTTCCAAAGCTCTTTCCAACTCTGACTTTAATACTGGCTCCCCTATCTCTTCTAAACCGTACCATGATCCTTCCGCTATCACATCAGACAAATCTTCCCCCTCATAGAGGTATTTAATGTACTCGTGCCACCTATTTACTCTGTCCTCTGTATTTAACTGTGGAATTCCCATTTCACGATTAATATTACCACTCTTACTTTTCAGTTCACCGAAGGTTCTTTTGACTTTTCTATTTGCTGAGTCAGTGCTTCCGACAATCATTTCTTTTTTGATTTCTTCACATTTTTTCTAAATCTATTTCGCCTTAGGTTCCCTGCAATTCCTATTTATTTCAATCCTAACTGAAATCTAGTTCTGTATTTCTGAATTTTTGTACGTACTTCTTCCATCGATTGCTGAAGTATTTCTTCTGTTACTCGTATTTTCTTCGCAGATATCTTCTTTCTACTTGTGTTGGTCTTTCCAGTTTCTGTGATTGTTGCCTTTCGTGATGTCCATTTCTCTTCAACTAAACTGTCGATCTAGATATTTCTCATCAAAGTATATACAGCCTCAGCGAATTCCAGGCATATCTCCTCATTTCTTAGTACCTTAGTATCCCACTTCTTTATACGCTGATTTTTCTTAACTGTTCTCTTCACTCTGCTCTTCATGACTACTACTTTGTGATCAGACTCTCTATCTGCTCCTGGGAATGACTTACAATCCAGTCTCTACGTGATGTAATCTAACTGAAGTCTTCCAGTATCTCCCAGTCTTTTGCAGGTACTTGATCCTCATGTGATTTTTGAGCACAAATTGCTGAAATTTATTACAGAACCCTGTTAATCTTTCGACTCTATCATCTTAGTACCAAGCAACAAAGATGATACCAATTGCCGTTATATAGGTTTATATCGAGGCAACCAGTTTCGACTTTTCACTACGTCATCTTCATGCAAAAAATGGCTCTGAGCACTATGGGACTTAACTTCTGTAGTCATCAGTCCCCTAGAACTTAGAACTACTTAAACCTAACTAACCTAAGGACATCACACACATCCATGCCCGAGGCAGGATTCGAACCTGCGACCGTAGCAGTCGCGCGGTTCCGGACTGAGCACCTTAACCACGAGACCACCGCGGCCGGCCATCTTCATGCAAAAACTGCTCCAATACAGTAACCTTCGTGCTACAAATATAGCAGTGCCTTTAACACTAAGGTTACTGGATTGGAACAGTTTTGGCCTGAAGATGACTTAGTGTAATGACGATATTGCTTGCCTAGAATTAAATCTATGTAACGGCGATTGGTGCTGTTTCCATTGAACATTGAACAGCCGTAGTCCCATACTCCACCAGAATATGGAGTTACATATAGAAATCCTTGTCTTCTTTCCACTTCACTTGATTGAACCCTAATACATCCAGCTTGAGCCTTGGAATTTCTTTCTTTCAGATTTTCTAGCTTCCCTACTACGTTCAGACTTCCGACATTCCAAGCCCCGACACGTAGAACGTTATGTTTTCGTTTGTTATTCAGTCTTTTTCTTATAGTCACGAGGCCCTTGGCAGTCCCCCACTACTCTCACGGAAACTTTTGCCAATGGGGAGATCATCACGATACCTTTTCAGTTCCAGGCCGCATGTCTTGTGGATACACATTATGTGTCTTTAATGCAGTAGTTTCCATTGCCTTCTGAATCCTCACGCCGTTGATCATTGCTGATTCTTGCACCTTTAGGGGCAGTTTCCCACCGCAAGGACTAGAGAGTGCCGTGAACCTCTGTCCGATCCGCTGCTCTCTGTGACAAGGCCGTTGGCAGAATGACGGCCACTTCTTAGGCAGGGTGGATTCGACTGCCAATGCTAGCGCAGCTATACGTCGGCGACGTTCTATGCCTTGCTTTGTTGTCATCCTAGTCGTACAGTTCACCATGGCGAGAGTTTCTGCAGTATGTCTTCGTGCTTGCTATCCCTATCTTGGCCACCGAATTCCCCGGATCTCTCTCCAGTTGAGGACGTTTGAAGCAATATCGACAGGGCCCTCGAACAAGCTCGAGTTTTTGACGATATATCGCCGCAGTTGGGCATAATATGACAGATATCCGTGAGAATGACATTCAAAAACTCTATCAATGAATGCCAAGCCTAATAACTGCTTGCATAACGATTGTTAAGCTCCTGCTCAAGTATAAATCATATATTTGTTCTGATATTGCCCTCATTTGTTTGTGTGTACATGTACATCACACATACCGATTTCCGTCCCATTTGGTTAATCTACACGTGGTGCGTCCTTTTTTCTTGTCTTAGAGTATATTTTTGAATTCAAGGGGTCGGTGGAAGTAAGTAATAAGCCTCAGTTCAGATGCAGTTGGAATAATCAGTTCATCTGTCATACTGATAGTAACTTGTGTTTTCGTCGACAGGAATCAGTCAGGTCTTTCAATCATTGCATATATATTTTGTTATTCTAATCATTTTTTTCCCATTTGTTGTGTTTTGATTCGATGCGTCTGGTTTGAGTGCGCGAGACGAGTGTTTTCTCTTGTATGAAAAGCACTTGTTGCCTGCGAAGGCAGTCCTCAAAATGTAGCGTGGTTACATAGAAGTTAGAAGAGGTTTACAAGCAGGTTGGGACTGTTGTTTCCGTATGAGATTTTACTCGAAGGTTGGTACCGGATAACAATGGTTTTTAGCTGAGAGCTCTTCCCCTCTCTCCCTTGCATGTCAGGTGGTCACAACAGTCGCTGGACTCTTGTTCAACTTCTTTGTAATTCAGGCTGTGCCTGTTGTAGATACTCTGAGAAGTGAGTACAGATATTGGAATGGTGCTGGTATACTTCGTTTTATAGTGGGGTTTCGGGCAAAGAATGCTAAAAGAAACTTCACCTCATTTTTTAGACTACAATTTAGTATGTAATCGAGTGTTTCAGGTTTTTTCATGAATGGTACTTTGTCACTAGGCCGTTTTGCTACCAAGAGGGTTGGTAACACGAAGGAACCATACTTCTACATCTACATCTACATCTATACTCCGCGAGCCACCTTACGGTGTGTGGCGGAGGGTACTTATTGTACCACTATCTGATCCCCCCTTCCCTGTTCCATTCACGAATTGTGCGTGGGAAGAACGACTGCTTGTAAGTCTCCGTATTTGCTCTAATTTCTCGGATCTTTTCGTTGTGATCATTACGCGAGATATATGTGGGCGGTAGTAATATGTTGCCCATCTCTTCCCGGAATGTGCTCTCTCGTAATTTCGATAATAAACCTCTCCGTATTGCGTAACGCCTTTCTTGAAGTGTCCGCCACTGGAGCTTGTTCAGCATCTCCGTAACGCTCTCGCGCTGACTAAATGTCCCCATGACGAATCGCGCTGCTTTTCGCTGGATCATGTCTATCTCTTCTATTAATCCAACCTGGTAAGGGTCCCATACTGATGAGCAATACTCAAGAATCGGACGAACAAGCGTTTTGTAAGCTACTTCTTTCGTCGATGAGTCACATTTTCTTAGAATTCTTCCTATGAATCTCAACCTGGCGCCTGCTTTTCCCACTATTTGTTTTATGTGATCATTCCACTTCAGATCGCTCCGGATAGTAACTCCTAAGTATTTTACGGTCGTTACCGCTTCCAATGATTTACCACCTATGGCATAATCGTACTGGAATGGATTTCTGCCCCTATGTATGCGCATTATATTACATTTATCTACGTTTAGGGAAAGCTGCCAGCTGTCGCACCATGCATTAATCCTCTGCAGGTCCTCCTGGAGTACGTACGAGTCTTCTGATGTTGCTACTTTCTTGTGTCATCTGCAAATAGCCTCACGGAGCTACCGATGTTGTCAACTAAGTCATTTATGTATATTGTAAACAATAAAGGTCCTATCACGCTTCCCTGCGGTACTCCCGAAATTACCTCTACATCTGCAGATTTTGAACCGTTAAGAATGACATGTTGTGTTCTTTCTTCTAGGAAATCCTGAATCCAATCACAAACCTGGTCCGATATTCCGTAAGCTCGTATTTTTTTCACTAAACGTAAGTGCGGAACCGTATCAAATGCCTTCCTGAAGTCCAGGAATACGGCATCAATCTGCTCGCCAGTGTCTACGGCACTGTGAATTTCTTGGGCAAATAGGGCGAGCTGAGTTTCACATGATCTCTGTTTGCGGAATCCATGTTGGTTATGATGAAGGAGATTTGTATTATCTACGAACGTCATAATACGAGAACACAAAACATGTTCCATTATTCTACAACAGATTGACGTAAGCGAAATAGGCCTATAATTATTCGCATCTGATTTATGACCCTTCTTGAAAATGGGAACGACCTGCGCTTTCTTCCAGTCGCTAGGTACTTTATGTTCTTCCAGCGATCTACGATAAATTGCTGATAGAAAGGGGGCAAGTTCTTTAGCATAATCACTGTAGAATCTTAAGGGTATCTCGTCTGGTCCGGATGCTTTTCCGCTACTAAGTGATAGCAGTTGTTTTTCAATTCCGATATCGTTTATTTCAATATTTTCCATTTTGGCGTCCGTGCGACGGCTGAAGTCAGGGACCGTGTTACGATTTTCCGCAGTGAAACAGTTTCGGAACACTGAATTCAGTATTTCTGCCTTTCTTCGGTCGTCCTCTGTTTCGGTGCCATCGTGGTCAACGAGTGACTGAATAGGGGATTTAGATCCGCTTACCGATTTTACATATGACCAAAACTTTTTAGGGTTCTTGTTTAGATTGTTTGCCAATGTTTTATGTTCGAATTCGTTGAATGCTTCTCTCATTGCTCTCTTTACGCTCTTTTTCGCTTCGTTCAGCTTTTCCTTATCAGCTATGATTCGACTACTCTTAAACCTATGATGAAGCTTTCTTTGTTTCCGTAGTACCTTTCGTACATGATTGTTATACCACGGTGGATCTTTCCCCTCGCTTTGGACCTTAGTCGGTACGAACTTATCTAAGGCGTACTGGACGATGTTTCTGAATTTTTTCCATTTTTGTTCCACATCCTCTTCCTCAGAAATGAACGTTTGATGGTGGTCACTCAAATATTCTGCGATTTGTGCCCTATCACTCTTGTTAAGCAAATATATTTTCCTTCCTTTCTTGGCATTTCTTATTACACTTGTAGTCATTGATGCAACCACTGACTTATGATCACTGATACCCTCTTCTACATTCACGGAGTCGAAAAGTTCCGGTCTATTTGTTGCTATGAGGTCTAAAACGTTAGCTTCACGAGTTGGTTCTCTAACTATCTGCTCGAAGTAATTCTCGGACAAGGCAGTCAGGATAATGTCACAAGAGTCTCTGTCCCTGGCTCCAGTTCTGATTGTGTGACTATCCCATTCTATACCTGGTAGATTGAAGTCTCCTCCTATTACAATAGTATGATCACGAAACTTCTTCACGACGTTCTGCAGGTTCTCTCTGAGGCGCTCAACTACTACGGTTGCTGATGCAGGTGGTCTATAGAAGCATCCGACTATCATATCTGACCCACCTTTGATACTTAACTTAACCCAGATTATTTCACATTCGCATTCGCTAATAACTTCACTGGATATTATTGAATTCTTTACTGCTATAAATACTCCTCCACCATTGGCGTTTATCCTATCCTTGCGGTATATATTCCATTCTGTGTCTAGGATTTCGTTACTGTTCACTTCCGGTTTTAACAAACTTTCCGTTCCTAATACTATATGCGCACTATTTCCTTCAATAAGAGATACTAATTCAGGAACCTTGCCCTGGATACTCCTGCAGTTTACCAATATTACGTTAACTTTTCCTGTTTTTGGTCTCTGAGGACGGACGTTCTTTATCAACGATGATATTGTCCTCTCTGGTAAGCCGTCAGGTATTTTATCGTTTCGCCCAAGGGGGGGTCCCTCTAACCTAAAAAACCCCCGTGTGCACGCCACACGTACTCTGCTACCCTAGTAGCTGCTTCCGGTGTGTAGTGCACGCCTGACCTGTCTAGGGGGGCCCTACAGTTCTCCACCCAATAACGGAGGTCGATGAATTTGCAACCATTATAGTCGCAGAGTCGTCTGAGCCTCTGGTTTAGACCCTCCACACGGCTCCAAACCAGAGGACCGCGATCGACTCTGGGCACTATGCTGCAGATATTAAGCTCAGCTTGCACTCCGCGTGCGATGCTGGTTGTCTTCACCAAATCAGCCAGCCGCCGGAAGGAACCAAGGATGGCCTCAGAACCCAAGCGGCAGGCGTCATTCGTTCCGACATGTGCTACTATCTGCAGCCGGTCACACCCAGTGCGTTCAATAGCTGCCGGAAGGGCCTCCTCCACATTACGGACGAGACTCCCCGGCAAGCACACCGTGTGCACACTGGCATTCTTCCCCGACCTACCCGCTATTTTCCTGAGGGTATTTCATGAAATTATTTCAGCCTCAGTGCTATAGATAAAATGAAGGGTTCTACGTGCGCTTGGTGAGGCTTTCGAATTAATAACTTCCAGATATTTTAAATGGACTTTTAATTACATCATTGTTTCACTCAAGTTTTGGCTAATCAATGTATTTTGCTTTAGTAGTCCTTCGTCAGTATTCGCACTTTTGTTGCTTGTCTGGAATTCACGCAATATTCCATTAAGATGTGGTGTTTCTGCCTAAGTAATTGTGTTTCATAGTCCGCATATTTTGGCAGAGTTCTACCATGTGTTTGTTCTCTAGACTATATTGAAATGCTTATTCGTATACACTATTAAACTGTGCCACATCGTCTTTATAAAATGAATAACAATTCGTGTAGTTAAATATTACCTTTCCTTATTTCCGTCATTTTTAGGTGATTGTTTGTGCGTGCCCATGTGCTAGTCAGATTACACTGTGACTGGCTAAAGATTTCGGTAATTGATTGTTCTCCATCATTGATGCACTATGAGAACCTTTATGTGTAGTGGGATTTTATTTAATTTAATTTTCTTTTTCAATGTGACCAATTTTCTCGACATTATGATGACTTGCTTCCCTCCCCAGTCAGCAGTAGTTTCACTTGATACAGTGGTGTGCAAACTTCTCTCTTGTTTGACCTATTTTTGTGGGAATGATCAGGTGTTTGATATCGTACTTAATCGTTTTCCTTATGAATCCTTGAGTTCTCTTTCCCGCCCTCACATGAGAATTCAGTGGTTCCAGTTTCCATTTGAAATAAACGGGAGGACATTCCCCATAATTCCACGTCTACGTTTAATCTTATTATGACTGCACATTATTGCCTTACCAGTATTGAGTTCACATGAAAATTTCCATTTCTGTTGGAATTGAAAATAAGTTTGATTCGTGATATCTTAAGCAAACCCTATGTCTCTACTTTCCAAGCCAATTCCCACACTGTCATTCAGATGCTATTAATGTAAAACGCATTTGGCCAAAACTTAAATAAACTAATGTTGCGTTTCCGTAAGACATTTAGTATTTCGGCCTTTAGTCTGTCATCCACTGTTTCAGTATTATTTTGGTCACAGATTGTCTGGACATTTTGTTTTCATCCACCTACCGCTTTGAAATAAGACCAAAATTTCTTACGATTTCTGCCAAGTCAGTTCATAGAACTTTATTCTTGCATAGTCCTCCTCGCACTACATTTCGCTTCGTGTAATTTTTCTTAGTCTGCAAGGCTTTGGCTATATTTATGTTTGCAGGGAAGTTCCCTTTGCTTCTGTAGCAGTTTTTCAACAAGTTTGTTGTACCACGGTGGCTCTTTTCCCACTTTTGCAATCTTGCTTAGCACATACTCATGTAATGCAAAATGTACGATGGTTTTGAACTTTGTCCACTGATCCTCAACACTATCTGTACCTGAGATAAAACTTTGGTGTTGAGCCGTCAAGTACTCTGACATCTGTTCTTTGTCACTTTCGCTAAACAGAAAAATCTTCCTACCTTTTTTAATATTTCCTTTTACAGCTTCAGCTGGCCACCATGCTCCCCAGACATGAACATTATTGGGATGTCTTGCAACGTGCTGTTCAGGAGAGATGTTTACCAGCTCGTACTCTTACGGATTTATGGACAGCCCTGCAGAATTCATGGTGGCAGTCCCTCCAGCATTGCTTCAGACATCAATGGAGTCCATGCCACGTCGTTTTGCGGCGCTTCAGCGTGCTCCCGTGCGCCCTAATCCAAGTTTACGAGTTACCTGATCGAGGAGTGGCGGCACCGTTATCGAAACCTGACAACGGCCGGGAGAGCGAATTGCTGACCACATACCCCTCCGTATCCGCATCATTGGACACCTGAGGGCTGAGGATGACACGGTGCCAGGTCGGTACCGACGGGCTTCCATGGCCTTTTCGGAGGGTGTTTGTTTGTCCTAGAATGTATAAACATTTAACTGTTTGTTTGAGTACTTGTACCGCTCAGATTACGGCTTTCAGGTTGTCGTATGAGGTATGTCATTTGTTACAGTGAAAATACACGCACTAGCCCGTAATAATCCATTGAGATACACATGATTGCAACAAGTATTATGATAATTGTACCACTATTATTAGAGAATAATGAAAGAGAATAAATTGGAAGAGAGGAGGAGGAACACGGATGTAATATTTTTAAGATTATTGGTATCAGGTATTAAATTTTTGTCGATCGCTGTTATTCACACACACGGAAGGTGAGAAACGAAAACTGGGCTATTGTTATTTCAAGAAATGAAGTACTACTAATTGTCTGACGTGATGTGGCAGTTCCGTAATCCAATGTTGAAATCACGCAAGGGTTATTGTAGCTGTAATCCATAAACGTTGTAGGGACTAACATTAGAGTGGATGTAAGTAGTTTAGTCATAGAAAATTTAGTGCCACGCTGGCATTGATGCAGGTAATTTTGGAGTGCTTCACTTGTGAACGTATTTTTGTTTCGCGTTGTTGTGGATGAGGCGAGGACGTGTAAAATAAAACCTGTAGCTACACCCCACCCCCCCATCCCCCCACCCACGCACACTAAAATCTCAGGTCAATCCGAAATTAAAGCAGATATTTAATTTTTTTGTGGTAATAGATATTCTAACTTGTCAAATCTGGCCTAAAAAATATCACAAATTATTTGTTCTTCTTCTGCAGTTCTTGCTCTCTACGGCTATCTGTGCTACCATGGAAGTTACTTCCTGGTGTCTTATAACACATATCCCGTTAAAACAGCCGGTTTCATTTGCTTTTAATATTTTCGTACTTCACACCTACATTTCTTCGCGTAAGCACATTAATACAAGTATTTTTCCAACCTAACTTTTTGCTCCTTCTGTCGAAAATTTTCCTCTCGTAACTACAGTACCAGCAATATTATTACTAAGTACGGAGAAGTACAATGCAGCATGAGAGGTTACAACATCGAATTGTTGGATCTTAGTATCAAACAAAGGCCGTATTTTCAGGAAGAAATTTGAGAGTGTATGTATGGACTAATATATGTATGGTATTTAAACACAAACTGCGGGAAAACCGGGAGAGATGAGAAAAAAATGTTTCAGATCTGGTGTTGTAGACGAATATAGAAAATTAGGTTGATTTATCAGATAAGAAACGAGGTTGTTCCCTACAGAATAGGCGAAGGAATGCGGGAAAAATTCTGACAAGATGAAGGAACAGGATGATGGGACATGTAGTAAGTTAATAGGAAATAACTTCCATGGTATTAGAGGATGCTGTAGAGAGTGATAACAATAGGGAAAGACAGAGATGGGAGTACATCGAGCAAAACACAGGGCGTAGGATGCCAGCGATACTCTTTGATGAAGAGGATGGCATACGGGAGGAATTAGTAGCCATGTGCAGCAAACAAGCCAGAATACTGATGACTCGAAACAGAAACCAAGGTGATGAAACCACCAGAAGCTTCTTATACCAGTATCAGGTGCCTTTCTCCATTAAACAAATTTAAGTTATCCTCTACGTCTGAAGAAAGACGGGGTCAGAGCCAAATTTCTACGCAACGTATTCTTAAAGTAGCCACAGATCATAACATTCCTTTTACTAAGGCATGCAATACCTTCCTACTGTGAACTATAACGCTCTTAGTTTAATGATAGATACACATGATCTAGCAAAGCTAGCTCTGACTTTATTTGCTGCATTGAAAATGCCTAATAGATTAAAAATGCCAATTAATACTGTGACAGGAACGTAGTTGTCAAGACGTAGCCAATATACCAAGCAAATAAAGATTTTCTGCAACAGAAACTCAGCAACTCGAGTGAAAAGGAAAGGGTTATGTCGGGACTCCAGTTTTCAGTTAAGAAAATACACTTCTAAAATTGTTATAAAAGTATGTATTTGTATTTTCCAGGAATGAGAAAGAGAGAGACCGCCAATATCGATTTATGAACTGAAATCATTGTCTCCAGTAGGAATGTTAAAACCGATCGTAGGCAAGATTGAGAAGACTTTAGTAAATGGAGCGTATTTTCATTAATAATAATTTTTACTATTGCAGATAGATGAAGTAATGATGAACGCTTTCATACTCGTATAATTTCTATATTACAAGTGTGCTATTTTCATCAACAACTCATGGATGACCGGAAGGAAAAGCGCATCGTACGGAATGATGCGGTTGATCTCCTCTTGAAAATCAAGGAAAGTCAACTTCCTGGTGACGTGGACTCTAACCAAGAGGTGGAAAACCAAAAAGCTATGACAGAAGACAAAACACTCAGTAAGTTAGCCATTCGTTACAGTCACTCTTTTAGTAGCGTTCTTTTTCGATTAATGGCTGTTTTTATTTACGTAGTATTCAAGTAGTCACGAGATGTAGTAAATTGTTTCATGTGCCGTTCCTGAAGATCATCTGGAGATCTAAATCCGTAGTAAATAACATTTTTTTTATCAGCAACGTTTGGCGGTTCGGAAAACGTCTTCTTTGCCCATATTCTCAGAAGCTGAATCAGTAACGTAATACGCTTTCCTGCAGAGCTGACATGAACTCTTGGCCAGCCAGCTGATGTCCTTCCTGGGTGCCGGCTTCGAAACCTCGTCCTCGACGCTTTCCTTCTGTCTGTACGAGCTGGCGCGTAACGTCGAGCTACAGGAAGAAGTACGCCAGCACGTACGGCAGGTGCTGAGAAAGCACGGCGGTCAGCCCACGTACGAAGCCCTCAACGAGATGACGGACCTCACCAACGTCGTCAACGGTGAGTACCACAAAACGAAAAGCACGCGGCAACTTTCACTACACGATTTTGTGTCAGGTAGGTCAATTCGAGGTTCAGTCTTCCTGCCCATACTGTCGTTTTTGATATTACCTTCCTTCTCAAGTGCCGGCCGGTGTAGCCGAGCGGTTCTAGGCGCTTCAGTCTGGAACCGCGCAACTTCTACGGTCGCAGGTTTGAATCCTGCCTCGGGCATGGATGTGTGTGATGGCCTTAGGTTAGTTAGGTTTAAGTAGTTCTAAATTCTAGGGAACTGATGACCTCAGATTTTGAGTCCTATAATGCTCAGAGCGATTTGAACCTTCCCAGGTCTGATTTGATGCACCTTTCCACGCTAATCTGTCCAGTACGAATATCTTCATCTCTAAATAAGCACCGCAGCCTACACTCATTTCAACCAGCTTGTATGTTCGAGCCTTACCATTCCACTAAAACTTTTTACCACTCACACTTATCTCTGTTGCGTACGGATGATGTCCAAACGCTTTAGGATGCGCTCTATGAACTGATCCTTCTTTTTTTCTAATTTAAAGTTAAAGCAATTACAGCCCTCGGTCACAAAATTTAATTTTATTATTCTTTTTCTCTTTTTCATTTTACTTAAGTTGTGTCATAAAACCACACTGGGTGGTCGTAATTGAACTCTTTTCCGAGTGGTGCAGTGCTGGATGTATACATAGCAGGACGCTGGAACATCGTAGGTATGTTCGTCAATCGGAGCGCTCGCCGAGTATGACGAAAAAGTAAGTGTTCCACTTTCTGCCACCAGGTGAAGAAATGGCGCTGTAAAGTGTCAGAATGTGTGTTTGGTGCAGGAAAAGAGGAGGAACGATCAAATACATGATAACTGTGGTTCTGCCACATTTATTAGGATATGGACGCAAGTTACAACATGTGTTGAGTATGGTCTCCCAACTCAGCAACATGCTGCTTCCATAACATGCCATGTTATGTAGCATATCCAATGTAATCAGAGCGCTGTCCTTCAATCTGGAAGATACCGGGTACGTCCTTGATAGAAACTAACTTTCATATACCCCCACAAACAGTAAACAAATGGCTTTAAGTCGGGAGATTGTTGAAATTGAGTAGAGATTAGTTAGTTATTACCGAAGTTTTTTCGAAGCTAATCTTTCACCTGGTGACATGTGTTGCTGCCCAATCTTCCATGAAGATATTTTTGTAGACACTGTTTCATATTTGCAAAGATCGACTCATACGTTCCACACTGAGGTGCTTATAACGTGTAGATGTCATTCTACACATAGCAAGTCCACGAAGTGTCATCTCCTCGAAGAAAAACGGATTACAAATGAAGGAAGATGTGGAACCACACTACACTGTCACATGAGATGAGTGCAGAGGAGCCGGCCGGAGTGGCCGTGCGGTTCTGGGCGCTGCAGTCTGGAGCTGAGCCACCGCTACGGTCGCAGGTTTGAATCCTACCTCGGGCATGGATGTGTGTGATGTCCTTAGGTTAGTTAGGTTTAATTAGTTCTAAGTTCTAGGTGACTGATGACCTCAGAAGTTAAGTCACATAGTGCTCAGAGCCATTTGAACCAACTGAGTGCAGAGGATGCTCTTCACAATCCCACATATGATAGTTATGTGCATTCACGATGTCGTGTAGAGTAAAATGTGCCTCGTCCGTCCAAAGAATATTCCCCAGCAACATGTCATCCATTTACATGCGTGACAAAAAGCGGAGGGTAGAGCCCTGTGGTTGTTTCTCAGCTTGAGGTTTCACTAAGTGAACGTACTGAATCTTGTCGGGACACCAGTGTAAAACGGCCCTCAAACTGTTTTGAGCTGTTGATCCGGGGAGAGACAGTTCCCGTGACACAGCTCGACCACTGGCTGCACAGCTTGAAGCATGTGCTGGACGGGAAGCTATAGCTATAGCAACTTCATCAACAATTTCTATGAGAATAGGCCGTCTCCGTCTCCGTCTCCTTGCCCAACCACTTCATTCAGATCTTTCTTCAAATAATTGATCATATTATTTAGCCTATTTATTGACGTGAGGTCTCATCACAGCTGTTTTGTCGGCATTATTCCCGAAATGGAGCACTACCGTTGCTGCTGTTCTGATAAAACAATTTTGCCAACAGTGCACGGCCTTTCTTCTCAGTAGCCATTGCATGTCGGATGGAAAACTTGAACATCCTTAATGCTTTACGCCATCGTTCACTACGCAAAAGAAACAAACACGCATCGTCAAGCGATAAACAGCATACTAATGTCAAAACGTGAAACATTTCGCATTGTGACTGCTTGCGGCTTGAGAGGCGTAGCGTATTCATATAATTGAGTCGCCTCGATAGGTTGTAATTCCAGCAGTTTCAGTGTGAATGCGCGATTACGTTCGACTTCCAGCGGCGATTTCAAAGTAGCGAGAATGGAGGACGTGGATGGGGACTGTGGGTAAGTGGCGCTAGATGGGAATGTGGGGCGGCTGAGGCAGTCCGCACAATGGCGATGAATACTGTGTCTGGGTGGCGCAGTGGCTGACGCAATTACCTAGTAAGCAGGAGTCTCCCGTGTTCGAATTCCAGCCCGTCGCATAATTTTACTCGGCTCCACTGACTCCGCATAAAATCACAATGGAGCTGACGTCATGAGTTCCTGCCCTTCACTCTCCCTCCCTCCTCTTCTCCCTTCTATTTACACAATATCATACTCCGTGTGCGCTCAGATTAGCGATCGTACCTACAATGGTACCTTGCCATTTCTGGATGTGGAAGTATTCAGAGCTGCCGAAGGTAAACTGGGACACAAAGTGTACCGGAAACCAATGCACACTAATCGGTACCTGGACGCAGAGAGCCACCACCACCCAGCTCAAAAGTATTCTGTTCGGCATACGTTAAACCTTTCGTGAGCCTTGGGAAACGTGCTTCCCACTACAATGAACTCGCTCCTAGTCCAGTGGGATTCACAGTTCCCATCTCTGTACGGTGCTACCACACAGTGAACAGTATAGGGTACTGTTTCCAATCGGAAGTTCCCGCCGTTTTTGCTGTACCTTCGCGCAGAGGCATTGTATAGCTGAGTGTTGCTCTGTAGAGGAGCCTTTCACTGCTGTTTGGGTGACATTTTGTGATTTTTTCCTCAAAGCTATAGTATAAGGTAAATACTTTTGATTTACCCAAATCTATGAAGGGAAACGTAAAATGGGAACGAGGAGAATTCCAGTTTGAAACAAGTGGAGCCATTTCTACAGTAAAATGGATGGATAACCGTCCAGTCACTTTCCTGTCCTCAATTCATGACCCATGAGAAACAGCAAGAGTAAAAAGGAAAAACAAGGATGGTACTAATACAGAGATTTCTTGTCCTGAAGTTGTGGCAGAATTCATCAAAACAATGGGTGGTGTCGATAATTTTGATCAATTACGAGAAAGTTATGCCATTGGCAGACGTTCTGTAAAATGGTGGCACAGAATATTTTATTTGCTGGTGGATGTTGCTGCAGTGAACAGTTTTATCCTGTGGAAAATAAGTAAAAAAGAAGGTGGACAGCATGATCAGTTCACATACAGGATCCATCTAGCCAGACAGTTGGTCGCTGGCTTCTCATCCCAAAAAAGGCGTGGACAAAAATCTGTCTTTCTGGCAAAAAGGGCTGAAGTACCTGAAGATTTTCGTCATGTTGCTGTAGGGGAGCATCAACCCATTTTAGGAGAAACCTACTGGACGTGCCGTCATTGTAGAACCAATGCTGCGGAAAAGAGCACTCGCTGTGTTTGTACATATTGTCAAATACCACTTTGCATAGACCCATGTTTCAGAAAATTTCATGGCAAGTAATTGTGAACAATCATTGTAACAAGAGAAGTAAATTTATCAAATAAATATGACATATATTGAAAAAGTTGTTTTTGTCATTTGTCTCCAAGGCAGGGCACTGGGAAGAATACCTCTCACCTTGTGTGACCTCACTTTCACAGTTGGAGCAAATTTGATATTCTGTATGATAAATATACCTATCTGTTAACTACTATCTGCTCTCCATTCATTAAAAAAAAACTGCTCAATAATTTTGCCCACGAAAGGGTTAACTGCCCGACCCTACCGGATAAGCGATGAAAATAACATCAAAGAAGAATTAAAGGAGCTACAACACACGTTTCGCGCCAACGACTATGATGACTGCATCATAAGAAAGGTATCTAAAACCAAAGGGAGCAGAACACGAGAAGAAGGCAAAGAAGAGAAGCTTCCACTGGTACACTTACCATATGTAAAAGGCGTCAGTGAACGGCTAGGCAACGTCCTCCGCCGAGGAGGTTTCAAACCGATTTTTCGAAGCGGTCACAGGATCCACGAAATGATAGTATCCACCAAGGTTGTGGTCGACAGTCTTAACACTGCAGGTGATTACGAACTAGGGTGTGAGTGCGGAGCTACCTACATAGGGGAAACAGGGAGACCTGTCACATTACGAGTAGCAGAACACGAACGCTATGTACGATTACAACAACATAATAAATCGGCGATAGCGGACCACCACCGTGACTGTGGACAACCTATCAGGTTCCAGGAAGCCCGAGTACTGGAGAAAGAATCGTGGATGCGAGGACGCAAAATACGGGAGGCGATCGAAATTATTAAGCAGCCTGACAATATCGACAGAGAAGATGGCTTCAAACTCCCGGCGTCCTGGCTGCCGGCCATCCCAGTCCAACGGGCCGCGAGCGGTCGCGGGGCAGAAGCTACACGGGACACGGACGTATCTGCACAAACAGCTGTAGAGCAACTGTCAGTCCACTGCCACGCACACCAGGAGGAAAACTTGCCGACCAGAAGCCGAAAGCTGATTGGCGGACAGCTACCAATCGTTGACGACATGGACATCCATGAATAGCCTTTTTCCTTCTATCTTCCCTTACGTCAAGACAAGTCAATCATATTAAAAGGCCAAACAAGAGTTTTACAACAGTGACGTCAGACATCGATAGTCTGTAATAAATAGAAGCACCTCTCCCCATGCAAAACCAGTCGTGCCCTGAGGAAGGCTATTGCAATTCGACCGAAACGTTGGTTTTAGTTTATTATTTTTGTTAGTTTTTAGCAATAACGCGCCATAATACCCAGAAGAATTTTAATCCCTATGACACCGGCCGCGGAAGCCTACGTTCTTTTGTATACCTACAATTTTTCAGCGTCGTGTTATGGATCACATCCCGCATTGCAGCAGTCGGAACGCCTTCAGTTTGATTATAACCACCTGGTATTTCTTCAGTTCAGTTGTGTGGTTCTGTAGGTCAAATTCCTCTATTGTTTTCTCGTATGAACTGTTTAGCGTCCACATTACCTTTGCGTACGTAGATACGCTCCATACACATAGCTTCAGAAAAAACTCTGTACCAATGAAATTTATATTGTATGTTAACAGACTTCTCTTTTTCCCGACTACACTGTGTACTATCCCTACTTAAGCCCTATCAGTTATTTTGCCGCCAAAATAGCTAAAAATTATCTATCATCATTAGTGTCTCAATTCCTAATCTAGTTCCATAGTCATCGCCTGATTTAATACTACGGCATATCGTTACTCCCGTTTTGATTTTGTCGACGTATGTTCAAGATAAAGTCCGTTCCGTGCAACTGTCCTTCCACGTCCTTTGCTGTCTCACGCCAAATTACGATGTCTCTGGCAAACCTCGAAGTCTTTATATCTTCTCCCTTAAAGTAATTTTGTGCATATAAAAGCCGACAAGAAACGAGATCTAGGGGAATAAAATGAACGATTTATTGACTGACGATGTGCACTGCAAACATGCATACATGTTTCGAGCATCGAAAAGGGGGATGTCGTTCTGTTTGAGCTGATACGTCACAGTGGGGACGCTGCTGACGCGCCGACCTGTATTCAAGCAATACAGCAGACAATGGCTGCTGAACGGGATAGTTGGAGGGTGTATCCGATTGCAGAAAATAGCCACCAGTAGTTCATGTCTGGAAAAAAAAAGAAAAAAAAACGGTTCTCATATTACACAGCTGCTCTTGCTGCGATATACCGCAGTTTAGGCGCTCGCTTTGAAACGTTCCCTTAGAAAAATTCGTGAATTACTGTGCTGGTATACCCCTTACGTTATTTGATTTTCAAACAGCGGAGCAGAACTGAACGTACTCAGACATTTCACTCTTTACATATTCTGATCAACACTAAACTGACACTCAATATATTTAGCGCGACCCAATCTGACTTTCAAAAATCCCTACAAAAGAATGGCCCTGACCAACAATGACCTATACCTTTCATTAAACACTTACCTCACAAAAATCTTCGTTACTCGAACTGCTGCAATACAGCAAGTGCCACTACTACCAGCAAAATAAAAGATTCTAACTACTGACGGGACTAACTACTGATAGGCATAGTTAGCAAATGAAAGATTTTGATAAAGAACAAACAATGTATTAACCTTAATAGTGTTCAAAAGTCATTATATACACACACACACACACACACACACACACACATATATATATATATATATATATATATATATATATATATATATATATATATATATATCAGTTCATGACATCCAGTGTTACAAATTTACTGTCTCTGATGGACACACGTCCAGATCATCCGCTCTCAAAACTCCGCCATCTCTCTCTGCACATCCACCACTGCCGGCGGCTCACCTCCAACTGCGCAACGCTACGCGCTGGTAACAGCCAACTGCCCAACACTACAATAGCAAATTCCAACAATGCAAACCAGCCACAGACTGTACACAACACAGTCAGTGATTTTCATACAGAGCGCTACGTGGCGTTACCAACATAAAAACCTTAACAGCCTACTTACAGCTTTAGCAAAATACATCTCCGCTGTTGAGTCATTTTCACTTGTCGCTCACGAATGATGGTACAAACGAAAGTGAAGAGCAAAATGGCTCCCTTCCTGCGCCGGTACGATAGAGTGGACACAACTCAAAAACCGCTTTCTTAATTACAACACATAGTGATAAAACTGCTTACACTGATTCTATTTTGAAGGCATAGAAGCAGCCGTCTGATTAGCAACAAAGCGGAGCACAGTATATAAGGTGCACAATACGGTGACCTCGATGAACGTACAAATCTGCGAATCGAAGCAACTGTTCTCAGAGGAAAGTAGTTTTTATTATTTTTCTTTTCTTGGTCTGTTTCACATTTTGTAGTACTAGTGCGTAGCAGATAGTGGTACATATTATACACATAACTGTTACACATGCATTATCTGAGAGTAACCTGTTTTAGCTATCGTATGACAGGCTATAATGAAGATGAATAAATAAAAAAATAGCAGTCAATACCAAAAAAATTCTCATCGCAAATAGTGTCTCATAAGTTCCAAGTGCCTCCCTTGCCCAAATAACGAAATACATCGAACGCCTGAAGTAAGAGGGATTATTACTCACATTTCGTTAATGTGTGTCCAGATTTGTGCAAGTAAAATAGCTACTTTAGCACACACAGTCGTTACGGAAACTAACTCGTAATTTGTAAAAGCAAGGAAGTGGCGTAAACTGATCTCTTTCTTATGAAACATTGCGCACTTGGAATGACTTACTTACTTACGCACTGGTCATACTGGACTCGAGAGTCCATTACCGGAGCAACGTATTTTTGCCATCTGTCCCCGTCTTCGGCTATTTCTTTCCATTCACCTTCAATACCTAGGCTCCTCAAATCAGCCTTCACATTGTCCTCCCATCTACGCCTCGGTCTCCCAACAGGACGTTTTCCTTCTAGCGGCCCTACCTGCAATCTGCGCGCTGCCCAGCCCTCATCCATTCGAGGTACGTGACCCGCCCATCGCAGCCTACGTGATTTAATAATACTGATTATGTCAGGGCTTGAATAGAGTTCGTGAACCTCTCCGTTATGCAGTTTTCGCCACTCTCCGCTAATGTCATCCCTTTTTGCTCCGAAAATTTTCCTCAAAATTTTGTTTTCAAATACTCGAAACGGCTTTTCATTTTGCACAGTGATAGACCAAGTCACACACGCATACAGCATAACTGGTAGAATAATAGTTTTGTATATTCTAATCTTTAAACTCCTAGACAATATCCGTGATGATATTCAGTGAGAAGTAGCACGCATTTTCCGCCCGTAATCTCATCTTCAGTTCGGATTCAATCTCATTTCTCGAAGTGATGTCCACGCCTAGATACTTAAATGTGTTCACTTTCTCCAACTGCATGTCTCCAACTCTTAACATTCCCTGATCTACGGCTCTTGGCATTCTAGTAATAACCAGGTATTTAGTTTTGTCTTCACTTATCCTTAGACCTACATCTTCAGTGGCCATGATTAACGCATTCGCATTTGCTGTTACAGATTCTTTCCTATCGCTAATGATGTTTAGATCATCTGCATACCCTATTAAGATGTTAGGGTATGCAGATGATCTAAACATCCGTATTAAGATGTTAGGGTATGCGGATGATGTAAACATCATTAGCGGTCGGAAAGAATCTGTAACAGCAAATGCGAATGCGATAATCAAGGCTAGTGAAGATGTAGGTCTAAAGATAAGTGAAGACAAAAGTAAATACCTGGTTACTGCTAGAATTCCAACAGCAGTAGATCAGGAAATGTTAAGAGTTCGAGACATGCAGTTGGAAAAAGTGAACACATTTAAGTATCTAGGCGTGGACATCACTTCGAGAAATGAGATTCAATTCGAACTGAAGAAGAGATTACGGGCGGGAAATGCGTGCTAACTCTCACTAAATAGATTACTTTCATCACGGATATTGTCTAGGAATTTAAATATTAGAATACTGTTCATAATATAAACAGATGTGAAATATGGTCCCCAGGATCCGAATGTGTCGACGAGGCCCTTCTCGTCCATTCGGGCACGGCATGAGCAAACCATACAGTGCCCTGCTTCCCCTGTTGCAGAGGCACTGCGGATGCACCCACCTGTCAGCTTCCTCGACCGCGAGGCCGCCCGCGACTACAAGATCCCGGGCGCGGACATCGTTCTCCCGAAGGGCACCGGCGTCGTTATCTCAGTGCTTGGACTGCATAACGACCCACGGTACTGGAAGGAGCCCCAGAGGTTCATGCCGGCTCGCTTCAGAGAAGAAAACTCCAAGGACAGGCCGAGCTACACCTTCCTACCGTTCGGCGAGGGACCCAGGCTCTGCCTAGGTGAGTACAGCGCTGTGTTTCTGTCTTGTATCTAGGTCAGCCCATTCCCTAGATCAGTTGCACAGTATACATGACAATAATGTACAACAGGCCAAGCGTGCAAATGGACACTCTGATGCTAAACCTGCGGAGTCGGTATCAGCAACAGGTATACAACAGTTTTGTAGAAACATCAGAAGTATTAGAGCTTCAGCATAAGGCGGAACGCTGTATAACTATCCTGCCTTGGAGACGGTTAAGTGGGAGATGTGTCTCAGAGCTGGATAGTGACAGATGGTGACATGAGACTGGACGCGCACGTAGTTTATGTATCAGCCGATAGAGGACAATATTGGATAGGGGGACCGTGATTTTAGTTTCTATTGTGCCCACTAGAGTGCACTAAAGTAAAAGAATGTTTTTCATAAACTGCTCTAGTATTTTCATAAGGTATTATTATGTCATTTTGTGTATGTAAAATGTTATAAATGTGTTTTAGCAGTATGAATGATGCGTGAGTGTGGTTTAAGGTTAATATAAAAATAATTGTTCAACGAAATGTGTAGTAGGATTTAGTGTGGGAACATTTCGAAGAACTATGGATGTGGAAAAAGGGGATTTTTGTAGAATAGATTTGTAAAGAAAGTTTATGGTAAAGGGAAAGTTAATTCAGGTATAAATAACAATAGTACATAACTTTACGCATAAGCAAAACTTCAGCGTATTAGATAATTACGTCGGTAAAAAGTGCAGTCGTTAGTTTTACTACTTTGCGATTGGTTGTGGATGAAAAGCACGGATTGACGCGTGAGAATGTTGTTTTGCTATTGGCTGTTGAGTAAACTGACCAATAGTAAACCAATATTCTTCGCGCGCCTTTCTCTGCTGGTAAGAGAAGACTTAGAGTATTCTGAAGAAGAGTGGAAGCCTAGCCATGAAACAGATCGGACGTGTGTAGTAGTAGTTCCGATGGAAATGATAAGTTGCCGGATCTAGCAGTGTTTCATACGTCAAAAGCGTAGGAAAGTGACGGCGTATTTATTCCGATGTGTGTAGAAATTTCGGAATTTTTAAGAGAATTTTGTGTCGAGAAAAAAAAAAATGGTTCAAATGGCTCTGAGCACTATGGGACTTAACATCTGTGGTCATCAGTCCCCTAGAACTTAGAACTACTTAAACCTAACCAACCTAAGGACATCACACACATCCATGCCCGAGGCAGGATTCGAACCTGCGACCGTAGCAGTCGCGCGGTTCCGGACTGCGCGCCTAGAACCGTTAGACCACCGCGGCCGGCTATGTGTCGAGAAAAGACATATATTCCGCGTGACGTATTGAGCAGGTCGGTGGCTAAAAACTGTGACTGTATTTGGTACCTAAAGACTTAATATTCGACAAGCATTATCAATCAAAAACAATCAGTATTTTTGTAGCTATTACGTTTTCGGGAAATGCAACACCACAAACTTGCTAACGTGAGTGAAAGGGATTGTGAGTGACTGTGTGATGACTAGCTTGTTCACCTAAGTTTCAGAATATATTAATTGAGGACAAAATTTCCAAAGTTTCATTTGTGTGAAAACTTTCTCCCGAAACGTAGATTAGTGACTTAAATTGCAGCCTGGTTCACGTCGAAGTACAGTAGATTTCACTCGGCTTTCCTACTGATGATCTGCTGAGACAATGTTCACAGGTAGGTGCAGGTCCGTCGTAAAAGAGACGGAAAGAACCGCGCCGCCGCAAGTATCAGAAGTATCGAATGATGGAGCGTCAGTATCAGAAGTATAGAATGATGATGTAGTAACTAAGAATTAAATGAAGACATTTAAATTTACAAATTTCATGAAGGAGTTGTGTGGTAGTTAATGATAAAAATGTCTTAATTTCCTGTCACAGCCAAACAGATACTGACCTATTTGTTTGGTTACATTCACTAGCTTCGAAACGTTTTTGGGTAGATACTGGATATAAACTAATTGTCGTTACTTGCGGAGGCAGCAGCACAGAGATTGCATCATGAATAATGGAACCTTAGCCTATTCATAGACAAATCCTCCTTTGAATCACTGAATAGTTCAAGTTATGGCGGTTAACGCTGCACTTATGAGGTGCCACAGTCACATGTAAGATTCTTCAGTAGGGCACTCGGTTCAGACTTGGCCTTCGTGGACGAGAACGCCCATCTGTAGCTCAGTTTCTTACATGTGTATGTCTTTATTGTTTATAATTATTCCATGTTAGTTTTTAAATACCCCTGCGTATTCCCATTCACACAATCCAAGAGTATTATAGTTTCCAACGAGATCACAGTTTCATCTTTGAAAACACAGTCCCTCTGCATGGAAAGAATTAGATGCAAAAAAATAAAATAACTGGTCGACGGAGATGAAATCAGAGAAGACGCATTAACATGAATTGATATCAATTCTGCCCCCACAATGTTATAGACAGATCGTGTCAGTTGAAAGTTTGTGCCAACCATGGACTGTCAACCAGGTTTACTGCTTATGATGATTAGATACCTTAACCACTAGCCTTTCTCAGTACACCCCAGACCTTACTGAAATCTTCATTGTCGCTGATCTCAGCAATGTAATTAACAGGTTGTGTTGATTGGAAGTTAGTTAACCCAGGTTTGCCGCCTATCATGAGCAGATTCCATAACTATTACTCTGCTAAGTAAGCGACCACGTATTACTCAAGTTTTCATTGTCAATGTAATTAAGAGATTGTGTCAATAGACAGTATGTCGCAGTCTAGGACACGAATCCAAGTTAACTGCTTATCACGAGCAGGCACTTTAATACCAGCAATATGAAGGCAATTTCCATAATATGCCTTACCAGAATTGGGGGACGGGGGTTACAATGTGCCCACATGAAAAACAAAATTCGTTAATTCTTGTTGAATTATGTTAACAAGATACTTTTTAAGAAAGGGTCAGGCATCTGAAAGTACCCTTCAGCGCAGACATAGAAATAACATTACACGTTCAATAACATTTATTACCGACTCTATAACGACCTAAAATGTAAGAAATGTACATTTCATTTATTGTTCTTGACTTTTACCGTCAATAATTTTCAATAGATATAGATGTGTAACGAAGGCTCTGAACCTGTAAATACTGAATTCGGCCACGTTAGTGGAAAGTGACATCTTATACTGAGAATTAAATTTTTGGGCTAAGTTAACTGAACAATTTGAAACCTATATTGGATCTGGTTGAAGATTTCATAACAAACAAGTAGTTTTTAATAATTTTAAAATGTAAAAAACTGAGTAGACTCAACTACTTTCAAAAAGTGGGCATTAATTACCATGCCCCCCCCCCCCTCTCATTTGATTTTGCGATGTTTAAACATTATCTTTTCTCAACTTACCACCAGGCCTGGCTGTAATTTTCATTATCACTATTTCTGCCTATGGTTACTGATCGCTGATAGCAGACGTACTGCCTTGGAAATCTGGCGAATAGCACCACTGGGGGTAATGTTGTGGGTGATCCAGGCTAAACCACAGTCCTCCACGCCAGCACAAGGGGCGCTACTTTGTTTCCACATAGGCGAACATGTAGGGACAGTGTTCTGAAATAATGGATAAAATATCAGGGTACTGAAAGTTTCACTGAGAAAAGGCATAGTGTTTAGACAACCTAATAATTAGGGTGACTGCATACAGTCAACACTAAATGAATACTGCAACACTAATATGGCACCAAATCAGGACTACTTGAACGTATTGATTGTTTGTGATTCCAGTTTTCCCTCAGAAAGTTAGCTGTCCCCCCATGCCAACTTGCAGTCAACAGTAAATGAATACTGCAACACTAATATGGCACCAAATCAGGACTATTTGAACGTATTGATTGTTTGTGATTCCAGTTTTCCCTCAGAAAGTTAGCTGTCCCCCCATGCCAACTTCACTTGCTCTCAAGCTATCTGAACAGGAACTAATGTCTGACGGAAGCTATGACTAATTTCTTTTATGAATGAATCTAACCGTAAATTTTTAGTGTCCCGTCTGCAGAAAATGTAATTTGTTGCAATGTTCCCAGGTATGAGGGTCGCGTACCTGCAGGTGAAGCTCGCCCTCGTCCACATCCTCAACAACTTCGAGGTGCTGCCAACACCGGAGACGCCCAGCAGTCTGCGGTACGAACCTTCCAAGTTAATTGGAACTCCAGCTGGAAAAGTGGCTCTGCGTTTCAGGAAAATTCCGGTGTGCTGACCGTCCTCCATTGCCTGCAGGCAAAGAGTCACCATAATATTTACAATTAACAGAAAGAAAAGACAGAACTGTATTTATGGCGATTGATACGACTTAACAAAGGCAATTTATTAGCTGTATATTTGTATGAGCTGCACAGCTGTGCATGTAGCTCACTAATGTACATATTTATACCAGGATGTGTTACTTTGTTGTTATGTATTAAAAGCCATTAAACTATAACTCAAATATTCTAATAAATTATTATGTTTCACATCTATTTTGGTGTTGCACTCATCCAGCTAACAGTTAACTGAAATATCTGCAGCGTTGTATAGCAAATTATAGAGAAAGAATCGGCTGACGTATTGTAACTGGATAACCTCTTTTGATGCTAGTCAGTTGTCACGATGTGCATTACTGCAAAGGGCATTTAATTCTAAAGCATTATGTCTGGGTGAAAAAAACACTAAATAAATTACTTTTTCTCTCTTAACAACATGTGGGCAGGGTGGGTTCTTCCTTGGCTCGGGTATGAGGTAGAATGAAACAGCATTTTTACATAAAATAACTTTTATTGAAAGTTTTGTACAATGGTTCCCTTACTGGATTGTTCTGGCTGGGAGAGCGGCAACTGTGTCGTTTGCGAAGCCTCTGTTGCGTGAGCGGCGGCATTTGATTACGCCTGGCGGTATACATCTCGTGTCGCTGTTTCGCCCAGTTGACTGGAGACGCGCATCGTAAGATGGCCCATTTAATTATCGAGAACGAAGTCGTGAATCGGATGGTGATACCTTGCATGTGGCGACCCAGTGTTTCTCATCTCCATGCGGCCGCGTGTGACAGTGTTGTGCGTCAGCCAGCGGAGCGGCGTGGCGGGGGAAGGCCAGTGTCCCGGACTCGAACAACGGACGCCAGCTTGCCAGTCTTCGGCTGTCAGATCTTCATCATCAGCTCACAGGTGGCTACTGATGTGAGGCCGTCTCCTTCCCATCCTCACGAGTCACCCGGGTACGTAAAAACCAGTCTTCAAATACCTTCTGTCTTCTGGCGGCGAGGCTGCTCCTTGCTATTCCATTACAGTGGTGGACTTGGTGCTTCTGTGTACGATGTAGTCTCTTCCTGCAAGACGGTCTTCAGCGCCGACTGAACTGTACTGGAACTGAAAACTACTCTGAAAACTTCTGACGGGCCCACTGTGTCTCGCGTATTTATTTACTTCAGTTCAAAAAAAAATGGCTCTGAGCACTATGGGATTCAACTGCTGTGGTCATCAGTCCCCTGGAACTTAGAACTACTTAAACCTAACTAACTTAAGGACATCACACACATCCATGCCCAAGGCAGGATTCGAACCTGCGACCGTAGCAGTCGCACGGTTCCGGACTGCGCGCCTAGAACCGCGAGGCCACCACGGCCGGCACTTCAGTTCACTGGAGATGAACGACTTCACGGTCATTCCCTCTTCTGTCACGTTGAAAAGCTTCTTGAAGAATCTTCTTGATGTCAGTCATTGGCTCTTGGAATGTAGGCGCGGGCCTTTGATCACATGTGACAATTGAGAAACACGTGAGCTGGTCGGGCGATGCCATGACGGCTGAATCGACAGCGTCCGGTATGTGGGGAGGGCGATGGCTTCTGCTGAACGTGCTGACTTCACGGTCATTGCCTCTGCTGCTCTGCCCGCTATTTGCTGGTGGTGACTCTTCTAAACTGAACTGAGTTTTTCATTTATTTTCTAATGTCTACTTTACTTCAAATCGGTTTCACTAATTTATTTACTTATCTTAAGTACCACCCAACAGTATATACGTTATATGTGTCTTGGATGTAACGTCGTACGTCGTTGTAGAAACTGTATTATATTTCTACGGACCAAGTGCATGTAATAATCTGCTGCTGATGTGATTGTGTGCATTTTCTACAACATCTGACAATGGTATGAGCTCTAATTACATGTAGATGTATCGTAAGTATGATAAGTAGGAGCGACTGAAAAATCACCAGATCAGGGATCTATGCTACTATATAAAGACAAGTCGTCGTAGTTTAACGTTGTTGCCTAAACTCTCGAAACGTCGTTGACCTATATACTTCAGATTTTTACACGTTGCTGTAACAAGTGTTCTGGCAGACACAGGCTACAAACTTTTAAGTATAGTGGAAAAATTATTTAGCAAAACGCTCGAGAATTTAATGACCGATTTGTCTCAAATTTTACTCGATACTCTAATTAACGTCCAGACGAACATATGCTACATATTTTCCATTTGGCAATCATTTCTATAATCTCCTAACCGATTTTCTTCATACGTTACTCTAAAGCACTTTCGGACGCAAAAGTCTCGCGAAGTTCTTCATCAATTTACTTCATATTTTTATACTAAACGCTAACAAACATTTGGACTCGCAAAAGGCTATATCTTTTCCAATACAACGATATGAAGATGTTTATAATAGAGAAACAATAAAAGCAAATACATCGATAAATTATTGATCAGTTTACTTCAGATTTTAAGACAAGATTCTAATAAATATTTGGTCATTTCTGTATATTTCTTTAACCCTTTATTTGGCAAATGGTGAAAATAAAAACAAAAAATTTTTTTCAGTACTTATATTTATTTATTATGCTTAAAGAAATACAATTCATACAGTTTTAGAAAGTTTTGACAAGGATGATGAAAATTATGAAATGTTGCTTAGAAGCTACATTGCCAGCAGTAGACCACATTTATATATATTACAGAAAAAAAAAGTGTTTGCCAATAACCTCAAGCAAAACGTTTCCTTTACATGAATAATTTAATTTATAAACACATTTATGCATTTCTGCTGTGTAATAGACCTGTTTAATTTTCCTTTCTAGTTCTTCTTGCAATGGAATTTTTGGAAACAGTTCCTCTTTGGAATGAAGCACAATACTAGAATGCATTTTGAAAATCCAGATGGACAATAACGACAACGACCTTTAGGACAGTATACATGCCAATGCTCCATATTATCAAATCGGATATCTTGTGTAACAGTCGGAGCTGTTGGCTTCCTCCACTTCTTTTGTGGTGGTGTTATGTCTATTGAGGGCCTTCCTACTTTCCTTTTCCCTGAAAGCATCAAACCATTGGCAATATCTGCCCTGAATGACTTCAGTGGGGTCTTCTTGTCCAGATATTCTCTTCGAAATACTAGCCAGACATTTACAACACTCAGATCTAGCATAAATCCAACTAATCGCATGTACCAACACCTAGTCTTCGTTGATACTGTGTAGAGCTCTATCAGCATACCAGCAAGATCAACTCCTCCCATATGCTTGTTGTACTGACGTACAATACTGGGACAGGGCACATCAATTATTCTTTTTCCATTGCTGTCCCATCATTTTACTGTTGAGAGTGGTCGGACACCACAAAATGAGCTTGCAAGTGTCAGGATTTTATTGTTTTGAATATCTGCCGTAAGCATATGTAATATACTAATGGCACATGTACCAACTATGGGCGATGTTGCTCACAGGCAACATTAAAGTTTTACACTATTTACGTAATTCAAAACAATATTAGATTGAAATATTTCTGCTGTAGACTCACCTCTGGGTATTACAGGAAGAAAATCTGCTAAGATTACTGCCCATTTATTGAAATCCACTCTTTGAGACCCAAAATAAGACACCTCTGTTGCTCACACGAGGAGATCTCTGTAACACCACTGCACAAACTGCCATCTCGTGTGGAAAACCTTGAACTATTACGACAACTGGCATTCGCAGTGTGTAAAGGAACGTTGCCTGCAGGCAACAATCCCAGTAAAAGAGACCGGGAAGTGTTTGTTGTCCCATAAGACCAACGTAAATTTGATGTTGCTTGAGGGCAACACTGCCAAATAAAGGGTTAAACAACAGTGTACAGCATTTCTGCCGGATGTTCGAGTCGTTCTCGCACTTTATTTCGATAGAGTAACTCGCTGTTTTCTTCAGGTGGTACCCGAGAGTGGTCCTTGGGTGGATCGAGTCCGGAATTTATGCCTGGAAAGTGCTGGGTGCTCAGTAATCAGTGCGCGCCGAGTGTTACATGGGCGACCGCTTCCACAAGGCGCTGCTCCAGTCGTTCTCTTTGGTCACTGGTGTTCCGACTGCCACCCGCGCACGGGGCATCCTCTGGGGTCGTGTTCGTCATCTGACGTGTGTCGAATCCGATCTGTAATGTTTGGCGCTCTGTCTCATGACTGTATTCCGGGTCTCAACTTCTGCTTCTTGCGATTTATCTGAAGTCCAAAAGGGCACGATCATTGTATTTCAGGTCACGATTGGAAGCGTTTCCGAAACACCTAAGTTTGTAAGTGTCTGACTCTAATATACCACGCATAGCAAAATGGCGCTCTCCAAAACCGGCAAGATGGTCCGTAAATGACAGAGATGACAGACGGCTACAGAGATATGTATAGGCGAATGGACGTGCAACTGTTGAGCAACTGACAGCCCAGAGGAACTGAGGGGATACCGACAGCGTCTTCAACGACTGTTCAGTCAGCACTGCTGGGTACTGGACCTCGCAGCAGGCGCCTCGTTCATACACGTGTGCTGACTGCCGTTCAGCGACGACGAATGATGAAATTTGCACCATCTAGGATGCATCACACTTTTTATTCCATCTGAGAGAAGGCCGTTGGCGTGTACGGCATGAAACCTCCTGAAGCAAATGCCCTGCAACTACGAATGAGCTTTGGTCTGGAGATGCCTTCATGGTATGTCCTGGCTAATTTCAGCCTTGTGATAGACACAATGGATATATCCTTGAGGAGCACTCCCACATGTAGTCTGTTTTTCCTCGGCTCAATGGAATCTGCAATGCAACGTGCCATACAGCTAGCAGTGTACTTGCGTGGTTCGAAGAACACCTGTCTGAATTTACCGTACTTACCTGGCCACCAGACTCCACAGATTTAAATCCAGTCGAGAATCGGTGGGACCAACACGTCGTGTTGTTCAACGCCATGGATCCTCAACTGAGAAACCTAGTGCAGCTGACCAAAGCGCTGAACTCAGCACGGCTCCAGAACCAACTAGACTCTCTTACGCACATACCGCACTGCAAAAGGTGGTTTGCTCAGACTTTTGACAGGAAGTCACATTATTGTGACTGGAGAGTGTATATTGCTGTCCTACATCATTGATTTCTGTTTCACCTCAAAAATCTATTCTTTTCCCATACACAAAATTTTTAGAACATCACCTTATAGCCCCGCCCTCCACACTCTAGTATCTTTTAAGAATGCCCAACTAAAGGCAACATCTCCCACATTTGGTTGGAGAATTCCTCATCGTACCACAGCTGGTGTCTAGCTGACACAGAACGCTCTCACTGGGATTCACGAAATGCAGTAAACAAAACTGAATAGAGTGGCTTACGTTACATGAGCAGAGGATAGGGATCTTTCAAATTTGTTCCCACTTCACGAACGTTCTAAGGTGTCCCTGGGATGAATATAATGCCCTCAGCAGAAGTACTGCAATCGAGATGGATCTGGTCGGAAAAGGACTAGCTATTTGCTTTGGTCGAGTCTCAAAAATGTGTGAAATCTTATGGGACTTAACTACTAAGGTCATCAGTCCCTAAGCTTACACACTACTTAACTTAAATTATCCTAAGGACAAACACACACACACACATGCCCGAGGGAGGACTCGAATCTCCGCCGGGACCAGCCGCACAGTCCCCGACTGCAGCGCCCTAGACCGCTCGGCTAATCCCGCGCGGCGGTCGAGTCTCACTGTAACTCATTATTCTCAATATTCTCTGAACCCATGCTGCATTAACTCATGGGAAACATTTGTGTGGCCTCTGGACGGGTGACCATGAACAGTGACCATCATAGCAATGTCAATCAGCTGAATACCTGCACCCTAGCTGACTCGAGACGCTAATCTTCCTAGTATTGGCAGATTTCTCAGAAGTCACTTCATGTTCTTTAAGATCCCCAGTCGGTAGAATCCTCCCAATGAGTCGCTCAGCCGCCAACTGTTCACCTTTGTGTCAGAGATTTTATACAGTCGGGTCCATGGTCGATATCCATAGGTTTGCTGGCGGACATCTACCTGCTTGCCCGACTGCACGCTGCCGTCCCACACTCCGTTAGTGGAGGCAGGGAGGGTCAGCCACACAATTGCAGTGCGCCCATATACATACAGATGGGCGACCCACTCAGCCACAGGGAGGGAGAGGGAGGGTGGGATTTAGCCAACCTGTCAAGCTGTGAATAGGCAGCCGTAGAAGGCATCTCAGCAGGGACTTTAGCCAGCAGCCACTTGGTAGCATGTGCTGGCAGGCAGACCATGCCTCGCTCACAAACTATTACACTGAGAGAAATCATTGCCCAGCACAGGCTTCTCTTATTTTTGAAGCAAACGCTCAGGCCATCCAGAATCACACAAGAAGATTTACTGTACTCGACTACTGAAGACATACCACAGGAAAAAAAATACATTAAAAGCAACTGTCGATACTGAAGTATGTTGCTGTTACGAACGGGGATGAAAGCAGAATGGGATAGAAAATTGAAGATGGGTTACATGATGATCGGTTTCGCTTTAGGAAAGCAAAGGCACCAGAGAGACAGTTTTGATATTGCAGCTGATAATAGAAGGCTTTGTCAATTTGGAAAAAGGGTTCAACAATGTAAAATGGTGCAAGATGTTCGGAATTCTGAGAAAAGTAAAGGTGCCCTATAAAGAAAGACGGGTAGTACACAATATATATAAGAATCAAAATGGACCAATAGGCGTATAAGAACAGGAAGGAAGTGCTCGGATTAAAAAGGGTGTAAGACAGGGATGTGCTCTTGTGCCCTCTGTGTTGAGTCTGTACAGCGAAGAAGCAATGGCGGATATACATATAGAATGCAAGAAACTAAATTCTGGTGCCCAACAATGGGATTAAAATTCTTGATGAAGGGATATCAACCAAAAGATTGGGTAATGACGTTGGTCCCACTGTGAAAGTGAAGGGTTACAGTATTTGTTGAATCATCAGCCAGAGTAAATCAAAGAAATATCAAAGTAATAAGAAGTAAAAGAAATTACTTTTGAATGCATTATGGGAACAGCAGTGTTCAATGTCTTGTAAATAATTACTATTAAAAACAGTCTTGATCACGATTTATTTTACAGGTGACCGGTTTCGACCACTACTGTGGTCATCTTCAGACCTACAAGGTGTATACAAAGCACTAATTAGAGGGCTACATGCATTAATGAAAATAACATAGAGTTATACGGCTATAAAACTATAAAACGTTGAATTACCAATGGGTTGGAACGCCTTTCTGTTGGAGAATCACAACTGGAGAAACCAGTGCACGTCTTACCTTATATAATGGAGGCTCCACCCACTTCTGACTGCATGATGTCATTATTAACCAATGAGTTATAAGTTGAATTACAATTTAAAATTTCTTAGTTAAAAGAACATTGTCAAGAATTAGAAATAAATATACATTAAACTTAGCTTATTTAACAGCTATTGTCAATTAAAAAGCGTTAAAAATATTTAAAATGTAGGAAAATGAACTTCAGTTTGGCAGTACATGGGTTGCCCTCTCGTGGCCTGTCAGTGAACCATTTGGAACCACTGGTTGCTATGGTGAAGTTAGACGCCGTTGCAAAGATGAAGGAGCAAGCTTTTTCCACTGAAGTTGTTGCAGAGTCGATAGTTGAACTAGTGGTTGCCATGGTGAGGACAAACGCCGATGCAAAGAAGTGGCAGCAGGCTTCTTTCCAATGAAGTTGTTGCGCCAGATGATGTATTATTGAGCAGCAACTTGTCTTTATTGAAACGAAAAGAGTAAGCTACAATAATTTGTAGCTGATATATATAACTCATGCTGCACAAATACGCTACAAAGTAGTTGACCGTATATGTGAAATATTATCTATGAAGTTAGTATGTAGATTACAAGTGCCATTTTTTTTATATGGCATTGCTATACCTCAAGTTACATACCAGTCATATATGCAAATAAAATTGAAAGAATTTAAAATTATAAAATTATTAAATTATGAGCCATTGTCAATAATAAAATAAAACGATGTGAATTGGCAGTCTAAAAGAATAAAAGCAATAATTCTAAAACAGATAAAATAATGTTTGGTAAAATACAATTACAATGTAAAGATAAAAAATTTTTCTAAAAGTCTTAATTTGAAAGACCTTTTTTTAAAACAAATACAGAAGAGTAGACATTCTAAAGCAGATCATCGAAAAGCTAAAAGAAATGTTTGTCTTTGAACTGAAGTTGTTCGTTTAAAACAGATAATGGATTATTTTTGTGAAGTGAAAAAATTTCAATTTCTTCTAAGGTATTTAGCAGTGGCCCTTTTGGCACAGTATGTAATATTTTCAAATTGCTAGAAATGCAACCCTCAGAATGATTGTATTCATCAAGATGTTGACCGAATATTGATTTGGTACGTGCTGCACCAGTAGTATGTTCTCTGAACCGTGTTAAAAAGTTTCGGCCAGTTTGGCCAATATACTGTTTCTCACAGTCATTACATATTATTTTATAAACACCTGACTTTTGGTATCTATTTGAGTCTCCAATTGTGTGTTTCAGTTTCATCTGTAGGGGGTTATTAGTTTTAAATGCTATTGCCACGCTTGTGTTCTTAAATAATTTATTTATTTTATCTGAGATAAGTCCCATGTATGTCATTTGTGTAAATCTCTTCTTGGAATTTATAACGGCATCATTTTTTTCTTGTAATTTTTTATATAACAGATCAACCTGATGAGAATTATAATTGTTAGCAACTGCTATCTGTTTTAATGTATCAATTTCCTTTTGGATTGCATCATGTTGGAGAGGTAATTTCAGTATCCTATGTATCATAGTTTTAAAAAATGCCATTTTGTATCTTAATGGATGGCATGATGTAGCATTTATTATTACGTCGGTTGATGTGGGTTTTCTATAAATAGAAATATTATGTCTTCCATTCTGTTTTGTAATTGTGAGGTCAAGGAAATTAATACTATTTTTACTTTCATGTTCTACTGTAAATACAAGTTTTGGATGTAAATTATTTAAGTGGTTAGCGAAAGCATCAATTTCTTCCTTAGAGCCGTTATATAATAGCAGTGTGTCGTCAACATATCTTTTGTAGTATATAATTTTATTTGTTATTTCTGGATTATTTTTGAAAAATTGGATTTCAACATAGTTGACGAAGATATCTGCTATAGTATTAGACCGGCAAGGGAACTTGCTGTTCCAACAGGACAATGCACGTCCGCATGTATCCCGTACCACCCAACGTGCTCTAGAAGGGGTATGTCAACTACCCTGGCCAGCAAGATCTCCGGATCTGTCCCCCATTGAGCATGTTTGGGACTGGAAGAAGCGTCGTCTCACGCGGTCTGCACGTCCAGCACGAACGCTGGTCCAACTGAGGCGCCAGGTGGAAATGGCATGGCAAGCCGTTCCACAGGACTACATCCAGCATCTCTACGATCGTCTCGGGAGAATAGCAGCCTGCATTGCTGCGAAAGGTGGATATACACTGTACTAGTGCCGACATTGTGCATGCTCTGTTGCCTGTGTCTATGTGCCTGTGGTTCTGTCAGTGTGATCATGTGATGTCCAGGAATGTGTCAATAAAGTTTCCCCTTCCTGGGACAATGAATTCACGGTGTTCTTATTTCAATTTCCAGGAGTGTATATCGCGTTGCTACGAGAAGTTTGCGATAACGGAATTTCGGATCCCAGGCTTTATTGAAATTGTTAATGTTTCCACGGAAGCCAATATCGGTACAGCCATTCTTATAAGGGAAGGCATTCTGGTGACTGAAATCGAACGACTAGAATCGTGCTCTTATTAAGAAGGGTGTAAGGTAAGACTGTAGCCTTTCGCCCCTACTCTTCAGTCTGTACATCGAGGAAGCAATGATGGAAATAAAAGGAAGGTTCAGGAGTGGACTTAAAACACAAGGTGAAAGGATATCAATGATTCGATTCGCTGATGACATTGCTATCCTGACTGAAAGTGAAGAAGAATTAAATGATCTGCTGAACGTAATGAACAGTCTAATGAGTACACAGTATGGTTTGAGAGTAAATCGGAGAAAGACGAAGGTAAGGAGAAGTAGTAGAAATGAGAACAGCGAGAAACTTAACATCAGGATTGATGGTCACGAAGTCAATGAAGTTAAGGTATTCTGCTACCTAGGCAGTAAAATAACCAATGACGGACGGAGCAAGGAGGACATCAAAAGCAGACTCGCAATGGCAAAAAAGGCATTTCTGGCCAAGAGAAGTCTACTAATATCAAATACCGGCCTTAATTTGAGGAAAAAATTTCTGAGGAATAACTTCTGGAGTACAGCATTGTATGGTAGTGAAACATGGACTGTGGGGAAAACCGGAACAGAAGAGAATCGAAGCATTTGAGATGTGGTGGTATAGACGAATGTTGAAAATTAGGTAGACGGATAAGGTAAGGAATGAGGAGGTTCTACGCAGAATCGGAGGGGAAGGGAATATGTGGAAAACACTGATGAAGGGAAGGGACAGGATGATAGGACGTCTGTTAAGACATGAGGGAATGACTTCAATGGTACTAGAGGGAGCTGTAGAGGGCAAAAACTGTAGAGGAAGACAGAGATTGGAATACGTCAAGCAAATAATTGAGGACGTAGGTTGCAAGTGCTACTCTGAGATGAAGAGGTTAGCACAGGAAAGGAATTCGTAGCGGGCCGCCTCAAACCACTCGGTAGAGTGATGACCAAATAAAAAAAAAAAAACTATCTGGCTATGGTGGAGCGATGCTAGGCATTTTGCAAACCTTAAACTTCTTGCGGGGTTGTCCATGATCAGTGAAGCAGTTTTAGTTGCACTTAATTTCTTTTTATCCAGAACGTGTGGTCAGTGGGACTGAGTGCTCTACAGAGCACAACACTACTGGCTGTTACTAAATCAGCAATTCGTCGATATGATTTCACCCTGCAAGGATTTTAATTTGACGATGCCTCTGTGCTGTGAGTAACCTATCGGACTAAATTCAGTTTATAGAAAGATTAGAGTAGCAAGGAAACAGTAGCAGAACAAACGGCATTCGAACCAATGTCATTTAGTTACAAGTAATTTATAATTACGCAAGGATTACGGTCGTCAGCCTAAATTAGCAACGCTGTACCGAATGCTGGCACTGTTGACTAGTGGTATTTATTTTTTACTGGAATTCCATTTTGCTTATATGACATGAGACAGTTGTCCACTTAAGCAAGCTATGTGACAGTGGTTTGGCGTGAATAACGAAGCCGAAATATTAACCGTTTTTGCAACAACTGTCTCTAAGTAACTTTCGCTATATGTGTCTGAAAGTAGAAAGTTAATGATAATTACAGGTAAATGACTAATAAGGTTTACATTAATAATGGTGTAGCACTACTAACTTGGACATGAGTATCTTTTATCAGTTTGATTATAGGGAAGTACTGTCACTGGAAAGGTTTTATGATAATTATATTCTCTATTTGTTTTCTCAAGGATCATTCACTTCTTTAACGCACATAGAGCACAAAGGAAACAGGTGATTCCTGAATCTTGATTAGTCTGAATAGTCGTAACCAATTACTTATTATAGCATATAAATGTTGTAAAATGACAATTTCACTTCGTTAATACTTTTACTATCCGCAGTATAGAATGTAAAGAGTGGACAAACAAGAATGAAGTGCTCGGATTAAACAAGGTGGAAGATGGGTATGTAGTCTCTCCCCCATACTGTTCAATCGGTACATCGAAGAAGCAATGATGGAAATAAAAGAAAGGTTCATGGGTGGAATTAAAATTCAAGTGAAAGTATCATTGATATGATTCGCTGATGACATTGATATCCCAAGAGAAAGTGGAGAAGAATTAGTTGATCTGTCGAACGGAATAAGTAAATCGAATAAAGACCAAAGTAATGAGAAGGGTCAGAAATGAGAACAACGAGAAGCTTAACATCAGGATTGATGGTCACGAAGTAGATGAAGTTTTCTGCTACAACTAGGCAGCAAAATAATTAAAGACAGATTGAGCAAGGACAACAACAAATGCAGAATAGCAATGGCAAAAAGGTCATACCTGGCCAAGAGAGATCTACTGGTATCAAACATAGGCCTTAATTTGAGGAATGGACGTTCGGAGAAGAGCATTGAATGGTAGTGGAACATGGACTGCGGGAAAACAGGAACAGAAGTGAATTGAAGCATTCGAAACGTGGTCCTACCGACGAATGTGGAAAATTAGGTGGACTGATACGGAATGGAATGAGAATGTTCTGCGTAGAATCGGATAGGAAAGAAATATGTGGAAAAAACTCTCTAGTAGAGGGGACAGCATGATAGGACACCTGCTAAGATATCGGTAAATGATTTCCATGCTACTAGAAGGAGCCGTAGAGGGCAAAACCTGTAGAGGAAGACAGAAATTGGAATAAATCCAGCAAATATTTGATAGTAGGTTGCATGGGTTATTCTGAGATGAGGTTGGCACAGGAGAGGAATTCGTGGAGGACTGCATCAAACCAGTCTGTAGGCTTATGACTCAAAAATACAAAACCGGGTCAACAGCTAGCAAGGGGACACAGACATAAATCTATCAGGAGATTTCGATCACGGGTTGATTAGTTTTGCCAAGACACAAAAAAAAACCCTCCGTTAACTTCCAACAGTTGAAATATAAATTTTACTACAGACGTTTACAGTAACTGTTCCTTAAACTGACCTTTCAACGTAACTAGTCTGTACCAGTCTGATTGTGTACAGTTTTATGCTAATAGTTTAAATGCTGTACTAACGTGTCAAACAGAGGGACATTTAAGCAAAACATTTTAGAGCATTTCCTAGCAGTTGCGCTTTGCTGAAACTTTAAGTTTCCTGTTGTGAAAAACACGTAGAGTACTCCATAAACAAGGCTTACTGAATAATTATGAAATTGACTATTCGACAAATTTTATTAAATATAGTTGAAGAACTCAATTACATTTCAGTTCAGTGAAATAGTATCTTTGGAAACATTGCGGCAACTGGGAACTGATACATTTTAGGTAAATGGCAAGGGATTATAATAGGTCTTCGGCACAAAGTTTAAACAAAATTGCATTATTATTTGGATAAGAAACGAAATAACTGGTCCATGCTACTATACATTATTCAGCTGATTACTTGAGACGAAGATGGTGACTGTCGCGATTGCCTGTTGGTACTCAAAAAGGCGGCATGCGTATCCATGGCTGATGCTGTGTAACAACCTCTGAAAATTCATTTCTTAGCGTAGAATTTTAGTAGTACAGAGCTAACTAATGTGTGACATGCTAGCCAACGACTAACGCTAGCCACAAAGGGGACTTGTAGTTCGATAGCCGAATTCACCTTTTCTATTCCCGCCCTGCCAATTTCTTTGCAGAGGGACTTCCTTCCATGTTTTAACGGCTATAAGCGTAAGTACCCTATGCATGAGCCAGTATCACAAGTAAAGTTTTAACATTTCCATTCTTCTACAGGACATTTTGTTTAAAATTTGAGCAAAAGATTAATTACGTTGTCTATCTATATCCGAATCCCGCTCCAGCTACTGCCGGGTCTGGATGCTGACGAGTCGTCTCCATTTGGCTCGGTCCTCCCACCACTTTTCTTCCCCCACTTGCTGCCAGGTCACACCTCTCCTTTCAACAGATATTCTCACTCCCATTTTCCACCGTGTTCTTGGGCGCCCTCTAGGTCTTTTCTCATCCATCTTTAGTTCTTCCATAATTTTGGGGAGTCTCTACCCATGCATCCTCTTAACATGCCCATACCATCTTAATCTCTTTCTTTCAATTTCTTCTCTCATACTTTTTTGTTTGAGGTCCTTTCTAATCTCTACATTCCTTACTCTGTCCATTTTTCCCTTAACTGCTCTGAGAAATTTCATTTCCCCTGCTTGCAGTCTGCTCCAGTCCCTTTCTGTCATTGTCCATGTTTCTCCTCCATAGGTGACAATAGGGATGTAATAATTCTTATACATAAGGAGTTTTGCTCTTTCTGAAACTTCATTGTTCCAAATCAGATGTTTTATTGTTTGGTAGAAATTGCCTCCCTTCTGTAAGCTCCTATTAATTTCGTTAGTTATTCTTCCATCCCTAGATATTTCACTCCATAAATAAGTGAAACTTTCTACCACTTTGAGGGGTTCTCCATTCAAGGTAATATTTCCGTTGATTCCTTTCTCCCTTCCAAATACCATTACTTCACTCTTATCTTTATTTATTTTTAATCCATATCTTTTCATTATTTCCTTCCACGCATCAAGCTGTAACTGTACATCTACCTCTCTATCACCCAATATTACCATATCATCTGCAAAAATCATCTTTTTGTCTTTTTCTTTTACTATATCTTTAACTGCCCTATTCATTCCCTCCATCACAACATTAAAAAGCGCAGGAGATAGAAGACTTACTTGTCTTATTCCGAAGTATTCAGAGTTCCCCAACAGTGTTCTAATTCTACAATTGTGGCCTCTGTACATTGTCTTTATAACATTAATGTATCCATCTTCTATATCTATCTTCTTCAGCTCTTCCCAGAGTCTTTCCCTGCCAACTGAGTCATATGCCTTTTCTACGGCTATAAAAACCATTATCACCCTTTTGTTATACTCCCAACTTTTTTCCATCAGTTGACGGATAGAAAACATTAGGTCGATCGTACTCCTTCCTTTCCTAAACCCATGCTGTTCTCCACTCAGCTCCTTTTCTATCTTTTCACTTATTCGATTTAGTAAAATTCTTTCAAAAATCTTGGCTGTATGACTCATGAGGGTTATTCCTCTGTAGTTTTTACAAAGTCTTTTATTGCCTTTCTTGAAGATGGGAACAATGTCTCCTGTTCTCCAGTCGTCAGGTATTTTACTATTTCTCCACACGCTTGATAGTACTCTATACAGCCACTGCATTCCCACTGGACCTGCTGCTCTTATCATGTCCACGGATACTTCATCAGGTCCTGGGGCTTTCCCCCCATTCATCTTCTTCGCAGCTTTTTCCATTTCTTCCCGTGTAATTTGTCCTAATTCTGCTTTCCAACTTCTCTAAATTTTTTCATTATTTGTTGTTTCCTCATGTACCTGATCCTCAGCGATTAACAGCTTCTTAAAATGTTCTTTCCAGAGATCTTTTATATTCCCTGGATCTTCAATAATGGTACCGTCCTCTGTTTCCATCTTTACTGGTACTTCAGAAGCCTTCCTTTTATTTTTCATCATTTTATAGAACATTTTCTTATTGCTCTTCACATCTTCTTCAAGTTTTTTTTGTAAACTCTTCCCATGCCTTTTTCTTTGCTGTTTCCACTATTTCTTTGCACTTCTTCTTTTCCTCTGTATATCTTTTATGGTCTTCATCATTTTTAGTTTTCCACCATTTTCTACATGCTCCATTTTTTCTTCTAACTGCTTGGATTGTGGTATCATCCCACCAACTTGTCTGTCTTATTTTTTCCTTTCCAGATGTTCTGCCATATACTTTTTGTGCTGCTTCGACTAAAGTGTCTTTGAATAAACTCCATTCTTTTTCTACATCGCAGAAAACTTCTTTTGGAAATTTTTGTGTTATTAATTCCCTGTACTTCTCAGAACATTCGCTCTCCTTCAATTTCCAGTCCCGTATCCTCATCACTTTCTTCTGTTTTCTATTTTTCACACACTGATTCATTTTCCATTGGCCCACCAGTAATCTATGGTCTCCATCTGCACTCACACTTGCAATTACCTTCACATTCGTTACTCTCTCTCCCCATTCCCTATCTACTAGAATATAATCAATTACACTCTTCGTTCTTCCATCCCAACTGTATCTGGTGATAACATGACTTTCTCTCTTCATAAACCAGCTGTTTGCTATTTTCATTCCATTCCTCTGGCACAAATCCAGGAGTCTTTCCTCTTCTTCATTTCTGCCTCCATATCCAAAAAATCCCAATACTTGCTCAAATTACGTTGTCATACAGGCACATATAACGAATAAGCCATTTACATAGATGTTACATCAAAGAAATGGTTATGCAGATGTCACGTTAACTAAAAGGATATAAATAAGCAATGTGAGGTAATTGTAGATAATTTCGACATTATGTGTTACAAGGTGACCTTCGTTCGATGCACGGCTGGTTCAGAGATGTTATGTGCTCGGAGTCTGGATGATATGTTGCACTCACCATCAGCATTACACAAGTCGCTGAAGTGGTGTCGGATAAAGATACTTTTACCCCGTGGACGAATAACACCACATAGGGTCTCCCAGACAAAAAGTCCATGCCATTATTTCATTCTTTCTCTTCTCCAGACTGTACGACCTACAATCACTGTGTATTCAGGTGTTGCTATGTTTCACGCGGTTAACGTGTTAGGATGACTAACTTATCTGAACCCTAATTATTTTACTGAAAACTTTGACTAATTAATCAGTGCTATCTGAATCTCATTTATAGTTAAATTTCGTTCTTTTCGTGTGTGTTTATCCCCAGCAAAAGCAACCCATTATCCATACCAGCCATTACGATAGGTGGGGGGCGAGGGGGGGGGGGGGTAAGAGGAAAGAAACTAAACTCGTTATGGCTGTTGACTTATATTAATAACATACTTGTTTAAAGAGTTTATGAGTGTAAATATTGTCCAAAAACTGAAGGTAACTTTTAACAGACTGTTAGTAATATCAACACATTATCTTTATCAATAAGCTGTGGGAACTTCATGACCACCAGCAAAACTTTAAAAAGGCCTGATACTTTCAATGTAGATGACTTTTATTCACAATATAATTTTTAAAAATTTAATTATGTATAAATAGGCTCCTGAACCAAAAAATATTGAATATGACATTGTTCGCTGAAATTGGCATCTACATCTACTACTAAAACAAAAATTTTGGGGTCAATTTTAACTGAAAAATTTGAAATATATATGGAATCAGATAGATGAACTCATTAAAAACGGTAATTTATGTTTTTAAGAATTTTACAGTACCAAGAAACTGATTAGATTACAATATTTTCAAACGGTGGGCATTGAGTACACCTCCCCCCTTCCCCTTAGTATTGTGGGGGCTAATTAAATTTTGTGTTTACCTCATTATTTGACTTGTACACCATGAGAATGATTATAATGAACTTCGACTCACTTGGACCAATAATTTAGTTCTGCGGTTAGGGCCTCCCTTTTCCATGCAGTGTCTGATTAATAATTTCGTGAATCACAACACCCAGACCTCATTTAGTAGGGCCACTTAAATCTGCGGTGCACACTCCGTAATATGGTATCTGAGTTCATTGGGGAGAGATGTACCTCCTAGTTGTCCAGCAGTAAAATCTCGCCAAAACAACAATGACATCTGCTCTATCAAAAAACCTTCTCCTCAGAACAGCTCTTTTGACGTCACACGCTATTACCCCAATTCTGCGTTCCTCTGCCTATGCAGTTAGCCTCGCACCTCTGAGCTTGAGAAGTAAACCAAGAGCCCCCATGAGGCTATACTTCATTTCCTGTAGGCCACGCTTTCTGCAACCAGTAGTTGGCTATCTTCAAAGGAAGTCCGCAGAACGTGGAAAGGCCCCCGCATCTCCTGCACTAACCTCCGACCGGACACTGGAATGTGCATCGCACACGGGACGCATGTTTTGGCCCCCATTCAGAGAACTGACCATCCGTGTGGCGGATTCTTAGCCCCATCCGGTCCATTTAGCCGTCTTGTTCACCACTTTCCGTTTCATATCTAACGTGCTGTTCACTGGCACAAGCATCAGAAACTTTGCAACCCAGTCAGCCCCTCACCTTGTTACACCTCCGTTCCTCGCGCAGATGGCACTCGCCATCCACGTGATTTTCCCATTCTGTTTTGTCTCAGTGGGCTCGACTGAATTCGGTTCATTTTCAGTACCTCTCCGTTAAGTCTCAATAACTAGCTATACTACAGCGATTATTTACGGGTCGTCGGCACAAACGCATATGATGATATCGACCTGTATCGTTACCTTGATCATAGTCGGCGTCCCCAGGCGTACTTCTTTCGTTTCTCGACTACCACAACGGCCGTTACGTTACCATGATAACTGCGTCCTTTTTCGGTACACATTTCTAAGATATCACGGCAGCTATCTCAAACTTCACCTTGTCTAGGCAACAGCTTCGTTTTAAATTCCTACCGGAGGGCACTGCCAATAAATATACACGGCGTGTATATACACTACTGCCCCTTAAGATTGCTACACCATGAACATGACCTGTTACAGACGGGAAATTTAACCGACAGGAAGACGATGCTGTGATATGCAATTGATTAGCTTTTCACAGCATTCACACAAGGTTGGCGCCTGTGGCGACAGCTACAACGTGCTGACACGAGGAAAGTTTCCAACCGATTTCTCATACACAAACAGCAGTTGACCGGCGCTGCCTGATGAAACGTTGTTGTGATGCCTCGTATTTTCGACTTTGATAAAGGTCGGATCGTAGCCTATCGCAATTGCGTTTAATCGTATCGCGACATTGCTGTTCGCTTTGGTCCGGATCCAGTGACTGTTAACAGAAAATGGAATCGTTAGGTTCAGGAGGGTAATACGCAACGCTGTGATGGATCCCAACGGCCTCGTATCACCAGCAGTCGAGATGACAGGCATCTTATCCGCATGGCTGTAACGGATCGTGCAGCCACATCTCGATCCCGGAGTCAAAAGATGGGGACGTTTGCAAGACAACAACCATCTGCACGAACAGTTCGACGACGTTTGCAGCAGCATGGACTATCAGCTCGGAGACCATGGCTGCGGTTACCCTTGACGCTGGATCATAGACAGGTTCTGTTTACAGCATCATGATGGTCGCATCCGTGATTGGCGACATCGCGGTGAACGCACATTGGAAGCGTGTATTCGTCATCGCCATACTGGCGTATCAACCGGTGTGATGGTATGGGGTGCCATTGGTTACCCGTCTCGGTCACCTCTTGTTCGCAATGAACGTCAAAGGTCAGAACACCAAGCACAGAGTTTTGATGAAGGTCCTGAAAGTGATATACGTTACTCAGAGACCAAGAATCGCGTAAAAGAATGTGGTCATGATGTGGAACTGAACAAGTACTTTCAGAAAATAATGAATATGAAACACATTTACGAAAGGATGGAATAGCTAAATGGAGAAAAATAAATATCCTACCAATGTCAGCATAAGATCTTGTCATATTATTACGTATTTACCTGGACCGAGAAATGAAGCTCATATAATGAAGAAATAGATATTGCAAAGTTTCTTTAGGTGAAAATATAATATCCATCAGTGGAACGTAAGCAAATATTTACATCAATGAAGTTCGTAGCAACGTTTCTAAGGAAAGAAATCCTAAAGAAATAGATGTTACAGAGATCTGAGCTTTCATTGGTTTACAGTATCTTTTTGAATCTCTCAGACGTTCTAGAAAGAAAGAGATTATCAAATTTCTGAGGTAAGTCAAAGGGCAACGCATTTGAATCATGCTACTTATGCATGAGTGAAAAGCGATTCAGGCTGTGCTTGAGCAGTCTGAGGTTCGATTCTATCCTTGATAGAGGTGTTTGCAGAGAGAATAACAAGTTGGGTGCTACCAGAGAGGTACTCGAACTCTTTACGAACTGTCGCCAAAACTATTTATCATCTAGTGTATATACTAATGTATTTTTGTATGAAGTATATTACGTTTAGATTTTAGTAAAATACTGCTAAAATTATTCATGTATACCTTTCAAAGAGTCCAAATACACTGTTTACATTGTGGATGACACCTATCTCCAGCGAGAGTGATAGTGTCAGGGATTATTGCGCATGTAGCGGAGGATTCATAAAAGGAAGAAATGGTAGTTACATAGAGTAAAATACTCTCAGTCACATTAAGAAATACGGTTACCAGTTCTGCGTGCTGCTTGCTATTGAAGCAATGAAACTTCGTTGCTGAACAGATTTTCACGTGACAGAAAATATGACGTAAAACAAACTGCAAAGGTAATCATTGCGATGAGGAGTTTGAGTTGTAGATACAGAGAGGAACTTGAAAATAAGATGTAGATGCTGATAAAAGCCACATTTTGATGATAAAGCAAATAGAAATTGAGTATGTCATTGTTATGTGAGCGTTTGCACAAGTACACGTTATCTTTTATCTAAAACCTACGTGCAAAGATTAGAATGTGCAAGAGACGATGACTTTGAGAGCGCAATTGGTGGTGAATTATCATCAAACATTCACCTTTGGACTTCACCTGTATAGTGTATGTGGATTAATCATTCGTTATTTCAGTTTTGGCCATTGGAGCTAGCATGTATTTCTTGCAAGAAAATGTAACGACAGTAAACATGAATTGTACCTGTATGTTATATTCGATGACTTCTTGTTATTGTCTACTAACGTTCTACAACTTTTTCATCCGAAGTGCACGAAACGGAATTAAGTTTAATATTATGAGTAGCTCCCAGCTGTTATGTTTGCCTTATCCTTCACACTGAGGTGATATAGTGGTAGTTTTCATTCGCTAATGAGTACATTTATGCACGTTGCTCCCTGCACATAACATCAAAATTAGCACTCCAACAATCAGAGCTTTATTTACGATCTATAGATACAGAGGCTAAAACTGTGGGTAATTTTGTTACAAATGAAACGGAAAAGTGCATATTGAAACAATTTTTAAATGAAAAGCATGTACTCAACATTTAAAGTTTATTAATTAATTTCAAAACCATTACATAAATAATTAACGATTAATGTAATGAAGTCATGATACTAAAAATGATAAAAGCACTGAAATAATTAAGCTACTGAACTCAGTGTGTTATTGTGGCTATGAATAACTATATTATGGATTAAAAAAGTAACAAGTAGTTGAAACTAATACTTATGAAAAAATGGCACTTTAATTTTAAAATTATAGTGTACAAATTACCAATAAAGTTTGTTGGGAAGTTAAAATATATTAAAAAACTTGTAACAATGAACCTAACTTTGACTTTCCCATGTTGATAAATGAGAAGAAACGATCTGTTTTACTTGGTAAAGAACTTTTAATAACCAACATCACATGGATACTTCTTTATTTCCGACAACCTGTTTCGACAGACATTGATGTCAGCTTCTAGTCTTCAAATATTTTTATTACGAAACATGTTCATTGTGAGAGAAAGCCTCTTGACAAGTTCTCATATTCGTGTATAAAAAATAGCGCATTGTACAAAACTTTGTCAGAAATAAAACATTTACTATCAAAAAGCACCTTGTGTATTTGGCCATGTCCGTATATGTAACGCTCTCAAATGACTGTTAAGTCTTAAAAATTTAAGTCTCAATAACCATCTTCACACGACATTTCAAAAACTGCCTGTGCAAACTATGTAGCTGGTTAGTAAACCAGCACTATCGTGCTCTAAAACCTCAATTTTAATCAGAGTACACAGCTGTTTGGGAACAGTCACTTTTCTGTTTCATAGGTTATCCCAGTGCAGAGATTCAGAGTCAGTGAAGAGCGGTCGTATATGTCACTTACTCAATGCCACAGCGGTGCCTAAGAAAGATAATTCACATCTGAGAAGACGAATTTCTGAATTTTCTGCATGGGACGACTTTCTTGAACTCACAACGATAAATTGGTGACCTAATATCACACATCATATTTCAAGAGAATATCAAAAGATTTTAGCACGATAATTCTGTGTCACCCAGAAACTAACTCGTTGCTTATAGATTTGCCAATCTGCGTTGGTGTCATATCTAGTTTGTACTTGTGACAGTAAGACTGCGTTTCTGGAATCGGAAGTGAGATTGTGAATGCCAATAGCCAGAATACAGAAAATATCAGTTTATGAGTTTCTATTTTTTAAATAGACATAGAGGCTGTGGCAGATGCATCAGATGCAAGCGTAACATCATAAATTAATAACTACGTAAAGTATTTTAGGTTTCCAGTCTCAACCATATTATAAACTGAGAAAGTCATTGACCAGATACCATGAAGTTTTGTGGAGCATGTTCAGTGGTTTAACTGAAGAACATTGTCATAGAAGCTACCCGTAAAATGGAGGAACAGAAGGGAACCGACAGCAACACAGCAATTATTACGAAATGTTAAAACTACAGAGAAATTCCATTTAAGTACTAATAATGAAAAGTTACTTATAACTGAAGTGAACAGTGCAAAGGAATAATGCACTGAATCCGAAAAGAAAACATACTGAGAAAGCATAAAGCAACGAAATTATACTTTGTAAAAAAGGAACACAATGAAAAAATTTTAGTAAGTTTTCTTAAGCAGTATGAAGTTTCTGCCTATAATAATTACAAAACTATCGGTGCTGATTCCAAAGCTATCAGTGTGTAACACATTGAGACTGAAAAAAGAGTTAGAGGCTCACCTTATAGGGTGCAGGGCACGTTCTCCAAGTGTTAGCTTACAGCTGCTGCAGTTTGCTCTTAACCTATGGACTGGTGGTTTCATATTAATGGGAAGCTTCTTCTGAGTCATTGTAGAATGTCGTATATGGCACTGCACGTCATACCAACATCTAAATAATTCCTTCTGTGTGACTGAAAAATAATCGATGCCTCTCGGCTATCATAATAATTATGTGAGACTTATAGGAGGGGGGGGGGGTTAATTCTTGGAACAGAAATGTTAAGTGGTAACTGGCTACATAAAATAGAGTACATTGTGTTGAAGAGCTCTGTGAAACAAGGACCATGTTGCTTGGAGTGGAATTTACACACAGAAAACCACAGCAACATCAGGAAATAGAAACAGGGCGGTGCAGATGGGCATTTGGTGGTGGGATGTTTAGAAATTATCGACATGTTATCGGTTCATTAAGCCAAACCACGAAGTGCTTTAGTAGTGGCTGTGTTCAATCCGATTATAACCCAAAATTAATTTCTCCCAGTGCAATAAATACTGAACAGAGAGATAAAAGCGTCGACACTTCTGTACCTCACACAACACAGATCGATCGTAAGCTAGTTGTCCAGGTGAATATGTGTTCACTACTCTCTTCTGTAGGCCAGGGATTCCCATACAGTGGCACGCAAAAACGTTTCAGGTGGTATGTGTAGAAGTAAACAAAGCGCGTACTGACATAAGTAAGATTATTCTTTTCCGTTACGGTACTTTATTTTTGAAGATGAATGATAGTGCAAAACTGACGATTGAGAGTAGCATTTGTTTAACCTTACAGAAAATCGATTTACCGCGGAATGTTTCGTTCGGACTGTACGCAGACAGCAGGGTCGGACTGTACGGCCTCCACCCGTCTCCTGCCTTGGGCGAGAATGATTTTCACGTTAGTGATATTTTGATCGGGTCTTGTCGATGGTTATGCCAAAGTTTTCGTGCAGCTGCGAACATATGCTGCGTACCAATGTGTGCCGTTGCAGAACTTGTTACTCGATGCAGATGAGCGGTTTACTGATTTTATTGTGTGACTTACAAATGATTGTGCTTAAATCAACCATAAAGCGTTTTTTAACCCAGGAAGCTTCGTCTACCTGCAAGGATGCAGTTAGAAAAGATAAACAGACCACTAACCATAAGCTTGATGAGAGCTACTTACAATTTGACTCTACAGTAAAGGCCATTACAGAAACCACTGATAACCTAATCTCCAATGTGTTGTATGCTTATGCATAGAAGCACTTTCAATGAAATTGTGAAACGTTCTTTACTAAAACGTCGACGAAGTTCTAACCACTCTGAAAAAATAAAACTAAATCCGTGGTAAAGTTCGTTAATAGTGGAACCAGCTTAGTAAAGCCCTCATACGTGGCTAGTTTTATAACGGCAAACAAACGAAAATTTCACACAACTGCTGAGTCTCTCTATGTGCTCACAGGTACATACGTAGTCTATGCAGTTTTGGGGGGTGGGGGGGTGGGAAGGGGTTAGGGGGAGCGGCCAATAATCCGACAATATTCGAACAAAGAGAGCTGAAGATTGTCTTCCAATATCGAAGAAATGTTGTTACTATAACTGCGTGAGGGCAGTTATTTCCCTCTTCAAACAGACAGGAGTACGGGTGTCAGAAACATGGCACAGTTCAGTGGCATAGCTTGCAAAAGAAGGAAAAATCATTTGGAATAAAATGAATATTTGTTGATTAGGTATAGGTTACATAGGTAAGTAGTTATTTGCCAATTAATGCTCCTAGGAGCCAAGTTAGGCGAACAATTCATATATATACTTGTCTCGCTTATTTCGGCATCCTTACTTATTAAATCGTCCATAGCCTAAGACGACTTCAGTTTTTCGAGATGTTCTACCTCCATCCCCGACTTTTTTCTGCCTCTATAGACTGCACTGACAAGTCTGAGCCGTTCTTGGCCCTTAGAAGTCCTAAGACAGTTTTTAATCAGTTTTCATTCCGAAAACCTCCTTTCGGCTCGTTACAGAAAGGGTCAAAAGTAGGAAGCATGCTATTATTACCTCCTGGAAACTGGATGCAAGGCTACTGAATATAATCAGTAATAATTTCGTATGTTCCCTAATGGAATGGATTTTCTGAATTTCTATTTTTATGCATACTTCCAAAAAAAATAATTGCTCGTTCAAATCTAATGATATGTCTCTACTGTATTTAGCAGTCAGTTTTCCTACTTCTTATTTCATTTCAAAATAATAAGTGTTACTTCGATTGTGAAGCTTCAGTGTATTTATAAGTTTGCACAGGCTTTGAAATCTTTGTTTAGTTTGAGAAATTAATAGAACGAAACAGCAATAGTAACACACTGACTTTGAAGTACGATCTCGGGTCTGAAGTTCTTTCATATTCTGATAAGCCATCAAAATATCACTTCGTCATTTTCCGTCTTTTATTTTTAAAAACAGTTGTTACCTCCAACTCTTTTGCTCGGTCTCTACACTGGGTTTGCAAACCATGGAATGAGTTTTGAATTCTCATTTAGCTCAGCCTATTCAAAACATTACTTCGTAAAATACTAGCTTCCTGTAAGTCATTATTTTCAATGTGTGAAGCCCTAGAAACTTGATTAATAAACTTAAAATGATGAATTAAAAAGTGCGACAAGCACTATAGAATCGCTGTTCTCTAAAATATTAATTATACTTTTATATTCGTCACGCTCGTCTTTTTTTAGTGGAAATGAAATTTATCTTTTACAAAGATTTCATTATTGATCAATAATTTTTCTTTAGAGCCGTTAAAGTGTAGTGTCTTGAAGACCATCAAGTGGGGCATACCTTTTTAAGAGTAATTTTATATTTTAAATACTTATCGTTACTCAGCATTTTATACTATTGCCAAGAAATGTATATTTTTTCAAATTATCGAAAAAAATCGACACTTCTGGAACAAGTTTCGCAGCATCGTTTAAAATTAAGTTTAATTCGTGTGCCGCATAATAAATATAATCGGCATTTGATGCATATTCTTTTGTAATGGATTGTAATCCTACATACGCACCCGACGTAACGTTTGCTCCATCTTAACGCTGCCCTCTTCATTTTGACAAATCAATTCCATATTCTTTCATAGTATTAAAAATTTCGGCTTGAAGTCCTTCTCCACTATAATCAGCTACTGATACAAATACCATAAAGGACTCGCAATTTTTATCATTTTCTGCTATCGAGACGTGTCGATAAACTACAAAAAGTTGCTCAGTTTTTGATGGGTAACTAAAATAATCGCCAGAAATGTAGATTTTTTAATTTATAAAATAGTATTTTTTCTAACTCATTTTGAATCGTAAGGCTTAAGTAGTTTCTTTCACCTTTTGGCTTTAAATAAATTTCTTTTTAAATAGGATCATAATTCGATAGGAAACGTATACTTGACATGAAGTTTCCAGATTCGGAACTATGTCCTTTTAAAGGTAAACTGTATGAATCTAAAGTAATTATGATATTAATAACACGATGCAATACATCTCACCATAAAGTAATGTTACTGTTGATTTCACTTCACTGTAAAGTATCCGTGGTATTACCTTGTTACCATTTATTTAAAGATAGAGCGTTAATATGCTGCTGTGAGCTTTCATTGTTAGATGTACATTGTCTAACAATGCTTCTAACTGAAACACCGTTAAACAATTCTTTAATTTTTATAATTAACCTTTAATCCATGTCCGGCGAACCCAAATTTTTTCACGGGGCTCCTTGATAATGTGCAACGTTAAATCGGGCTGTGCAGTCTTAAGATCGCTGCGGTGTGGGGTTTGCGAAGTGCAGAAGGTGGATGAACAACGGTACGGTGGGTACACACCTACCCACACACCACTTTACAGGCGTGCTTCATGACTGCTATGGTGGAGTTTCGACAAGTGATATTTCGTTGCAGCACTTTCTTTGCAGAGTCATTGATATTGATACGTTGTACATTTTTCTACCAAAGAATGTGACATTAAAGTAAGCCGGTTCTGACACAGAAACTTCATGAGTGAGAACAAACTGACATTTGAAATACGGTACTTCTAAATCTTATACAATCCTGTTACGTGACCTTAAGGCGTTGAAAAAGTAATAGATACTGCGACAGGAAAACGTTTTCACCCATCTAGTAATACCATAAATTCAACTGCCCGCTCACCAAAGCAATAATTCCAACAATAAAATATACACGACGTAACTGATGCTGCAGCGCAACTGAAATTGACTGATGTTTCAGAGCCGCACGAAAACCTCTAAACATCACCGGCGGGATTCCTTCAGAACATAGGAGGATCGTGAAAATGTGAACAAAATAGTGGAGTACAGGTCTTAATTTGGGCCTGAACACGCCGGAACGGCGTTTCGGTGCCTCCCAGGGAAGATTTTTTTGGAACCAAGTGGACCAAGTCCGCACTGGAGATTGAAAGTAATGCGCTTATTTTAAAACTTAATGTAAAATAGAATTTGCCGCTGCGCATGCACCGGTGAACGTATAACACTACTGTATGCTACTGCTATACCATCACTTTAATGTAGGAGGCAGGTCGTGAAATAAAACTATCTAGTTAAAGCAATTATGGTATAAAGCAACAGAGCAGTGTTACCCTCTGAGAGGAAGTTTGTTACGTTGATCGTGTTGTACCTAACGGGGTGGCTTATCGGAAATGAAAGTCAGAGTTACGTAAATATTTGAACAGTACAAACAGTATTTTACCTATCTACACTGTTCAAAGAACAAGGAAAACGGTGGCCAGCCAAATTAGGAAAGAGGATGAATGACATTCTTGTTCAAGAAATTAAGTATGAGTAACCTTAACGGACAAACACAACCCATATTTTGCCACACGCGAGTGCAATGAACTCTGACACCTGCATATGTTCACGGTTAAGATGGGAAGCTAACAGAGTAGAACAAACTATTTGCATAAATATAGCAGATAACGAAATACACTATTACTTTCAGGGCTTATTCTAACTAAATGGTCTTTATAATATTACTATTAATATTCACTGCAGAATTTTTAATTGGACATAGGTTCAGTATTATTGTTCAAATTTTTCCCTAGTAGACATAAAATTATAAATGTAGTTGACAGCAGAATTATCAACTGGTCAAAGGTTAAATATCTCTCAACTAAATACTATTCTATTTAGAATGAAAGTTAAATGGAATTCACTAACAGGTTACTTCTCACTGTCTTTTGAATAAAGAAATTATTGTTTTCATAAATAGTGGTAAAGGATAACCTGTGGATCTTATTACACTATTAATATGCACTTTCAGTACCCAAAAGAAACAAGTGCTTAACAAGCATCCAACTTTTCACAACTGAAATTCACGACTTTTACTGCAGTGAGACACAATGTTGACAAATTTACAAGAAACTGACTCACCTTTTAAAATTTACTACAAGCAGCACTATGATCATTAACTAAGCAAAACTTTATAAGCATCACTTTGAAGAACTTTTAATCTTTAAAACAAACAGCAAATTGTCCTTATTACCACAGTCTTCTACATTCGTGTACATGACTAAATAGGTGACTTTGAAACTCAAAAAAAACTTTAAATTGGTCTGTTTCCATTGCTGGGAGGCTTTCACAAGACTACATTTACTACCTCCCACAATTTCACTAAATGCACAGTAAATCTGAATACTCTCTTCTTACCAACGATCAAACAACATTATTTGATTAAATAATCGGCTTTGAGGCTTTCATTTTTTTTTCAAACTAGGACACTCGGTAATCATAGTTCAAATGGAGAGGAACCTGAGACGTGTTGTGATAGGGAAAAAATCAAGGCAGGTACATGAATTCAGTTACCTTATATTTGTGCACACTAAAACATCCAATAAGCTAATCCTTCACTGTGCATTACTATAGTGCTCCATTATAATGATTGCGCAATGTGGTGGGAGCTGCATATTGGTAGGTGGATTTGCACGCAGAATTGCTGGACTCTGTCCCTTCTTGGTGGCGATGATAGATACCAATTCCAGAATAGTTCCAGCTATTTATCCATCCATCCGAGGCATTGGTAAGCGGCAGGGAAAGCCTCTCTCGGAACCAGCACAATACACAACTTTTACATGGGCAGTATACAGTTTGGTAGCTCGTCCCCGACTGACTCTTGTTCCACCTTTTCTGCCTAGGCCAACCACAACTTGCGTGCGCTACTAAGTTCCGTTCCCGTGGGGACCCCACTACCTCTTACACAACAACATAACTAAGAATTCTAAGTGAAGGTCAGCAGTTTACATAACAGCAAACAATCATTTTAAACAAAACATATCATTTGCACATATAGGTAGTTGTAAACAAAATTATTTAAACAAATTTCAAATATATACAGTAAGTTTTGTATCCCTCCAATTGGGACAAAGAATTTAAATAACAGATACACTACATTACATAGAATCAAATCATGACATCAAAGTTGTTACCAAGAAAGAATTATACATTTTTGTGATATCGATTCAAACACATTTACATAAGCTCAATGTTATAACATTAAACCAAAACAAAAGGCAAAATAAATCAATAGAGCATTAGAGCTTTGGTGTTATTTTATTTTATTTTTTGTTTATTTTTGTTGTGTAATTGATCAGATGCATTCTGCGCCCCGCTGGTAATATGTTGAGTCACTTCTTCTCGAAATTGATGTGTTCCGTTCAATTGTTCAGAAATGTTCATTGGTTCAAAACATTCTGTCACGCTAACCACTCAGCTACCGGGGGCGGACTCACCTGTCAGTTGTGGAACATGCTGTTTCTCGATTTCAGAATGTGGCAGAAAACGGTGGACAACATATTGAACATGTCTTGCGGTCAGTCTAACGATAGAAACCGACGTAATTTTGATTTTCATGCGGATTTTCGGCGCAAGACAATTCAAAAATGATGACAGTTTGCTTTTTATACGATGTCTTTCCCCAGGACGATTATAAGCGATACCAAGTTGCATTTTATGTTGTTTTTGGCCTCAGGACAATTAGAAACAGATTTCATTTTGGTTTTTGTGCGGTTTTTGGCCCCAGGAGAATTAAAGCCGATACCAAGTTACGTTTGACGTTAGTTTTGGCCCCAGGACAATTAGAAAACGGTTCAGTTTTGCTTTTTATGCGATTTTTGGCCTCAGAATAGTTAAAAACCCATGTTTTACAAGGGATGTGTTGCACTACTGGCGTGGTGTATGGCCGTACGCCACTAACAGAACCACAACTGTTGACTGCCAAACTTATGCAGTCATGCACATTCAACAGTGTGGATGGTGTAATGTCATGGATATCCACCAGTACAGATGGTGTAATGTGCAACAAAAAACCATAATCGTAGTATTGCGATTCATCTGCCATTTGTAGCCGACCCAGTTTACGTCAAGACGCTTACAGAGTCGTCTATTAGTAAGATTTTCCTATTTTTATTTCAGTTCCATGCAGATCTCTCTGTGTCGATAATATACAGTTCAAGTTTGACGTCATTCTGAGCAGTGTGTATCCTTTCACAGCCTTTCGAAACTGTAATTTTAATTATGGACACCTACGTTACGAGTATCTTGGATGCCACGTTGGATTAGAAGTTGTACTGTTTTCCCTGTGTATATTAAACTGAATTTTTCTCTATGACTTGCTTTTCGACCTTGGAGATTTTTCAGTTATTTGTTACTAGTCTAGTATGAGTGCAACAACAGAAACAGATGTAAAACAAAATTGTTTATTACAAAGTTTTAATTGTATAATTTATTGACATATAATAAACAACACAAAAACAACACAGTATTCATATTACTGTACAACACGTACAGAAGGGTAGCTCGTACAGATCGAAACACAAGTAACTGCCATCGTAAAGTCACATCAGTCTTCGCAGTTACTGCCGTTTCTTTCTGTTAATGGTGAACGGTGTGGCGACTGTAGGCCAGCAGACATTGGAGGATCCTCAAGGAGCGGGGATTTTCCTGAAACGCAGAGCCACTTTCCCAGCTGGAGTTCCAATGAATTTGGTGGGCTCGTACCGCAGACTGCTGGGCGTGTCTGGCGCTGGAAGCACCTCGAAGTTGTTGAGGATGTGGACGAGGCCCAGTTTTATCTGCAGGTATGCCACCCTCATGCCTAGAAACAAGGGAACAAATGTCATTTTCTGCAAACAGCGCACAAATAACAATCATGCTTTTGTTCCTGCATGAAAAAATCTCATGTCCGTATTTTTTATTTGAGTGGTGGCACCAGATGCCTCACTATCAACAACATATATAAACGAAGTATAGTCCATTCGCCTGTTTCACATGAACAGCAATGGTAGTACAGTTACATACAAGATAAGAAAGTTATAGGGATTGATATGCGCTGTACCATATAGAGGACTGTACACTTTAGATGCCTGTATGTGCCATTCTAACGGTCTCGTAACCACCACACTGTCCTCTACAACATTGCAGGGCGTGTTGGTTTTGTTTTTTCTTTTTTTGTTTTTTGTTATCAGTCTTCTGACTGGTTTGATGCAGTCCGCCACGAATTCCTCTCCTGTGCTGACCTGTTCATCTCAGAGGAGCCCTTGCAACCTATGTCCGCAATTATTTGCTGGATGTATTCCAATCTCTGTCTTCCTCTACAGTTTTTGCCGTCTACAGCTCCTTCTACTGCCATGGAAGTCATTTCCTCATGTCTTAACAGATAATCTAACCCCTGTCACTTCTCCATATCAGTGTTTTGCACATATTCCCTTCATCTCCGATTCTGCGTAGAGCTTCCTCAGTCCTTTCCTTATCAGTCCAGCTTACTTTCAACATTCGTCTGTAGCACCACATCCCAAATTCTTCGATGCTCTTCTTTTCCGGATTTCCCACGGTCCATGTTTCACTACCATACAATGCTGTATTCCAGACGTACATTCTCAGTAATTTCTTCCCCAAGACCGATATTTGATATTAGTAGACTTCTCTTGGCCAGGAATGCCCTTTCTGCCATTGATAGTCTGCTTTTGATGTCCTACTAGCTCCGTCCGTCATTGGTTATTTTACTGCCTAGGCAGCAGAATTCCCTAACTTCATCTACTTCATGACCATCAATCCTGATGTTAAATTTATCGCTGTTCTCATTTCCACTACTTCTCATTACCCTCACCTTTCTTCGATTTACTCTCAGTCAATACCCTATACTCATGAGACTGTTCATTCCGTTCAGCAGATCATGTAATACTTCTTCAATTTCCCTCGGGGTAACAATGTCATCAGCGAATGGTATCATTGATATCCTTTCACCTTGAATTGTAATTCCACTCTTTAACCTTACTTTTATTTCCATCATTGCTTCTGCGATGTACAGATTGGAAGTAGGGGCGAAAGGCTACATCCTAATCTGTCCCCAGAACAAAGGTCATGTACTGCAGGTAGAGTCACTAAGGGGGAAGCATTCTGTGGAATTACCGATACAACAGGTGATACTTGGTCCCTAATGTTATTCTTCTCAAGAGTTGTTGTAGGGGACAAATCCTGGAAACCGTCGACGTCTGAAGACGAAGGATCAGGAGGACATTGCGCTGTCGCATACTGTAACGTTGGACAGTAAGACGGAGGGAAGGGGGGGGGGGACTCCGCTCCCTCTCCACAGAGGCAGCTCAGTAGGCTACATCGCGAGCAGGAGGGATGCCAGAGGTAACTTCTTCGCCACTCACTGTACCACGGGTGGGAGGCATCGTAGCATCGAGAGGAGCAGGGGACACCATCGTTTCGGAGGAGTTTGGGGCAGAACGCACAGCTAAATCCTCACTCACCATCTTGAGTGTGACGTCGCTTGTTTTTCACTGTTACGGGTTCTACCCTGGGGGCAATAGGATTCTGAACCTGTCGCGGAGGTAAAGGTGGACATTCAATTACACGATTATTAGAACTGACTTTTTGTGCATTATGATCTGAAGGAGAAGTAGGTCCGGCTTCGGGAGTGGAAGGAAAAAGATCAGCAACTGTCAATTTGCGACGTTGCATTAATGACGGTTTTAATACAAAAACCCTCCGCGGGCAGTTAGACCGAACGTGTGTAGTTACATTAAATAGGAAGCAGGTTCTCTCTTGACAGTATACAGGACACGAACACGAGAACCACACACCAGAAAATGTGATGGAATATAGCGTCTGATATGCATTTCCACGGAACGAATTCCACAATAACACTGTAATCTGTGTTGAGTAGACCAACGTTCATGACGTAGGTTTTTCACGTTGCCATATGGAGTCAAAATGTCCTTTAGAAAGTTGTCAGCAACCTTCGGTGGAAGGTTGAATACTCGAACATTGGTATAGTCAATTTCGGCATCGGTGAGTGACACCATACTAACACAATTATCGCGATATTTGAACGGGACTTGACAACCATGTCGCGACAATAAAAATAAATTTCACGTAAAACACGTACTCGTCAAAATAAGCGATGTGCACCTGCTCAGAGGTCACATGCATTGTATCGAGAAGCCATTCGTGGATCTCTAGAGACCGGCGTCAGGTGTACCTCCACGTCTGGCAAATTTGTGCGCTGTGCGTAACGAAATACGGGCAGCTTTTCCATTGACAGTACACTGTGGATTTGTACAAGGAAAGGTACGTCACATTCGCTCGACGGCATTCGCCACTGGCATTTCCCGCACTCCTACAACAAACATTGTGTTACAAAAGCAAAACCCTTTTTGTGCTTGGTTAGCTACTGAATATTTTGTGGTTTTCCCGGTCTGCGTACTTTTTTAGACGAATCTGCTCCATAACATGGTTGAGAGTAATCACTTTAAATTCTAATTAATTAGTTTTGTAGTTTCTAAGATGTCTTTCGTGAGCTATGGAAAAATACACCTCCATCTCATTTACATATTGAAATATATCCATTTAATTATTATTTACTCCAATACAATGTCGATACCTCTGATACCGACACTCTGAGACTATTAAATTATTGCATTACGTGCTGCCAATACCGATACCATAGTATCGAACAATAATATCAATACTTAAAAAGTCGGTAATATCGGAGTCTCGTTTTTCTACACACAATCTATTGTATGTTATTACCATGGAAATCTAGTAACGTATCTAGGTAAGTTAGGACAATGTGATTATCCCTGAGTCACATAGCACCCGCTATAGTGAAAAGACGTTCGCGGTCACTTCTTTAGCGTTTTCAGTCAGTCCTGAAGCTGCGAACGAACACAGTCCAGTGATTCCCTGCTGTTGTTGTGTCCTGCATGCATTTGCGTCCTCACGACATTGAAAACGCCACAGAAGTGGACACTGAAAGCTATCCACTGCAATAAAAGTGGTTTACCACGGAGTTAACTGATCTGGAGATAAGACGAAAACACTGCGATCTGGTTCTTACCTATACACAGCCTCGGTCCCTCGCCGAACGGCAAGAAAGTGTAGCTCGGCCTGTCCTTCGAGTTTTCTTCTCTGAAGCGATCCGGCATGAACCTGTGGGGTTCCTTCCAGTACCGTGGGTCGTTATGTAGGCCAGTGACCGAGAAGATGACACCGGTCCCCTTAGGAAGGACGATGTCCGTACCCGGGATCTTGTAGTCCCGGGACGCCTCGCGGTCATGGAAGTTGACAGGTGGGTACATCCGCAGCGCCTCTGCAACCAGAAAAATGTTTTTTTTTTTTTTTTTTCTACTCATACACTGCCTGAGCCGTCGAAAGACTATATCCGGACAGGATTCTGTTTTCTGACCTTCGAGTTACTTATATTTCAATTTCTGTACTTATACTAATTACGAGTTAGTTTCCCGAAAGAAATGGGTGTGATTGAACAGGTATTTGACTGCAGTAAATCTGTAAACGTATTAAATGAAATGTGACCGTCACACTCTCTTCATTTAGATGTTTCTTGAGCAAACGAATCACCGGCAACCACTGAGAGACTAGTTTCTATGAACTTTTCAGTACTGATTGCTGTTCGTTTATTATTCCCAATCACAACCTGTTATCTGAACAGCGAAAATACGTCATATGCTTGTCTCTCGCGTGTGTAACTACTACCAGGGACATTTCATAAATGATGCGCAGGTTATTATTACTGTGGATTGTTTCATGCAACGACAAAATTACTTCAGATGTAGTTGGGAGCTTGAGGAAGAAACACTCTAACATAGAATTGGCGAGAGGTAGAGAATGGACCCTGCAGGGGCCTCCGGTAGTGTGACTGTTGAAGATCAGAGATCATACACCAAAATCAAAACTTCACGCGTCGTCGAAAGCCCCACAGTGTGTTAAGTGAAGTTTGTGGCGTGTTTACAGTGGATTGCAGCGATGTCTCACGATTGGTTAATCGTTTTCGTGGTGGTCGTAGGAGAGTAGACCATAATCCTAGACCCGCAAGGCCAAAAACGTCAATAGATGAATGACGTGTGAAACTCGTGGTAAATATTCTCGAAGAAGATCGCAGTGCGACTTGTGAGAAACTTCTCTGAAACCACGGGAATTCCCGCAACGTCAGTATTCCGCATTCTCACCAATGATTTTAAGAAGATAAATATTTGTGAGCGATGGGTCACACACTGTTTGACTGCGGAAGAGAAGCAGAAACGCCTGGACATAGCAACTTTTTTCAAACAACGATTAGATCATGAAGGTCAAGGATTCTTGTGTCGAATTTATGCTATTCATTACATATGAATTACGAGTTGAAATCACAGTCCATTGAGTTGAGAGCTTGTGTTTCTCCACATTAAAAAAAATTTCGACGCAATCAGTCAGAGCTCAGGCATATGATTTTTGCATATGAATAACGAGGGATCACCACGACAAGTAAGAATCCCAAGTGGAACATGTGTCACAGCGGCGTATAATCGCAACTTCATGCAAAATCTGTGCATAAAAATGCACAAAACCCGATATCAGTTGCTCGAGGCTTGGCCACTGATTCTCCATGCTTACCCGCATATCGTCAGTGTTGTAACCCAAAAACTGCGTGAATACGGATGGGAAGTGTTTTATTGCCTGTTGTCGGCAAGGGTCAAATTCGAACAAGTGATTTCAATCGGGTACAGGTTGGAGTAGTTATACAGAAATGAAGAGGCTAGTGCAGGATAGGTTGCAGTGCAGACGTCTTCGGAATGGTGACAACGTACCCTGAATGACTGATCCTCCAATACTCTTACCGAAAGGCCTACTGGCGTATCTGAGGCGACATTGCATAATGAGAGTTACAGTGGGTGCATTCCACTTTGTAGTACTCACCATTGACGACGTTGGTGAGGTCCGTCATTTCGTTGAGGGCTTCGTACGTGGGCTGACCGCCGTGTCTCTTCAGCACCTGCCGTACGTGCTGGCGTACCTCTTCCTGCAGCTCCGCGTTCCGCGCCAGCTCGTACAGACAGAAGGACATAGTCGAGGACGAAGTGTCGAACCCGGCGTTGAGGAAAGACATCAGCTGGCCTGCGATGAGCTCGTTCGTAAGTTCTACAGGAAAAAGCACCAGATTTGGGTTACGCTGCAAGGCAAGTACACTGCAATCAGTAATGCGCATGAATGGATCCAAACTAATATACAAAAAAGTCATAGCAATATGAACATATACAGATGGCTGCAGTATTGTGTACAGAAGGTAGAAAATGTGCATTGACGGATCTCTCATTTGTACCGAGGTGATACACGAGACAAACTTTCCGGTGTGGTTATTGCCGCATGATTAGAATTAATAGACTTAGAACACGGAATTGTTGTTGAAGTTAGACGCTCGGGACATCGCATTTCGGAAATCGTTACGGAATTCAATATTCCAACATCCACAGGATCAAGAGTCTATCGAGAATACCAAATCTCAGGCTTTCCTCCACATTCATCAAATCACGGGGTCCCGGGTTCGATTCCCGGCCGGGTTGGAGATTTTCTCAGTCCGGGGACTGGGTGTTTGTGTTGTCCTCATCATTTCATCATCACCATCATCATTCGTGACACTGGCTGGGTTGGACTGTGTAAAAATGGACTGAATAAACATTGGGACATTGTACGTGCGCTGATGACCGTCATCATGATAATCATCATCATTCATCAGAGTACGCAGTGGCCGACGACCTTCGCTTAGTGACCGAAAGCTGTGGCGTTTGTTAGATTCGTCATTGCTAAGATACAAGCAATACTGCTTCAAATAACTGCAGAAATCAGTGGGACGTGAGAAGAACGTATCCGTTAGGACAGTGCATCTAAATGTGGGAGGTAATGGGCTATGGCGGCAGACAATCGATGTGAGTGCCTTTGCTAACAGTACGACATCGCCTACACCTCCTCTCCAGGAATCGTGACAATATCGGCTGGACCCTAGACGACCGGGAGACGATGGCTTGATTACATGAGTCCAGATTGTAGTTGGTAACATCTGATGGTAGGGCTCGAGCATGGCGTAGACTCCACGAAACCAAGGACCCAAGGTGTCAACAAGGCACTATGCCAGGTGGTGGTGGCTCGATAGTGGTGTGGACTTTGTTACGTAGGATGGACTGGGTTCTCCGTCGAACAGAACGTATCAAAGATTGTAAACGGTCATTTGCGGCTACTTGGAGCCAATTTGCAGCCATTCATGGACTTAACGTTCCCAAACAACGATGAAATTTTAATGTATGCCAATGTGTCATTTCACAGTGCCACAGCTGTTCGGAGTTGTTTTGAAGAACATTCTGGACAACTGGAGTGAATGATTCGGTCACGTAAGTCGCTCGACATGAATCCCGTCGAACGTTTATGGGTCATTATCGATAGGTCAGTTAATGCGAAAATAGTTCACCAGCATTACGTTTGTAATTATGGACTGCTATAGAAGCAGCTTGTTCCATATTTCTGCAGGGGATTTACAACGATTTATTGCGTCCATGCCACGTGGAGATGCTGAAGTATGCCGGCAAAAAGAGGTCAAACGTTATATTAGGCGCTACCCCATGCTTATGCCATCTTAGTGTGTTTCGTGCAAGTGATGAGACACAGCTTGCAAGAAGTTAAGAAAAATTTTCTAAACTGTCAGGTTCCCTTCAGGGATCTCACATAAAACTGTTTACAAGGCTTGACGGTAGTTTAAATGTTGCGTAAATGAATGTAATCGTAAATCGAAAACAAGGCTATTAAATTATAAAATTGTAACTTACTGAGTTTTTTGTCTCCTGCCTTCGCTTTCTCGTTTGCAATATCTTCCTTAGAGTCCTCGTCATCAGAAAGTCTGTCTTCCTTGATTTTCAAGAGCAGATCAACCACATCGTTCCGTACGATGCCGTGTTCTTTCCTGTGCTCGATGAGCTGTGGACAGAAGTAGTGCGTTTATAGTGCACAACAGGGAAAACTATGAAAACACCGGTCATTGCTTCACCTAGCAAAGATGCAATCAAATGAAATCATGTAATTCCAAATATGACTCTCAAACATTTTTGGTGTATATATGCAGACTGAAGCGACGAATGAAGATTTCTGCGTAAGCCAGGTTTCTAACCCAAGTGTCCCGCCCGTTAGACAGATGCGCTACCCTATCACTCCTTCCTCCTCAATCCAAATTCCCATCAATTCCTCATGCCACTTGGTATTCTCCCCAAACTCGAATACCATCTGAGAGGTTCTGCAGCAGAGCCGAAATAGCATCTTAGCATTGGACGAAACGGGGGTCCTGCTCGACAACCAGGAATAGGTGCATTAATCAAATGAAGCTAAGTGGTTCCAGTGACCTTTTCAATTCTCAAAAATTGGTGATGGAAAACCCCAGCAATTGTGTTGGAGTTTAGGGGGAATACCAAGTGGTTTGAGGAGTAAATAGAAATTTGGACTGGGGATGGAGACGTGCTGGGGTAGTCATCTGTCTCTAAGCTGGTCGCAGGTTGTGTTCCAAAAATTAACAGCGTAGAGACAGAAATGGTGGCACTTTCTGCAGGACCTGACCATCATTTTGCAGGACAATGCTCAAGCACGTTCAGTGCAAGCTGTTACTGATTTGTTTGACTGATGGGGCTGCTAAGTGCTATATCACCTACTGCACTCACCTGACTTAAGCCCTCGTGAGTTCAACTCGATTTCTAAACTGAAGGAAACATCACGGAATTCGCTTCAGAACTGCTACAAATTCGTCGGGTAATAGACCGTGCCGCTCGAACTCTCAACACAACTGGCATTGCTAAGAGTATCCACATCACTGGCAACGGGTTATAGACAATGCTGGTGACTACATTAAAGGTCAGTAAAACTTTGCAACACGTATCTGTTCTGTACAAGCTGTAAATAAATAGTTGCCACTATTAATGTTCCAGCCCTCGTAAAATGTAAGAGCCAACCGGTTGCACACGACGATTTTAAAAACATATTAACCAGGTTTCGATAGCTCTAAGACTATCTTCATCAGAATTGTAACTTTTACATGAATTCACGTGATAACTTTTAGATTTTCAGCAACATGTTCCGTATATATATATATATATGATCATATTCTTGACTCACGGAACATGTTGCTGAAATATATATATATATATATATATATATATATATATATATATATATATATATATATATATATATATATATAGATCACTGTTGCTGAAAATTTTAAACTTAAAAGTTGATATGTGAGTGCATGCAACTTTTATCATTCGGCTGAAGATAGTGTTAGAGCTATCGAAACCTGCTTAATGTGTTATTAAAAAAGTTGTGTGCAACCGGTTGCCTCCAAAAAATGTTTAAAATATCAAAACGAAAAAGATGTTTACGATGTACGGAATGATGTACAATACACATTACGTGCAAGAGCCAAGAGGGCTTAATAGGCCTGACAGTTATACAGCTCTCAGTCAAAGAGGCATAACGCAGGGATACAGTCCTCCTCCTTTAATGATGAACCTTTACATCGTACAACGAGCGATCAAAATCAAAAAAAGAAAACAATGACCAGAAGCTGAATTCAAAGTGAAAGGAGGGAAGAATTACAGGACTTGTTAAAAGAAATGAATAGTTTAGTGTAAGAAATGGCGTTTCTTGCACGACGAAATCAGAGTAGGATAAATACCGAAATAAAGAAATGTAGGTTTTTGCCTTCTGGAAATACTCGTATCTAAGTAAACTGGTAGTGTGTAAGTACGAACCTTTCCTGTGTTCTGCACAAAGTAGTCCTCTATTTTCTTGCTGCCAGCCCGGATATGGAGGAAGGACATCAGCTTAGGAGCGAAGAAAAGTAATGTCGTTATGGTCCGTCCCACCAGATTCTCTCTGAGGATATCCCGTAAATTTACTCGAAGCAGAGAGTTGGGGTCCTCCAGCGAGCCAGCGTTGACGCCCATGAAGATGGAGCAGACCACGTCCGTCGTGTATCGCGCCATGACGTCCTTGAGCTCGACTGCGCTGCCTGAGGGACACGTGGAAACGAAACAGGAAATATAAATCACGTTTTCTTCACACGCACGCTGCATGCTAAAAGGCAAATGGAGTTCTTACAACAATTAACCACATATCACTAATCATTATCCACTTATCTGGCAACCCTCCAGCAAAATACTATGTTCTTCATAGAAAAAATTATGACATGTTTGAATTAATACGAAGAGTAGGTTATTATTATGCAGAAGTCGTGAACGAGTATCTCGAAAACGGTGAGACTGCTTGTACGTTCACGTGCTACTGTCGTGAGCACCTATGAAAAGAGGTAGAAGGGCTAGGGGCTAAATGGTTGGACTTCCACGACTCTTCACTGATCGTAGGATTCGGAGGTTTGTCTGGGCTGTATAGTAGGCTGGATGGTGATCTGTGGCAGCTCTGACGAAAGAACACAGTGCTGGCGCACGCACAAGTGTTTCGAGACATTGTTAAACGTGGAGCTTCTCAGCACACCACCCTTAAGTGTTGACCTAATGACGTCATCATTAGGATAGCAGTGGGCACGGGACGATTGGGATCCCACCGTCGATCAGTGGAAACGTGTCGGGTCTTGGAGTGAATCACATTTCTGCAACACTAGGTCGAGGGTCGTCTCCACAAATGCCTTCATCGATGTGGACAATCGCTCGAAAAGTGCAGCGCCCCACGGAGGCAGGCTGGTGTGTGAGCAGTATTTTACTACGGGAGACATTCTTCTGCTCTTGCATGGGACCTGAGGTAGTAATCGAAGATACTCTGACAGCTGCGAACCACCTGCAGCTCTTCACGTTTGACGTCTTCCCTGGCGGTGATGTCATCTTTTAGCAGTATAACTTTCAGTATCTCGGAGCCAGAACCGTACTACAGTCGTCTGATGAGCATGTAGTGAACTCACGTTTATGTCTCAGGGACCAAATTCGCCTGATATAAATCCTATGGGCATATGGGTCGCTATCCGCAAATCAGCGGCCTGTCATTTACGCGAACATGACCTGAGGGTAGACATAGAACGCCACATATGTCCACAAACCTATCAACAAACTGTAGGAACACTGGCACGCAGAATCAGTGATGGATTTTGTCCCAAAGACTGGCAAAAATGTTATTAAACAAGCGATCATAACGTTTTCGCTAATCACTGTTTGTAGCTTCGTTTGTGTGACATGTTCTCTGTCTGTGTTCGAAAAGATACCATCCCTGAACCAACCTTTACAATTGCTATAAATTGCCTCTTTTATTACACCACTGCTATTTAATTTAAAAAAAAATGTTTGCTGTAGAACATTTGAGAACAACGGCTGCTACAGCGAGGTGTCAGTAACAGGGAATAAGATATTACTATGCTATGTACATTACAGCTGCTAATGAAAACTGCCATTGAATGACTGTTATGTAGATGTTCCACTTAATGTTATATTAAAGCCTGTGTGAAATAGCTTACTGCAATATAGCTCCTACACCTTAGGGGTAAAGGGAAGGGGTATGGGTGGGGAGAAGATGTAGCGTCGTCGTCAACCCTGTAGTTTTTCCACCATTTGAAGTTGTATTATTGGCAATTTCTGAATTTACTGCCATATTAAATTATGAAAGTGACCTATTTACTATATTCGGTAAAATCCATCGTCATTTATTCGTAAGACATATCGGCATTATCACCGTAGATATGACAACACTTCGGAGCAAAGGGGGAGGGAGAATTTGGAAGTGTTCACTTTCTAAACTTCCACAAAACACAGCTTGTGACAGAAACTTCATAACAATGCTATTGGAGGTTTCTCTGATTTTTACCTATCTTTAAAGAAGTACAACAAATAACATAATACAAACTGACAATTATGCGTCAAAAGTTTCTTCTGTTAGCTTGAAAAGTGTTAAAGAAGAGTTTGTTACCTTTAGAGGCTTCGGTTTCAAGAAGGCGAGTCAGATTCTGTCCAACTTCATTTACAAGATGGAACATGAGCTTGATTTTGCCAGAAGTGAAAGCTGGACTTAGAACAGTACGTAATTTCTTCCATCTATAAAGAAACAAACATCGTTTATGCTACTAAATGCTTTTGTAGAACAACATAATTTCTAAATCTAGAGATCTCTGAAGACAACTTAGAAGTACACAAGCAGCTATAAGTGTGTATTGAGCAACTAGTACTGATTTACTATCAGCAGTACAGTAGTCATAGTTCCTTCTTAAAGCCACCTGGCAGTTAACAGCATTGCTCACTACAGTTGACATTCTCAAAGCACGGAGCTTTAATGTGAAAAAGACATTAAATAATAATAATTTGTTTTTAGCGTATACTACGAGTACGTTGGCAAAATTCATGGGATACCTGCTGTATCGTGTCGCACCTCCTTTTTCCGGGCTTAGTGCCGCAACCCCACGTGGCATGGACTAGCTCGAAGGCCCCTGCAGGAATAAGGAGCCGTTCTGCCGCTATAGCCGTCCATGATTACGGAAATATTGCCGGTGCGGGATTTAGTGCACGAACCAATCTCTCGATTATGTTCCATAAATGTTCGATGGGATTCCTGTCGGTGATATGGGTAGCCAAGTCATTCGCTCGAAATGCTCAGAATATCCTTCAAACTAATCAAAATATCCACGGGTGTACTGCCGGTCTACAGTGTCCAACGAGCACAATATTTCGCACCAATGACGATCTCATAATCCGTGACTGTGGCTATAATCTTAGCAAGGCTTGGGAACCAGCGATTGGGTTAATCAAGAGTAAATCGAGCAAACGTATAGTTGTGACGACCACGGCGGACAGAGCCACCACACCGACGTCATCTCAGACGCCGTCGCCATCTGTTCCACCGCGCGACCGTGGCGCGGGGCGCGGACGGCGGAGGGAGTGCGCCGCGGGCGGAGGGTATTTAAATCGGCCGCCGCCGCGACCGAACCCCTGTACACACAAGGGTTCCCCGGGAGCATAGTTAAGCAGATCAAACACTATCTCTCGAACAGAACTTTCTCTGCCAAAGTAGAAACAGCCACCTCCACCAAGAGGCGTATTCGTGCTGGGGTGCCACAGGGATCGGTCCTGGGGCCCGTTTTGTACAGTCTGTACACTGCGGACACACCAACGGCCCCCCTGGTGCACATCGCTCAGTACGCCTTCTACACAAGAACAAGGACCTGGTCATCCGTAGGCTTCAAAGGGTTTTAGATGACACAGAAACTTGGGCCCGTCGCTGGCGAATCACTATCAACTCCGAAAAGACGCAGGCTATGCTGATTACCCGTAGGCTCGGAAGGCGCGAACCTCCTCAACGACCCCCCTCTTCCACCTTCACCTAAACGGAACCCAACTCCCCTGGCGCAGAACCGCCAAGTATCTTGGCGTAACCTTGGACTCTCGTCTTACGTGGAAACCCCACATAGACGAGGTACATAGGAAGGTCCTGTACCCAATCCTCAACTCATCCAGCTCCCTTCCCTGCTCAGTAGGAGTGAACGTATACCAGGCCCTGATCCGGCCAGTCATGGAACACGCGTGTCCTGTCTGGGGATAAGCGGCGAAGCAGCACCTGGACAAACTCCAGAGGCTGCAGAAACGCGCCCTCAGGAGGGCACTGCGTTTACCTCTCGGATTCCCCATTGACGATTTGCATGCCGCTGCTGAAATCCCACTACTGAGATAGCGTTTTCAAGACCTGGCAAGGGCCTCCTATGAAGGTTCTTCCAGGTCGGGAAACGCCCTCATCCACTCCCTAGGTTGGTATGACACGTCCCGCGATAAACACAATCGCCCCATGACGATCTTTGACGACTAAGTCGAAGAGAAAATCCCAATATCCATTCCCAAATCCTGCTCCTACCCAAATTACTACAATTATCTCACCAATTCTCAGGCAAGTGCCAGACACACACAGAACAATCATCACATTTCACAGACACCAAAAAGTACAGAAATAATCACACACACAAGTACACAGGGGAGTAAAAGCCGAAAGGCTACAAACTTCCCCTCACACTTCCCCAAAGAGGGGAAAGTAATAAATGAGAGCAGCAGCGTCCGAACCCAGTTCCCCCTGAGCAGCCATAGCGTACGGATCTCCGTACTGGCACGTACACAGGAGCTCAGTCCGTCAGTTCACCTGATGATGGCGACATGTATGATCGCCGAAATATTGTGCCTGTTGGACACTGTAGACCGGCAGTACACACGTGGATATTTTGATTATCAAATACTCCGGGAGGAACTCAAGAATCACATCCTTCAAACTAATCGCGAGCAATTGTAGCATTGTGACATGGAGCATTGTCATCCATAAAAATCTGATCGCTGTTTGGGAACTGCTAACGACCTCCGAGAGGCCAAACATAACTATTTCCACACAATGATCGTCTCAGCTGGACCCAATCCATTTCATGTAAGCACAGCCCACACAATTATGGAGCCACCACAAGCTTTCACGGAGCCTTCTTGACAGCTTGGCTTCGTGGGGTCTAGGCAATATTGGGGCCCTACCATCAGCTCTTACCGACTGAAGTCGATACATCCTGCCAGGGCACGGCTTTAGAGTCGCCTAGGGTCCAAATGATATGTATAGCTATTAGCAAAGGTACTCTCGTCAGTCGTTTGCTGCCATAGCCCACTAACGTCAGATTTCACCACACTGTCGTAACCGATACGTTCGTTGTATGTCGCATATCGAGGTCTGCAGCTACTACATGCAGTGTTGCTTGTCTGTTAGCACTGACAATTCTATACAAACTCTGCTGCTATCGGTCGTTAAGTGAAAGCCGTCGGACACTGCGTTGTAGGTGGTGAAAGGTAATGACTGAAATTTTGTGTTCTCGTCACAGTCTTGACACTGTGGATGTCGGAATAATGATTTCCCTTACGATTTCCGAAATATGTTGTCCCCTGCGCCTAGCTCTAACTACCGCTCCGCGTTCAAGGTCGGTTAGCTCCCGTCGATCGGCCATAATCACGTCGGAAACCTTTTCACATGAATCACCTGAGTAGAAATGACAGCTCCGTCAACACGTTGCTCTTTTATACCTTGCGTACGCGATACTAGCAATATCCCTACATTTGCAAAAAGCTGATCCATGTTTTTTCACCTCAGTGTAAAATTTTAGTTGCAGTTCGTGCACACAGAAGTTTTTTTTTTCTTTTTTTAGAATTTGTGTGCTACTTGTCCCTAACAGTCTACGAGTACTGAACGTTTTGAATCCTGGAAGTGTTACGTAACAAGTGGCTTTGATTTAAAAGAAAGTAAACGTAACATCGACGATAACGTTGATCATGTAAGGGAGCTACAACTAAATGCTAGTCTTTTAAGCAGGTACTTTCAACGTGACGGAGCCCATTACAAATTGCTATAGCCCTGTGACAGATGTGCACTCTATACTCAAATGCTGTTGTCATTCTTTTGATCAGCTCAGTTTAAAAAGAAAAAAAGAGATTGTGGCTTCAGATTGTGTATTACTCTTAATATTAACACCATTCTAAAAATTAGAGACTTTATTATATTGCTGGCAGTATGCAGACACTCGACCAAGTCCATGTTAGAGACAACGTGAACATAGTAGAGATTTTCCAATGAAACTCACCCAGGACCGTGTTGGCCAAAAAGCGACATGCCAATGACCGGGTCGGCAACAGGATCGATTTTCGCGTTGGTGGCGTAGAAGGTGGAGAAGTCTGTGGACATGATGCGCCCCACAAGCGCTGGGTCCTTCACCATCAGCAGCGGCTGGTCGAAGGCGAACATGCCCATGAAGCGGGCGTCACCAGCCATGTGGTAGCACTCCAGCACTGGTTCCCCCATGTGCTTCTGGCCGAGCACCACGCTGCCCATGTTGCCTACGAAGGGAGTGGGCTTCCAGTAAGGGATTCCCAGCTTTTTCCAGTAGCCAAAGTTCCGCGTCATGTACCAGTACAGCAGGGGTACCAACAGCAAGACTGCGTCCAGCAGCCAACTGCCCGTCATCAGCGTCATGGTTTAGATGCTTTCCAGTTTCGATACCTGTCAAGCAAAGACATAGTACTTTAGCTAAGCGGGAGCTTTAGTACATTTGGGAGAAGTACGTTTTAGTCTTAGTGATATTCCTAACACTATACGATACTGCAGTGCTTGTGTTGTTAAGAAGAATTGTGAAATGTTCCTTCGGACATGCATGTATGCATGTCCAAACGAACAATGCATCATTCTTCTTAACAACACAAGCACTGCAGTATCGTATTTATCCACCGTTACGAGGCGGAGACTTTCAACTAAAATGTCCTCCCCCGTACGGGAATTACTGAATGTGTGTACGAGTACAGGAAGTTTGTCTTTGGTCATAAGTCATGCACAGATAGCCAAAGCATTTGACGTAACCACTCGTCCACAGCGGATCCACTGCAAGTACTATGACAGTTAGGCGGGAGGTAAGAAGACTTGGATTTCATTGTCGAGCGGCTGCTCATAAGCCACACATCACACCCGTAAATGCCAAACGACAACGTACAGAACTCTCCCATCCTACAAGGAAAGCATTACAATTGTAAAATTACCAAAAGTTATGTTTGACCTGTGCTTTAGGTAGTGTTACTACTCAGGGACCATATACGTTGAAAGCACCGATGATGGCTGTTAATCAGTTAAAATCGATTTGCAAAAGTAAATAAAGAAAACATGATTTTGCGACTGGTTGCTGCTTATTTGGTAATCTTATGGTTTACGGTCGCTGCACAACTTGGGAACCATATGGAGCCTACAATTCATTAGAATTGTTTTAAAAAACTGCCCTCCACATCACCTAACTCTCTGTTCAGTAGAATTATTCAACTAAGTCGAAATGAGGTAAATTTAACAAAAAGTAGTTCTTCACGACGAACAACGCATGTACTACCGAGCTTTCCTCATGTAGGTGGCTCATGTTACCACGCACAGAGGGAAGCCAAAAATCTTTACCTGCATGTACATCCACAGAAACAGAAGTAACTCCGCATCCGCCTCAGTGAATTCTGATGAGACCATTGCTGTACCAATTACCGGTTACAGTTAAACGCAGATTCACATAATTCGGAAGATGAGACAGTTATGAGTCAGCATGTCACCCAGTGAAAACTGATGTAATATCGAATCAGAATTTTACAAATCCTGGTGCAAAAATTGTTAACTAATTCTCAGTACAGAGAAATCTAGCGTTTCGCACTCCACGAAACGGAATAATGTCATAACGTTTGACTAGACGCCACTGAACATCAACAGATATGTGCAGCGATGCGAAGCGGAACGGTTATGAGTTCAGGTTTAAAAACCAGTGATAGTCTGCGATTTATGTTCCGAATACTACGAAATCCTACGCTTGTCTACGAAAAAGAATGCTTACGAAACCCATTTGTCTGCGTGGAAGCGTGTGGGACTGAAACAACACCGAACACATAGTTAACACCAAGAAGAGCAGAGCGAACAGGCTCCAAGTTCGATTGTTGGACGGCACTGTCTTGTAGAAATTATGATTTTAGTACTGGTAGCCGTTCTTCCTCAGCTGCTACGGAAATTATTTCTGTTGCTAACCAAACACGTTTAAACTAATTATTTTGAACTTTCTCTTTCGTCTACGAAGCAAATAAAAATGTATAAATAGCTATACATATTTAGTCATGAAGTGAACACCATTTTTGTGTAAAAAATATGCATATAAAGTCAAGCTAAAATGTTTCTCTGAAGCACTTTGTATCTCAGTACAACATATTCACGGCTAAGCAAACCAGTATTTCTTTTTATTTTACCTGCAACCGCTGAAAACGCCTAAATTAACCGGTGGAAACCTTATTGTTGCCTAAAGATTTCAATAACATAAGACGAGTAGAAAACAAGAGCACTATAATAACAGTGTCAACATATAGGCTATTCACATGTCACAATCCCAAGCTGCCGGTTACAGGGTGGAATGAAGCCGCTACGTAATGTTCCCACGGAAACTGAGGGAATAAGATAAGGTGATCAACACGCAAAGCTATAAAGCAAATAAGATAGAATTCATATTTCCCTCCGTCCTTTACAATTATTTTCGGGATACAGAAATTGGAAAGATCTTGGAAAAGTCATTAAAGATTTGACGTATTGTGGCAGACCCACAAATTGCACTGAGATATAAAATGAATCGTAGATGGATACTATGTGTCATTTCCGGTAAATGACGAGTCAGAACCATGTGTATTATTCAGTGAAACTTATATCCGTATTTTAAACACTGGATACAGGTGTGGCTCGAGTAACACACACATAGAATTGTCATGACAGAGGAATGACAGGTCGATAAATTCTTTACGTTTGCATTGTAAACAGAGTATGGTATAATATGAATTAATATAGAGCCACTTGCAGTCAGACACAAAAGTATTACTCGCGAATTCTGTGTAGACAAGAAGAGAGTTGTTGGAGCAGACTTACCGCCACTATCAGAGATTCGCAGCGGACTGTGTTTTCCCAGTCCCTGGCCTTCTCTTAAGTGCGATTCTGCGGTAGCCGATAACCTTGGACCCCACCCCTGGGGCGTTACGTAATACTGCTCGCGTGACCAAGTGTTCTGAACCAAGAGTGACCAAGCTTTTCAGGATATGCGTCGCAGCTCGCAGATCGAGATAAAGGCCATTGCCCTGATAACAATATTGGGGCTTCCACCAGCAGCGAGTTTTTAATAAAATGTCTCTTGATACGATGTGTCAGTTGAGCTATGGACTAGATTCAAGGAGCATAACAGAATACTTTTATTACTTTTTTCTCTTAAATCGAGTTTGCAGAACCCGTTATGGTACAGTATAATGTCAGTCTCAGTCACTCACATGAATAAGGATACTCGTCGTAAATGTTCTTGGGCTACAATTCATGTTGTCTCGGGAATCAGATGTCGAATTCATATAGACTGCTAAAAACAGTGGTGAACGAGGTCATTATTTGAGAAGGAATTGCACTTTACATATCACCATTTATGTTGATGGACAGTCATTCTCATACGACTACACTAAAAACAAAGAGTTTTACGCCTACAGGTGTCACAATAAAACCGTCTAACAGTTCCAGCAGCCTTAATAAGGACCTCAATTCGGCAATGAAGAGAGTGCACATGAGCCTCCAGATACGTCATATCCAGCTGAAGGGACTCATTGATGAGTAAATGCTGTAGAATGGCCAAATTTGGGAGGATGTTGGGTGATGATACTGACCAACTGTTAGTAATAGTCTCACTTCCTATCGTTTTAAGTGGTAAGAGTGCACTGAAGGCCTCTACGAGGGGGAAGACTCGTCTGTTGACATGATAGAATAAGAAATAGGAATCGACAGGGAAGAGATACGGGATTCATAATTTAAAAGAGCTTTGGACGGCTTAAGATCAAATAACGCATAAGGGATAAATAACGTACCAATCGAATTTCTAAAATAATTGAGAGAAGTGCAAACATAACGACAATTACGTTGATGTCTAGAGTATATGACACTGGCGATACATCATCTGAGTTTCGAAAGAACATTATCCATACAGTTCCGATGACAGCAACAACCGACAAATGCGAGAATTATCTCACAATCAGTTTAACAGCTCACATATCTAAGTTAGCATCGAGTATAGATTTAAGTGTCAGGAAGTCGTTTCTGAAAGTATTTGTGTGGAGTGTAGCCATGTACTGAAGTGAAACGTTGACGATAAATAGTTTAGACAAGAAGAGAATAGAAGCTTTCGAAATGTGGTGCTACAGAAGAATGCTGAAGATTAGATGGGTATAAAATGGATTGGGAATAAATCGAAGAAAGACGAAAGTAAAACGAAATATCAGAAATGAGAACATCGAGCAACATAACCTCAGAATTTCGAAACAAGAAGAAGACGAAGTTAACGAATTCTGCTACCTTCGCCGCAAAAAAAAAAAAAAAAAAAAAAAAAAAACACCGACTGTCAGAGCAAGGATGACATAAAAACTGACTATTCTGGAAATGAGGGTATTCCTGGCCAAGAGAAATCTTAATCTGAGGAAGAAATTTCTGAGAATGTACGTTTGGAGCACATGTTTGTATGCTAATGAGACTGTGAGAAAATTGGAGCAGAAGGAAATCTAAGCGTTTGAGACGTGGCGCTGCAGAATATTGTTGAGGTTCTCTGGAGAACCGGGAAGGAAACAAACATAGGGAAAACACTAAGAAAAAGAGGGAGCAGAGTGATAAAAGATCTGTTAAGACATCAGAGAATAACTTCTGTGATACTAGAGGGCGCTATAGAGGGCAAAAACATCGTCATCAATCAAATAATTAATGAGATAGTTTGCAATTACTACTCTGAGATGAAACGGTTGGCACGGGAGAGGAATTTGTGGCGGGCCGCATCAAACCAATTAAATAAATGGTGACTCAAAATAAAAGTAAAGAAGAAGGGCGGCAGCCTTACCAGGTCACTCGCCGTGCTGAAGATCAGTGGACACGGCTGTTGTCTCCTTGAAGTGTGCACGGTATGCTCGTCATGGAGCTGTGGATCGAAGTGCAATAACTGTCCCTGAGAATACTCAAATTAACATCCTTGCTATTCCTATCTCAATCTTCGCCTACAGCTTTCTATCCACTGCAGCTTCCTCTAGTACCAGGGAAGTCACTCCCTGATGTCTTAACGTATGTCCCATCATCCTGTCCGTACTTCTTGTTAGTGTTTTTCAAATCTTTCTTTCTTTGCCGATTACGCTGAGAACTCCTCGTTTCCGTATCGTCTACATTATTTTCGACATCCTTTTATAGTCAAACATGTCAAACGCTTCGCTGTTCTACTTTTCCAGGGTTCCCATAGAACTTGATTAAGCGCTACGCAATGAGGTCTTCCAAACGTGCGTTCTCAGAAATTTCCTCCACATCTTAAGGCCGATGCTGGACTTAATTAGAGCTTTTATTCTAATAGTGTCATCTTTCATTGTGGTGCTCTGTTTTCTATTTCCTCCTTGCTTCAGCCGTTATGTGTTATTTTGCTTCCAAAGTAGCAGGATACTTCTAACTTCGTCTACATCGTGACGGCCACTTTTCGTGTTAAGTTCATCGCTAATCTGAATTTTTGTAGTCCTCATTCCATGTGTTTTTGCGTCTTTGTTGTGTTTAATCTCAATCCATGGTACTCATTAGACTGTTCTTGTTCTTTGTGTCATTCAAGAGTACTGCTGATCGCAAGCACGGCAGTACTGGTGGTCTTACTAGAAGGACAGTAATTCTTCATTCCTGAATATAATCCGGCTCCCGTTATAGGAGGTCACCATAAGTTTCTTTCATAAACTGGCGTCCGGATACTTTTTTGTGATTCGCAGCTGTGATGTCTAATACCAATCCTCCCGGTTGACGCTGTGTCAAAGAACCTGTGTTCAGCCATATCGAAAACCTTCTTTGATCAAAATGGCCCAGCGGTAATAATCTTATTTCTAAGATCGTGCACGTTTATAAGATTAGGATGTCCCTCGTGTTTCTCGATCGAAGAAGAAGTAGGATGTAAAACTGGGAAACGGGAGTTCAGACATAAGTTGTTATGGAAAGAAAACATTCTTGCTTTACAACTGAAATGCGCCGATTGGTAAATATTTGCTGTTATCATTGGTCTTGTTGGTTCGGAGAAGAGTGAGTCTTCGCCAACTGTTAAATCGTTGTCCAGCTTCTGTTTCATTTGGTCTATTCCATTTTTCCAATATGAACTAAAAGCTTAGACATTCGTGTCACAAAAAACAGAAATGTAAGTCTATTAGTATCTGTTGTTTGCTTTCATCAGGCGTCTGGCTGGTTTAATGCGGCCAGCCACGAATTCCTCTCCTGTGCTAAACTCTTCATCTCAGAGAAGCACTTGCAACCTACGTCCTCAGTTATTTGCTGGATGTATTCCAATCTCTGTCTTCATCTACAGTTTTTCCCCTCTACAGCTCCCTCTAGTACCATGGAAGTCATTCCAGTCTTAACAGGTGTCCTGTCCTTTCTCCTTATCAGTGTTTTCCACGCATTCCTTTACTCTCCGTTTCTGCTCAGAATATCCTTATTCCTCATCTAATCAGTCCACCTAATTTTCAACATTCGTCTGTAGCACCACAAATCAAATGAATTGATTCTCTTCTGTTCCGGTTTTTCAACAGTACATGTTTCACTACCATTTAATGCTGTACTCCAGACGCACATTCTCAGAAATTTCTTCCTCAAATTAAGGCCGATATTTGATAGACATCTCTTACCCAGAAATGCCCTTTTTGCCATTCCTAGTCTGCTTTTTGTGTGCTCCTTACTCCGTCCGTCATTGGTTATTTTAGTGCCTAGGTAGCAAAATTACTTAACTTCATCTAGTTCGTGACTATCAATCCTGTTGTTAAGTTTCCCGCTGTTCTCGTTTCTAATTACCTTCGTCTTTCTTCGATTTATTTTCAATCCATACTCTACAAATCAATAGACTGTTCATTCCGTTTAGCAGATCATGTAATTCTTCTTCACTTTCAGTCAGGATAGCAATGTCATCAGCGAATAGTATCATTGATATCTCGTATCAATGATATCCTTTCACCGTGAATTTTAATTCCAATCCTGAACCTTCCTTTTATTTCCATATTGGTCACTCAATTTACATATTGAATTGTGGGGGCGAAAGGCTACATCCTTGTCTTACAACCTTTTTAATACGAGCGCTTCGTTCTTTGTCGTCCACTCTTATTATTCCCTCTTGGCTGTTGTACATATGGTATAAGACCTGTCTCTCCCTATAGCTTAATTCTACTTTTCTCAGAGTTTCGGACATCTGGCACCATTTTACATTGTCGAACGCTTTTCCGAGATCGACAAATCCTATGAATGTGTCTTGAATTTTCTTTAGTCTTCATTCCATTATTGACCTCAACGTCAGAATTCCCTCTCTCGTGCCTTTCCTAAAGCCAAAGTGATCGTCATCTAGCGCATCATCTACTTTTTTCTCCTTTCTTCTCTATATTATTCTTGTAAATAACTTAGATGCATGAGCTGTTAAGGTGATTTGCGATAATTCTCGCACTTGTCAACCCTTGCCGTCTTCGGAATAGTGTGGATGATGCTTTTCCGAAAGTCAGATGATATGTCTCCAGACTCATACTCACTTCAGACCAACGTGAATAGTCGTTTTGTTGCCACTTTCGCAAATGATTTTAGAAATTCTGATGGAATGTTATCTAGCCCTTCTGTCTTATTTGATCTTAAGTCCTCCAAAGCTCTTTTACATTCTGGTTCTAATACTGGATCCCTTACCTCTTCTAAATCGACTCCTGTCTTTTCTTCTATACACATCAGACAAATCTTCCCCCTCATAGAGGCTTTCAGTGTTCTCTTTCCACCTACCCTCTCTCTCCTCTGCATTTGACAGTGGAATTCCCGTTGCACTCAATTTTGTCACTCTTGCTTTTACTGTCACGGAAGAGTGTTTCGACTTTCCTGCATGCTGAATCTGTCCTTCCGACAATCATATCTTTTTCGATGTCTTCACTTATTTCCTGCAGCCATTTCGTTTTAGCTTCCCTGCACTTCCCATTTATTTCATTCCTCAGCGACTTGTATTTCTCTATTCCAGGTTTTCACAGAAAATGTTTGTAGTTCCTAGTTTCATAGATCAACTGAAATATTCCTTCTGTTACGCATGGTTTCTTCGCAGTGACTTTTATAACTAGACAGTGTGGACTTCTATAATATTTGGTGGATCATCAAATTGCACTTTAGTCAGTTTATTTCGCAAGGTGGCGGTAATGCTGTGGCACTTGGGTCTCTTTGGTCTCTTTGGTGTGAAGTTCCCACTGAATACAGCGACGGGCCGATCTACTGCAGCCACGAAGTACTAAACGGATGCAAGTCCCCACTTACGAGGAAAACACGACAAGTGGCATAACCTGACTTCCCAGAAACTTCGCTCAGTGGAAGAGAAGTCAAAAACAAGAGAATACGTGTCTCGACCTGCCCACAGATACTAGAGTGCTTCTGAGAGAACAACGGTCAATGTTTTTGACGTAATTTAAATGCTATTTAGCGCATTATGATTACATCCGAAATGGGTGACACAATGGCTAGGGTCACGGCGTCTTGTATTTGCTAACCATGTTCGAAATCCAATTATTGTTTTCATCTTATTCCTTTCACATAAGACGACACGTCACAGACGGCCAGCAGCAGTTTATGACGTAGCAATTGAACAAGTTCGACAGTCTTACATTCGTAGTCTGCGTAAATCAACGAGATGTACCGAACCGAATGCGCCTAGTGTTACACAATGTATTACAGAAACACCTTTCATTTGGGCCATAAAAACTGGCGCAGTCACAAGCTTTAAGAGAAAGTGGCACGGAAAAAACGAGAAGAATTTTGTGTAGAAATATTGAATGAAATGCTGACTGTACATGATTGTCGTAACAAAATTGCTTTCAGTGACAAAGTAATCTTCGATACCTGCGGTAAAGTGAATCGGTATAATGTTCGGATATGGAGTGAGCAGAAACCAGGTCACGTAGTTGAACCTATACAGGTCTTGCGTAAGGGAAATGTTTTTTGTGCTGTAAGGTGTAAAAAGATTTACGGTACTTTATTTTCAGTCGAGTCAACTGTAACAGGCATGTCGTGTCTTGACACGCTTGAAAATTATCTAATGCCTCAATTACAACAGTATATAGGGACAGAGTTTATTTTCCAGCAATATGGGGCACCACCACATCATCATTGTAAAGTTGCCGTTTATCTCCATAGGAATGTGCCGACTAGGATTGGACGTGATGGAACAAGACCCTGACCACCAGGCTCCTTGATTTAACCCCAATTGACTTTTGAGTATGTAGTTACATTAAAGACAGAGTGTTTGCTTCTCCGCTCGCGGGAAACATCGACGACCTGCGACAACAGATAACAAGTAATTGCCACCATACATCAAGACATGCCTCAGAGTATTTGGCAGGAAACTTATTACAGATGGGACATTTTTCGTTTTGCATAAGGTGGCCTAATTGAACACATGTAAATAATACTTGAAGATATACTGCATTCAGTGCTGTATCAAACATTTCTCTAAGTTATTCATCTTTTTCACAATTAAAGGCAACTTTTGTATAACTAAGCCGGCCAGAGTGGCCGAGCGGTTCTAGGCGCTACAGTCTGGAACCGCGCGAACCGCTACGATCGCAGGTTCGAATCCTGCTTCGGGCATGGATGTGTGTGAAGTCCTTAGGTTAGTTAGCTTTAAGTAGTTCTAAGTTCTAGGGTACTGATGACCTCAGAAGTTAAGTGCCATAGTGCTCAGAGCCATTTTCTTGTATAATTAATTTATAAACACATTGTAATTTGTCAATTTATAGTTTTGATGTGAAGTACAGTATTATCTGACAAAGTTGGAAATGTATTCTCATAACGTGCTAAGGCTTGATGTTAAGTTCATTTGGCTCACTGAAGAATGTATGAGCTCATAGTTACCAAAACGAAATTTTTCGTGATTTATTTGACACATAGTACCATAATTCTTAATTGTCTACGTCAGTGTACAAACAGACTTACAGACTTCGTTGCTCCAGGCGTCGAATATAAAGAAGACTATGAGACTCTACAAGTGAGATGGTACAATGGGCGTAACACGAGCGGTCGCTGCGGTTACAAAGATACGATCTAGTAAATATCAGAAATCCTGAAAGTGAGACAAAGACGCCCGCGAGACGGCGTTCAGCAGTGAATCAGTCTGCTACGATGTGGCTGTTGTGTTGCCGCAGTCACGGCGGTTCCGTAACTAAGCTATCTGAGGTTATCTACAACAGTCGCCACGCGTAGAATGCGGCCTGCTCCAAGCAGTGATTTGCAGAATGTTGAGATAAAAATACCACGAAACTTGCTATTCAGGGCGATTCAGCTGAATGCTGATATGTCAGTCATTGTGAAAATGCTAAAATTTTCTTCGTCCGTCATTCTGAGGTTAGCGTTCTGGTACGCACGACGTTTAACAGGCATGCCACTGCATCCACAAAATTCGTAAAACCGTTGAATGTTGGAATAAAATCACATAATGTTTGTTCACAGACATTTAATGCCGCTGAGATGGCCACGGTACTTTGAAGAAAGAAGTGGTAAGTGCTAAGCGTATAGCACAATTCTGTAAAAACAACTGCACGGAGATAATTTTAAACCTTCACCGAGGATTTAAACTGCAAATAAATTAAACTGCGCCATTACACATGGGACTGTGTGTCTAATGTTGCCTTTGTGGTACTATGGAATCGCCGGCCGGAGTGGCCGTGCGGTTCTAGGCGCTACAGTCTGGAGCCGAGCGACCGCTACGGTTGCAGGTTCGAATCCTGCCTTGGGAGTGGATGTGTGTGATGTCCTTAGGTTAGTTAGGTTTAATTAGTTCTAAGTTCCAGGCGACTGATGACTTCAGAAGTTAAGTCGCATAGTGCTCAGAGCCATACTATGGAATCAACAACGAGTGAGGATAGGCCCTTAGAGGAAACGAAGAGAAACAATCTCCGAAATTGTGTGCCACTAGGAACTGGATCGACCAAGAATGCTCTGTGATTAAGGTAATGAACAGTCAGCGAACAACTACGTGTTTTGAGCTTTACGATATTTAGGTCTGTAATTTACGCACGATTCCAAACTAAATCTGTTACGAAAGCCGCAGCTAGTTCACTAATTATTTATTTCACTTAACAAGATTTAGGCCTAAGGGCCTCATGTTGCATCTATCCAGGCATCGTTAGTGAGGCTAGAATGTTCTTAATACAGCATGTCATCGTCGGCCGCGGTGGCCGTGCGGTTCTGGCGCTGCAGTCTGGAACCGCGGGACTGCTACGGTCGCAGGTTCGAATGCTGCCTAGGGCATGGGTGTGTGATGTGCTTAGATTAGTTAGGTTTAAGTAGTTCTAAGTTCTAGGGGACTTATGACCTAAGATGTTGAGTCCCATAGTGCTCAGAGCCATTTGAACCAGCATGTCATCCACGTCCAATATTTCTGTTCCTCGATTAAAAATAACCTCTTTGTGCGTAACGTCACTCTTTTCACTTTCTTTGCTTATTTGGATATTTGAATTTCATAAATATGTAGTTACATTCACAGATCCAATTTTTTCTGGGTAAAGATCTGATGTGTTGGCAAATGTGCCAACACCTTGTAGATAGAGGAGGCCGAAATGCACGCTATCTAACGCAGACGGGCGTGAATTCTGGAACAGGATAAGTAGTGAATTCTAATAAGAAAAGTATGCAGCTCCTCGAATACTTAACTTTATTCTATCCCTGTGGTACATCGCTCTTGATAATACAAATAGGACTATCTTCAGATACGGTTAATGGTGCCTTGCTAGGTCGTAGCCATGGACTTAGCTGAAGGCTATTCTAACTGTCTCTCGGCAAATGAGAGAAGGCTTCGTCAGTGTAGTCGCTAGCAAAGTCGTCGTACAACTGGGGCGAGTGCTATATCGTATCTCGAGACCTGCCTTGTGGTGTCGCTCGGTCTGCGATCACACAGTGGCGACACGAGGGTCCGACATGTACTAAATGGACCGCGGCCGATTTAAGCTACCACCTAGCAAGTGTGGTGTCTGGCGGTGACACCACATTCCTCCCCTGCAAATCGGCGAACGGTCGTGTTATAAGGCTGCCGCCCGCCGTGGGGAGGACCCCATGTTGACGTATGCGATGAGGTGGGGAGCCTAACAACAGGCGAGGCTGTGCCACCCGCACCCGGCCATTCGGTCCGAGGGGAGCTAGGAAACGCCTGAAAACCTAGTCCAGAGTGCACGTCAACATGCGGTGTATGCGCCCGTAATGAGACAGGAGGGGCCGAAGGGTCGACCTCCATTGCGTCGGGGTACCCGACGCGCGATGACGTCATGTGGTCCGGAGCGGGCAAGAGTTCCGTGGCGGAGGACGGCTGGTCACGGGAAGGGATCGGCGGCGCGTGACCCAGGGAGGCGCTTGGCGGCTGCAGCGAAGCGTCGAATGCGGGCGGCGCCGGCAGGAGAACAGGCGGCGGCGGCGGCGGCGGCGGCTGCGGTGGCGCGTCGCCATGGGGCAAAATGGAAGGCATCGTCGGTAACACCTGGGGATGAGGCGAGCCAGTAGATGGGTCCCCAGGGCGCCGACCGGACGGCACCGTCGGTGAAAGCAGACGGAGAGCGGCAGAACCCGTGCGACGACAGAGGCGCAGCTGATTGAGATGCCGACGCACCTCGCCAGAGGCCCCCAAAACCAAATACATCGCGCGGCCGAGGCAGCGAAGAATGCGCCCTGCGAGCCAACGCCGTGAACCTCGATAGTTGCGATAGAATACAACGTCGCCTGGAGCAAAAGTAGGAGTCTGCCGCTGCACAGGAACCTGATGCGGCGGATGCAGCAAAGACATCAAGGTTCGATGAGGACGACCGTGGACCAACTCAGCCGGCGAGCGACCATCTCGGGGCTGAGAGCGATACGATGAAAAAAGAGCAACAACGCGTCCTCCCGAGAATGCGACTCTTTCAACTTCAACATCTGTGACTTAAAAGTCCGGACCAATCGTTCAGCGGCACCATTTGACTGAGGCGAAAACGGCGCGGATGTCAGATGTTGAATACCATTGGCCTGGCCGAAGGACTGAAATTCCACGGACATGAATTGTGGGCCATTATCGGAAACAATAGTCTGCGGAAGACCTTCAATGCAAAAGACAGCAGACAACGCTTGGAGTGTGGCAGTGGACGTCGCGGAAGACATCCAGACAACAAAAGGAAAATTACTGAAGGCATCTACCAGAACCAACCATCGAGCATTCCAGAATGGACCAGCAAAATCGATGTGCAAGCGTTGCCAAGGCGAAGTGGCTTTTGGCCATGCAAAGACTTTCCGCGGCGGTGCGGATTGTTGTTTGGCACAAGCCATGCAAGAAGAACACATATTCGTAATCGCAGCATCGATTCCGAACCAAGTACAGTGCTGACGAGCAAGTTGTTTCGTTCGCACTATACCCCAATGTCCTTGGTGAAGAAGCCGTAAAACAGAGGACTGTAACGAACGTGGGACCACGACTCTGGACTGATCATTATCAGAACGCAACAACAAAACACCACATCGAACAAAAAGTCTCTCCCTGTGAGCAAAAAATCGGCGAACCAACGGATTCTCGATCCGTGAGTTTGACAAGGGCCATTGCGTAGCAACAAAACGCAAAACGGTAGCAAGGACAGGGTCAGCAGCTGTGGCTGTAGCTACACGACGAAAATCAATCGGAAACGATTCGACCACCTCATCGGTTTCCGAATCAATGAACATGCAAGCAAGTTCGGAAGAATCGAATGCTTTATCCTCAGCAACAGGCAAACGGGACAACGCATCGGCGTTTCCGTGCGTAGCAGTGGACCGATACAAGATATCGTAGCGGTACTGCGAGAGGAAAATAGACCAGCGAATGAATTTCTGCGCTGTACGCGGAGGTACAGGCTTGTTCGGATGAAAAAGCGACGTCAAAGGTTTGTGGTCTGTGATGATGGTAAAGTGACGACCATACAAGAAATCATGGAACTTAGTAACACCAAATACGAGAGCCAAAGCTTCTTTCTCTATCTGGGAATAATTTCGTTGCGCAGACGAGAGCAATTTGGACGCAAAGGCAATAGGGCGATCAGGCGACCCATCTTTGTGCGCAAGCACAGCACCGACCCCGAAATCCGATGCATCTACCATCAACAAAAGGGGTTTCTGGGGATCGAATGGTGTAAGGCAAGTATTTGAAAGCAACGCCGATTTCAACTGGCGAAAGGCGCGTTCGCATTCCGTCGTCCAGAGAAACGGAACACCTGTACGGCGCAAGCGATGAAGCGGAGCTGAAATGGAAGAGGCATTGCGCACATTCACTCACACCTTGTGATGCTAAATCGTTTAATGTTCTTGCAACCTCAACACGCAATGCGTGAGGAACATTGCGCGCTCTGATAAATTTCGGTTGCGCGTTTACTTTCAGTTCCAAATGTGCTTCATAATTCTTAGTGCAACCAAGGCCCGGTGCAAAAATGTCTGCAAATTCTTCACATAGACGAGAAACACTGTCTGAAGGCAGAGTCTGGTTCACTGATAGGACCTGATTTACTATAGACATGTTAAACAATTGAAATAAATCTAAACCAAACAAGTTCACTGCAGTAGAAGAACGAAGAACGTAAAATGACACAAGTTTTGTTTGTCCCTTGTATGTTGCAAGAAGGCTGCACTGTCCGAACACAGGAATTTTCTGTCCTGAATATGTAGTGAGCTTAACAGTTGCGGCACGCAACGGAGGTTTGCCCAGTTGTTTGTACGTGTCGTGATTGAGCAATTGAACTGCAGCTCCGGTATCGAGCTGGAATGGTATGACCTTGCCATTAAAGTCCAAATCTACAAAAAGTTTATTGTCCTGCTGACGACAAGAGCGACTGTCTCGTGCAATTTGAACTGATACCGGTACAGCATCACTTGCTAATTGACGTGATTTCCGGCGACGTCGACGCACACTTTTTGTGGGACGAACACAGTCACAGGTAGAGACAGTGGCACTGGACGAAGTGGAATTAACTACATGAATGTCCATGGGCGAAGGTTCACGAGCCTGAGTGTCCTTGGTTCGATTCCGGCGTGAAGCAAAGGGCCTGGAATGGTTCTGATTGTCTGATCTGAGCTTTTTCTGGCAAACACTTTGAACATGTCCTTTCTTAAGACAGAAAAAGCAAATAGCGTGGCGTGACGGGCAATGTTCACACGAATGTCTAGTTGCACACCACGGGCATGATTTCACTGCATTTGTGTGCTGGCGCGGCACACCTGGTTTAGAGCGTGGCGGCAGCTGCGTTGACGTGCGCGAGGGCAGTTGACCGGGCGGTGCAGCGCGCCCGGCGGGCCAATTAATGTTACACACGGCCGGCGAAGTTTCAAATGAGTCCTGAGCACAGTCAAGCATGTCTTGTCTATCTAATATGTCTATCACTTGTTGAAGGGAGGGATTAACTAGTTTCAAAATTTGCTCCCGTATACGAACATCAGAAACGTTCTGTGCAATTGCATCACGTACCATAGTATCTGAATAAGGAAGGCCACAGTCACATTCAAACGCACAATCCCTAGTAAGGCCTTGCAATGTTGCAACCCACTCCCTATTAGTTTGACCGGCCATACATTTGGTACGAAAGAAAGTATACTTCTTTGCAACTACATTAACTGTTTCTTTGAAATAGGCGTCCAATGCCGACAAAATTTCTTCGTAGGACAGAGTTGCTATGTCGCGTCGGGGAAACAATTTCACTATCACACGGTACGTTTGCACGCCGACACAAGACAATAAGTGAGGCTGCCGCTCGTTACCTTGAATTCTGTAGGTGGCGAGATGAAATCCAAACTGGCGTGACCACTCCGTCCAGGATTCGTGCGCCGCCTCAAAATTGCGAAACTGCGGTGCAACTGCATGTTGTGGCTGCGGGAGCGGTGAAGCGGCAGCTGCCGCATCGGTTTGAATGGTACGTTGACCCTGGACGAGCTGTCCCAGGGCATCCAATAACGCCTGCGTCTTCTGATTCTGCAAGCGATAAAATTCGGACAGTACATCTGGCGAAGCCATGACACAAGTAAATGTAAGCAATTAGAAAGAACACGTTTCCCTCGTCGCCAATGATGTGTTGGCAAATGTGCCAACACCTTGTAGATAGAGGAGGCCGAAATGCACGCTATCTAACGCAGACGGGTGTGAATTCTGGAACAGGATAAATAGTGAATTCTAATAAGAAAAGTATGCAGCTCCTCGAATACCTAACTTTATTCTATCCTTGTGGTACATCGCTCTTGATAATACAAATAGGACTATCTTCAGATACGGTTAATGGCGCCTTGCTAGGTCGTAGCCATGGACTTAGCTGAAGGCTATTCTAACTGTCTCTCGGCAAATGAGAGAAGGCTTCGTCAGTGTAGTCGCTAGCAAAGTCGTCGTACAATTGGGGCGAGTGCTATATCGTATCTCGAGACCTGCCTTGTGGTGTCGCTCGGTCTGCGATCACACAGTGGCGACACGAGGGTCCGACATGTACTAAATGGACCGCGGCCGATTTAAGCTACCACCTAGCAAGTGTGGTGTCTGGCGGTGACACCACAAGATCATCACTGCAGATGTATCACTAGATTAGACTGAAGAATCACAAACCAGTAAATTAGCATTTTATCCAACTTCGATACTACATGCAGACTGTAAGAAATGTCTCGGATAGGTAGTTTATTGGATTAGGAGAATCAAAGTGATCGACATATGTTGACCAACACTGAAAGTTTTCTAGCGGCTACCCACTTCAACCTGTAAAATATGACAGTTTCAAACTCAATTACACATGCCAACGTCGTTACCTCCTCGTGTCGCCTCTATTGTCTTAGGTGTATGTCCACTAAAGACAGTGTTGTTTGCTACTTAATGTTGGCAGCAACCATCACAAGGAAGTCGGTAGTTGCGCAAGGGGGAGGGGGGGGGTTAGGTTTTCAGTGAGTGATTATACGCCACAGTTTCTTTTAATCTGGGTATAACAATAACACCACAGAAACATTGTAATCCGCTGAAATTGTTGACATCCAACGTGTCGTACCGGCAGGTACTCGTGTACCGTCGAACAGACTTGGAGATCACTAATCAAGACTCAAGTGCGTATAGAAACAATACAGTATTCAAAGGCAGGGTGGACCCTCGTTCTGAAAAAGCTAGCTGTATTACAATGGCGACGTAAACAAAACAACATCGTATTACACATATTCTTTTATAGCGTCCCGACACCAATATGTAATAATAATATTTTTTGCAAGTGAAGAAAAAATACAAAAATGTCGTGTGACCGTCAAATCCGTAAAAAGAGTGTTTTATGCGAACAATTACGAAAATTAGTAGTTTAATGACACAAGGAAAGTGATGATGTGTTTGAAAAATAAACGATGTCATTGTGCCGATGAGTGTTTATCTGTGGTCTTAAACCGAATTGTATATCACATAATCCTAGTTTTCAGAATTACAGAATTGTCTGTAAATGTGTGAATGATGCTTTTCCGAAAGTCAGATGGTATGTCGCCACATTCATACACTGTGCACACCAGCGTGAATAGTCCTTTTGTTGCCACTTCCCCCAGAGATTTTGGATTCTGGTGGAATATTGTCTAGCTCTTCTGCCTTATTTGACCTAAGTCCTCCCAAGCTCTTTCAAATTCTGATTCTAAAACTTTATACCCTATCTCTTCTAAATCTAGTCCGATAAGTGTTTTTCTGTGGTCCTAGACCGAATTATACATCACATAATCCTAGTTTTCAGACTTACAGAATTGTCTGCAGCGGAGTGGAAACAGCATCGCTGGAATGGTTCAGTCCTCCACCATTGCGCGGCACATTTAACACTTACATTAACTGTTTTACAGGCGCCTTAATAACAGCACAAAGTATTTTTCTTCTACCAAATCTGGAGACGTGCACCAGCCAATTTGATGAAGAATTTGCCAGTCATTTTAAGCTACTGTATGTAATTAGGCCCTGGCCGGTACTACGTCTAAAGGACGACGACTTTCATTGCAAAGAGTGAACATTATATTTGACCTAGCACGTTGATAAGCAAAGTCACAGCTAAAAGCATATTTATTTTTACGAATAATTATCAAGAGTCAATTGGTTGTGTTTTAATGTGTTGGTAAAATATCGATCGTATGTGACTTATAATTTGCTTAGTGTTGGTAGACTTTACTGTTTAATAAATTATAGCACTATTACGCCACATACAGACAATTTCATTGTAATAGTAGTATTTAAATAACATAATGAAACCATTTCCAAGAAATATATAAAAACAGTTCAGAAGTGAACATGACGTTTTAGAAATTAACTCACGAATAGGAACTCAACTATGTCTATTCTCAACCGGATAATACAATCTGAAAAAGTTAGAGCTCTTCACTGGAGCACATTCAGACCTCACACTTGTTAGTCCCTTCAAAAGTCGAGGTATTGTAGCAGCCCTTCACCACCGGGAATTGATCACTTGCCGCACTATACCACAGGCACAGCTGGCTTCTTTAAGAACTCGTGTAGAAGTCCATCGTTTTCCAGATCCAACGTCAGAGTGTTCCAAACGCTTCCTTGAGCGCACCACTCGAAAAGTGACTGTCTCCACTTGACCCCAGCAGTATCCTGCCACTGTGGGCTCCTCCCTTCTAAAGATACATCGTTCTTATGTTCTGCAGACAACGTTTCGACTCAATTCGACCACATTCTGCGCTAAAATAATATATTATTACAATAATGATTAAGTGGAGAAATGTTGTAAACATTCAGTCATACTCAGACCATTCATGATAAATATAAGTAAAGGTTTGTTCATAAATAAATAACCCAGTACTTTTGCGCAAGTTTGCTCAAGGTTAATGACATCAGACTGTTGTTAAACATTATTTGAACAATTATTTATGCTTGCTTGGTAGAAGTGTATTTGGCACTCTTTTCAATAACGCCGTCAGCTGACATATGTGGCTGACTATTTCTTAAACTACTGTGGTTTTTATTGTCCACTATAATTATATTTAAACACATTATTGTGAAAATATTAACATATTCTTTAAATAGCTACACAAATACGAGAAGATTACAGTTATTTATGCTATATTCAGGTGGTGTGTTAGTGTGGAGGACAAATTGTTTTGATAAACATTTGTATAATGAAAAGGATCTAAAACCGTAAGAAATTAATAAATAAAATGGTTATAGATGTCTGATTTTCATGGATGATAGCTGTAGTGCAATGCTGTTATCTGAGGTACCGTTTGTTGAAACCACATGAAGCTTTGAAAAGTTGTTACATCAAAGGTTTTGGTTTAGTCAATGTATACTATTAAGTTATTTAGTTTCAAATACGGTATACGGAAAATATGATTGTATCATTGGATGCCCCTATGTTTCTGAATTTGGTGGTGTATTCAGATTTGCTCTATTATGTAACTGTGATTTATTATAGGGTTCCTAAGAGTTGGAAGTAGCCATATTGCAGTAGAGTTTCTAAGAGTTGGAAGTAGCCATATTGCAGACTCTCTAACACTCTACCATTTCTGATGTATCGTCTGTTCTTCAGCTAAGTGAGCAACAGCTGTCCAAGTTCTCTGCACTGGGAATTTCCCCATAACGTTTGTAGAAATCGCATGAGGTGTTTAAAAGCTGTTGCTTGGTAGGAACAATCTTTCCACACTGACTGCTTTGGTACCTGAGCCGCCCAGCGATTGTCGCCCTGGCTGTCCCAGCCGCACCATGCTCTCAGCCCTTGGCCTGGTGCCTTATTGAACGGCCATACGAGAAAAATTTTCCTTACTTCCTACCTATGCTGGCCACCTGCATATGTGTAACGCCGCAAACTTCAGAGCTACGACCACTTGTTCATTTCAATGCCGTGGAGCACATCTCTTTAACTGAGCAGCCGCTAAAAGCTCTTGAGGAATACATAGGAGCACATATCTAACAGAGACTTTGGTCACTACTGCCTCATCCAAAAATATGGCAACCAAAGAGAATGCACTAGAAGAGACGTGTTTTACAGGCTCGAAGACGAATAAGTGCCCATGTCTCTTAAAGTATGCATTTTAGCGCCCCTGTTCACTAGACGTTTTTTCTGGTTTTAGTCCATATTTACACTTATGAAACATGCGTACAGTCGTAGCAACGGCAGTATTGGTACTGGTACCGATTCATGTATTCCAGTGTCAGAAGTATATGAACCATATTTGCTTGTAAGTTTCGACATGGTCGTTTCTAGACCAGGGTCCTTTACCACAGTTTGATATATTTATATTGTTCCATCAACACTCATAGTTTGTGACATCAATACGGAATCACCTGCACCCCTACAGTTCACGAGATCACGCCATGGATATGTACTAAATATGAGAACTGGAGTCATCTGTAATTTTAGGTGGGAGGCTGAACGCTTGTTAATATGTGGCAAGAATGGCCAACTCCGTTGTAAATCATTCATGACAAGGGTACCAAATGGCACATTCCAGTAAGGTGATCCGAGATCCCATACTGCAGCGTACATTCTAGACGTCTTGGAGTACGTACAGATCACTGACTGGACTGCCTTGCACCCTAATGTGTTACCAATAGTAAATGTCTGTGATATGATGGGAACATCATCTATAGCCAGTAATCTTGGTGGAGTGACAGATCTTTTCTACGCAAGGCAAGAAATCATTCAAGATCACATTCAGAGTTTGTTTGCTTCTAAGCTACAAGCATTACAACAGTGTAATTGTAGCAGAATTTCGAACAAATAGTGCAAGCTATTCGAAATTCTGAGGGAAACATATGTACGTTATAGGGAGACACGGGTAATATACAATATGTACAAGAGCCACGATGCAATAACAAGAGTGGACAACCAAGAACGAAGTGCTTCATTTAAAAAGGGTAAAGGACAGGGATTTACTGTTTCACACATACTGTTCAATCTATACATCAAAGAAGCAACGGTGGAAATAAAAGAATGGTTCAGGATTCGAATTAAAATTCAAGGTGAAAGGAGATCAATGATAGGATTCGCTGATATCATCACTGTCCTCAGTGAAAGTCAAAAAGCGTTACATGATGTTGTTGTTGTTGTTGTCTTCAGTCCAGAGACTGGTTTGATGCAGCTCTCCATGCTACTCTATCCTGTGCAAGCTTCTTCATCTCCCAGTACCTACTGCAACCTACATACTTCTGAATCTGCTTAGTGTATTCCTCTCTGGGTCTCCCTCAACGATTTTTACCCTCCGCGCTGCCCTCCAATATTAAACTGGTGATCCCTTGATGCCTCGGAACATGTCCTACCAATCGATCTCTTCTTCGAGTCAAGATGTGCTAAAAAATGTCTCTTCTCCCTAGTTCTATTCAATACCTCCTCATTAGGTATGTGATCTACCCATCTGATCTTCAGCATTCTTCTGTAGCACCACATTTCGAAAGCTTCTATTCTTTCTTGTCCAAACTATTTATTGTCCTTGTTTCACTTCCATACATGGCCACACTGCACACAAATACTTTCAGAAACGACTTCCTGACACTTAAATCAATACTCGATGTTAACAAATTTCTTCTCTTCAGAAACGCTTTCCTTGCCATTGCCAGTCAACATTTTATACCCTCTCTACCTCGACCATCATCAGCTATTTTGCTCCCCAAATAGCAGATCTCATTTACTTCATTAAGCGTCTCATTTCCTAATCTAATACCCTCAGCTTCACCCGGTTTAATTCAACTACATTCCATTATCCTCGTTTTGCTTTTGTTGATGTTCATCTTATATCCTTCTTTCAAGACACTGTGCATTCCGTTCAGCTGCTCTTGCACGTCCTTTGCTGTCTCAGACATAATTGCAATGTCATCGGCGAACCTCAAAGTTTTCATTTCTTCTCCACAGATCTTAATTCCTACTCCGAATTTTTCTTTTGTTTCCTTTACTGCTTGCTCAATATACAGATGGAGTAAAATCGGGGATATGCTGCAACCCTGTCTCACTCCCTTCCCCATCGCTGCTTCCTTTTCATGCCCCTCGACTCTTATTACTGCCATCTGGTTTCTGTACAAATTGTAAATAGCCTTTCGCTCCCTGTATTTTACCCCTGCCACCTTCAGAATTTGAAAGAGAGTATTCCAGTCAACATCGTCAAAAGATTTCTCTAAGTCAACAAATGCTAGAAACGTAGGTTTTCCTTTCCTTAATCTATTTGCTAAGATAAGTAGTAGGGTCAATATTGCCTCACGTGTTCCATTATTTCTACGTAATCCAAACTAATCCTCCTCGAGGTCGGCTTCTACCAGCTTTTCCATTCGTCTGTAAAGGATTCATGTTAGTATTTTGCTGCCGTGGCTTATTAAACGGATAGTTCGGTAATTTTCACATCTGTCAACACCTGCTTTCTTTGGGATTGGAATTATTATATTCTTCTTGAAGTCTTGAGGGTATTTCACCTGTCTCTTACATCTTGGTCACTACATGGTAAAGTTTTGTCAGGGCTGGCTCTCTCAAGGCTATCAGTAGTTCCAATGGAATGTTGTCTACTACTGGGGCCTTGTTTTGGCTTAGGTCTTTCAGTGCTCTGTCTAACTTTTTTCGCAGCATCGTATCTCCCATTTCATCTTCCTCTACATCCTCTTCCATTTCCATAATATTGTCCTCAAGTACATCGCCCTTGTATAGACCCTCTATATACTCCTCCCACCTTTTTGTTTTCCCTTCTTTGCTTAGAACTGAATTTCCATCTGAGCTTTTGATATTCATACAAGTGGTTCTCTTTTCTCCAAAAGTCTTTTTAATTTTCCTGTAGGCAGTATCTATCTTATCCCTAGTGAGATATGCCTCCACATTCTCACAGAGGACATCAAAAGCAGTCTAACACTGGCGAAAACGGCATCTATGCTCAAGAGAAGTCTTATAGTATCAAACATAGGCCTTAATTTGAGGAAGACATTTAAGAGAATATACGTTTGGAGTACAGCATTGTGTGGCAGGGAAACAGGGACCGTGAGAAATCCGGAACACAAGAGTACTGAAGCATTTGAGATGCGGTGCTGCAAATGAACGTTGAAAATTAGGTGGACTGATAACGTAAGGAATGTAGAGGTCGTGTGTAGAATAGGAGAGGTAAGGAATATTGGAAAAGCCCTGACAAGGAAAGGGGAGAGGGTGATAGGATATGTGTTAAGACATCAGAGAATAATTTCCATGTGACTAGAGGGAGTTGTAGAGGGTAAAAAGCTTAGAGGACGACAGAGATTGGAAAACATCCAGTAAATAATTGAGCATGTAGGTTGCAAGTGCTTCTGTGAGATGAAGAGGTTGGCACCGTAGAGGAATTCGTGGCGTTCATCATCAAACATGCCAGAAGACTGACGACTAAAGTCAAAAGAAGTCTTGTCCACCTACTGTACTGATGGTGATGACCTCAGTCTAGTTATAATGAGCTCTAAATTGCAAAAGAGCTATGAGCACGTCTTCGATACTGTGGAAAAAATCTCTTCTACTGCAAGCTCTTTGATTTCGGTATTGTGAGAGGAGATAGTATACGCCAAAAAAAGAAAAAAAAAGTCGAGTAAACATGGGTTCCATAGTTTATACCTTAAGAGCTAGTGACAATTATTCAACAGAAAGGCGTGTTTCACATTAGTGAAGATGAATGAGAGCTCATAGCTCTTACGTACTCATCTTATAGATCATGTTTATTGGACTTTTTTCCTTATTTTGTTCCGTACTACCACCTCTCAAAGAATTGAAAACAAAGAGCTTGCAGTAGAATACATCTGTTTCACAGTATCGAAGACGAATGAGTTCTCATAGTTCTCAAGATGTGTATTTTACAGCTCACATTTACTGAACTTCAATGCTTCGACTGGTCGTTCCTGCCCAAGCACTCACTCATGACCATTCCTCCTCGAACTCCCTGCGCGTCTGCACTTCTGGACAGACTGATCAGATTCCAATGATATCGTTGCACGCGCTGCAACAAGTAGGTAGTTTAAATCCTTTTGGGTCGTAGGAACTTGCACATAGATCTCATTTATAATCTTACCGCAGAGAATAAATTCGAGTTGATTGAGGCGAATGTGCAGGCCAACTGGCTTCACATACTATCCAAAAACCAGGAAACAAGATGGATGAGTATTTTATAATCATAAGGGTGTACTGAGTGTGGCATCCGCCGTGCTGTTAACACACTCACCGAAGTTTAAGTGGTACTTTCCGTTGGGGGGCCGACAGAAATTTTACACATCTTTATCGTTCAAGTTGGTTCGGTGCAGTTAGGACCACTAACTATAAGTGCGAACTATGTTGACACTGGGCGCGTAGTCCGATTATTTTATTTTAAAGGTACAAAATTTATGAACAAGAAAACGAAAGTGTGTTTAATAATATATATAGCATTTTTTGTGAAGACATTAACCACCCTGTCATTCAATTTTCACAAACTAACGAGTTAGAAAATCAATTAGTAGAAAAGTGCAACCTCATAGTCATACTTAAGATCTGTTTTAAATCTTTTTTTTTTTTTTTTGTTATTGGTTTTCTCACTAGTTTGATGCAGCCTGTCACGAATTCCTCTCCTGTGGGTTCACGCGCAACCCCGTAGAACCGTAGAAAGTTCGAGTCCTCCCTCGGGTGCGGGTGTGTTTGTTTTCCCTAATGTAAGAGTGTAAGTTAGATTAAGTAGTGTGTAAGCTTAGGGATCAATGACCTCAGCAGTTAGGTCCCGTAAGACCTAACGACAAATTTCCATTTTTCCGCTACTATGACAATCTCCTCATTTCAGAGTAGCACTTGCAACCTATGTCTTCGATTATTTGCTGGATGTATTCCAATCTCTGTCTTCCTCTACAGTTTTTTCCCTCTACAGCTCCCCCTACTACCATTGAATTCATTCCCTCATGTCTTAACAGATGTCTATAATCCTGTCCCTTCTCCTTATCAGTGTTTTCCACGCATTCTTTTCCTGTCCGATTCTGCGCAGAACTCCTCATTCCTCATCTTTTAAGTCCACCTAATTTTCAACATTCGTCTGTAGCAGCACATGTCATATGCTTCGATTTTCTTCTGTTCCGGTTTTCCCACAGTCCATGTTTAACTACCATATAATGCTGTACTCCAAACATAAATCTTCGGAAACTTGAGGAAGAATTTCTTCCTCAAATTAAGGCGGATATTTAATATTAGTAGATATCTCTTGGTCAGAGATGCCCTTTTTGCCATTCCTAGTCTGCTTTTGATGTCCTCCTTGCTCCGTCCGTCATCGGTTATTTTACTGCCTAGGTAGCACAATTCCTTAACTTCATCTACTTCATGACCATCAACCCTGTTGTTAAGTTTCTCGGTGTTCTCATTTCTACTACTTCTCATTACCTTTGCCTTTCTTCGGTTTAATCTCAGTTCATACTGTGTACTCATTAGACTGTTCATTCCGTTCAACAGATCATGTAATTTCTCTTCACTTTCACTCCGGATAGCAATGTCAGCAGCCAATAGTATCATTGATATCTCGTATCATTGATATCCTTTCACCTTGAATTTCAATTCCATTCCTGAACTTTTCTTTGATTTCCATCATTGCTTCGACGATGCACAGATTTAACAGTAGGGGCGAAAGGCACATCCTTAGCTTACACCCTTTTTAATATGAGCCTTAGTTCTTGGTCGTCCACTCTTGCCTCTTGTGTGTATTGTATATGACCTATCTCTCCCTATAGCCTACTCCTACTTCTTTCAGATTTGCAAACATCTGACACCATTTTACACTGACGAATGCTTTATCCCGGTCGACAAATCCTGTGAACGTGTCTTGATTTTTTTTAGTCTTACTTCCATTATTAACCGCAATGACAGAATTGCCTGTCTCGTGTCTTTACCTTTCATAAAGCCAAACTGATCAACATTTTGCGCGTCCTCAATTTTCTTTTCCATTCTTCTGTATATTATTCTTGTAAGCAACTTGGATGCATGAGCTGACGTGCTGACTGTGCGATAATTCTCGCAATTGTCAGCTCTTTCCGTCTTCGGAATTGTGTGAAGATTATTTTCCGAAAATTAGATGGTATGTCGTCAGACTCATACATTTTACATACCAGCGTGAAAAGTCGTTTTGTTGCCACTTCCCTCAATGATTTTAGAAATTCTGATGGAACGTTAGGTCCTCCGAAGCTCTTTTGAATTCTAGATCGCGTCCTGTTTGTTCTCCTATCACAGCAGACAAATCTTCCCCTCTCATAGAAACTTTCAACGTATTCTTTCCACATATCCGGTCTTTCGTTTGTATTTAACAGTAGAATTCCCGTTGCACTCTTAATTTTAGCGTCGTTGCTTTGAATGTCACCGAAGTTCTTTTCGATTTTCCTGTATGCTGAGTCGGTCCTTCCGACATTCATTTCTTTTTCGATGTATTCACATTCTTCCTGCAGTCATTTCTTCTTATCTTCCCTGTACTTCCTATTTATTTCATTCCTCAGCGACTTGTATTTGTCTATTCCTGAGTTTCCCGGAACATTTTTGTACTTCCTCCGTTCATCCATCAACTGCAGTATTTCTTCTTGAACGGGGCATTCGCTATAACTAAACTGAAACTATGTATTTACGAATATCATCACAAGTCTGACAGTTCAAAGAAATTAAATTAATCCTAGTAATAAATACTTTTCAGTTCTTCATATCGTCAATGTCCTTTGATTTTTACTTGTTACAAACAAAGCAAATCTCCGCGTTCTCATCCGCGTGGCCCATTCGATCGCGGACGACCGTCTTGTCATAATTTGCCGGTGGCATCATTGCAAAACGATGTGTAGCGTTCACTGTGTCAGTACACCGCTCTCCCAGCTGTTGCCGGCTTTCTAGACCTTGGAGCCAGCTACTTCTCATTCACGTAGCTCCTCAATTTACCTCATCAGGCTTACTGGACCCTGTACCAGTCCTTCACCAAGGAAAAAGACGCAGCGGTAACGGGAATATGGGTCCAGCTTGAAGCAGCCGTACTTACTGCCCACGGAAATCGGGAGGGGGATTTTCATTTTACATACGCAGAAGGAAGGACGTCATAGGTCGTGTTTTAGGTTGTGGAATATCTTCCATGGCAGTAGAGGGAATTGTAAGAGGTAAAAACTGTAGGAGGATACATACATTAGAATGTATCCCAGAAGTAATTCAGGAATTTTTCGTGTAATTTTTATACTGAGACGATGTCCGCCTGCTTACCTGGGTGGTACCCGGTTCGATTCCCTACCGGGTTGGAGATTTTCTCCTCTCGTGGACTTATGCCTGCTTCAACTGTACAGCAATCACAATTTGCTAAGTCTTTTAATTTTAACAGATATATTTATTTTGTTGACCGGCGTGTGACCAGCTCTTAATCTATTAATATTGACAGTTTCTTTCCATTTAAGGTCAGAATATATAAACTGTGGGGTAGGAGTAATGTTTGGAGTCAATTAACAAGTCCCTATGAAGATAACGTCCTCATTACATAACGACGGCCATTCGCTTTTTGCCTTAGTGAGGTCTGTGTCGCCGGCCGGGGTGGCCGAGCGGTTCTAGGAGCTACAGTCTGGAACCGCGCGACCGCTACGGTCGCAGGTTCGCATCCTGCCTCGGACATGGATGTGTGTAATGTCCTTAAGTTAGTTAGGTTTAAGTAGTTCTAAGTTCTGGAGGACTGATGACCTCAGAAGTTAAGCCCCATAGTGCTCAGAGTCATTTGACCCATTTGAACGTCTGTGTCCTTTTCTTTTTTTGTGAAGTTAGTCCTCTTACAGGTTTGATGCGACTCGCCAAGACTTGCTATCTTGCGCCAAACTTTTCGTCTCAGTGAAATGAAATGAAATGAGCGTATGTTATCGTTGGCCGGGAGGCCCCGGCCGGGTAAGTTCGGCAGCTAAGCGCAAGTTTTATTTCAGGTGACGCCACATTGGGCGACCTGGGCGCCGGTGATGAGGATGAAATGATGATGATAACACAACACCCAGTCCACGAGAGGACGAAATCTCCAACCCGGCAGGGAATCGAACCCGGGTCCGTTGTACGGGAGGCAGGAGCGTTACCACCCAGCTAAGCAGGCGGACTTCGTCTCAGTATAACAATTACACGAAAAATTCCTGAATTATTTCTGGGATATATTCTAATGTATCTGTCCTCCTACAGTTTTTACCCCCTACAATTCCATCTACTGCCATGGAAGATATTCCACGTCCTTAACTACGACCTATTAACTCCTTCCTTCTAGTAAGAGTTTTATATTTATTTCCCTGCCGATTCTGCGGGAAACCTCAGTTCTAATAACTCGACCAAATTTTCAACATCGTTGCGTAGCACCATATTTCAAGCGCTTGGATTCCCTTCTATTTTTGCTTTGCTCTGAGTCCGTGACTCTTTTGTTGACGACGCTGTGCTCCACGCAGATTATCTGAAATCTCGTCTTCAGTCTAAGGCACATGGCTGAAACAAGTAGAGCTGTTTTGGATGGGGACGAGAACGTTACGCCACCAGTTCTCAAACGTATGATATTTTAACACATCTTGTTTCGTGACTACGTTATCTCGTAGTCAAGTGCTACAAAACAAGGGCACCAATCAATTAATCTCAGTGATACACACACTGAAAACAATATTTATATCTGCCTCTAGTGTAACGTACCTTAAAACTTCTATGCCATTAAGTGCCGTCAAAAGTAGAATCCCAGCAGCAACATGCACTGTCGAACGCTAAATTCTTCCTACAATATTTAAGTAAGCTTCGAAGGTGCAGAATAGCTTCACTTCGTCTACTTTCTCATTCCAAATTTTGATATTAAGTTTCTGACTAACGTAATTTCTGCTACTCCTCATTATTTCCGTCCTTTTGGGCGCTGATGACCCCGCTGTTTAGCGCCCGTAAACCTCAAACACACACATTTCCGTCCTTCTTCGGATTTCTCTTAGTCCATATTTAGCGCTCAGCAGATTTTCTGTTATATTCCACTTGGCAGATACTAATAATACCATTGACATTGTACCGCCCTGAATTTAAATCCCACTGTTGGACTTACCTTTTATTTCTGTCGTTGAACGTTTCACATGCATATTGAACAGCAAGAAGTAAAAGACTCCACCATGGTCATACACCCTTTCTAATCCGAGGCGCTCGTTCTAGGTCCTGTACTCTTAATGTTCCTCCTTCGATCTTATACGTATTGTATATTATCCATCTTTCCCTATAACTTAAAATTGTTTTATAATATGGACCATCTACATCTACATCTACATGATTACTCTACAACTGACAATTAATCGCCTCGCAGAGGATTCAGCGAACCACCTTCAAGCTATTTCTCTACAGTTAGTCTCTCGAACGACGCACGGGGAAAAGAATCACTTAACTCTTTCTGTAAAAGCACTGATTTCTCTTACTTTATTATGATGATCATTCCTCCGTGTACAAGTTGGCCACAATAAAATATTTTCACACTCTGAGGAGAATGTTGGTGACTGAAATGTCACGAAAACATCCCGCCGCAACGAAAACAACCTTTGTTTTAATGATTTCCACCCCAACTCACGTATCATATCTGTGGCACTCTCACCACTATTTTGTGACGGTACAAAACGAGCTTCCATTCTTTCAACCTTTTCGAAGTCATCCATCGATCCTATGTGATGCGGATCCCACACCGTACAGCAACAGTCTAAAAGACGACTTACAATCTTAGTATAGGCAGTCTCATTAGTAAACTTGCTGCATTTTCTCAGTGCTCTGCGAATAAACCGAAATCCTTGGTTTGCTTTTCCCACAACACTGTCTCTCTGATCGATCCACTTACGATCTTCGTAAATGACATCCCTAAGTGTTTACTTGATTAGATTAGTGTGATATATCGTGTAATCGAAATTTACCTGATTCCCTTTGTTACTCATGGATGACTTCACACTTTTCATTATTTAGTGTCACTGACACTTCTCGCACGAAACGGATATCTTATCTAAGACGTTTTGCAATATGTTTTGATCATTTGACGACTTTACAAGACGGTAAATGACAGCATCTTCAGCAAACAATCCAAGAAGGCTTCTCAGATTGTCTTCTAAATCGTTTATGTACATAAGAAGCAGAAGAGGGCTTGTACCACTTCCTTGGGGTACGCCAGATATTACTGTTGTTTTATTCGGTGATAATCCGTCAATAACTACGAACTGTAAACTTTCTGCCTGGAGAACACGATTCCAGTCGAACAACTGAGACGATATTCCATAAGCCCGCAATTTGATTAGAAGTTACTTGTGAGGTATGGCGTCAAAATCCGTCCGGAAATCTAAAAATGTGCAGCCACTATGACATCTAAAAATGTGAATCAGTTTGAACGTCATTTTCTGAATCCGTGTTTGCTGTTTCTCAATAAGTCGTTTTTTCGAGATAACTCATAATGTTCGAACACACTCTGTGTTCCAAAAACATACTGAAAATCAACTTTAGCGATATGGGTCTGCAATTCACTGGATTGACAGAGCACTGAACGACCTGAGTCGAAACAAGGCCCCGGGAGTGGACAACATTCCATTGGAACTACTGACGGCCTTGGGAGAGCCAGTCCTGACAAAACTCTACTATCTGGCGAGCAAGATGTATGAGACAGGCGAAATAGCTCCAGACTTCAAGAAAAATATAACAATTCCGATCCCAAAGAAAGCAGGTGTTGACAGATGTGAAAATTACCGAAGTATCAGTTTAATAAGTCACAGCTACAAAACTGTAAATCGAATTCTTTACAGACGAATGGAAAAACTGGTAGAGGCCGACCTCGGCGAAGATCAGTTAGGATTCCGCAGACATGTTGGAAAACGTGAGGCAATACTGACCCTACTACTTATCTTAGAAAATAGATTAAGGAAAGGCAAACCTACATTTCTAGCATTTGTGGACTTTTGACAATGGTGACTGGAATACTCTCTTTCAAATTCTAAAGGTGGCAGGGGTAAAATACAGTGAGCGAAAGGCCATTTACAATTTCTACAGAAACCAGATGGCAGTTATAAGAGTCGATGGGCATGAAAAGGAAGCAGCGGTGGGGAAGGGAGTGAGACCGGGTTGTAGACTGCCCCCGCTGTTATTCAATCTGTATATTCAGCAAGCACTAAAGGAAACAAAAGAAAAATTCGGATTAGGTATTAAAATCCATGGAGAAGAAATAAAAACTTTGAGGTTTGCCGATGACATTGTAATTCTGTCAGAGACAGCAAAGGACTTGGAAGAGCAGTTGATCGGAATGGAGAGTGTCTTGAAAGGAGGATATAAGATGAACATCAACAAAATCAAAACGAGGATAATGGAATGTAGTCGAATTAAGTCGGGTGATGCTGAGGGGTTTAGATTAGGAAATGAGACACTTAAAGTAGTAAAGGAATTTTGCTATTTGGGGAGCAAAATAACTGATGATGGTCGAAGTAGAGACGATATAAAATGTAGACTGGCAATGGCAAGGAAAGCGTTTATGAAGAGAAGAAATTTGTTAACGTCGAGTATTGATTTAAGTGTCAGGAAGTCGTTTCTGAAAGTATTTGTGTGCAGTGTGGCCATGTATGGAATTGAAACGTGGACGATAAATAGTTTGGACAAGAAGAGAACAGAAGCTTTAGAAATGTGGTGCTACAGAAGAATGCTGAAGATTAGATGGGTAGATCACATAACTAATGAGGAGGTATTGAATAGAATTGGGGAGAAGAGGAGTTTGTGGCACAACTTGACAAGAAGAAGGGACCGGTTGGTAGAACACGTTCTGAGGCATCAAGGGATCACAAATTTAGCATTGGAGGGCAGCGTGGAGAGTAAAAATCGTAGAGGGAGACCGAGAGACGAATACACTAAGCAGATTCAGGTGGATGTAGGTTGCAGTAAATACTGGCAGATGAAGAAGAGTGCACAGGATAGAGTAGCATGGAGAGCTTCATCAAACCAGTCTCAGGACTGAAGGCAACAACAACAACCCCTTTCTTCGGTATTGACGTGGCTTGTGCAACATTCCAGTCTTTAGGTACGGATCTTCCAACGAACGGTCGGTTGCTAAACATGGCGCTATTGTATCAGCATACTATGAAATGATACAGATTGGAATACAATCAGGACGGGATGCCCTGCCTTTGTTGAGTGACTTAAGCTGCTTTGATTCACTGAGAGTATCTTCTTCGAAGTTACTCAAGTTGGCAGCTGTTCTTAAATATTTACGTCTTCTTTCGTGAAGGAATGTCAGAACACCGTATTTAGTAACTCTGCTTTAGTGGCTCTGTCACCAATAATATCACCATTTTTATTACGCAGTGAAGTTGTTGATTGTGGTTTCCCGCAGATGTATTTCAATAGGACTAAGAGATCTTGTGTTTTTCTGCCAGATTTAGAGACAAAGTTCATGTGAAAAGTATGAAAAAGTATTACATTGGAGCTTACGCTACAGTTAGAGCTTCTGTAAACCGCTAATCTTGAGGGTTTTGCGTTCCTGACCTGTTTAGTGTACACCGGGGATCAGTACCATGACTTACTTATTTACTTAGCATGTTGTTGTTGTTGTCGTGGTTTTCAGTCCAGAGACTGGTTTGATGCAGCTCTCCATGCTACTCTATCCTGTGCATGCTCCTTCATCTCCCAGTAACTACTGCAACCTAATCTTTCTGAATCTGCTTAGTGTTTTCATCTCTTGGTCTCCCTCTATGATTTTTACCCTCCACTCTTCCCTCCAATACTAAATTGATGGTCCCGTGATGTCTCAGAACATGTCCTGCCAACCGATCCCATCTTGTAGTCAAGTTGTTCCACAAATTTCTCTTCCCCCCAATTCCATTCAGTACCTCCTCATTAGTTCTGTGATCTACCCTTCTAATCTTCAGCATTCTTCTGTAGCACATTTCGAAAGCTTCTATTCTCATCTTATTTAAAGTATTTATCGTCCAATTTTACTTCTATACATGGCTACACTCCATAAACTTAGTACATCTATTTCTCTGAACCGCATCTGGTCTACGCTTACAATTCAGAGAGGAAAGAGTGGAGACTCTGTCTTAGGAAAGCCTCAAGCAAACCTTCATCCACTTTTTAATTAGATATAATTTTGGTTTATTTTTGTTGGGTTTGGATGTTCTGGTATTCAGTTTCGCTAAAGCAAGCTTGTGGTCACTAACACATGTATCCATAATGATGCTTCGTGTTTGCTCAGGATTATTTGTTGCTAGGATGTCGAGTATGTTTTCGAAACCATTGGAAATTCGAGAGGACTCCTGAACTAATTTTTCAAAATGGAAATGAGAGTTTGGCGTCATTGGTCCGGAGGCCCCTTGCGGGGCAGGTCCGGCCGCATTGGTGCAGGTCTTATTACATTCGACACCACATTGGGCGACCTGCGTGCCGGATGGGGATGAAGTGATGATGAAGACAACACAAAACCCTGTCCCTGAGCGGAGAAAATCCCCGACCCAGCCGGAAATCGAAACCGGGACCGTAGAACGGCAATTCGTCACGCTGACCACTGAGCTATCGGGGCGACATTGTTCAAAAGAGACTTCTGTCTCTAAGCTGGTAGTAGGTTGTGTTCCAAAAATGAACAGTATAGAGACAGAAGTGGAGACACTGTCTGCAGGACCTGACCATCATTTTGCAGGACAACGCTCAAGCACGTGCGGTGCAAGCTTGTACTGATTTGTTTGACTGATGAGGCTGCTTACCACCTACTGCGCTACCCTGATTTAAGACCTCGTAAGTTCAACTCGATTTCAAAACTGAAGGAAACACTTCATGGCATTCGCCTGGGAACTGCCACAAATTCGTCGGGCAATAGACCTTGCCGCTCGAACTGTCAACACAACTAGCACTGCTAAGAGTATCCCCCGACTTTCACATCGCTGGCAACGGGTTATACACAATGCTGGTGACTACTTTGAAACACGTATATGTCTTGTACAAGCTGTAAATAAATAGCTGACACTATTAAAGTTCCAACGCTCGTATTTAAATGACATGACTGTGTCAAGCAGGACACTTTATTGCAACATTGCAGGTTTGATCTTCCTACTCATCCGCATTAACTTACGTTTATCAACATTTAGGGCTAGCTGCCATTCACCACACCAACTGAAATTTTGTTTTAAGTCGTCTTGTATCGCCCTACAGTCACTCAACCTCGACACCTTACCGTACACCACTGCATCTTCAGCAAACAACCACAGACTACCGCCCACCCCGTCTGCCAAATCATTTATGTATACAGAGAACAACACTTCCCTGGGGCACTCCTGACGATACCCTTGTCTCTGGTGTATACTCGCCGTAGCACCACCATTTACTCATTACGACCACGAACAACCCTACGTTGCACTTTAGTGATGTCGATACAATCATCACCGTACACAGCTTTTATTCTTCTACGGGCTTCAGTTGGAGGCACGTTTTCTGCCGTTGGCAACTCGATTAACAGCACGCTGTGTCTCACGCACTGACGTAGTTACGTTACTCACTGCCATGTTACGCGCTACAATCCGGAGCCCGCTAGTGGCAGAGAGTTGCAACTTGCGCCAGCGAAGAGGGAGAATCGGCCGAGTAATATGCACGTCACGTAATGCCGTAACCAAACCTGAGGAGAGAAGAAAGAATTCGGAGGCATCACCTTTCACTGTTCCCTCGTACTCGTTGTGGATAACCGCAGATGACCTTCTGGTCGTCACTGCGTGTGGAAATTTAATACTACTGGAGAATATTCTGAGTGGAGGTGCTAAGCGGTATCTCAACGTATCAAAGTTGCCTGTGGCAGCATATCACGTTCGATACCCCCAGGTATCACTAGTTCGTCACAGTTACGTTGGGAAGACGATTGCGCTAATGTAGCTTTATTAGTTTGGTAGTCATATAGTGAATAATGAACACGAGCTCGTCACTTCATTAGCACCAAAATAGTCTAATAAGTAATACTGTAGTAAATACGAAACTGACGTTGCACTGGCATATATTCTAAGACCTCACCACCCACCGCAATGCTGACGGCGGTAGGATGCGTTTCATCTTACAAAATGTTTTATTCTTCACAGTGTATAATGATCTGGACAATTTCCATTGAAAGGGACAAATTAATGGCGATCGCAACATGAACCTTGAACTCGGAGACTTACGAATCGAGTTGAGTAGAGTTATACCAGTTCTGTGGGTATAACTAAAATCGGTGTTCAATTTTTAATTTGTTGCAGGCCGTAACGATTCCCAGTGCCTAAGAATGCGTTTCCTTAATACTGATTTTTACGATTTGTAAAGCTTGCTTCTAAACCTTTCGAGAAAGAATCTACGATCCAAACGTGGATGTCTAATTCCATCCACAGAGTTCTATGCGTCCTCTGCAATACTGATGGTTGATCTGCAATTGAAGAGACACATGATACGGATGGAAACAGTTGGAACGCAAGTTGTGAATAACGCTGGACTGACTTATTAGACAAACAATCCTAACTTCTCTGCAGCTAACATATGGTTATAAGTAACGGAAGTGAGAACATCTACAATGCTAAAAGAAAAAAAAAGTTACAACGTCTATCTTCATACTAGCCAAATTTCGTCAAAAGCTCAAATTTCTGTGCTACTCGCTCCCCTCCCCTCTTGAAGCTACATCTTCGGTAATAGCTACTCTTATTTTTAATGCAATAGGAGTGAATATTAAATCGTCCCAGTTAAGTGAGCCGGTGTCATAGAGAAATATTCGTCCAGAATGGTGTTTGCAATAATGGGTACACTTTCTCGCACGTAATTTTTTTGAGTCATCAGTCTTCTGACTCGTTTGATTTCTCTACTGTGTCAACCTCTTCATCTCAGAGTAGCACTTGCAACCTACGTCCAAGGCTGTCTGCTGGATGTATTTCAGACTCTCTCATCCTCTATAGTTTTTTTCCCTCTAAGACTCCGTCTAGTACCATGGATGTCATTCCCTCATGTCTTAACAGATGCTCTATCATCCTGTCCCTTCTTTTTATCAGTGTTTTCCGCATATTCTTTTCCTCTTCGATTCCACGCAAAACCTAATAATTCCTTAACTTACCAGTCCGATTAATCTTCAGCATTCTCCTGTAGCGCCACATCTCAAATGCCTCGATTCTCTTCTGCTCCGGTTTTCCTACAGTCCGTGAAGTCCATGTTTCACTACCACTCAATGCTGTGATTTTTTTTTTGGTCATCAGTCTACTGACTGGTTTGGTGCGGCCCGCCACGAATTCCTTTCCTGTGTAACCTCTTAATCGCAGAGTAGCACTTGCAACCTAAGTTCTCAATTATTTGTTTGACGTATTCCAATCTCTGTCTTCCTCTACAGTTTTTGCCGTCTACAGCTCCCTCTACTACCATGGAAGTAATTCCCTCATGTCTTTGCAGAAGTCCAATCATCCTTTCCCTTCTCCTTATCAGTGTTTTCGACATATTCCTTTCCTCCCCGATTCTGCATAGAACCTCCTCATTCCTTACCTTATCAGTCCACCTAATTTTCAACATTCGTCTATAGCACCACAACTCAAATGCTTCGATTTCTTCTGTTCCGGTTTTCCCACAGTCCATGTTTCACTACCATACAATGCTGTACTCCAGACGTACATCCCCAGAAATTTCTTCCTCAAATTCAGGCCGGTATTTGTTATTAGTAGACTTCTCTTGGCCAGAAATGCCTTTTTTGCCATAGCGAGTCTGCTTTTGATGTCCTCCTTGCTCCGTCCGTCATTGATTATTTTACTGCCTAGGTGGCAGAATTCCTTAACTTCACTGATTTCGTGACCATCAATCCTGATGTTAAGTTTCTCGCTGTTCTCATTTCTACTACTTCTCATTACCTTCGTCTTTCTCCGATTTAATCTCAAACCATACTGTGTACTCATTAGACTGTTCATTCCGTTCAGCAGATCATTTAATTCTTCTTCACTTTCACTCAGGATAGCAATGTCATCAGCGAATCGTATCATTGATATCCTTTCACCTTGTATTTTAATTCCACTCCTGAACCTTTCTTTTATCTCTATCATTGCTTCCTCGATGTACAGATTGAAGAGTAGGGGCGAAAGGCTACAGCCTTGTCTTACACCCTTCTTAATACGTGCACTTCGTTCTTGATCGTCCACTCTTATTATTCCCTCTTGGTTGTTTTACATATTGTATATGACCCGTGTCTCCCTATTGCTGACCCCTACTTTTTTCAGAATCTCGAACAGCTTGCACCATTTTATATTGTCGAACGCTTTTTCCAGGTCGACAGATCCTATGAAAGTTCTTGATTTTTCTTTAGCCTTGCCTCCATTATTAGCCGTAACGTCAAAATTGCCTCTCTCGTCCCTTTACTTTTCCTAAAGCCAAACTGATCGTCACCTAGCGCATTCTCAATTTTCTTTTCCATTCTTCTGTATATTATTCTTGTAAGCAGCTTCCACGCATGAGATGTTAAGCTGATCGTGCGATAATTCTCGCACTTGTCAGCTCTTGCCGTCTTCGGAATTGTGTGGATGATGCTTTCCCGAAAGTCAGATGGTATATCGTCAGACTCATACGTTCTACACACCAACGTGAATAGTCGTTTTGTTGCCACTTCCCCCAATGATTTTAGAAATTCTGTTGGAATGTTATCTATCCCTTCTGCCTTATTTGACCGTAAGTCCTCCAAAGCTCTTTTAAATTCCGATTCTAATACTGGATCCCCTATCTCTTCTAAATCGACTCCTGTTTCTTCTTCTATCACATCAGACAAATCTTCACCCTCATAGCGGCTTTCCATGTATTCTTTCCACCCATCTGCTCTCTCCTCTGCATTTAACAGTGGAATTCCCGTTGCACTCTTATTGTTACCACCGTTGCTTTTAATGTCACCAAAGGTTGTTTTGACTTCCCTGTATGCTGAGTCTGTCCTTCCGACAATTATATCTTTTTTCGATGTCTTCACATTTTTCCTGCAGCCATTTCGTCTTAGCTTCCCTGCACTTCCTATTTATTTCATTCCTCAGCGACTAGTATTTCTGTATTCCTGATTTTCCCGGAACATGTTTGTACTTCCTCCTTTCATCAATCAACTGAAGTATTTTTTCTGTTACCCATGGTTTCTTCGTAGCTACCTTCTTTGTACCTAAGTTTTCCTTCCCAACTTCTGTGATGGCCCTTTTTAGAGATGTCCATTCCTCTTCAACTGTACTACCTACTGCGCTATTCCTTAATGCTGTATCTATAGCGTTAGGGAACTTCAAACTTATCTCGTCATTCCTTAGTACTTCCGTATACCACTTCTTTGCGTATTGATTCTTCCTGACTAATGTCTTGAACTTCAGCCTACTCTTCATCACTACTATATTGTGATCTGAGTCTATATTTGCTCCTGGGTACGCCTTACAATCCAGTATCTGATTTCGGAATCTCTGTCTGACTATGATGTAATCTAATTGAAATCATCCCGTACCTCCCGGCCTTTTCCAAGTATACCTCCTCCTCTTGTGATTCTTGAACGGGATATTTGCTATTACTAACTGAAACTTGTTACAGAACTCAATTAGTCTTTCTTCTCTTTCATTCCTTGTCCCAAGCCCATATTATCCTGTAACCTTTTCTTCTACTCCTTCCCCTACAACTGCATTCTAGTCGCCTATGACTATTAGATTTTCGTCCCCCTTTACATACTGCATTACCCTTTCAATATCCTCATACAGTTTCTCTATCTGTTCATCTTCAGCTTGCGACGTCGGAATGTATACGTGAACCATCGTTGTCGGTGTTGGTCTGCTGTCGATTCTGATTAGAACAACCCGGTCACTGAACTGTTCACAGTAACACACCCTCTGCCCTACCTTCCTATTCATAACGAATCCTACCCTGTTATAACATTTTCTGCTGCTGTTGATATTACCCGATACTCATCTGACCAGAAATCATTGTCTTCCTTCCACTTCACTTCACTGACCCCTACTATATCTAGATTGAGCCTTCGCATTTCCCTTTTCAGATTTTCTAGTTTCCCTACCACGGTCAAGCTTCTGTCATTCCACGCCCCAACTCGTAGAGCGTTATCCTTCCGTTGGTTATTCAATATTTTTCTCATGGTAACCTCCCCCTTGGCAGTCCCGTCTCGGAGATCCGAATGGAGGACTATTCCGGAATCTTTTGCCAATGGAGAGATCAACATGACACTTCTTCAAATACAGGCCACATGTCCTGTGGATGCACGTTACGTGCTGTGATACAAACGTAATTCTCAGAAAGTTCTTCTTCAAATCATTGTTTGATACTAACAGACTTCTCTTGGCCAGGAATGCCCTTTTTGCCAGTTCTAGTCATATTTTAATGTTCTCCTTGCTCCGTCCGTCATTGGTTATTTTCTCCCTATTCTCCTTTCTACTACTTGTCATTGCTTGTCTTCCTTCGATTTACTCTCAGACCACATTCCGTACTCATTAGACTGTCCATTCCATTCAGCAGATAATGTAATTCTTCTCCACTTTCAGTCAGGATAGCAATGTCACGAATCGTATCATTGGTACCCTTTCACCATGAATTTTAATTCCACTGCTGAACCTTTGTTTTATTTCCATCATTGCCTCTTCGATGTACAGATTCAACAGCAGGGGTGAAACACTACATCCTTGTCTTACGCCCTTTTTAGTACGAGCACTTCGTTCTTGGTCGTACACTCTTATTATTCCCTCTAGGTATTTGTACATAATGGATATTACCAGTCTCTCTCTATAGTTTACACCATTTTTCTAAAACTTTCCAACATCTCACACCGATTTATTTTGGCGAACGCATTCTGCAGGTCGACAAATCCTATGAACGTTTCTTGATTTTTCTGTACCCTTGCTTCCTTTATCAACCGCAACGTAAGAATTGCCTCTCTGGCGTCTATACCTTTCCTAGGCCCAAACAGATCGTCATCTAAAACATCCCCAATTATCTTTTCCATTCTTCTGTATATTTTTCTTGTTAGCAACTTGGATGCCTGAGCTGTTAACCTGAGTAATTCTTGCACTTGTCACCTCTTGCAGTCTTTGGAATTGTGTGGATCATATTTTTCCGAAAGTGAGACGGTATATTGCCAGACTCATACAATTTATACACCAACGTGAATAGTCGTTCTGTTGACAGTTCTCCTAATGATTTTAGAGATTCTGTTGGAATATTATGAATCCTTTCTGCCTTATTTGTTCCTAAGCTCTATTAAGTTCTGTTTATCTTCTAAATCGACTTCTGTTTCTTCTTCTATCACACCAGACAAATCATCCCCTCGTAGAGGCCTTTAATGTACACGTAACTTGAAGCAGACGAAACTGCTTTGGTAGGCAGGTTTTCATATGACAACAATCATGACATTACACAAGCTGAAGAGATAAGCGCTGGGATCAGGTAAACAGAGAGAACCTGGAAAAAGAGACGTAGATAACGAGACACGTTGTGTGGTGATGATAAAGCAAAAAGGAAATGAGAGTGTCATCGTTATGTTAGCGTTTCCACAAGTGCAAACTCTGCTTTTATCCAAAAGACATGTGCAAAGGCTACAACCTGCAAGAGATGATGACTTCCAGAATCCTATTCACTATGAACTGTCATCAAACATTGATCTTTGAGAATGGAAATGTTGAGTATATGGGGATAAAGTTGAAAATATTCTACAACACACCTTAGACTGGTATGTACCTACCAAAAATTGAGATGAATGGTGAAAACCCGCTGTGGACCGACCGTCGTATTAGAAAGATGCTTTGAAAACAAGGAGAGCTTCAGCACAGATTTAAATGTAACCACATGCTTGTATATACATACGGCAGTGTCTTGACTGACTCTCACTGACTAGCTCTTCATCACCCAGAACAGACCGGTAAGGATAGAAACTAGAAACCTGAAGAAAGTGTTGATCTTATACCCAGGTGTTGATTAAGGAGGTATTTTTCGAAAAACAGCCGAAGAAAAATTTTTTAAAAGTATTTCGCTACTAGGGCAATTTTAAAGGTAGAACTGTGGAAACGTATTTGTTTTGTCAGTCAGAAGTTAAGAAATGGATTTCAGCATCTTTCAAAATGTTGAACCAATGGGGGTGAAATAGTGGGTGGAACACTTTTTAAAATAAGTCATTATTAAAGAACTACTAGAGCATTTGTAAATCTACATACAAGAAAAATGATACTTCTCAGCTAAAAATCAAAAATAAGTTTTTAGTGTTTCTGGCCATTCAGATGCTAAGGGAGCGCAACAGGAAATGAAAAGTTTAATGAGAATATTTCACAATGAAAGTACTTTTTAAGTGAAATCTACAAAAATTTGATTTTGCCTTCTCAGCTACAAATAAAAGATTACATGTTTCACTGTTTTTGGAAATTCAACCCCTAAGGGGTCATCGTTCAGCCCAAACAACTAATGACAGAAATTCGTTATTTGGAGGGGATGTTGATCTTATACTGAGGCATCGTTCATTAAAAGACAGTTCGTAAGAGGCTGAACTTACGGATTAAATACGTTTTGGTGTTCAATTTCTCGGGCAGACATAAAAAATACGTGTATCTGCATTTTTGGAAATTTAACCGCTAAAGAGTTGAAACGGGATGAAAATTGTTATGAACATATTTCCTTGCGTTTAAACATATTTCTAGCTGAATCTATGAAAACTAGTGTTTGACTTTCAAAGAAATATGTGTTATGGGATAAAAGTTTATATGGAAATCACATTAAGAACTCAAAAGGCAGCTGACTCTAGCTACTGAGATCACTTTTAGATCAGAAGTGTTTTCGGAAAAGCTTATGCTTTTATGGTGGGAATTAGCGCGAAAGTTTTAGAAAATGTTGCCTTCTGTGAACTAAAGGAAAACTAAGTATATCTGTACCAGACCATGCAGTCTAAATGAGGGAAGCAGCAGGCATTAATCTGGTATGAATTAATACTCAATAAACCCAGAATTATTAAGGAGAGAAATGCTGAAGCGTTCAAGGAATTTCAAAGTAAAATGCTAATGAGGTGGCAAAAAGTTTAAAAATTCGTTCTCCTAAATCTCTGTCAACTTTTCGTAATTAACACGTTTCGAGTTTAATCTACAACCGCTTGGGGACTTTTTACTGTGCAATATCTGATTTCGACATCTGTTTCTGACCATGATGTAATACAGTTAGAATATTCCCGTATTTCCAGGATTTTTCTAGTTATATCCCCTCGATTTGCGAATTTCGAACTGTGTAATCGCTATTACCGGGTGAAGTTTATTTCAGAGCCTTTCTCCTCTCCTATTATCGAGCTCATAAGCTCCCATAATTCTGTCCCCTAACTTTCACAGATTACTGCGTTCCCCACAATTATTAAACATTCATCCCCTTTTTGATACTGAATTGTCTTATCTTAATTGCCTTCTTTCCGTTTCCACTACACTCGCCCCTCATTATATCTTGACCAAAATTCAGTATTTGCTTTTTCAGACTTTCTAGCTTCCTTATCACATTCAGACTTTTTATCCTTTTTTGGGTTATTCCAGGTTTTTCTGATTGTTACTTCCCTCTTGACAGTTCACTCCCGGAAATGCCGATGAAGGATGAAACACTACGGTTACACTCACTTAAATATTCTCTCCTTATGGGTGAAGAAGAGAGCAAATTTGGGTTTTGTTGTTCTACAATAATGGTATCTCTCGACATACTTACGTATTGACAGTAGTAAGCAAACTTAAATTTTTGCACAAGTTAGTGATAAAAGATACAATAAATGTTTGGCCGCCACTGATGATGAATTTTGTACGAAATTTAAGTAGACTTTATGATCCAAACAATTTTGGTTACTAGAAAGATACTGCCTTAGATCATAGTGATGGTAAAATAATTATGGTGGAAAGCACGAACGATGGACCACTCGAGATACTCTATACAGTGAAGTAGTAATAGTACGAAAACCGCACGGGCGAATACACTTGTTCACTGCTGCTGTACCGGCCGGAGTGGCCGTGCGGTTCTATGCGCTACAGTCTGGAGCCGAGCGACCGCTACGGTCGCAGGTTCGAATCCTGCCTCGGGCATGGATGTGTGTGATGTCCTTAGGTTAGTTAGGTTTAATTAGTTCTAAGTTCTAGGCGACAGATGACCACAGAAGTAAAATCGCATAGTGCTCAGAGCCATTTTTGAACTGCTGCTGCTGGTGGTGAGCAATGCCAGTGTTTATTGTTAATATTGCAATGAAATTGACGTTGCAAAGTCCTTTGTACAAAATACGGTCAGACAGATTAAAAATTTATATACGACAAACCAAAAAACCATCATTAGTGAGAACAGTCTCGAGGCGTCCATCACGAGACGTGCGACATAACCAGACAAATGAGTCCTACTTTAAAATTAAAATAAAAGTTAGGTAGGATTGTTGTAGAATCTATGGAAATTCTTGTACCTATTGTTAAATATGAGCCAAATTGCGAACTGCAGCAGCTAGAAAATATACTGAAAAATCCAAAAATCCCGATATCTTCTTACAAACAACAAATTGTCTAAGTTGCTGCATTGAGTAGCGAACAGAAGTTTTAGTCAGATATTATAAATTTATATATCTCAGCAGAATTTGATGTGTCTAAATTTATATTTGTTACATTTCAGAAAAATCGAAAAAAATTATAAATTTTTGATTCGTCATTATTTGATTATGTCAAGCTATGCACAATTCCTCTGAACAGAAGAAGAAATTAAGTTCTTCCGCAAGATATATCGACCTTAGCTCCACCAGACAATTACATAAAGGCTTACGATACTTTCCTGAATTTAAACAGATTACGCGATGTTTCTATAAATCCAATAAGTGTCCAAGGAATAGAAAAGCAACTGGAATCACTCAATAGAGGAAAGTCCACTGGTCCTGACGGGATACCAATTCGATTCTACACAGAGTACGCGAAAGAACTTGCCCCCCTTCTAACAGCCGTGTACCGCAAGTCTCTAGAGGAACGGACGGTTCCAAATGATTGGAAAAGAGCACAGATAGTCCCAGTCTTCAAGAAGGGTCGTCGAGCAGATGCGCAAAACTATAGACCTATATCTCTGACGTCGATCTCTTGTAGAATTTTAGAACATGTTTTTTGCTCGAGTATCATGTCGTTTTTGGAAACCCAAAATCTAATATGTAGGAATCAACATGGATTCCGGAAACAGCGATCGTGTGAGACCCAACTCGCCTTATTTGTTCATGAGACCCAGAAAATATTAGATACAGGCTCCCAGGTAGATGCTATTTTTCTTGACTTCCGGAAGGCGTTCGATACAGTTCCGCACTGTCGCCTGATAAACAAAGTAAGAGCCTACGGAATATCAGACCAGCTATGTGGCTGGATTGAAGAGTTTTTAGCAAACAGAACACAGCATGTTGTTATCAATGGAGAGACGTCTACAGACGTTAAAGTAACCTCTGGCGTGCCACAGGGGAGTGTTATGGGACCATTGCTTTTCACAATATATATAAATGACCTAGTAGATAGTGTCGGAAGTTCCATGCGGCTTTTCGCGGATGATGCTGTAGTATACAGAGAAGTTGCAGCATTAGATAATTGTAGCGAAATGCAGGAAGATCTGCAGCGGATAGGCACTTGGTGCAGGGAGTGGCAACTGACCCTTAACATAGACAAATGTAATGTATTGCGAATACATAGAAAGAAGGATCCTTTATTGTATGATTATATGATAGCGGAACAAACACTGGTAGCAGTTACTTCTGTAAAATATCTGGGAGTATGCATGCGGAAGGATTTGAAGTGGAATGATCATATAAAATTAATTGTTGGTAAGGCGGGTACCAGGTTGAGATTCATTGGGAGAGTGCTTAGAAAATGTAGTCCATCAACAAAGGAGGTGGCTTACAAAACACTCGTTCGACCTATACTTGAGTATTGCTCATCAGTGTGGGATCCGTACCAGATCGGTTTGACGGAGGAGATAGAGAAAATCCAAAGAAGAGCGGCGCGTTTCGTCACAGGGTTATGTGGTAACCGTGATAGCGTTACGGAGATGTTTAATAAACTCAAGTGGCAGACTCTGCAAGAGAGGCGCTCTGCATCGCGGTGTAGCTTGCTCGCCAGGTTTCGAGAGGGTGCGTTTCTGGATGAGGTATCGAATATATTGCTTCCCCCTACTTATACCTCCCGAGGAGATCACGAATGTAAAATTAGAGAGATTAGAGCGCGCACAGAGGCTTTCAGACAGTCGTTCTTCCCGCGAACCATACGCGACTGGAACAGGAAAGGGAGGTAATGACAGTGGCACGTAAAGTGCCCTCCGCCACACACCGTTGGGTGGCTTGCGGAGTATAAATGTAGATGTAGATGTAGATAATTTCGTAAGGAACTACCCAATTTATGTTATAAATACGACTCATAGAGACTATGTAGTTGCCGCTAAAGAAACAACAATAAAACTTCTCATACTAAAATTCCTTCAGATTCCAATGATTATGTAATTATTTATGGCAAAAAGAATTAAACAAAATAGATTAAAAATTTTCTTGCGTCAATTAGAAAGCGATTTCTATAAATAGCCCTTTCACGTATATTACACTAGCTGCCTGAATTTTTAAAATCGGCTGAGAAATAAACAAAAATCGATCTATTCAAGGACCTCAGCGGTAGCCGTTGTGTAGCTCCTACTTCTAGCGAGATCTCACGGCTGTCTGAACTCACCAGTAAGTGGGCGGGGCTGACATTGTACTGCTTCTAGATATCAAACCCGACCTTCCGCTTCGCTGCACCTGCTTATCTCCGTCTCTCTTGCTCACTATGTCTGTAAACACAGCAGCTGACAACTTCATTATCTAATGGAGTGTTAAGTGCACCATGTGTGGAGAGAAATAGCCATTTGGCGAAAGGTTTTCTGTCTTTGCGTCTGTTTACCTCACCGTCATCTGTAGGTGGATGTCAGACTGTCATAAAGAAGGGATGGTGTTCGTTTTGGAACGAATTGAAGGAGCGCTTCCGTTAATTCAGAAGTTACAATGATGCTCAGAAGTTTGGAGGCCGGAAGCTCGGTTTGTATTTATACCAAGTGAAAGACGTTTGATAGGGAATATTTTGCAGTTTTTTTGAGTGTGGCATGCCACACTCTGAACAAATTTTTTTCTACGTTAGTGGAGCTCTTACTCAAAAAGCACAATAATTCAAGCAATCCTAAATTGTTTAAAAAAATTAGTAAGGGGGAAATAAATGTTTTATATAACATCGGTAGATGCGAGTATTTTAATACTATTTAGGGAGAAAATATTTCTTCAGAGCTTATTTAAGATTATAATGTTATTTCTTCACGCCAGTCGTGTGAGTATGCGTAGATAAAAAGGTCCCCACTCCTACTACGCTGCGGTAGTCGTAGCAACAGCCAGCTGTGTCGCCTCTACACCTCACGCATTGAGATCTCTGGATACGACACACGGTTAATCAGTACCAACCTGACGTCGGCACGAGCCACACCAGCACACACTTTTGGAACTAAGCAAAAGCTGAAATTTCTTGACAGATTAAAACTGTGTGTCGGACCGAGACTCGAACTCGGGACTTTTGCCTTGCCCGGGCAAGTTCTCTACCAACTGAGCTACCCAATCACGACTCACGTCCCGTCTTAAAAGCTTCAGTTCTGCCAGTATCTCGTCTCCTACCTTCCAAACTTCACAAAAACTCTTCTGCGAAACCCCTGTATTACATTAGCTGTCCAACTGCACTCAGTCTTTGAGAACTGTGTTATTTCATCAAACGCAGCTCTAATTACAGGAGCAGCTAAACTTACCTCATTGGGTTCAGTAATTTGTCGCACAACAGGCAAGTGACTATTTTCGCATACTTACCCTACCAGCTCATGAGCCATGGTTTTAGCCTCTATCTTTCATCATTGTAATTGCCTTAATGCAAACAACACAAAGTATCAATCCACACTCAATGAATCAACCACATTATGCTACCAAAAGTTAGCAAGATGGTTTGGATGGGCAGGTTAAAAGGGTGGAATCGATTGATTGTGCTCAGGTTAACAACTGAACATTTACCCACTTATCAGTAATGTATGTCAAGATCAGTAATTTTGATGGAACACTTAAATTGCGAACAGCAAATCGTTTTAAACACACTGATTCAATAAAATTCTAAATCATTTACTAGCGCAAGAAATTAAGCATTAGCATTGTGCAACAAGTACTTCATATTTTTACTAATTTTAAAAAAATTAAGTGCTTAAAAAACACTCTCTAACAGAATTGCTTAATATGACAACTGTTAATATAGTTTTAAATCCTTCAAAACTTCAATTTCACTGTACTGTAAAGAAACACAAGTTCATAATAACAATTCATAAACACATCGGTACCTTGTCGGGATTTACTTTGACATACGGATATCAGTAGATTCTAGATCATAAAACTATAAGGAAATGTCACAGACTACCGTGAAACAACTCAGCATTCGAAACAGAAAACAGCCAAACAGTATAGCAGCACTATCTACAAGTCTAAGAAGCCAGCTGTGCATCAACAATGTGTACTCATAGAAAGTTTGTCTTTAGACAACAACATGTAGTGAGCAGTGAGATTCATAGGAGCAGTATAAGGTAGAATTAGCCACTACTATGAATGACACAAACAGACAGTGTATGACAACATCCGTGAACAAGTTTTGACTAGGCTCTGTCGGAATACAGTCTGTAAATTTTAACTAGAAAATGGCGGTATTAACACACCAAATCACAGTACCTGCTTCTATCTGCAAAATACATACATCACAACCTGAACCCACTCCGTGTGTCCCACACAGTAATCGCTGCCATAGCTTCATGCCTCCAGATTCCACAATACAACAGGCACCAGATTACTCAGTGTGTGCGGCTGGCCTCATAAACAAACCGCATTGAGAACGTGCAGCAACGTTCTTCGATAATGAGCGTGTAACAACCTTTTCTAGTTTCTCCATACATGCACCATCTGACTGACCAGTTTCGTGTTCCCATTCTGGCCAGATAAAAGGAGAGAAGCACCTGCAAGTGTATCACATATTTGACTTAGGCCTTAGTGCCAACGTATGCGTTGTTTTGTTAATGTCTTGTGGTCCTTGAGCGTATTAGGCAGTACCCAATAAATGTTGTGCTTTTGCTGTTGACAACGTGATCAGTTCCTGTATTGTACTTCTGGAAACTGTTATTTCAGCTAAATTTAAAAATTCAATAATATACTGAATTTTAAAGAAGCAGCAGTCTTGCTCCCAACAGCCCCTCACGCGCCATGGATCATGGTCCCAACCGTCAGCACATTATGAGCTCAGGGGTAACATGCATTTTGCAACGTATTAGGTGCTGGATGATTGGATGTCATGATGATTTTTGGTACTCTATTAGATCCGTGCCTACGGAGATTAACAATCAATTTTAAAAAATTTACAAATATCTTCTGTACTAGCTGTTACCTGCAGCTTCGCTGGGATATCGGTACTTTTGTTATAATTAGTGATGGTGAGTAAGTAAAACAGCAATTTTTCTAGATGTCTGCGTATATAGTGCTGTAGACACAAACACACACACACACACACGCACATATATATATATATAGTCACAAACGTATAAGTACGTAGTATCACGTAACATTCCGCCAGTGCGGACGGTATTTGCTTCGTGATACATTACCCGTGTTAAAATGGGCCGTTTACCAGTTGCGGAAGAGGTCGATATCTTGTTGATGTATGGCTATTGTGATCAAAATGCCAAACCGGCGTGTGCTATGTATGCTGCTCGGTATCTTGGACGACATCATCCAAGGGTCCGGACCGTTCGCCGGATAGTTACGTTATTTAAGGAAACAGGAAGTGTTCAGCCACATGTGAAACGACAACCACGACCTGCTACAAATGATGATGCCAAAGTAGGTGTTTTAGCTGCTGTCGCGGATAATCCGCACATCAGTAGCAGACAAACTGCGCGAGAATCGGGAATATCAAAAACGTCGGTGCTGAGAATGCTGCCACTGGGCACAAGAGCGATTACTGGACGATGACAGATTTTTTGCACGCGTTCCATTTAGCGACAAAGTGTCATTCATCAACAGCGGTAACGTAAACGGGCGTAATATGCACTATTGGGCAACGGAACATCCACGATGGCTGCGACAGGTGGAACATCAGCGACCATGGCGGCTTAATGTATGGTGAGGCATTATGGGTGGAATGATAATTGGCCCCCATTTTATCGATGTCGATCTAAATGGTGCAATGTATGCTGATTTCTTACGTAATGGTCTACCGATGTTACTACAAGATGTTTCACTGCATGACAGAATGGCGATGTACTTCCAACATGATGGATGTCCGGCACATAGCTCGCGTGCGGTTGAAGCGGTACTGAATAGCATATTTCCTGACAGGTGGATTGGTCGTCGGAGCACCATACCATGTCTCGGATCTGACGTCTCCGGATTTCTTTCTGTGGGGAGAGTTAAAGGGTATTTGCTATCGTGATCCACCGACAACGCCTGACAACATGCGTCAGCGCATTTTCGATGTATGTACGAACATTACGGAAGGCGGACTACTCGCTGTTGAGAGGAATGTCGTTACACGTATTGCCAAATGCATTGAGGTTGACGGAACTCATTTTGAGGATATGTTGCATTAATGTGATATTTACTGGTAACCACGCTCTAACAGCGAGCGTTCTCAGAAATGGTAAGTTCATATAGCTAGATGTATCACATTCGAACAAGCGAAATAAAATGTTTAAACGTACCTACGTTCTGTATTTTAATTTAAAAAACCTACCTGTTACAACTGTTCGTCTAAAATTGTGAATCATATGTTAGTGACTACTACAGCGCCATCTATCACAAAGCGAAAAAAGTGGTAAAGTAAAACATTCATATTTCTCTACGTATTACACTAATATGTAATAAAAAATGGGTGTGAATCATATGTTTGTGACTATTACAGCGCCATCTATCACAAAGCGAAAAAGGTGGTCCAACTAAAACATTCATATTTATTTACGTATTACACGAATATGTAATACAAAATGGGGGGTCCTATTTAAAGAAACTCAGTTCATATCCGTTTGACCTATGGCAGCTCCATCTAGCGAGCCAATCATAGCGCCATCTGGTTTCCCCCTTCAAGCTAGACAAGTTTCGTTGTTTGTAGTTTTTTCGTTTGACGCTTATTTCGTGAGATATTTGGCCCGGTCACGATCAATGAACCACCCTGTATATCCGATGTAGTTCACAGTCTCTCCTCAAGCACAATAAAGCTGATAACTGCTCACTTCGTAGCCTCAGTAAATTCACTGTAAAGGCATATTTGCATTTTGCGATAACTGGTTCTTTCAAGTGCTTCCGATGTCTTCATTGTTCTATAGGTCTGCTTCGCTTCACAGCTGAATTCTTCACTCTTGAATCTTTTTTCTTGCTAGCTTCTTCCTCGAAATCATTCTCACTTTCGTTTCCCCTTCTTCGCTGATGTTTTCAGAACATCTTATTAAAAATCAGTGTTTTGGTGTGAAAAATGCTGCAACGATAGCTTTCTGGAAACGTTTGCAGTCTGCTCGTTTCGGCATCATCGAATTGCTTCCTCCTTATTATTACCGTAATTTTCTTTTCGACGTAAAACCTTCTGACTATCATCGCAAAAAGTACCCCCGTTTCCTCGAATTTATCATTCCTTCCACTAATGAAACGGCACACTCCGTTTATCCATCATCACATTACCAAGTCTCAGCATGGACTGACTCTCTTCATTTGTCACTCCAGCCTCAATAAAGTTTTGCACAGTTGAAACGTTTCATACAACACCAAAGAATTCTTTACATCTAAACTGCATACAGTTAGAACTATCTAAATCATCACAATATTTATGTACGGCACATTACACTTCTTTTACACTTAAATTAAGTTAAAATCAATTAAGGATGTATAAATCATACAAAATTATCATTACATCTGTAGTTAATAATTGAGAATGCATTCTGAGACAAAGCCAGCTCAAACCTGAAACTAGTACTAAATTGTGTATTTTCTGGTGGAGATAGCATAGACCCTTCTAGAAGGATAAAAGATGAACCCTGCTGACCTCGGAATACAAACTTGGTACTGTGCAACAGTATACTGAAAAATATGACAACCTAAAATCATGTAATATGTTACAAAAATGGTTCAGAAACGTATAAACGTACTTATTCTAGAGTCTGAAGTTCAGTAGAATAAAAATTCCAAAATAAATCGATATTTTACACTCTACATAGATGAGATTCGAAGATATGAGTTTGATGTTTCATTAGTATGTGTGCTTTGATAGAAAAATATTGTATAGCAGTTCTGTAGAGTTATGTTAAATATTTTGGAAACTACTGATGTTTTTCAATAATGTCAGATTTGCTGAAACTGGAAACTACTTTTTAGTTTGAACAGTTATTGCAGTGTAGTGAAAAAACATAGTATTGAAAATCCTTTAGTATTGCGTTCAGTGGTTTACAATATTTTAAGTGTTGTAAATTTTGGCGTAGGATATAGTAAATAGCGTGAGATAAGCTGCCATTCAGATATGAGTATCTATATACTACAGCACGATGCTATAGCTATAAAAAGATGAAGACGCACCATATTTCAAAGGATTTAATTTACTAGCAAATGTACAGCGACGATCGAGAGTGCACTTCGGAAAACAAACACCACTTAAAATTCTGCTTAAGAGAAGCTATATTTAGTGAAAACGAGAAACCAAATGTATATATCATGTTTGTAAAGATCTGTTTATTGCAGAAGAAACTATAATGTAGTTATAAGCCCAACTAGAAGAGTTATTTGAACTCTGATGCTGCAAGAGTTATGCTTTTCGAGCATAAAGTTAGGTACGCTGCCGGGTAAGAAGTGAGTGGTCCCGTCTGGTGTCCTGATAGGGGGTATAGTTAGTTATAAGCAAACCCGCTGCAGTGTTCAGTAACAGTGTGCTGTAGTCGATTAGTGAGATGCTTAATACAGAATGTCTAATTAACGTACAACGAGATGCGTTCAATAAGTAATGCAATACATTTTCTTTTCGCGGTCAATTCAGTCTGAAAAAATGCGAAGTTTTTTGTAGGACATCGTGGAATATCCTCGCTTCAGCTCTTATACTTTCATGAAGTTCTGATAGGTGGAAGCGCCATGCGTAGGCTTCATAATGGCATATGACACGGAGGTGCATTCCAAGAAGGGAGCTGCTATTGAGCTTCCGTTGGCGGAGAACCAGAGCACCGCAGAATGTTTACGGTGACCCGGCAGTGAACCATGGTCGATGGATAACAATGAAGCACCTCGCTACACAGCTGGACTCATACACTGTGCGCACTTGAGGGGAGTTCGGAAAACTTCAGTGGACTTTTCTTCCTTAGGTACCCCACAACGCGGATCTCGCACCTTCCGACTTCCGCCTGTTTTGGCCAAAGAGTGAGGCACTCCGTGGGAAACAGTGCATAGATGATAGGGAGGATATTGATACCGTAAGACGCTGGCTCCGACGTCACCAATACAGTGGTACCACGCCGGTATACTTGCTCTCCCTGTAAGGTGGCGCAAGGCCGTCATAAGGAACGGAGATTATGTTAAAAAGTAAGGTTTTTAGCCAAAAAAGCGAGGAATAATATGGAATCCTGAATGAAACCAAACTGCTTTCAGAAAACAAAATGCGTTGCATTACTTATTGAACGCCCCTCGTAACTATCAAAAGTTTCTTGCTTCTGAGTATTGACGGGTGCCGGCAAAAACAATTAGATGAAATGTTGGTGTTTGTGTGACAAAAAGAAAATCTGTGTGTATGCATGTTTTCTTCAAACATTGGTTAAATGGTTTCTGTACCTTCTTCCTCACTGCCTTGCAGTTCCAAGTAAGAGTTTCCTTTCGTCTATGGAGAAATCGATATTTTCGGCTATTGGAATGCAGACTACAGATAACTCATTAACGACTATTTTCAGAGTATCTCACTCAGAATTTCATTGACCTTGTTGGGTTCTGTACGGTGCGTTGTAGGACTAAACGGAAAACCTTAACATTTACACGACATACCGCATCCCCACCTCCCCCCGGCACATTACAACAGGCGCTCTGTTGAAGCAGAAGGTGAAATCGTGAAAAACCGACAGAAATGCTGCATCAAGGATGAGAGGAAAATCTTACTTCTCCTCCAGAGCGAACCGATGGTTTTGCATCAAATGACTGTTACTAAATATTTTGTTCCACAAATATGAGTCTGAAATAGTGAAATTACTGTAGACGTCGACAACAGTCGCAGGAAACCATTCTCACGTGTACTGACTTTCCAGAATCCTGAATTTCATAACAGCTTTCTCGATTGAGGGGAAAGCGTAAAACTACAATAGATTTTCATCATGACTCAGCTGTCAGTGGGAAGCCCCGTTAAAGAAATCAGCTGAATCGTTATGAACTGTGAAAACTCGTGGCTGACAATAAAGTACCGTTGTCAGGTGACTTTGCTGTGAGCTGTCTACGTAACCGCGGTGACCCGAGATAGCAGGCTTGACTGCCTTTCTGGTGGAGTTCCGATGAAAACATTCTTATCGCACGCCTCTTACGCGTTTCTTGTCGGCAGTGTTATCGTCTGTTTCCCAGCTGTTTTAATGCAGCTCAGCCGCGCGATGTAAGCGTCTTGTCACGGTTCGCGTGGCTCCCTCTGTCGGAGTTTCGAGTACTCCCTCTTGCATGGGTCTGTGTGTGTTGTCCTTAGGGTAAGTTATTTTAAGTGGGATTAAGTATTGTGTGAGTCAAGGGACCGATGACCTCAGCAGTTTTGTCCCATTGAACCTCACCACAAATTTCCAAAGATTTTAACGCAGCTCAACGGTGCTGTAACATATGCTCTGTGGTTTGGTACTACAGTTTGTGTTAATAACATTGTTACTTTAAGAGCTTGTTCTTCATGATACTGCGTGTAGCGTCTCAAATGATTCGACTTATCTTTCTACGTGAAGGTGAGCTGTAGCGAGTTCTAAAGATTACAAATGTAACAGTACAACGGATAGAGGAAGAAGCAAATTTGTTCCACAATACTAGCTGATTGCAGCTAGTGTTCATCGTGCTGTCAAGGTAGGGGAATAAATATGGTAAACAATCTTCAGAGTCAAACGGTTTGCCAGTTTTGCGTAATATTTAAGAAAAAGAATGCAGCTGAAAATTTCAACGACCGTCGACGATGAAGTGGTGACAAGGAAGCCAAAAACTGTTGGCGAAAGATCAATAAATTCGTTGTAATTTCTTATAATGACACAGGTATTCGCTAAACACGAATGTGGATTGAAAGAAAATTCATTCGCAAAACATTTTCAGAAAAATTTCCTCTAGGAATATGTCTGCGATTCTTTCACGCACGACATAATGCCAACAAAACTTGTTGCTTCATCCCAAATTACTATTTTACGTATTTATAGTCAGAATATTTCACACAGATTCTCTCGTTCCTTCACAGAATCTCCCGAACTGTGTGTACCCGTATGGACGAAGCCGACTGCCAGGGAAAATTTCAGTCAACATTGCTGTAATACGAAATGTTAAACAGGTGTATCTTACATTTGAACATAATTACGTTTTTTAAAAAATAGTGATTTTAATTGTAAACAGTGTTTAGTGTAGTATAACTTTTCTTTCATAACTCCGTCAAAATTTTCTGTTTCTGGGTGATGAAACGACTTTAGCTGACTGTAGGCTGTGATAGTAATACTTATCTCAAGGAAGGTAAGTTGTCTTCTTTTGCATAACAGATTCATTGAGTGAAAAATCAACACGTATTAACCGCAACATGTGGTTAATTCTTTGCCCACAGTCATATTAAAATCGAAATTAAAGATTTATGGGATTTTATAATAATCTCTATGGTTACCGATTGTCTAAAATAAGTGAAATGCTATCAGTCCTCAACTGTATATCCACGTGCGAGTCAGCTAGTCGCTTCTGGATTTATAGAAATTTTTTAACCGGCTTTAGTCCCCTTTCTTTTACGAAAGAATGAAGGAAGAGGAGAATTTAAGATCTCATCGACGTCGGACTAAGAGAGAGAGTTATATGCCATAACTAGGGAAATAAGTCATTCACACCTTTTTCAAAGCTGGTATTATCCGATTACGTGAATTTACAGAAAACCTGAATCTGGGTGGTAGGACGAGTATTGGAACTGTTGTACTGTAGGATACGAGTCGTCTTATCTCACTCGGTCACAAGGCTCGAAGGACGGAAACGGACTTCCAGTAATCCTGGGCCATGTTAACAGCCTGTAGTACAGGGTGGGACAAATAAAGTTGGCCCGGTTAAATACATTTGATTGGAAGTGACTGTATGCATACGGAGCAAGTGTCCATTCAGCTGGCCGAAACTTGGAGCACATTTGCACAGCTTTGACGCCTGACAGAGCTGTTAGCAGAGGCCAGTTAGGTCGAGACCCTAGCTGGTCACTCAGGTCATCTGATCTCTCAGAGCCGGCCGCTGTGGCTGAGCGGTTCTAGGCGCTTTAGTCCGGAACCGCGCTGCTGCTACGGTCGCAGTTTCGAATCCTGCCTCGCGCATGGATGTGTATGCTGTCCTTAGGCTAGTTAGGTTTAAGTATTTCGAAGTCTAGGGGACTGATGACCTCTGATGTTAAGTCTCATACGGCTCAGAGCCATTTGAACCATTTTTGAACATTTAGTGTGCGATTACTTTGTGTGGGAAGCCCTCAAGTCAGTGTATCGCAACATCCCTCACAGTCTTCAGGAACTGCAGTAGAATATTCCGGATGAGACTGTAGCAATTCCTGCAGTCCAGTTTCGATCCGCTTGCAGCAACCTGCTGACCAGAGCTCAAAAGTACGAAGAGATGAATTTGCTCTCTCTCAACATCTGTCGTATTTATTTGTAGCATGGAACTCTGTTCTCCCGATCACTTATATTTGTCCCACTCTGTATCAGGAGCAATCAAAAAGTTTTCGTTTGAGGGCGTTGCTGCAACGTCCATCCAACGAAGCGAGACTCTGATGCGGGTACATAAGCACCGAACATAAGCACCGACATGCAGGCAAGGTATCAGTGTGGCATATTTGTTTCTGAGATGTTGCAGTTGATAAGGAAACCTTTAACTATGGCGAATACATCACCAAAAGCATCCAAACAGGACCGTCGTGTTGTTATTCTCTTCTTGGTTGCTGAAGGGTATACAGCGGTAGACATACATCGGAGAAGAAAGAGTGTGTATGGGCCACGTCTATGGAAAACCATCTTTGTGAAGTGGTGCGGCAAGTGCTGCTACTGCTTCGTGATAACTCACGTCGCCATACTGCAAATGTAAGTCAGAAGTTACACTGACTCCAGTGGGAATCATTCGAGCAACGCATCTATAGTCCTGATCTTTCACTATGTGATTATGTAGCCTTCAGTCCATTAAAAAAGGCCTTGAATGGTCGACGAGTATGTGCTGCAGGTATTACGGAATTCTTCACCCAGCAAGAGACGGTGTTTTATCAAACGGATATATTCACCCAGGTACGACAGTGGAATGGCTGCGTCAGTCCTTACGGCAATTTTGCCTCAATAGCCCACCGATTCTGGACTGTAAAAGTGGTTCAAATGGCTCTGAGCACTATGGGACTTAACTGCTGAGGTCATCAGTCCCCTAGAACTTAGACCTACGTAAACCTAACTAACCTAAGGACATCACACACATCCATGCCCGATTCGAACCTGCGACCGTAGGGGTCGCGCGGTTACAGACTAGCGCCTAGAACTGCTCGCTGGACTGTACAGTCTGCATATGAAGCCTTGCGCAGATATATCCTCCCCTACGCAATCTGTTATCCTCAAAATCTATTAGTGCCGTATATCCTTGGATACATCCTCCTGTGTGCGTCTTCCATGCAGTCATCTGTCCACGGTACGTCGTACTACACTGGGCAACAGAATTAACTAATTACTTTTTCTGAACACTGTAATTGGCTGACATTGTGAGGCATAAGTGTGAAAATTGGCTCAAAGATGCCTACAGCCTTCCACAGCAATGGTGCAAAACCGTGGCCCCATGCGACGTCACACTCGAGATCAGCCATGTTTAAATTAGCACAGCAAGGTGTCGACACATGCTAAAGTAAATCCACAACTCAGAGGTTTATGTAAGCTGTAAGATTGCTTCATGATATCGCTTTGGCACCAGATTTCGGACCAATTCTGGACTGTGCCACCGTGGACATGTCATACTAGAGAAATGTCGTCACAGTCGCTCTTACCTACATTTCATCCCAGCGTTGAAATCACGTAGTTTTGTGATTGGTGGCCGTGCAAATCGTTTCAGACAAACAGCCGTTCAAAATAGGCACGAAAAAGTCTGCGGGTATGGCATAAACGACGTCAAAGAAATCAGTCTTTTCCCTAGGGCGCTTATTCCCACATATTTCGGGGTCGGGAACAACAGTTCGCAGTGCGATGAGCAACAAGATATCGGTGTTGACAACCCTCCACACTGCTGACACCTTCGCAAGTTTCAACGCTTTTCTAAGGACATTGTGGGGATGGATTCTCGTTGAACGTGGTCAGACACCTTCGGAGTGCAGCCAGACTCGTGTGCGGATAGGAAACCCTAGACAGCGTTAAAAACCATTTAACGAAATGTGAACGTCATCCGAAGAAGCACAAGGTACTTACGCTTTTTCTGCCGGCTTGTTTTCAACCCTTCTGTGGCGTGATGACGCGGGAGCATGAGATTAACGTGTGCGTTAATAAAATGACAAAGGTTCCCTCGAAGACCGCACAGGTCGCCAACACACTCTGTGTCACCCGTGCGTCTTTGCTAAGGATATTACAAGTGTACCGGGTGGTTATAATAAAAGTGCAGCTATTCAAGGAGGTCCAGCGTGGGCTGCAGTTATCGCATGGCAGCGAAACTAAGTAGATATGCTCAGACGTTAATGAGAAACCAATTAACGCTGGTAACAACTGGTTCCAACTTTGTCCACCAGGATCAAATCTGGCGCTGGACAGCATCTCCTCAACGTCTCCGGTGTTCATATTTAAAAAAATTGTGTAAGTGGTAATTACTAAGAAAATCAACATTAAGCATTTCTCACCTTTGTTTGAGGTTCTCTGCCCGAACCCTGTTAAAGATGGGAACATTTCTCTGTGTTTTTCTGGCATTCACAGGACCAGATTTGCAACCGCTGGCAACAATCGGAACTAATTTCCAGTGCTAATCGGTTCCTCATTAACATATTAGAATATCGACCACGTTTCACTGAATACAATAATTACAGCCCACATTGGATAACTGCGAGAAGCTGCACTTTAATTATATCCACTCAGTTCTTGACAAGCATTTTAATACATAATTTGGCGGTTTCTCTAGCATCTGAGGGTTAGGCAACCCGTTCGACACTCCTTGGATGGAATTCCCTACTATAGGCGCTAGGGCAGCCATGCTGCATTGCTATCGAAGTTTCTGACAGGTAACATTTATAACGTGATCAACGAAGGTGCGTGGGTCGCACAAAGGCTGTTTCCGAACTGAGAAGACTTCGAAGGAGACTTTTGGCGTTTCATTTGCGAACATCTTAATGTTGCAATCCCTTGATCACGTCACAAGAGCGTGGAAAACAAGACGGCAGAAAAAGCGTAAGTAGCCTGTGCTCCTTCGAATCACATTCAAAGTCCCTCGTATGTTTTTAAGCGGTCCATCGTGGTTCCTACCTGTACACGAGATGCACTCGAAAAGTGTGTGATCATGTAAAATGAAGGCCCAACCCCGAACAGGTTCTTAGGAAAGCTCTGAAATGTCAGAAGATGTCAGCAGTGTGAAGAGTTGTCAACAACGTCTCCTTGTTGCTTACTGCTCTGCGTGTTGTGGTTTTCGATCGCAAAATGTATAAGAGCAGACGTGCTTTAATTACAATATGTCGAATATGAGCGATCTTGTGTCTGAAATGATTTCCACGGTCACACATCACAGAACTGCATGATTTCAAAGCTGGATGTTGCTGTTCTGACTTCCATCACAGAGGCGTCAAAAGAAGTGGTGAGACTTGGGTAAACGGGGATGTGGCGACCTTTCCATCGCGTAACGCGTCCACGTTGGTGTTGGGAAGAATTTTGGTGAAATCGGGTGCCCATCTGGCATCATTAACGTACTTTATAGCTTACCTGAACCTCTGAACTGTGGGTTTATTTTTGCATGTGTCGACACCTTGTTGTTTGAAGTACTTGCAATCCCAAGGATGAAGTCGAAGGGTGCCACGGTTTTTCACCATTACAGAGGAATTGTACGCAGCTTTGGAGCAAATGTTAAACGTGTGTGGTGATGGGAGATTATTATGGAGTTTCGAGAAAGTGGTGGTTTCATTTCGTTGCACAGTGTAGAACCATGTGGGAAAGATAATATACACTCCTGGAAATTGAAATAAGAACACCGTGAATTCATTGTCCCAGGAAGGGGAAACTTTATTGACACATTCCTGGGGTCAGATACATCAAATGATCACACTGACAGAACCACAGGCACATAGACACAGGCAACAGAGCATGCACAATGTCGGCACTAGTACAGTGTATATCCACCTTTCGCAGCAATGCAGGCTGCTATTCTCCCATGGAGACGATCGTAGAGATGCTGGATGTAGTCCTGTGGAACGGCTTGCCATGCCATTTCCACCTGGCGCCTCAGTTGGACCAGCGTTCCTGCTGGACGTACAGACCGCGTGAGACGACGCTTCATCCAGTCCCAAACATGCTCAATGGGGGACAGATCCGGAGATCTTGCTGGCCAGGGTAGTTGACTTACACCTTCTAGAGCACGTTGGGTGGCACGGGATACATGCGGACGTGCATTGTCCTGTTGGAACAGCTAGTTCCCTTGCCAGTCTAGGAATGGTAGAACGATGGGTTCGATGACGGTTTGGATGTACCGTGCACTATTCAGTGTCCCCTCGACGATCACCAGTGGTGTACGGCCAGTGTAGGAGATCGCTCCCCACACCATGATGCCGGGTGTTGGCCCTGTGTGCCTCGGTCGTATGCAGTCCTGATTGTGGCGCTCACCTGCACGGCGCCAAACACGCATACGACCATCATTGGCACCAAGGCAGAAGCGACTCTCATCGCTGAAGACGACACGTCTCCATTCGTCCCTCCATTCACGCCTGTCGCGACATCACTGGAGGCGGGCTGCACGATGTTGGGGCGTGAGCGGAAGACGGCCTAACGGTGTGCGGGACCGTAGCCCAGCTTCATGGAGACGGTTGCGAATGGTCCTCGCCGATACCCCAGGAGCAACAGTGTCCCTAATTTGCTGGGAAGTGGCGGTGCGGTCCCCTACGGCACTGCGTAGGATCCTACGGTCTTGGCGTGCATCCGTGCGTCGCTGTGGTCCGGTTCCAGGTCGACGGGCACGTGCACCTTCCGCCGACCACTGGCGACGACATCGATGTACTGTGGAGACCTCACGCCCCACGTGTTGAGCAATTCGGCGGTACGTCCACCCGGCCTCCCGCATGCCCACTATACGCCCTCGCTCAAAGTCCGTCAACTGCACATACGGTTCACGTCCACGCTGTCGCGGCATGCTACCAGTGTTAAAGACTGCGATGGAGCTCCGTATGCCACGGCAAGCTGGCTGACACTGACGGCGGCGGTGCACAAATGCTGCGCAGCTAGCGCCATTCGACGGCCAACACCGCGGTTCCTGGTGTGTCCGCTGTGCCGTGCGTGTGATCATTGCTTGTACAGCCCTCTCGCAGTGTCCGGAGCAAGTATGGTGGGTCTGACACACCGGTGTCAATGTGTTCTTTTTTCCATTTCCAGGAGTGTAGAAGTACCTTATACATTTTATGACAATAAATTTATTATTGTTTCATTTACACGTTTTATCTATCTGTAACTATTTGAATACTCTACAATTCACAATTAACTGCCTGGCAGACTGTATGTTACTGGTATCATTACGAAATTTGTAGAGATAACTGAACGTAATAGATGGGTTTGACGGCAAGTTATAGCTGGGAAGTTGGGTTTGGCAGGAGGGTGACAGGGATAACGAATAATAAATTGTGCCCTTATCGTCCTCCTTGCGTCCACAGTTGATCGCTGGATTTGTATCTGCTGTAACAACGAAGCAGAAAATTACATATTTTAAAAACTACGAAGGATTTTATGGAAGTAGTACGCAAAATGTCCCTCGGTGCCTTACGTATAATGAAAAGCAGTCCCTGAAAGATTTATCAACACGTAAACAGCTCATGTTTTGGGGGAAACGCACTGCTGCGATCACGATGACTGGCTACTGTTTGCGCGCCGCTGAGGCAGCGTGAAATGAGAATTCGCGCTGTCGCAGCAGAGAAAGCATGAGATGCAATTTTGTGTCATGTGCATCGTGAAGTAAAATTCAGGGTATCAGCGCCTCACTTGGGCAACAATATTTGGGTGCTGGTTACACATAGTCATGTGGAGATCAAAGTGTTTGATGCAAGACATTTCTCCACAAAATCGGAATAGCCTCGTGGTGGTAAAATGTCATATACCACATGCCCAATCTATCTTTAAAAATGTTTATTTTTTGTTATTACTTTTACGAAGAAATTATGAAACTGTAAAACACTCTTGCGTCACTAAATGTGTAACGGAAGTCCGTGATTGAGGAACAGACATTAACTGTATCTCACAAACAGTACGTGTACGGCAGAAACAAACGATGTATTAGGATTCTGAGAATTCTGGCTACTTACTTTTGTTCCAGCACTCGATGATTGATGAGGTACATGCCGTCATTGTTGTGTAACGTCCGATGCATCGTATCACAGTTATTGTATTCACGCTTAGTGGTCTATGCAGTTAATGAGGAAACCTTGCTAGCTTCCTACTTTAATAAGAAAGCAAGTTAATGTCAATCAGAACACAGGGAAAGTTGTGATCTAAAGAACAATAGGTTAATTCATTCTTAACATCACAAGACAAATAAAATTCCAAAAGAAATGTCATACAAACATTTTTATTTGACAAACGCTTTCACTAATATGTAGTTAATGGCGAACAAATGATCAGCTGCGGATCGACCCACGAAACTAACCAGAACACTAATCGCTGTATCTGACTTCATACACGTGAATCCGGGGTATGGCACAAAAACTACGCCACAATGAAGCATCTATACTCCACTATTCCATGAAGAAAAATATGGAAAATATGGTTCCAAAGAACAGGGTACTGGAAAGCATATATTGAAGCCCTACACTGTAGCAGCGAATACTTTACCCTCGTGGTGGTCAGGCCAGCACACCACAATGCGTTCGGAGACTGAAGTCATGGACGGCAGCAATATGTTATTAACGGCGCGAGCCCGAAAAATGCAAGTACACGGTCTCGTGTTCGGCTAATTCGGAACGCAGGTATTTCCCTATGAGCCTCTGAAACCCTGGTGGATTCCAGTGTGCAGGTGGACCTGTTTGCTGGTCTGTCAAACCAGTTTGACTCCGTGCCAAGAGTCTGCGTGACGGAATATGTCAAATGCTTAGGCTGCCAATTCAAAACAAATAAGTGCACCAACGCATCACTCATCGTGTGCGTGATAGTCGAAGCAGTACCTCTGATTGTTCAGGTGGTGACTGGTACAGGCTCTAAGTGGTCACTAGCAAACGGCACAAGTTTCACCACTTAGGTAACGACCTGCAGTTCTTTACTATTAAAGCTCCAGTGTAAGTGTGTCCTCCTCTCTTTCTCTCAGCTTTCCTTGCCAGCTTGGTAGCAAAGCACATCTACATCTTAGACAACTCTCACTTTAGCACAAGCCAATCACGAGCTGGAGCAGCCCATTCGAAGATGGGAGACTGCCCCTTGCTCTGTATACACAGGTTTGACCAATCAGGGACTTTAAAGTTAACTGGGAGAAAAGGAAAAAAAGATTCAGCTCCGCGCCTCTTTCCGACGCGTTTACGCCATGTCTTATGCTAAAAACATGACCTAGATGGAACAACAGCCCTCCATAAAGAGATCGATATCTCCCCTGTTACGTCCATTCCGAACTTTCAAAAGAATAGCCATAAGCTCGCTAAATGCCTCGTGCCTTCTCAAATATGTTTGGTAACAGAGTGTGGAAGTCTGGGCGACAGTGACCTGTCACACAGAAGTTCTCAGAAAGCTCACAGTTGTCTCATCGGCTTCCTGCCTAACAATGGCCATCCTCTGCTTTATCGCCGTTTTCAATGCGCTGCTCTTTGCAGCAGCGACTTCTCGGCGCTAGTCAGCCTATCTGGACGATTCCGCCAACCGACCGGCGATATCCAATGTGTCTGCACAGTGAGAATGTGTAACTCAGCAGTTTGGCCCATCCTCTGCTTTGTTGCCAGTCCTTAATGCCCTGTCCGCAGCGGCGAACCCTTGGCGCTAGTCAGCCTACCCGGATGCTGCCGCCGACCGACCGGCGCCATCCAACGTGTCGTCACAATGAGACCGTGGAACTCGGCGGTCCGCAAATGTTTTCACCCAGGTTCCACAGAAAAAACGCTCCACTCGGCCACGCTTTTACTGCAGTCGCGTAAATCGGCCCCCTATTTATTTGAATGTAGGTAAAGCTTACCGCTACTCCTTCACTAGAGCACACAAGCAAGAGCATTAACTACTTCCCACCATTTCAACATGATGTATGAAGTCAGATCGTATCCAGGTATAGCAATCAAGTAATAAAGATCAACTTCCCTAAGAACATTACGCAGCATAGCACCATGTTAGCAGTGAGAGCGCCCTGCAATTTTTCAATCTTTTACTGACTTCAGATTAATTTTATTTGATGATCTTATATTTTTCAGGTATGTATATCAGGTAATTGTGCGCACATGGTTTGAAGGCAAGTGAAAAGTTGCTTATCACGTCATGTCTTTTAAGTATTTTAATCTACACAGGTGGAACCTACAGATCTATATTTACAAAGTCCCAAATGGATAGTTATTACTCCTTTATACGTGGAAGTCAGTACACAATTTTCAAGGTCAACCTGAGTTCAATCAGCGATGATACTGAATAACTGCCAAGGCTTTCATATGGAGTGGATGTGGGATGGTTTAAGAATTTCAATAACGGTATTGCAATATGGTAGAAAGTTTAATTGTATCGCGATATGTGTAATGTCACTAAAAACATTGTGCCATAGCATTTATAGCGTTTGTTATCTGAGGCAAATCATTATTTATCCATTGCATATTTTTACCAAAATTTGATCACTGTATTTCTCTCATTTTTATCTTCTGGGAAGGAGAGATGCGTAACAAAGACTATGGACTACGTTTTACAGTACGTTTTCAGATTAGTGTTCTTTTGCCGAAGGGAAGCGTTCTCACAACAATGATAATCATATATAATGGATGATCATAGCACAGTGTCTTTTTGCATTTGGGTCGCATGTTAAATATCTCCATTATTTATAAGAACTTCCATTATAATGTGAAATAGTCTTTAATTGCAGCTATAACATTAGGTTACAGTAGAGCATTCCAAGCTCCTTGGATAACAGATGTGGTTTTGATGAAAAGGAAGTGGTAGGGATGAAAGTAACGGATTCACTTGTCAGTATGTATTAACGTGTCTGATTGGCAGTTCCCGTTTAGCCAGTGCCCATGTATTTGCTGACGTATGAACAGTTCAGATGAAACATAAATAGGATAGGTCAAAAATCACGTGTTACTGTCTATCCCCCTACATTACTTCACCAGGGATACGTACTTTCAGCTAGACAACGCACCTTCACATACATCTCAATTGCTGCTGAGAGGTTCCACGAAGCGTCCTTGAACAGGACACTATGTAACCGACCACCGAACTCTGATGATTATTTCCCCTTGGTGCGGTGTTGGTTAACGACAGGGGTGTGCGATGTGCCTATTAACTTCGGTGCAAAGCGTGAGTCTGTTCAGCGGAATGGTAGGCTAAACAGAGAAGTAACACATGGTAACAGCACACATCTAGTATGACATAAAGTCTACTCCGTGAAAAACTTCCAATATTACCTGCCTACAACAGAATTATTACGAGAATGCTGCAGTGCAGGAAAAGGTAGTAAAAGAGGTCGCCGAATATGTAACTGCCGAGCGGTCTAGTGCGCTGCAGTCATGGACTGTGTGGGTGGTCCCGGCGGAGGTTTGAGTCCTCCCTCAGGCATGAGTGTGTGTGTTTGTCCTTAGGATAATTTAGGTTAAGTAGTGTGTAAGTTTAGGGACTGATGACCTAAGCAGTTAAGTCCAATAAGATTTCACACACATTTAACATTTTTTTGAACGGGTACTTCAGTGTGTAAAAGGAGACGATAATATAGTAATCATGTGTGATGCGATAATCAGGGCGGAAGGGAAGAAACAATATTGTAAAAATGAGTGAGGAGAAAGCCTAAATAGTTCTGCGGAAAAGTTCAGGTAGTAAGAGCGAATATGCTTGGTATACTTTGGAAAGGCTCGAGATACGGGAAAATAGAGTTGCATCATAGTTTAGTAATTGCGGAGAGTGTGCTAAAGTTTAAAAGACGATTCCGGAAGAACCAATGTGAAAAGAAGTAGGATGCTAAAGCACTAGGGAATGATGAGATGCATTCGTAGTTCGCTGGCAGTATAGATACTGTGATAATAAATACCACAGTGAGCAGTTCAGTTGAATAGGGACAGACATCCGCTAAAACGGCGATCCCGGAAAAGACAAACATAGGTACAAGAAAGCCAGCTACGAAGAAACTTGGGGAAACAAATAATCGACGATAGAAAGTGGTATAAGAATTCATACACAAACAGAAGCCACTTACGAATGAAATAAATATGAAGAGCAGGGAACATAAGGGGAAATTGCAGGAAAAAATATGATGATATCGAAAAAAGAAATCGTTGTTGGAAAGACCGCACTGGCCTGTAGAAAAGTCAAAACCATCTTAGATGAAATTAGAACCATGTTCACCATAATTATAAATGCAGTCGGAATTACACTGTTAATCACAGAGAATAGGTGGAGAGAAACCGGTATGAGAGTAAGAGATTGTCTGATGACGTGACTGAGGAGGAATTTGCAATCAATTTGAAAGACATACGAGCTTAATAGAGACGGAATTTATTAGAGCTATGGAAGGCTTCCGAAGAAATAGGACAGGAGGGGTAGATAGAATTCTTTCCGATTTTCTGAAATCGTTGGCATACGTGGCAACCACGTGACTGTTGAAACTGTTGTGTAGAGTCCATGAGAGTTGAGACGTACCATGAGAATTTCGGAAAAATATCGTTCACACAATCACGAAGACACCAAGGGCAGATTAATGGCACACCTATTGCACAATCCGTTTAACTGCTTATGCATCCATGTGACTACAAGAATAGTACTAGGAGAATGGAAATTTAAGATGTTGTATTAATAAAAACACTGGTCTTGCTTTATAGGATTTATTTAAATTATCAATGACACGTCCACAAGCTAATCGGTTTTGAATTTATCAGAAACCATATTCAGACCATGACTCATCACATGGTGAACAGACGACGGAGTAGTGTCAGAGGACACCGCTGGTAACTGCTTCTTACGGTCAGGACTGATTAGTATGTTAATTATCTTATAGATCGCTGGTAGTTTCCAACAGTGTTTTCAAAGATGGAGGAACTGTTGGATAACTGTCAATTTCGCTTTCGGAAGGGCAAGTGCCTTAGAGAGGCAGTTCTGACATTGCGCTTTATAATGGAAGCAATACATAAGATAGACAAATAACGGGAAAAGCGTTGGTCAATGTAAAATGGCGCAAGATGTTCTAGATCTGAGGAAAATAGGATTAAGCTGTAGGGGAATACGGTTTATACACAGTGATCAGCCAGACCATCATGACCATCTGCCTAAGAGCCGGTATGTACAATCTTTGGCAAGGATAACAGTGACAGGGAAGCAATGAGGCCTTGGTAGGCCGATGGAGGAAGTTTCTCCACATCTGCGCATACAGGTCACTTAATTCTCGTAAGTTCCAGGGAGGGGACGATGAGGTCTGACGCCACGTTCTCTCAAATTTCATATGCGCTCGACCGGATTCAGATATGGCGAGCTTGGGGGGCAGCACATCAATTAGAACTCGTCACTGCGTTCTTCGAACCACTCCATTACACGTGGGGCCTGTGACATAGCGGATTATCTTGTTGAAAAACCACTGCCGTCGGGAAATACGATAGTCACGAAGGAGTGTATGTGTATGCAACCAGAGTGTGATACTCTGCGTCATGGTGCCTTCCACGAGCTCCACTGGACCCATGAATATCCACAGAGCATATTAGAGCCGTCGTCGTCTCCATCCCTCAGTACAGCTGTTCCCCAGGAAGACGACGGATTCGCGTCCTCCCGTCATCATAATGCAGAAGGCATCGTCAATCATCAGACGGAGCAAAGCTCTGCCACTGCTCCCATTTCTGTCGCGATTTCTGATGTCATGGTGTCAACATTGGCACATGCGCTGGTCGTCTGCCGTGAACGCCCATTATTAGGAGTGTTTGGTGCAGTGTGTGATCAGACACACTCTGCTTGGCAGTAAAGTCTTATGGCAGTTCGCCGCTTGTCCCGTTGTACCAGTCTGCCAGCCTACGACATGTGACATTTGTTACCCAACCTCATGACGTCTGGACGTGGTTTTACCGTGGTTTTGCCACGTGTTGAAGACACTCACCACAGCACTCCTCGAAACCCGGACTAGTCGAGCAGTTTCCGAAATGCTCGTGACGAGACTCCGCACCATCACAGTCTGCCCTCAGTCAAACTCAGATAGATCGATCAGTGATATTACATGCACCGTGTGTGTGCTGTAACCTGGACAGTTTTTATCGATGGTACATTCGTTGTTGGAATGTTCTGGCTAATCAGTATACAGTATTTACAAGAACCAAGAGGAAACATTAAGAACGGAAGACCGGTAACGATGTGCTCATTTTTCGAAGACTCTCAGATAGTGAAGCACTCTTTTGCCCTTACTATTCAATCCATACACCATTCAATATGCACATGGAGGAATGAGCGATGTAAATAAAAGGATGCTTCAAGACTTAAATAGAATTGAAATTGAGGGTTAAATGATATCAATAATAAGATCCGCTGGTGACGTTGCTGTCCTCTCTGGACATCTGAAAAGTGAAACCAGGGGAGCCCTGTTTCTGTTCCTTACGTTTATATTCGCAACAATCCTTCAACGCAACACACATTCTGTACTTAGAGAAGCCTACTAAAAGATATGGTAAACATTTTCGTGGTGGGATTGTAAGTGGGTCCCACAGACATTTCCTACTGTGTAGGCATTCTTTCGGTGAAATTCTGGCACAGCGGCTGTCGTAAGAGCTTTGCTGGGGCCGTGACCTTAACAACATCTGCGCCGTGCTACAGATTATCAGATACGCTTCGTCACTGTGGCAGTGTTATGCAGCGTTGTCGAGGAGTGGGGGGTATCAGCTGCTGCAAAACGGTACATAAAGGCCAGTAATCTGTGGCAACTCGACACAGTGAGGATCCCTCACCAGAGCTGAGCCAGTTGGTAAGTCTCCTAACTGTGTCTTTCATTACTCTGTCATTACACTTTTACATTTTTAATTTTCCTGTCTTGCAAGTGTCCCATGCTCAAAGTAACGAAATCGGCTGCTTCTTATACCACATGTAATGTTATTTATTACATGCGCCATAAGTCAATATGACGTACAAACAGCATTTAGCAAGTCAACATAGTTTGTGATGTTACCTCTATACTTCAAACATTTTAGCCAATATGCCCCAGAAACTTCAGCGTCGGTTTTAAAAATTTGCTTCTCCTGTGCATTAGTTGCCCTTATGCACAACTTCTGATATAGTCTTCAACAAACCTGTGATCAGCAGCACATCTTTTTTACGACGTATTCTCTCTTCATACGCCGACGACTTTCCCACTCATAAGTCATGTGACTGGCTCCAGTTCTGACGTATTACCGATGTGTTCAAAGGACACTACAGAATCATTTACCGTTTATGGAGAAGGCTAACCAATGCTGCGTTTTATAGGCAGAAAAATCCGAAGACGCAGTGCACTCCAGTGCCTACAACACACTTGTCTGTTGTCTTCTGAAGTAGTGCTGCGTGGTGTAGATTCCTCACAAGATACGAATGATGGAGGACTATGAAAAAGTTAGAGAAAGGGTAGCTCGTTTAGAAAAGGCGTGAACTAGAGGTGAGAGTGTTATGGATATGTGAGCTGGGATAACAATCCTTAAAACAAAGGCGTTTCTCTTTGAGGCGACATGTTTTCAAAAATTACACTGCCGACTTTCCCCTTAGAATATGAAAAAATTACTTTACTTTCGCCTTCATAGGGAGAAACGACCATACTTCTTACATACGAGAAATCAGATGTCACACAAAAATATTTAAGTGTTTATTTTTTTAGTGGAGTGCAATGAGTGCAATGGTTGTCAAATATTCTGTAACTGGTCCTATGAACACTCTTCTAAACACTTAAGCGTGAATTGTAGGGTAGTCATGTACATGTAGATACCTTCAATATCCTGATTTATATCAAAATGATGTGATGATTTATAACACTAATCTACAGTTTTCTCAGATCTAAAACAGTTACAGTTTAATGCTAATGTTATATGGTTGCTGCTAGGTGCTGAAATTATAAAACATCCACGTCATGACGCTAGTGACGGGCAGTTGGCTTTTGGATGCTGCATTGCTGTTGGTACCTCTGCTTTACTGGTACGCAACGCGGAACTTCAACTACTGGAAGAAGCTGGGAATCCCCTACATGGAGCCCACACCTTACGTTGGCAACATGGGTAGCGTTGTGATCGGCCAGAAGCACATGGGGGAACCAGTCTTCGAATGCTACCGCAAGGCCGAAAATGTTCCCTTCATGGGCATGTTCGCCTTCGACAAGCCCATCCTCTTGGTGAAGGACCCCGCTCTCATAGGACGCATCATGAGCACAGACTTTTCCACATTCTATGCAACCAATGCTAAGATCGACCCAGGGACTGATCCGGTCATTGCCACGTCTCTTTTTGGCCAACATGGCGCAGGGTGAGTATCTTAGAGAACAGACACACAGCACGAACTGTGTGCAAATATGAAAATTTTCAAAACTTGTACTATTTTCAGAGTAAAAGATGTCCACGCCCCTCTACTTTGTTCCCTCCTTTTCTTCTCTCTCTGTTTTTGCCGAGTAAGTACCGAAGAATAATTCCAATTCCTTCACATTTTTTCCTTTCCGCTATTTTTCCATCATGGCTATTTTTTTCTGTCTTCAGAGTACCTCTCACTTGTTCTCTTACTGCATCTGCGTTGTAATCGCTATAAATGTAACACAATCCTACCCAACTTCTTTCTGCTGTATCTTCGCTTTTATTTTGCATTTTGCCATAGCTTGCAGGATTCAACTTGTTAATTTTTTCCGAGAGATAAATAAAGATCTTTTTGTGAGAGTACTGTTATTCATTCTACATAAAACTCCGAAAAATATTAATTTTCTTTTCCTTATTGTTTCCAATAATTTTTTAAAATAATTCTTCTTATTTTTCAAATCTCGTTTCTCCTTCCTTACGATTTTCTCTCTAACATTTTTAGCGTATCTAATATGTATAGCTCACGTGCACACAGTCATTCTAGTTTCACTAAAGTCCTGTTATTTAGTTTTATTACATTTTTGATATAGTCGCTTTTTACTATAAATACTTTTTTGTTCGACGATTCATATTAAGACATTTATTGCCCAAAGAAAGAAAATATAATGCTAAAATGTTTCATCAGTTGTGTCGAATTATGAGCTGTGGTAAATGTGGGACAGCAGCAGGCATCTATAAAGTATTGCCGTATTTATGTGTATCAGTGGGTAATGTGTCATCAGCTATACCTGTTCAACACAAGTCCCAAGACATTTGTGGAAGCTTATGTTTAAGTCACAGTTAGACAGAATTTTAATAACAAGCCAGAACGCCTATTTGTGGGACCAACAGTAAGGGAAAAGTTATTTAGGTTTATAAGACGAGATTAAATATTTAAACTGAGGTACGCTAAGCCACAACATGAGAAAAAAACAAGATTTTGTTGTATTGTTTCAGGTGGAGGAAACTACGTACTGTGCTATCCCCAGCATTCACTTCTGGCAAAATGAAGCTCATGTTTCACCTAGTGAACGAAACTGGACAGAAACTTGCCCATCACCTCGATTCCGCAGCCTCAAAAGGTATGGTCTCCTTGTGTTCAGAAATAAAATTTATACGTATTTTTTTAATTAAAGAGATAAATATTTGTTGCTAATGGACACTTCACTCCTTCACTGTAGTATAACTTTACTTACAACCTTTCCCATAAATTTATCGTTTTCTTCTCAGTTTTAATGGTAAACGGCAATAAGCATAGATTTGTGAACTACGTGATGTATTTGTGCTTTAGGCACAGCAGTTGAACTGAAGGACGTCATGGGCCGTTATACGACGGATGCGGTTTGCTCCATCTTCTTGGGGGTCGACGCTAATTCTCTCGAGAACCCAAAGTCTCCACTGCGAGAGCACGTGCGGGGAATCTTGAGAGATACCGTCGTTGGAAGGATCGTCACCACGCTGGCGTTCTTCGCTCCACAGATCCTGTCCACACTCCGCATCCGACTCGGCAGCAAGAAAGTAGAGGACTTCTTTGTACAAAACACAGTTAAGGTATGTACTAACCATTCAGATTCACTTAAATACTAACCATGCAAAAGGACTGCAGCATTTATTTGTCGTACTTATTAAGGGTGCTGTCTACAGTAACTCGAAGTTCATCGGAATCGATGTGTTGTACCCTGAATATATTTTTACGTAAGAGTTAGTGTATGACGGTAAAAATGTTGATTTCTCTTATTTCGTTGCAATACAAATAATACAATGAAAACTAAACTCGAAATAGAAGAAGAAAGTGGTAAGGAAAAATTTAAATAAAGCCAGCACAACTTTTTTGGTGTAAACGACCACAATCAGTAATGTAGTGAAAGAAAATGAGAAATAAAGGCTAAGCTATAATTACAAGGGCAAGAGGTCAAGTGTTTTGATGTCGGAAGTGGAGAAATAAGTTGGTCATCATATGTGGTGACACAGGGTATTCCATAGTCGACTGTCTATTCAACACACAGGGACTAGATTTTAATCGGAGAGGGAGGAGTGCGCACTATATGTAGTTCAGTAAAATGGGATCAAATGACTCAGCGGTAAAGTTGTCATTTACTTAGGTAATATATGAGGGGGAAAATTATAAACGTAGTGATTCTTATACCAGCCCCTGGTTTTTATGTAGCGAAGATAATGTTCAGGTCTGGCACTTGTTTCTAATTAAATGTCGATATTTTTGTGTTCATAAGGATATTGAATTCAGCTTCAAAATGAGGTCATAACGTGGCGTATATGTCAGTGGACATAGTATTATTTGAGGATCATATAAAGTTAGTTCTTGGTCTGTAGAGTCTCTTAGAGTTTGACGGTGATTGATCCTCTGATTTGAAAGTACTGTGCTTGAATCTACTATTTGGCAACTTTTGTGGTGTGTATATGTAATGAGTAAGGAGACATAAAGGCTTCCTATACCTTTTCTAGGCGTTGCCTTACGACTTGTCTAAAAGCCAATGTCTAGATGCATTATTAAGTATACGAGTGATCAGATGACTTGATTAATCGTTTTCTAGACCATGGGAAATTAAGAGATGCCTTAAGAAAACCGTAGATGCAAAAATAGAGTGTCCGGGAAGAAGAATCTCTTAATTCCAAATGGTTCAAATGGCTCTGAGCACTATGGGACTTAACATCTGTGGTCATCAGTCCCCTAGAACGTAGAACTACTTAAAGCTAACGAACCTAAGGACATCACACACAACCATGCCAGAGGCAGGATTCGAACCTGCGACCGTAGCAGTTGCGCGGTACCGGACTGAGCGCCTAGAACCGCGAGACCACCACGGCCGGCTCTTAATTCCATGTCAGATTCTTACTCTGCAGAAAAGTTCTGCAAATTATACAAATGGTGAGTAAGAGTCACAAGATGAGAGCAAAAGGAAAATTCTGAAGACAAATTTCGGTAGTGTGCATCCGCGAAGATCCTTCGGAAACTAAATTGCATCTTATACTACAAAGGTAGTTATAGAGAACGTGAGTGATATGAAAGCAAACTACAAGAAATATTTCGCGCACTTACGCTAACAAATAGTTAATTTAAATAAAATTCATTACCACAACTTAATGTGAATATTAAACATTTTCTTAAGTAAGACGTGTTTTTTTATCTGTTCACGAACTTCAACGTTTTAACAGATATAATGATAGCAATTAATTTTGTGCGTTCCCACGTTTAGTGACACACTTATTACCGGTACCGTGAAGGAGGCATATTTAGGCTCACATCTGCATCACGGTGATATCCACTGTAAAATAAATGAATTTAACTTGGTTTAATACTTTACTCAGAAATAAAATATTCATTTTATGTTCTTTATTTTTTCCTAGGGTCTAATGAAACTAGTTCTTTTAACACACATCTTTTGTCCACAGCTGATAGAACACCGGAAGGAAACGGGCATTGTTCGGAACGACGTAATTGACATGCTCACGAAAATTAAGGAAGAACAGGCAAAGGGCGATAAGGAACAACTCAGTAAGTAGAATATCTGTTTCCTCAAATTTTAAGATGGCCATTTGATTTTTTCGAGGTGATAATTATGACTAGAGCTGTTTACGCCCCAAATCGATAACATAATTGAAAATATTAAATACGGAAGAAAGCCAACTGAGTTGAATTTTCTAAAGACATACGGTGATGATGAATTTAAAGACATACGGTGATGATGAATTTAAAGACATACGGTGATGATGAATTTTGGTTTGTGGGGCACTCAAATGCGTGGTCATCAGCACCAGTACAAATTCCCAACATTCACGCAGTCCATCTCTTGACGTAGTCCAATCTAGCGAATGTCACGAAAGATGATGGTGGTGTGATGATGATGATGATGATGATAATGATGAAAAGATGAGGACCAGACAACCACCCAGTATCCCGGGTAGGGGATATCCACAACCCGGCCGGGAATCGAACCCGGGACCCACAGAAAAGACAAACTTTGAAGACACGTTTACATGATTACGTTTCTGTTTACCTTAGATCTACCACGATGTTTAATTAGGCCATAAAAGGAATAATATTTTATCGTTCTAAAACGAAAATACTATTAAGATTAGCTGGAAATTTTACGGAGTTCAATGCTTAACAGTGATTGTCCAGTGTAACTCGGCGAGGGCCTTTTCTAATGGTTCCGCAACGACACGTAACATCATCATCGATCACCTATAATGTCTAACGGCAGATGCAAGTATCTTCACGTCGTGGAAATTCACCAGGCGACATCGTGGAACTTGATGCCATCCTTGACCGGTTTCTTTCCATCTGCTGCAGTCTTCCGGAAGCTCTTCTCACTCGTCGCAGTTCATACCAAATGCGTTCATATCACGCTTGAGGCAATATTTAAAGCACAGTGCGGGTCATCCACGGGGTCCCTTGTCTAGTGCTGCCTCTCTGAGTAGTGTGCGTCGGAGTCGGGGGTGTTCGGTGCGATGTAAGTGTCTTGGCCAAAGCAAGCGACTTTGCATAACAGTGGCGGTAGTACTCAGTAGCTTCTCAGAATTCAGGACCATCTCATTTGTCACATGGTCCCTCTATCTTGTGCCTGGAATTTTTCCTAAACACCGTAGATGAAAGGAGTTAGACTTCTTGTTTAGCATGCGATGTCCAAATCTCGGCAGCATCCAAGATGGTGCTCAGCAAGCTTCCTTGATAGAAGAGTACTTTTGTTGTCCCCGTAATGTGTTTATTGTTTCATACCCTTGTGAGTAGATTGCCAAGTATTCGCCGCTTTGTCAATACTTGCTTTTATTTCGTCGTCCAGAAAAACATCTTCTCTAACTAGCGTGTCGAGGTAGGAATATGTCACCTGGACTCCGCAAGGTGGCATCTAATCTCGTGGCAGGCATGTCCGTTTATGGTTGAGCCATAATCACACTCAGAGTCGCAGACAAGAGTTTGGCTGTAGCAGCGTGTTTATCCGTATGCCTTTCAACCTCGTCGTGAGTATGTACTACGAATGCTGCTTCTTCAGTGGATAATAGGTTGCTTACAAGTAATAGTACATGGATCTGAATATCGAGGTGTTAATTCCTCCGTCATCACAGGCATGTTAATTAATGTCCAGATTTGTTTCGCTGAAAGAAACTTCGACAAGTAACGAAAATAATATACCAATCAAAGTAGGTCTCTGTACTCAGCATCATGAACCTTTCTTTGCACAACAAAACTATGTGATGTCCTTCCTCGATTCTGGTAAACAATATTTTCCTTGAATTGATTCCCAGTAAACAGTCATTGATCTCATATAAAAAACTTATTTATGAGTTACTCCAGTGAAGAGTTTTTATCCTAGACTGTGACGGCGTGTATTTCTACAGAGCTGACGAACGAGCTCATCGCAGGCCAGCTGATGTCGTTCTTGGCTGCTGGCTTCGACAACTCGTCTTCGACGCTGGCCTTCGCCCTGTTCGAACTGGCGTGGAACCAGAGTCTGCAGGAGGAGTTGCGCCAGCACGTGCGCCACGTGCTGAGAAAACACGGCGGCCACATCACGTACGAGGCTGTCAGCGAGATGACGGACCTCACCAACGTCGTTAGTGGTGAGTGCTGCCTAGCAACGCATACCTTGAAGTCATCTTCTTGATACATGTTTCCACTAATTTATCAGCATGCCCCAAAAATGTTTCACAACACAAAAAATGTTTTTGGTGTACCCGCACCACTGCTGTTCGATATCAAAAGCCACAATGATTAAGTTATCTCGGGACCTGTTGCGTGCTTTTCCATTTGACTGTAAAATCTTCATAACCAATGTGGAGAAACCTTACAACACGACTATAGCTCATTATTATTCACTACTATTGTTTTTCATAACATGCTTTATTACATTACGCAGAGTAAAACTTCATGTGTTTGTTTACTTAAGCACGAGCTGTGTCGTACACACAAAGACGATAGATTGGAAATAACTGCCAACCACTTGCAACATATGATTTTATTACACCTTGACCGTGGTTTCGACAGTTCTTTTCATCGGTTTTATAAGCAAATAATTCGACATTTTGTATGGTAGAGCCGTATTATGACTGCAGAATGAAAACTGTAGGAAACATTTACAAATAATTTTAGAGAAACGTAGTTACGTAGAATCATATATTATCTATGGTCGATGTGGGAGTCGTTTACTCTATCTAGTAAATGTATGTCATCCACTTAATCACCTTATAAAATAGTTACTTAAAGGTAGTAGCTATCTAATATAAGGTTTTGTGTTGTAAGTTTTTAAAATACCACACATTTGAGAGTGGATCCAACGATGTGTTGTTTCCCGTCTGAAAGGTTAGTGTATGTATGAGATTTAGAATAAAACGTCGCATCGGATCCTGCAAACCGTAAGAATGCCGTGTGCATAGCTGTTGACATATGCTGATGGCCTATGAGTAGAGGCCCTAGAATTAGGTCACGTCTGGAAGGTGGCGCTTCTGCGAGTCCTGTATGCGTGTAGCTGCAATGAGCGGCGTGTGTGATTTCACAAGTACATATCCATTACTACAATTAAAATGTTAACATAAAAATGAAAAAATCTGAAAGGGGGGGCGGGGTAAGAATTGTGTCATGATGTCGTATGGCTTTGTCAGTGTAAACTGATCAGCCACTACATTATGACCACCCACCTAATAACAGGTGTCTGCACCTTGGGCACGGACAGCAGCAGCGACGCGTCGTGGCAAGGAAAAAGTGAGGGCTCGGTAGGTCGCTGGAGGCAATTGGCAAAACATCTGCACACACACAAGTAACCTAATTCCGGTAAATTCGGCGAAGGGACCTCTGATGTCACGTTCAACCACATTGCAGATGTGTTCGATCGGGTTCAGATCTGGTTAGTTGGAGGATCAGCACAGATACTGGAACTCGCCACTGTGTCTCTCCAACGGAAAAACTGCAATTGTTAGAAGACTAGTGGAAACTGGGAAAAAGAGAAAAGGGGGGAGGGGCAGAAAGTCGAACAGATCGTCACTTGTTAAGTATCATGCACTTAGTTTGAATTGCAGACGTCGGTCCCCTCGATAATAACACGACCTTTTCTTGTTTTCAGAGACGCAGCGGAAGTACCCCACAGTGAATTTCCTGAACCGCGAGGCGTCTCGCGACTACAGGATAGAAGGGACGGACATCGTGCTGCCCAAGGGCACCGCGGTCTTCGTGTCGGTGGCCGGTCTCCACTCCGACCCCAAGTACTGGAGGGAGCCGCTCAGGTTCTGGCCGGACCGCTTCAGAGAGGAGAACTCCAGGGACAGACCGAGCCACACGTTCATGCCGTTCGGCGAGGGCCCCAGGACGTGCCTCGGTGAGCACCCAGACACTGGTGTTTCCCCTTCCAGCAGCGCCTTTGTAGAACGATACGCAAGTGTGTTGTCGTGTATACGGTACACAATCATACTAACATTTTATACCGGGCGTTAAGCCAATCGAACAAAGTCACCCCTCAAAAAAAAAAAGGTGAACTTATATTTACATAACATCAAATATTATAGTATATACTTCTATTAAACTAATAATAAAGTATCAGAACCTTATACAAACGCGAATGTTAGGAAAAAAATTGTGTGCCAAGATGCGAACCACCGCCATAAAGAGTATCAATACATGACAGTGACGCTACCCATTTTTTAAATCTCATTTTGATCGTTACAGTTCGTTGCAATTGTTCGTGGCGGACGTCCCCAGACGCCCTTTGAAGTTCGTTATTGATCCACTCACTCAGTTCTTTATTGCAGATGGTAGCTAACCCTCTGCCCATTACGCTACACCAACATCACCTCATTTGTAGCTAATCATATTGTACTACCCATTGCTGAAAACCTTAATAGTAGATATGTTGCTAATTGAAATTTAATTATAATAAATTGTACCAAGAACAATTCGTTTTGGGTGTGCCGCTGTCTTCAAATAGCTTACTCTCATAATACGCAAGTTACAATAATTCTTTTGCCAAGAATATGATGTTTCTCATTATTTTATTGGATCAAATCACACAGTTAACAACAGGTTTTGCAGTGATTCTCAATTTGCTGGTGCTCAGAAACGGCATATATAGGCTTGAAATGAATGCCAGTATGGCGCCTCACAACTCTGTACTGAAGGGAGACGGCGTGCTTGTGACGTAGGTGGCGTTGTGCCATCTCATTGGTCAACGCTCAGACGCACGCTCAGAGTATCTGACATGCCAGATATTGCTCTATACGTTCGGAAAGATTCCCGAGCGTGCTATACCACGCTATGACGTCGGAAACTCGGCACGCTCAACGCTCAACCTTCGGATGCACGGTCCGTGTGCCGACGGCTTCAGGTTTCGTAAACCTCTGCGTGATAGGGAAAGCCTTTTGTGTAGCGCCTGTCGCTGGAGTTGGTTCAGCATCCCAGAAGAGCCCTCTCCATCACTGGACGATTTGCAGGAGGAAGTGTGCCATCCTTCATTTGATCTCCTCTTCTGGAACCACAAACTAATAAGTACCCCAGACCAGTACCACTATGAATAAATTGTGACTGTTCCAGTTTACGTAGGGCATTTGATTTTCCTACCAATAGTTCCGCGTGGCCATTCCCTATTAGGATGTTCGAAATGTTTACCTGTAGGTATTTTACGATTATTGCGGTTTTCCATTCATATTTCCTGAATACTGAGATCGTTCCCGAACATGTGCTTCTTATATTACCTTCACTGACAAGTAGCTTTAGTGAAAGAAAAATTGGTATGACCACATGATACCAAGTTCTACATCTACATCCTACTTCGAAAGTCATCTAATGATGTGTGACGCAGCGTACTTCTGGTACCACTAACTGATTTCCTTCCCCCCCCCCCCCCCCCCCTGACCCACCACCAAACACCTCCTATCCTGTTCCGCTCGTGGATCACGTATGGCAAGAATGACTGTCGGTAAGCTTTTGTATTCGTTCTAATTTCTCGAACATTCTGGTCCAGGTCATTACGTGACGTCTATGTGGGAGGGGGAAATATATTCTCCGACTCTTCTCGGAAAATGCTCGAACATTGAAGAGCAAACCTATGAATCTCAGTCTAGCACCTGCTCTTCCTGCTAGGGTCATTCCACTTAAGGTCGCTTTAGATAGCTACCTACTGATATTTTACGGTAGTTACTGCTTCCAGCAGTTTCTCATCAATAGTGTGGTTGTACAGTAGTGGCTATGTTTTCCTGTGTATACGCAATACGTCACATTTACTTATGTTCAGGATAAGCTATCATTCATCAGTCCCCTGTAGCTCATTCTGTAAATCGTTACTCTCTTCTGACTTTGCTCCTTTCTTATAGATAAGCACACACTCTTTAAAAAAAGCACCAGACACTTTCTAGATCATTTATATTCATTTTAAACAATAATGGCCCTACCACACTTCCTTGCGGTAATTCGGAACTGACCTTTACATGGGTAGATTTTGCTCCGTGAAGAGCGACGTGTTGTGTTTTGAATCAAGCTGTATAATGGTCCTTGTCAGTAAAGTCAGGACGTATTAAATTAAAAACTTATTTCTCTAAAAAATGAAGATAACCTAATTCCCAGTTACATTTCACGTCCTGTGAGTCAGTGCTTTTCAAACACTATTAACGCACCAAGAACTGAGTTATTAAAAAACTACTTGTAAGACAGTGAGGAGAAACGACGAATGAATACTCTACTAGTGTCATGGGCTATAAGTTGTTTGTGGATGTTTCAAGAGGTATAGTCCCCTTCAAAGGTAGCCCAATAATGGCTCCAGTAGCTGGATTCGAGACCTGGCAGATATAAACACGAGATGTAGAGCACTAAGGAATAAAGGAGTGATGAGTCACTCGAGTAGGAAATTGTCATTGTGAATTTAGATGCTACAAAGTAACTCCCATGATAGTAACAGGTTCGGTATGGGTACAAAACAAGGGGATGTACAGCTCTCGTAGTCTGATTCTCTACTACTCCTTTTCTTCCCACTGGGTTGTAGTGATGCTTAATAAATCGCCGTGGCTATCCGTCCGTTTGTCTGGGACGCTATACCTATCGACCAGATCTATTTAATTCGAGTCCTGTGCGTATGTATTTTAATTGACTAAGTGTTATTTAATAAGCTCATATCCAGAGATTAATGAAATTTCAGTTGTTGTGACTAGGCAACACATTAAAATAGCGTTAGTACGTACGGTCTTATCATTGTATATGTCACATAATATTTTCTCTTTATTATGAAAAACCCTGTTGTTTTGCCTTTCCAGGTATGAGACTCGCGTACATGCAAGTCAAAGTGGCTCTTGTGCACATTCTCAACAACTTCGAAGTGCACCCAGCGCCTTCCACACCTACCAGTTTGAGTTACCATCCATCCAGGTTTGTCGGAACTCCAGCTGTAAATGTGTCCCTACTCTTCAAGAAACCCACCTCTTTGTAAAGGATAGCTGCCTGCAGGATTCAGGCTGCGACATCACTGACCTGGAATCTCAATGCTTTTATCATATAGGCAGAGCGATCACAGTATTTCTATGTTTAACCAAACAGTATAACTGATTCAAGTATTTATTTGTGTGTATAATGCGGATACTTCTCCGTATCCAAGTATTGTATTGTTATCAGTTATGTATGTTTCTATGACGTTTTGTAATAAAAGCTTCTGTTAAATTCCTGTTATACGCTCTGTTTCCATCCTCAGTTGTACCATGTGTAAGTGAATAGCCTTTACTTGTGTGGGTGTTATCGTAAATTCGAACCTGGGAATGTGAACTGACAGCCTAAATGTGCTACTGCGATCAAAGCAACATCACTTACATGAAACTGAAAAGAATCCTGTAGGTGTTTGAAAACCGATGTCATTCATAAGAAAATAAACAAGCAAACCAATAATTTCACCTTCGGTTGATTTCGTCAGTGCTAACTGTTTGAAGAAAAAACCTAACTGTATAAAAAACTGTAATGTCTGTCGACCTGCATAAAAATGAAATCTGAAACACACGAACATTTCTGCAGTGACGTATGATACTGGTAAAATAAATAAATTGACAGAGCTAAATTTTGCGGAAAAGAAACGGAACATTAACCCTTTTGAATCTCACCTGCAAAATGAAACACTGGCAGAAAGAGCAACACAGCAAGACGCCACAAGAGCTAAAAAACTACTGCTAAAAACTAACCGCAGTTGGTCCAGAGAAATTGGCATCATAATCTTGATACAGAATGCCAATGAGACACCTGAATCCAGCATTAAGTACTGAAATTTTAGTTAGGAAGGAACTTATATAAAAAAAGGAAAAAGCAATTACAGACTCTAATACGAAAATTCATTTAATCTGGAACTTCCTTGGTACAGTAAATTAACTCAGAAGATCAATGAGTGGAATAATTATCAGAAAGTCGCCTATAACGAGGGTGCAGTGGGCCAACAATACAAGTCAACATAAACGAAAATAAACTTTCTACCTCATCAAATAATACCTTCTTCAAAATCTCTTTTATGTCCCTGTGCTATCTGACTACTGTTCTGAGTCCTTATTCGTCCTCGTACTAAATGTGGAACTTACATAATTCCAAAAGTGCCTCCATGTATTACACTGTACACTCAACGATCCAGCCTGCTGCACACCGCAGCTATCCACTACTGACTCTCATTGATTCTACGGCTGCACACTGCTGCCATCGTAGACGCAGATACTGTTGCCTAACAACTGTTTCTCTGAGCACAATTCATCAAATATGTCATTTTACTTTACAAATATTAACGCATACAATAATATCATAAAAACAGCTATCTTACACGTGTTTTGTTGATTTTCGTTGTTCATCCTATTTGCACGTCGTTGCACTGTATTAATTATAGTTGCACTGGAACGGAAGTGAAACAATCGAACTTGTTATTTTAACATACACATCACAAAATGGCTCTGAGAACTATGCGACTTAACTTCTGAGGTCATCAGTTGCCTAGAATTTAGAACTAATTAAACCTAGCTAACCTAAGGACATCACAGAAATCCATGCCCGAGGCAGGATTCGAACCTGAAACCGTAGCGGTCACGCGGTTCCAGACTGAAGCGCCTAGAACCGCACGGCCACACCGGCCGGCTACACATCACACAGAATTCAGTTTCTGACGTATTTTGTGAAATATTTCCGCTTATGTGCTGCTATATGACAAAGTGCTTACAGTCTTCAAAATCATTAGTCTATCGCTTACCAGAAAGTAGAAAAATATAACGACTGAGAATTGAGGTGTGAAATTAAATTTTTCTTTTGTCGCCAAGTAGCAACCTCTAAAGTTATATCACTGTTTGGTACTTACCTTCGAAAAATAATTGTTCAGTGTTTCGTAATTCAAATAGCAACAGCGACAGCAAAAATATCAGCTTTGTTCTTGTCAATAATTAGTAATTGCGTTTGTAAAAATAAGATAAACACGCTGTATATTAAAGTGAAATATACAAGTAAAATCTTCGATCATGAATTGAGCCTGGTTTCTAAGAAAGACACTTACGTCTTAAGTTTGCAGCCGTGGCTAAATATGCAGAGGACAAGAACACAACGTGGTCGTGTTTGCGCTGCATCTCTCCACATTCGCACGCCGGCGTGGCTATTTGTCCCATCCAGAAAAGATGTGACGGGTAGGTCCCATGACTGGTCAGAAAGTGCGTTAGTGCCCTTGTTGGTTATGGATGTTTAATTTTTAGTCTGTCCCTTAAACTGGGGCGCCAGCTGTGAACCCGCCTACCTGTTTCTTCACCTAGTCAGTATTCCTGCCTTAGGTCCCGTGTTCTCTCTTTAAGTTCTTTTGCGTCACGTGCGGGTGCACCTAATACATCCTTTGCTTCTGCAGGCAGCAGTGTGCTGCTTCCCGTCTGATGTACAAGTACAATGGACATATTATTTGAGTGCAAGGTTTCTGTTCCTTCGGAAGAACAGACACCACGCAGATCCAGTAAGTCTGAAACACTATTCGTAAACTGAGGGGGGGAGGAGGATGACTGCTATGAGCTGCGGCGGGACATTATGTGAAATCAGTGGCGACGAGCGAAAATGTGTACCGAACCGGGTTCGATTCCGTACAAATTTTCGCTCTCCGTCGCTGATCCCGCTTAATGTCGCACCGCAGCTGATGCAGTGATCCCCCTTCAGTTTACAATGGACACAGTGCGATGATCTTCAGTAGCGCACTCGTGGGAGAAGTGGGGTAAGCACAGGTTGATCTTAGTAAAACACTTGTCTACACCTTCCGCACAGCCACGACAGGCCTCAACACCGTGAGTCTGTGGCCCCGGACAGGAGCCATACCACACAGTAGCCGTTAATACATTATTATGGTATAGTGTGATGATGTCTGGCGAGAGGTGAAACGTGTTTTGACAAATGGTTATCAGTTTGTTTAGCTCCTTAAGTGCACGTTATGCTGCATCATCGATGTGAGGGGCAGAGCTCCTAAGTTCATCCAGGGTGATTCCTGGATACTCGCCCTCCGATTGACGGCGAACTTGTGTATTGCTTACTCGTATATTTGGATCTCCAGCCAACTTTCCTTTTAGCTATATGTAGGTCGACTTTGTTGGCACAAGTGTCAACTTGGTGGAACAGACCTTGCTGATACTGCATTACAACAATTTCGGCCTTTTCATCTAACTCTAGGTGGGAATTTCCACTCACAAGGAGGAGAAGGTAATCCCTGTACGCTGTCACATCCACTCTCGAGGGACCTTGCTGCAAATGGTATAGTAATCGCTCCATGTCCAACTTCCACAACCCTAGTCAGAGCACAGACACTTGTGGGCACCCTTCTGTTATTACTGCTGAGACCTTGGTACTTAGAGATGATAAGCTGCACCACCTATTTTTCTCAGTAGCTCCTGAGACTTTCACACGTCGGTCCCAGACACTCCATCTCCCGCAAATGGGAGAAGAGCGAGGGCTCCACAGAGTGACTCAGGGGCCACTGTTGTCGGCCATCATTCCCAATGCATGCCTGCATGACGACGAGAGGCACGTACCGGCCACCAGCGTGAGGGCGTCCGAAGACGATCATGCCGCCCGTAAGCTGAAATGCCCGTTCATACCATGCAGGGGTCCATGAACTGTCCGTCTTTTCAAACAGCTTGCCCATTGCGTTTCGTATGCAGATGGGTCTGTAACATTTCGACTAGGCTGGCTCTTGATTATTACTAACTGAGATATTTTCCAGACGGTCAGAAACACGTTACATAATCTCCGCAGTCTAGAAGCCAGCAAGGGCGCAAGGCATTTACTTTCATCGTCAGTCCATGAGGTTCGGGGACCCTCCTTCTCATTTTGCTCAACACTTCTTCCACATAGAATGGGAGGACGCAGGAGTCGTTACGGTATCCCTCCTGTAACCTTTCTTTGATTTGGCAATGTTCTTTCGTGTCTGTTTCCGGATTGTCGTCCAACAGTAGAGAGTGAAGCAGTATCCCTCTTTCTGTCCTGAGATGGAAAACACCATTAGTGCCTGTACCTTTTCACGCATTAGTTTAGAGAGATTCCTCCACCGACCTATGGCCAGTTGGCCTTGTACAAATGTTTCCCATATTTCCAGCCTCACTTCGCTCAGTTTATTCTAAAATCTGTTCATAAGTTCCCTGTGACCTCGGAGCCTAATCAAACACTCCTTCCAGATTACGGAGAGCTGGTATAGTTTCCGCTCTCGTCGGACAAACTGACTGAGCTCAGCTAGCTCTGCAGACCATGGCGACGTAAAAGCTCCGATGGACCTTCTCCTTGGTAAGGCAGTTTCCACCGGCTCTATTACTGCACGCTCTAGATCTCTGGCAAACAGTTCTCCCGCAGGTACATCCCTCTGGCAAGTTCGGCACTACACATGTCTCTAGCATCTGGTCCCAACGAGTTTTATTAAAGCTCGTTTGTACACTCCTGGAAATTGAAATAAGAACACCGTGAATTCATTATCCCAGGAAGGGGAAACTTTATTGACACATTCCTGGGGTCAGATACATCACATGATCACACTGACAGAACCACAGGCACAAAGACACAGGCAACAGAGCATGCACAATGACGGCAGTAGTACAGTGTATATCCACCTTTCGCAGCAATGCAGGCTGCTATTCTCCCATGGAGACGATCGTAGAGATGCTGGACGTAGTCCTGTGGAACGGCTTGCCATGCCATTTCCACCTGGCGCCTCAGTTGGACCAGCGTTCGTGCTGGACGTGCAGACCGCGTGAGACGACGCTTCATCCAGTCCCAAACATGCTCAATGGGGGACAGACCCGGAGATCTTGCTGGCCAGGGTAGTTGACTTACACCTTCTAGAGCACGTTGGTTGGCACGGGATACATGCGGACGTGCATTGTCCTGTTGGAACAGCAAGTTCCCTTGCCGGTCTAGGAATGGTAGAACGATGGGTTCGATGACGGTTTGGATGTACCGTGCACTATTCAGTGTCCCCTCGACGATCACCAGTGGTGTACGGCCAGTGTAGGAGATCGCTCCCCACACCATGATGCCGGGTGTTGGCCCTGTGTGCTTCGGTCGTATGCAGTCCTGATTGTGGCGCTCACCTGCACGGCGCCAAACACGCATACGATCATCATTGGCACCAAGGCAGAAGCGACTCTCATCGCTGAAGACGACACGTCTCCATTCGTCCCTCCATTCACGCCTGTCGCGACACCACTGGAGGCGGGCTGCACGATGTTGGGGCGTGAGCGGAAGACGGCCTAACGGTGTGAGGGACCGTAGCCCAGCTTCATGGAGACGGTTGCGAATGGTCCTCGCCGATACCCCAGGAGCAACAGTGTCCCTAATTTGCTGGGAAGTGGCGGTGCGGTCCCCTACGGCACTGCGTAGGATCCTACGGTCTTGGCGTGCATCCGTGCGTCGCTGCGGTCCGAACCCAGGTCGACGGGCACGTGCACCTTCCGCCGACCACTGGCGACAACATCGATGTACTGTGGAGACCTCACGCCCCACGTGTTGAGCAATTCGGCGGTACGTCCACCCGGCCTCCCTCATGCCCACTATACGCCCTCGCTCAAAGTCCGTCAACTGCACATACGGTTCACGTCCACGCTGTCACGGCATGCTACCAGTGTTAAAGACTGCGATGGAGCTCCGTATGCCACGGCAAACTGGCTGACACTGACGGCGGCGGTGCACAAATGCTGCCCAGCTAGCGCCATTCGACGGCCAACACCGCGGTTCCTGGTGTGTCCGCTGTGCCGTGCGTGTGATCATTGCTTGTACAGCCCTCTCGCAGTGTCCGGAGCAAGTATGGTGGGTCTGACACACCGGTGTCAATGTGTTCTTTTTTCCATTTCCAGGAGTGTATTTCCCACCTGTGGGTCCAGTGACTTTCTCTGTCAGACATACTTACCACAATAAGTTTGTGGTCTCTCTGTGTGAACTGACTGATCTTCTACATGCTAGCCATAGATATTGTTGCTCATTCCTGGGCTGTAAAGGGAAACGTCAATATTGGCGGCTGCACCCAATCGGTCTCTAAAAGTGGGTGCGTTCAACAGTTTATTTACGACTTGCAGTGCTAGCGCCATAATTATGTCTTCCAATTTGCGCCCATCCTCATCTATTGTGTCACGTTACCAAAGGCTAGACTTAGCGTTTACATCAGCTGTTATCAGGATTTTCCACTGGAGAACCCTTACAATGTTTGACAACTGATCCAAGTAAGTTTCTACATTGTCTCTGCATTGAAAGTATATGTTTACTACTTACACAATTCCCAGGCTAGTATTGAGCACTACCTCAATTATGTGCTGATTGCAGAAATGTCCGATTTTTGTTCCTCTTATAGATCTGCTCGTTATTATAATAGCCGACTTGTCCGCAGCTCGTGGTCGTGCGGTAGCGTTCTCGCTTCCCGCGCCCGGGTTCTCGGGTTCGATTCCCGGCGGGGTCAGGGATTTTCTCTGCCTCGTGATGACTGGGTGTTGTGTGATGTCCTTAGGTTAGTTAGGTTTAAGTAGTTCTAAGTTCTAGGGGACTGATGACCATAGATGTTAAGTCCCATAGTGCTCAGAGCCATTTGAACCATTTTTGAATAGCCGACTTTTCTGCTTACCTTCGCTTATCTGCTGCCAGTTTACTGCAGTAGAAGGGATCCGACAGCTAGTGGTGTAAAGCTCTTGTATACACACTACGCCAAAGTTGCACTCCTCGACTACCTGTCTTAGTTCCTGCGTTACTATTCTACTTCTCACCGGGTTTATGCGACTGATTTTGGCCATTTTCTTTTTTATTAAGGTACAACATCCAGGCCACACTTTCGTGTTGTCGAATACTGTTATGCCATATGATCTGATGCTACACTGTAAATATCACCCAGGTCGTACTCGTCACCCCACCTTTGAAAGATTTGTTTAGCTAAAACCTCTAGTTCCTCTTTTGTAGCCGGGAGATTCATTGATGTTAATGGAGTCTGTCCACCGCTTCCATTACTGGGAAAGTGACTTGTTGCTCATTAGAGTGCCCTAGAAGCACCAAGTGCCTCGAGCCCCTCACATCTCGTGTTCACAATCCTGATGTATCGGTCTGGGATCGGGCATCTCCCAAACACGGAGAGCCTCTACGAATCGGTCTATCTGTACAGCGACTTCCACTGTTTGGAGGTGCTTAAAAGCCTCCCCAATTCTTTTGTGCCCTCAACGCGTCCTTTCGAAATATACTAGGTAATTTAGACATTTTTTCAAACCATTACCTACATTAGAAGGTACGATGTTACTAACAACATAAAATTTTCAAACATTTTGTGTACCCACGTTACAGCAGTGCAATATGATTTTAATGACATCTCTGCATTTATAATGTTTCGCTCTATAAAATACATTTGCTTTTACATTAGGTCAGTACAGCGAATATTATTTGACTGTATTAGTATTGTCTTCATACATTCAAAAGTGTTATATGCAACTCTGACGGAAACTTTAATTAGTAAATCATAAATATGTTGAGTTACTGACCCTGACGCCAACACAATGTTGGAAATTACGTAAAGACTCGAAGGTTTTATCGATGACACTGCAATTCTCCAAGAGAAGGTAAAGGACTTGGAATGGATATTATTTTGAAAAGAGATTGTAAGATGGACATCCACAATGGTAAGACAAGGGTGCTTAGTCACTGTACTGTATAAATTTCTGCTCGAACATCATATAAATTTTACACTCGTGACTAGGGGAATTCCACGTTTTACTTATTCTTTTACACGGGATACAAGCTGGCTGTTCATGTACACACATGGTAAAAAACAAAACAAAAAACAAAAAAAACAGATTACCAAAGGAATGGGACACTGCACAGTAAAGTGAAGTGGAAGGTATGGAAAGTTCTGCGGCAGTAAGGGTAATGTCGGTAGGATACTTTACATGGGAAAATATCGTTTGTCGAAGGACGCCAGCGTTGAGTAAAGTTTCCAGTCGGCCTTACAAAGCTGCCAAATCGGTTTACTCGTTGGTGGAATAGGAGGCAGTAGTTGGAGGGCACACAGTAAATGGTCAGGGATAAAGTACCACCCAAGATGACGGGCAAGCTGGGCAGTGCTGAACGAGAGGTCCAAATGGAATTAAGTGAGCATGGAGTCTGAAAGGAACGCAGACACTCCAGTGTTAAGGCAGATGGGGTTGAGTTGATTGAGAAGGTCAACCAAGAGAGCACATTTCAGACGGGTTCTGGAAGAGCCCCAAAGGGGGATGGAGTGCACTGAAGTCACCAGCAAGCAAAATGGGGAGAGGGAGTTGACCAATAAGCTGGAGGAAGTCGGCCCTGGTGACACCAGATGACGTGGCACAGAGAAAAGGTGAAGCGAGCTACAAAAAGGGGATGGGGATCCTACCATGACACTGGGCGATTTGACAAAGGCAGTACTAAACTTGAGGTCTGCATGACCATGTTCTTTGCTGAGCGAGGTAGAGCAAGAACGGTACTGTAAGTGCCAGATGGTAAAACGCAGGGCTTCCGACTAGCCAACAACTTGCAATCAACAGGGTAAAGCACTGTTTTTTTCCTTCACTCAGATCTCCTGGACGGCCTGCTCATCAAGATACACGGGACTTTCTCAGGGTGAGACTGCATGGTTGCCATTGCAGGGAGGAGGTGGGCAATCGCCCTCGTAATCATACCTATCACAAGTAACTCATCTGGCCGTATTTCGACAGGGCATTCGAGTATGGTTGTAATGTTGGCACTAGTAACTGCGCATCAGGTTTGGAACGCACGATCGACTGTGAGCTTTGATCTTTGATGGAGGCACTGCTCCATTAGTCCAAAACTGGCTCTCGGATAACGTTGACATATTCTGGCCACCACATAACCCGGATTTGAATCCCCTCGACTACTTTATTTGGAGCGTAGTCGAAAGAGTTATCATTAAGACGAGGAACCTCAGTGTCGCATCTCTAGGCACCGCTATCGAAGCAGCATGCTCGAATATGGATTTTAAAGAGTACATGCAATCACTTCAACGCAAGACTGGAGGCGGTCACTGGGGCTGGAGAGGGTTACATTGAATAATGCGTCTTGATAGGTATTACTACTTACATATAAAAGGTTTTCCAATTTCGTTTGTATTATTTTGTTTCAATACATTTGCTTTCAAGAAAAAGTCCACTCTCCATATTTAAGCGCCGTAGCCTGTATACATTACCAGGAGCAATGGGCAGATAAATAACCTTTTAATCAGGGTGATTCAAAAAGAATACCACAACTTTAAAAATGTGTATTTAATGAAAGAAACATAATATAACCTTCTGTTATACATCATTACAAAGAGTATTTAAAAAGGTTTTTTTTTCACTCAAAAACAAGTTCAGAGATGTTCAATATGGCCCCCTCCAGACACTCGAGCAATATCAAGCCGATACTCCAACTCGTTCCACACTCTCTGTAGCATATCAGGCGTAACAGTTTGGATAGCTACTGTTATTTCTCGTTTCAAATCATCAATGGTGGCTGGGAGAGGTGGCCGAAACACCATGTCCTTAACATACCCCCATAAGAAAAAATCGCAGGGGGTAAGATCAGGGCTTCTTGGAGGCCAGTGATGAAGTGCTCTGTCACGGGCTGCCTGGCGGCCGATCCATCGCCTCGGGTAGTTGACGTTCAGGTAGTTACGGACAGATAAGTGCCAATGTGGTGGCGCTCCATCCTGCTGAAATATGAATTGTTGTGCTTCTTGTTCGAGCTGAGGTAACAGCCAATTCTCTAACATCTCCAGATACTGTAGTCCAGTTACAGTAGCAACTTCGAAGAAAAAGGGACCAAAAACTTTATTGGCTGAAATGGCACAGAAAACGTTCACCTTCGGCGAGTCACGTTCATACTGAGTTGTTTCCCGCGGATTCTCAGTGCCCCATATACAGACATTGTGACGGTTGACTTTCCCGTTAGTGTGGAAAGTTGCTTCATCACTAAACACAATCTTTGAAACGAAAGATTCATTTGTTTCCATTTGAGCAAGGATAAAATCACAGATATCGATTCTTTTAATCTTATCAGCTGCAGACAGTGCTTGAACCAATTTCAGACGATAAGGTTTCATAACTAACCTTTTTCGTAGGACTCTCCATACAGTTGATTGTGGAATTTGCAGCTCCCTGCTAGCTCTGCGAGTCGATTTTCCTGGGCTGCGAACAAATGCTTGCTGGATGCGTGCTACATTTTCATCACTCGTTCTCGGCCGTCCAGAACTTTTCCCTTTGCACAAACACCCATTCTCTGTAAACTGTTTATACCAACGTTTAATACACCACCTATCAGGAAGTTTAACACCATACTTCGTTCGAAATGCACGCTGAACAACTGTCGTCGATTCACTTCTGCCGTACTCAATAACACAAAAAGCTTTCTGCTGAGCGGTCGCCATCTTAGCATCAACTGACGCTGACGTCTAGTCAACAGCGCCTCAAGCGAACAAATGTACAACTAAATGAAACTTTATAGCTCCCTTAATTCGCCGACAGATAGTGCTTAGCTCTGCCTTTTGTAGTTGCAGAGTTTTAAATTCCTAAAGTTGTGGTTTCTTTTTGAATCACCCTGTATTACTGCACCTGATGATGCCAGCGGAATTCTTCTTAACATCATGCTTATTAATATATTAGTGGACAACATCATAAGGATCGTTCACCAAGCATCAACAGCAAATGATTTGTAAACAATAGCATCTGCACGTTGTTTGACGATATGGGAAAAAATGGACAGAAACTGGCAGAACATCTAAATTCGTGACTGGGAGTAATTGAAGAAGCAGTCATGGAAAAAAGCCACTCTTCGATCAGATCCTGATTTAACTTCTGTGGTGACGAGGGAGGCGGAAATCTGCTTCCGAGTCTGCCCTCCAATACCGCCCACAAGGGTTCGATAATGTTAAAGTGCGTGGACTGTCCGGCCAGGGAAGCCGCTGCAGTTAGTTGCATGCTCCTCATACCACTACTGTATTGTCCTGGCTGTGTGAATGGGTCCATTATCAATATCGCATCATTGTTGGGGAACAACATTTGAATCATGAAGTGTGCCCGATCACCTAAAATGTTCACATAATTGTTGGCTGTAACACTGCCTTTTGGAGTAATTATGGAACCAGCAGAATACCATTATTGATTGCCAACACCATCAGGCTTCCACCTCCCCTCTTAACCGTTGGAATCTAGCTATCGTGACTGTAGGTTTCTTTTGGAGTTCTCCAGATGTAAAGCCGACCCGATGCTGGAAATAACGACAATGTTGACTCATCGGACCATACGACGTGTTTCCACTGATCGACCATACAAGATTTATGCTCCTGACATCATGTTTTAAGCCTCTTTGCGTTGGTTGTCGTCACTAATGGTTTCAGTAAAGCAGCTCGTTCATGAATATTCGCTTTATGTAGTTCTCGACAGACAGTGTCGATAGATACGGGGCCTCGAGGATGGCTTTGCAGTCATTTTAGCCGCCATAGTTTTGTGTTGTTTTGATACAATTCGTGTTAGCGTACGACGATCTTTGTCATTTAGTTTTGATTTGCGCCCACTGTTACGTTTACACGATGATGTGTTTCCGTGTTGTGTGTAGGCTGTCATGACTGTTGAAACAGTTGCTCTTGAAACATTAAATAAGTTGGCTGTCTTGGTTACTGATGCTCCAGCTAATCGGGCCCCCACAACCTGCCCTCTTTGGAACTCGACCTCGGACTCTGAATGCAAATAGGAAGTGTGCATTACTTGTAAACAACTTTCACTGATTCCGTGTCTGAGTGCAAATAGGAAGTGTGCATTACTTGTAAACAACTTTCACTGATGCCGTGTCCGTACTGAACAACCACAGTCCAGTGCGACACGTACCTTACCTGCGTTGTTAACCGTCAAACACGACCACCCCATTACTACCGCTGTCCAAATTATTTTGCCTATCTGCTGTATTTATATAGAATATTACTACGGGAGCCCCGTCAAGAAATCTTCAGGTTTCCCTTCACAAGCTGTCCGAGGGCATTCTTCTATAACGAGTTTTATGGTTCGAATTTCCCCATATTCGTACAACTGCGTCGATTTCCTGCAGCATTTATGCGTGATAAAGGCACGTCTACCATGTTGGGTTCGTATTCTGTTCAGAGCCGACTAGGTTTTACGTGGTAACTCAAAAGCCGGAGGCTTTTAGGTACTACATAGAGATTCGTTACTCTGCCTCGTGGTCCATTGTTGATGCCAAGCTTTAGTCAAGCTGAATTAATCCTATGTCGCTGTAATTGCCGTTTTGATAGGGGGCTTTGTGGATCTAAGGGGGCTATGGGTGGTGTATTCAATGTTTTCATGTATTGGTAGGGTATTGTTGCTGATGATCGTCTTGTGAGTGCTTCTATACGGCGCAAATTTTTCGTTGGTATATGGTTCAATACTGGGAGCCATTCTGTAGCAGTGGATCTGATGACTCTTACAATGATTCTTGTTGTGTTATTGAGTTGAGCGTCACTTTTATGAGTGTGAGGACTGTTAAGCCAGACTGGCGAATAGTATTCAGCAGTTGAGAAGACAAGGCCCAGAGCAGATGGGGTAGGACAGAGGCTGATACTCCCCATGTTGTTCCACAGAGTTTTTGTATAATATTGTTCCTGAAATGTAACGCAGGGATGGTTTGTCATAAAGGGCAACAAAAAAGAGCGTAGATTATCGTCAAAGTACATTTGTGCTGTAAGGGAGACGCCAATGACATCACTTCTGATGTCAGTTAATTTGGTATCCCACTGATGTTCCGGGAGCGTCCAAACACGGTTTCGCTTGTCATCGGGGCTTACTTAGAACTGGGATTTTCACGATTTTCTTACTCATTAGTCATCTGTTTTAATGCGACAAGTCTTTGGCTGGGAATGTCTTTGGCTGGAGATGAATTGTCTTCAACGGTGGGTCTCGCTTTGAATTGAGCCTTGGACAACTGTGGGATATCAACCTGACTGTTGCCCAGCATACATCACGTCAACTAGGAGTGATAGCCGGGGATCCACTTGTTTTTATAGCGGGAAACCTTTGGTTGTCATCTGCTGCACCTTCATCACAAAGCGGTATGTCACCTAACTTCTCCGTCCCGTTTCCTTGCCCTTTACAGCAAGCTATCCTGGGTTTATAATTCAGCAAGATAGTGCCCGCCTGCAAACGGCGAGAGTTTCTGATCCTTGTGAAAACCCCTTTGGACAGCAAGGCCACAAGATCTCTCCCCAGCTGGAAACGTTTCGAGTATAATTGGCAGGGTCCACCAACCATCTCGGGCTTCTGATAAGCTAAACGTGCCAGTTGGACAGAATTTGGCACGACATCCCTCTGGAGGATATCCAACAACTCAGTCAATACTAAGCCGAGTAACTGCGTGCATAAGGGCTGCAGGTGGACCAACACGTTGTTGACTTGCTCAATTTGTGATGCTCTTTCTCCTGAATCAATCATCCAATTTTTCTGACACTAATTTTTTTTTCTGTGCATGTCTACTACTTTCCCTCCCATTCGGATAATTCCTTGTGATGGGTCTTTTCTTTTGTCTTAGAGTGTATTTCTCCATGGCTCCTTTGAGAATTTTATCATGCTTGTGTTTCGTTACATCTGTAGTCGTAAAATGTTACATATCTTTAGAAAAACCATCTTTGTAAAGTTATAAACACACTCTGACGTTGTGTGGACGTTTAGTGTTTCGTTAACTGAGGATGGCCTAGAAACCTGGAAACTTGTACTTCTTTTTATTTTTAGCTTTCTGTCTTGCGCCAACATCTCTTCTCCGAGTAGTACTCGCACCCTACATCATCGAATATTTTTGGATGTTTTTCAGTCTCCGTCTCCCGTGTAATTTTTAATGTCCACAGCTCCTTGTAGTTACGCGAAAGTCATTCCATGATGGCTCAACACATGTCCTATGATCGTGTACCTTCTTCTTTCAGTGCTTTCCATACGTTCCTTTCTTCGCCAATTCTGCGGAACCTCATCATTACTTTATTTATCAGCCCACCTAATTTTCACATTCATCTCCGGCGTCACATGTCAAATGCTTTGATTCTCATCTGTTCCGGTTATCCCACTGTCCACAACTAATTACCGTGGAAAGCTGTGCGCTAGAAGTACGTTCTCAGAAACCGTTCATGAAATTAGGGCCTATGCTTGATACCAGTAGATTTCTCTTGGTCAAGAATGCTCTCTTTGGATTTGCTACTCTGCTTTTTATCTCTTCCATACTTTCTGTCTGGTTATTGTACTGCAAGGTAGCAGAATTCCTTTACTACGTCTACTTTGTAATCACCAGTTTTGGTGTTAAGTTTCTCGTTATTCTACTTTCTGCTACCTCTCATCTGATTTTTTCTCTGTCCACACTTTTTACTCATTATAGAGTTCCATTCAACGTACCCTTTCATTCTTCTTCAGTTTCAGTGAGGTTAGCTATGCCATCAGCAAATCTTATCATTGATCCCCTAGCCCTGATTTTTTATTGCATTGCCATCGTTGCTACTCAGCTGTATAAATTAGCAGTAGACACGACTGAAACGCTTTCTTACAATCTTTTCAATATGAGCAATTTGTTTTCGACCTTCCCGTCTTATCATTCCGCCTTGGTTCTTGCACATTTTGTATACTACGTAAAGGCACCCCACTTTGCTTAGGTAGCAATATGAGACTGTGTGGTAGTTGGAATACAATGATAAACTTTGAAACACAAAAGGTAAAAAAAGTATTAATTACATATTCTAACAATTTACTATTATTATTAAAGTACAAGAGGTAAAAAATTATTGAAAACATATTCTAATTATGTACAACACTTGTTTGTAAACAGCATTTTTGTTATGTTATCCAGGGCATACATGCACAAATTTTTCGAATTTCCTGCTTAAGAGCAAGCTACGTATTGTTGACTGTGAGAGAAGCAGGAGTCTTTGACGTTGATTTTAAAGTTTGTCCTTGAGTTTTTTTTTAATTGTAAAACAGTGGGCTTATTTTGTTTGAAAATTGCAGTCTTTTAAACTGGAATGGCTTTTCATTAGAGATCAATTGCATTCTGGGGGTATATAGTCTATGTCCTTTGTACTTTCCAGTCATAAGTTTGGCTTCGATGATGTTATTTGCTAGCTGTTTGACGATCATTCTTGTTCCATTATGTAATTTTGGTGACCTGAGATTTGTGAATAGTATGATCGGAGATCCAATTTTAAGTCGAAAGCAGCGTAATGGCATTCCTGGCACTTGCAAAGAGTTTAGAAATTCTGAAGGTAGTTCACACTTTCTTCAAAGTTTACCATCGTGTCGATCAATTTGTATTTTCTCTCTTCACCGGCAATTTTCATTTGAACATTAAAGCTAATATCGTCGACAATATTATTTTTTATTGCCAAAATTCTCCTTTAAAATTACCAGTTCGTACAGTATAGCTGTGAACAATTTTTTGGATAAATTTGTTTGGTGAGGCCGCTTTGAGCAGTGGCTACTTTCCAGAAATCAGTTCTGAGTTTAATGAGGCTGGTCGTCTGGTCAGCGAAATACATTGCCTAGTTGTCACATTTCCCTATTTATTTATTCACGCTGATAAGTAACGTATGTTGTGTTCGTATATATGCCTTTGCATATTTGTAAAAGTTGTTGAGTAAAATGTGCTTATGTTTAGTCTTTCGATAGTTACACTCTCATATTTTTGTTAGTCGCAATGTTTGTATATGTGGACAGAGATGATTTTTTTTAAGTATGCAGTGTTCTCTTCTGCTAATGTTGAGTTGGGAATAAGAGGAAGTGTTTGTCGAACATCTCTTGAGAGTATGAATATAGCTTCTCCCATCACTTCAGAGTTTCCTCTCAAGCCTTGTAGCGTTCTATCCATGGCTTCAAGTGATTTTTGTATGTATTGACGTGTATTCGCCCCACAAGACTATTTTAGTTTGATTTCGAAGTTCACCCTGTCCAGATGCTCTTGAGATTTTACACACCGGGAATAGTTCTTCGACTATATTCAACGGTAGTTGTAAGGCGGAATGGATAGCTCTTCTTTCTTCCACAAGTGTAACTGCAATGCCGGATTATGCCAGTGCAAGTGAGATGTGTTGTTTATCACGTATTTCCGACGGCATTACACTTCTTAGAAACGTTTTGCCGGTGACACCTTGTGCATCCAAGTAAATAATTCCGCCAGTGTTGTCGACGATCCGGTCCATGATAATGTTGTAAATTTCCTTTTAACAGTCGTTGAGGAATGGCTTTTTGTGAGCAATGTGAGCAATGCACTGAAGTAGTTCGTTGATGTTGTAGCTTATTTGCTTTGTAATTTCGAAGTTTAGCACATTGATAGCATCTTTTCGTAGTGCTTGTATCTCAGATTGTACTAAGGTCTGGTATTTTATTGCTAAACATTTACCTTCTAAGCGAATGAGTATTTCATTGGAGATGTCGTCTTTCAATTCGATGGTCATTTCAGGACAGGACTGTCGAATAGGTAACCGTCTACAGTCTTGAGATCTGTGAAACTTGTTGGTCCCTGAATTTCGTGTAGTAACATCCGGAGTTAGAAGAATTCGACGTTGTTCGGATGTACGTTGTGTACTCGGCCTAGCTCACCAGTTTTCATGATTCCTGGGTGATCTTCTACTGCAACTTGTCGTTGAAAGATTTTCCTTGTTGAGTTTAACGTGAAATAGGTAGGAACGTCGACATATAGTAATGTTTTCGCCAACGGATCCGTTGGGCACAGTTAGTAGAAAGCTGTTGATATGTTCTGTGGTGGTTACATTGCAATTTTTCTGGTGGTGTCTTTTGTGATGTACATTCTCCGTCATTTCTCCAAATGTACTGCTAGATGTTGCATAGTTATTTTATGTTAGTGTATGAGAAAACTGAAGCTTTGCAACTCTGCTTCGTTACTGTTGATGTATCTTCTCATTTCGTACATGAGGATCTCGTCGATCCTGCTTTGTTGTTAGCTGTCTTTGGCTGTTTGAAATACTATTACGTTACTGCCTTTGTCCACATACTTACAAGCATATTTGATGAATTTCATTGAACTGCAGTATCCTACGTTTACGCGTGCTTGGAAAATTTTGGGAAGTAGTGTGTTATATGGTACCACCCACTGATTATCTATTTGCAATGCGTCGCTACCCGGTATTCGTACTTTTGGCGTGAAGCCACGGATTTTGGATGATCATCTTCTGTATTTGGGATAGCCATCAACTCCGGTTTGTGTGTTGTTCAAGTACGATATTCGTTTTACCTTTTTTTTTTGTACACTTTAAATCACTCATGCATGGCAAATTGGGGTTTAATGGCCAGCATAGTGTCCGTGGTCATGTTTTTCAGTACTATGTCGTCCAGTTCCGGATCTTCTTGTGGACTGGGAAATTCAGCTTGGATCATTTTCCTGATATCCACGGGATGGATTCTTTCAAATAGCCATATGAGATTGTGTGAATGAGGCAGTCCTCGTTTTAGCCAGTCGATTGTGTACATCAATTATCTAACGATTCCAAAGACATGGTATTACGTGATGACTTCAAGAAATCCCACTTGTTTTTGTCGGAAAACTCGGGCTATTATGGCGTGTCGATGCATGGGGGCTTCTCCGTATGTCTTTCGATTTCTGGCCACGATGAGCTGCATGTGAATGTTATGCAGAGGAAAGGTCATTCACGCTTTTTTAAGTAGATCATGGCATCCTGAGTGTATTCGTGCGTGTTCCTCGGACTTCCTATGTATGATGACGCTAGGATTACCATTGTTTCAATGTCGTCGATGTTTCCGTCATTTCTGACTGTGTCTCGAAGGTGGATGTGTTCTACCGTGCATAGTTTCTTCTGATTTATTCTTATGTAAAGCATCTGTTCCGCTTCTATTTTGCGTACGTATCCACCAAGAATTGTTGAAATAAACACCGAGTGTTGAGAATGTGATTGTAAGTTTCAGTGTCTCTGATCGTCAAGCGGTAAGCATAGAACTCCGTGGAGGTTAATTTTTTGTTTGTTTCAGGTTGGATTTGTTTCGCACTAAAAAGATATCCGTCCTCTCCGTGCAGAAATATTAACGAATATTGGAGGGAATCATGTGAACGGTTTGTCCCTGCAATGCTTTTTGGTCCTTCTCTTCTTCGTTGTACAATCGTATCGCGGCTTAAGTTTTGATTGACCACAATTACGAAGGCGACTTCGTTTATCTGAGGCGCATTAAATCGACGTTCGTGATCTCGAGGTGTTCTTTTGTCGGCTGGAATTATAACTTCATAGCCATCAAAAAGTATTCGGTAAAGTGCTGTTTTGAATATATAAATCAGTTGTTTGTATTAGTGTAAGATCCTCCGCCCATCTTGGACTATTTCTCGTCTCAGTCCACTGGTATCTGTGCATCGTCGATCAATTCCTGTTTCTTCGTTTCCGATGAACTATACTCGCAGAAATTTATAGTTTCGTTGGGTAATGGTAGTGTTGATCACATGCTGGGATGGAAAAACACAGCCGATTTCATCTCTGTTAGTGTTGATCGAAAGGACACCGAAAGAAGTCGTTTGGAAGCAGGCGTCGTACGCTTGTATAGTTTGAAGGAAGTGTTTTGACTATGGAGTTTCCTCGGTCGTGTAACGAAAATAAATAATGCGGAGGTGCTTCCAGTGGTGGTAATCGAATTTTTCCATTCATGCAACAGAATCCTGGTGTTTCTCTACTGAATTTTTTCGCGTTGCAAAATTGGCAGATGTTATCCACTTTTCCGATTACGAGGTTTTTGTATTTGTTATACTCTTTAATCTGGTCGTAGTTGAATGCTTCCATTTTAGGTTGTACTCTTTACTTGTCCTCGTCCGCTCTTTCGTAGGGAGATATTTTCATGGCTGGCTTGAGTTCGCAGCCCTTCATTAAAAAATTGTGTCGCAGTTCGTGATACTCTAGTCAGTTCATTTCGTTGCCCTTCGGTTTCTTCGCTTAAACACGGTGCCCATTGTCGTTCGTTTGAAACTTTAACGTGCTTTCCGAGCTTTGTGTTTATCGTTCGTTCGCTGCTCTTTTTATTTTCCCCGTTTCGCTTCGGAACTGCCAAGCTCTTCTCCTCTTTTACGTTTGGGTACTGTGTAAAACATAAATGAAATTCCTTTTTATTGACAAACACACTAAGTATCTTTTATACACTTTTCACACTTTATTTTGATTGTATATTGTCCCCTTTTCACTTTGAGTACTGACACTTAACTGTTTCTTTTTATTCACTGAGTGGACTACTTTTTCAGCTTCTCCTTTAGTCACCGATAAGAAACTGACGTTTGAACCCACTGGTTTGATGCAGCTCTTATGCTACACTATCCTGCGCAACCTATTACAACCTACGACCTTCTGATTCTGCTTAATATATTCAACTCTTGGTCTCCCTCAACGATTTTTCCCTCCACACTTCCCTCCAGTACTAAATGTGTGATCCCTTGATGCCTCAGAACTTGTCCTAACAACGGATCCCTTCTTCTAGTCAAGTTGTGCCACAAATTCCTCCTCTCTCCAGTTATTTTCAGTGCCGCCTTATTAAATACGTGATCTATCCCTTACTGGCTGGCCCCACCAGTGGCGAATTCTAGAATATACCAAAAAGGCTTCGAATGGTCCATAATGTTCCAGAACAATCCACAACATTCGATACTGTTCTGCAATGATTTTGGATGTTCCGGGAGGTTCCCCAACACTTTGGAATCTTTCAGAATATTCGAGAGTATTCCCAAACATTCAAGAACGTCCCACATCATTGTCCAACATTCCGTAACATTGTTGTGGAATGTTCTCGATTACTCCCGAATGTTCTGTAATGTTCTCGAATGCTCTCGAATGTTCAGGAATGTTCTATAAATTTCTAGCGAGCGGAACTTCCCAGCCCTTACATCTCCAAAAGCACGCCCTTCTGGCAAAAACCGTGTTCTTCTTCAGGGATGTGGAGTAGAGTGCTGCCACACCATATAACTCTCTTAATCGTATTAGGACACCTTTCTAAGTTTTGGAGCTACGTCACATTGTACACTTACTCTTACAGTATATATTTATGACCCTTCTTTCCTATAGTTGACTCGTATTGAACTCAGAGTTTCGAACATCTTGCACCAATTTGAACTGACGTACGCATTTTCTAGTTGACAAGTCCCTATGAGCTTGTACTGATTTTTCTTCACTCTTCCAATCTATTACAAAGCGTTCTGTCTTAACTACATTTGTGTTGCCTTTATCGATCCTAAAACCAAACTGCTGGCCATCTAACAGATCCTCGACTCATTGTTCAAATATCGCCTCAATTTACGTATTTAGAAGATCAAGCCCTCACCTTCAGAATAACTGTACAGGAATTTCTAAACGATTACGTTATATATCTCTTTTAGAAATTAATATTCGGTTATTGTGAAGACGAAATCTTGATCTTCGAAACCCATAAATTACAGTGTTTTTTATACTGTAAATAGGTGGGTAAACTGATATTTATAGATTTATTTTTGCAAAGGAGACCTCATATCCATTGTGGACGAAATTAAGGCAGCAGGTTGGACGTATTAGCTGTTAAGATGAATGTGTGATACTTCTCGCTGTTATCTGCCCTTCTATCTTGCCAAATGATTGGATGATATTTTTCCGAAAGTCTGTTGGCACTTCGCCAGTCTCATAGATTCTTTGTATGGACCAAAAAGCTTGATTCTCAGTTCCACATTCACTCTGATATCTTCTTCTGTCACATCATCAGACAAGTCTTCTCCTTCGTGAGAGGTATGGGTGTTGGGAATTCCCCAGAGAGGTGGAGATGGAGGAGAAGTCAGGGGACAGGGTGTGCATTTCTCAGAATGATGGATTATCCCTTGGGGGTCATAACTCAATTAGTTTAACAGTTGGTTAATATAAGGGGGAGGGGGATAATTAACCTTGGAATGTGTACTTTCCCCCGAATGCTTACAACCTGCACAGACAAAATGCACCAGAATATACATTACCCTACTACTGTTGTAATGGGATGGATTCGAATGTTAATACCTATTAAATAGCCTATTGCACTTAGAACCTCAGAGAGAGAAACTACAGTGATTGTAGTGGAAGTACTACCTCTCTGCGTTTTTCTCTTGTGATATCATTCTTACCGTATAATCATGTGCAGAGACAAGTAAGGTGCCACCAGGGGCGAGCGAGAGCCAGTGAGAGTCAGGGTAATAACAAGGGTCATTTCCTGGAAATGTAGTTGACGGTATCCTTTACAGGCTGAATAGTGAACTCATAGTGGAGTGACAGAAGGAGAATAGGGTTTCCTGCAGATAGCTAGGCAGTCACCACGATGGCCATGGACCTACAGACGACGACAGCACATGGGAACGCAGTAGCTGCGCTAAAAATGCAACATCCTCTGTTCCCGAGTAGTCAGATCAATGGGCTCTTACAGTGTGTCTCCAGGTTAAAGAGACAAACCTGACCGGTGTTGTGAGGAGTTCAGAGCAACAACCAGCTAATCTCAGTGTGCTAAAGCATTGGTTCTGGCCACGTATGACTATCTTAGAAAGCGTTCCAAAAGGACAACCGGCTGTGACTATTGTGTGGCAGATGTCTCGCCAAGATGACACTGCAGAATTGGATGTTTCTTCCCCCTCTTTGTTTTCTCACGATGTCGGTAAACGCCGGAGAAGCATTGTCTGACGTTGGTAAACTGCCTGAGACATAGTTTCTGAGTTCCTCTTTTTGGGCTGAGAGGAGCGGCAGAAAAGAGTGGGGAAGTGTTTTAAGTAGCCACTGGAGGAGAGCATGACGCTATAAAAAGATACCATTGACCAATGTTGGCAGATGGTTTTACTGATTGTCTTGAAATTTTAGGCATGCGATAGACAGACACCTGGCTGTGGTGGGGGGGAGTGTACTTTTTAAGATATTCACTACACTCATTCTGTCATGGATACTGGAGTGAGATGGTTTGTGAGTCAGCATTATGAGTGGACATTCGGGAACTAGATACGGAAGCGGCAACATACAATGTAGGCTTTCATGGCCGGTACTGTCTTCATTTAAAACTTAAGGGTTGATAGGCCGTGGTCGATGCATAAAAAAAAGAAGAAAAGGGGAGAGTTCTACACGTCGTACAGGCCTATCAGCCCGGAAGTTTTAAGTGGAGACTCAGAAGTCCACACACCCGTCCGATAATGGCAGCCGGCCCCCAAAAGTTAGACTACTACTGTTCGAAACATTAAATTTATACGCAGTTCCGAATATGGACGACCATCAACTGTATGATGCAATGAAGACAATGAAACTTTGTGCCGGACTGGAACTCCAAACCGGATTTCCCGCTTATCGCGAGTGATCGCCATATCATTATCCTATCCGAGCACCACTATTGGCTAGACCTAAACTTCCATATGTCGTTAACCATGTGTCTACAAACTGCGCTCGTAGTCTCATATATATGTATATATCCCTCTACAGGGGAGAGTCGCTTGGCCGGTGTAGGCAAATACACACTACAATACGATATTATTCAGAAATACGATCCAAGATAGTAACTTTTATGGAAGCGGGAAACCCCCTTTCGATCGCTCTAATGCAGTAATATCCTTCTCTTCACTGTCGTCTTCATGCCTTGTGTTCACTACTTAGTTGTCATCTAACATCGCGACTTTATACCAGTCGTAGTGAACTCTCGTAACCGAATTCTAACCCACATTCATCTCAGAACGTTGCCTGCAATTAGTTACAGATATTAACGTCACCATCAATGTACAGCTTGATCTGTAACTGTTAGTAATAACTGTTTAAACCTAGCAATGGTGAAATAAATTATACATGTATTTTACTCATTGATTTTTCCACTGTTAATTTGTGAATCCCGTATCCATAGGTAGGAATAATAGAAAGTTAATTGAGACCCGCATAGGATACAGTGCTCAAGGTCCTATAAGTAATCACGTTTTATTAAGCTCCGTTACTCAACTTAATTAATCAGCATTGGATTCTGGGCTGTCATATGTTTCTGTGCTTCTACCGGTTAGGTCATTCACGTGAAGTGGCCGTGCGGTTCTAGGCGCTACAGTCTGGAACCTAGCGACCGCTACGGTCGCAGGTTCGAATCCTGTCTCGGGCATGGATGTGTGTGATGTCCTTAGGTTAGTTAGGTTTAAGTAGTTCTAAGTTCTAGGCGACTGATGACCTGAGAAGTTAAGTCGCATAGTGCTCAGAGCCATTTTTTCATTCATGTGAAAATCCAGACGGCGCGTGGATTCTCGCACGCCACGTTGAACAGTATTCGTGAGGTCACGTGTGAGTCCCAAAAGATGCAAACTTTTACTATCAAATGGTATACAGTAGGTTACTGAATATAATAGATCCCACCAAAAATATATGTCAGGACTGACAAACGCGGTAAATTTCAATAAATAATGTCTGTGCTTACTATAACTAGAATAACTGAAGGCAATATGCTTACCTCTCGTCCTGTAAAGATGTAGCTGTCGTCGCTATTGGTTTCTTGTCCTCTAGGCGCAAGCTGACGAGCGTAAATGAAGTGGAAAATGGGAAAGGATTCAATGCTGTTGAAATTACGGAGTACTGGGATACCGCTGGATTTTATGTCTATTTATACAAGCTGAAAATCAATAAAATAATATTCTTAGAGCCAATCTGTCTTTAATATTCATAACAATGTTCCCGGACATTTATCATAAATCCCGAGCACCGCAAAAGTTCACAAAAATGCTTCACACGGTCTTAGAATGAACATGAGGTCGCGAGCGGTTCTAGGCGCTATAGCCTGGAGCCGCGCGACTGCTACGGTCGCAGGTTCGAATCCTGCCTCTGGCATGGGTGTGTGTGATGTCCTTAGGTTAGTTCGGTTTAAGTATTTCTAAGTTCTAGGGGACTGATGACCTCAGAAGTTAAGTCCCATAGTGCTCAGAGCCATTTGAACCATTTTGAACATGAAGTCGCATAAATATGTTTTTCGAAGCAACTTAAACAATTAATTCCAATAACTTAATTTCGCCTTTCCGAGGAGTTGCACCTCACACACCTTGCCACCTCGAATACCTTATATTACTACAACATCGCTCAAATAATTCATCCGAGGCGATTTTTCGAAAAACTCTTCCCTCTTTACAGGCGTCAGGCTTTATACACAGATTCAGGAATCACCTCCCCGGAAACTGGTCGTAGATTAATTTGAGCTACTTTAGCCCTCTCCGGGCGTAGTTTTGATTATTCCAGCATTTCGTGGTTCTGTGAACGATATTGGAAAAAAAAAAAAAGGCGCTGAGCACTATGGGACTTAACTTCTGGGGTCATCAGTCCTCTAGAACTTACAAGGGGAGGCCGCCAATTGTGAATTTCAGATTCGATTCATACTGCGCATAATAAAAGCTCATGGCCAGAGGTGTAATGTGGCAAAGCACCAAGATGCACTTCTCAGCCGTAGTCGAGAAAATCGACAGTTAAAAGAAACCGTTGCGGTGAAATATTCTCTACGATTAGTAAATGTCTGCAGCGTCGTGGCGCAGCGGTCAGCGCTCGGGTTCGTAATCCGAAGGTCGCCGGCTCGAATCCCGCGCCATGCAACGTTTTTTCATTATTAGTTTTTTGTAATTCAAATATATATATATTAATGAATTGCTTATGCATGTTGGTGAAGGCGGATCTCTGTCCAATTGTACCGCCTCCATTTTTCCGTTTGTTTAACAGGGTGTACCAAAACTCTCACGTCCGCACTGATTTTCGACGATGATATAAGTTGCGCTAGGGACCGCATCTACCTTCTTACGAAGTTAGCAGGCAACTACGCTGTTATGCGGCGGCTCGTTTCGGCCCATTCAACATCTGTCCATCAAGTGTAACGAGCGAGTAACGGAGTTTATATTTCGTACCTGCCACAGCAAATTTGTGTTCGTGGGGTCTCTATTCTAATTCGAACGTTTTACTTACGCTATACGTATTCGTTTCGGAATCTCGTTTCTACGTCTTCCGTTAGCTATACGTGGTAAACATTATGAAGACAATAACATTTGTGAAATACAACTTAATTTGCGGAAAACATAATGATGTTCGAAGTCGCCAGTTTTTGCATGACGAACGACTTTCAGCAACTTATTATATGCATAATTGTTGCAACTGATTGCCGGGAATTATATATATATATATATATATATATATATATATATATATATATATATATATATATATATATTTGAATTACAAAAAACAAATACTAAAAAAAAAGGGTTGCATGGCGCGAGATTCGATCCGGCGACCTTCGGATTACAAACCCGAGCGCTTACCGCTGCGCCACGACGCTGTATAAAATTATTAATAGTAGAGAGTATTTCACCGCAACGGTTTCTTTTAACTGTCGCTTTTCTCGACAACGGCTGCGAAGTGCATCTTGGTGCTTTGCCACATTACACCTCTGGCCATGAGTTTTTATTATGCGCAATATGAATCGAATCTGAATTTCACAATTGGCGGCCTCCTCTTGTTAGAACTACTTAAACCTAACTAACCTAAGGACATCACACACATCCATGCCCGAGGCAGAATTAGAACCTGCGACCGTAGCGGTCGCGCGGTTCCAGACTGTAGCGCCTAGAACCACTCGGCCACCCAATCCGGCAATGATATTGAAATTATTGTTAAGTTCTCAGTGCGAGCAACATCATCAGCACGGTCGGAGCTGCATAACAATATTTAACAGTAAATATAAAAATTGAAAGGCCCGTATCTTGGCTCCTTGCATAGTAGGTGAATCCCCACTGTCTCTTTATGCTCCAGCAAGATAAGGTCTCGCTCACCCGGCCGTTCTCACGCTATGTGACCATCTGGCGCGTCGTTTGATGAGAGTGCCGTAGCAAATTTTTTCTATACTGTGAATTAGAACATAGCAACCAAAATATAATAAACATGGACAGGGACGTGAGACGAACACTACAACGTGTCGGTTCATAAGAAACCATGAAACAAATATTACGGTGGAACATCACCATCGTATATCTATATCATTTGATTATGTTCCTCCAATTAGAGACGAAATTTTCAATAACAGTATTTGTTTCTCTTAGGCTAGAACTTCACTATAACCTCTTCATGTGGGTGTGTATTTAGCGCCAATAGGGTATGAATAACCTATGGAAAGAGAGTATTATACTTTAAACGTAGCCAATATAAAGCTGAAATTTTTGACGTCACCTTAGCTTAACCATATTTATTTAGATTTCGCACTAAGACACAAACATTAATGTAAAATATTTAGTTGGCATCATTCCGGTATGGAGACGGTATACAGAGAGTAACCTGAAATATAGAAGGAAAAATTTGAACAGCCAAGATCACTAACTATAATGTTATTTTGATTTGCCGAAATCGACGATCAAAACACAATTATAATTAAATTACAATAGTTCAAAAGAACAACGTCTTGTAAATGCTGCTCTTTAAGTGTTCAGTTTTTTTTATTTATTTTGTGCACCAAGACACATTTCGAGTTAGTTACAAGGCATCTTCCAGGGGAGTCCTGAAATATTAAACGATTGTTTTCGTTTGGACATACAGGTTAACTTTTGCACATACGAGTATAGGTTGTTGTTGTTGTTGCTGTCTTCAGTCCTGAGACTGGTTTGATCCAGCTCTCCATGCTACTCTATCCTGTGCAAGCTTGTTCATCTCCCAGTACCTACTGCAACCTACATCCTTCTGAATCTGCTTAGTGTATTCATCTCTTGGTTTCCCTCTACGGTTTTTACCCTCCGCGCTGCCCTCCAATACTAAACTGGTGATCCCTTGATGCCTCAGAACATGTCCTACCAACCGATCCCTTCTTCTAGTCAAGTTGTGCCACAAACTTCTCTTCTCCCCAATCTTATTCAATACTTCCTCATTAGGTATGTGATCTACCCATCTAATCTTCAGCATTCTTCTGTAGCACCACAGTTCGAAAGCTTCTATTCTATTCTTGTCCAAACTATTTATCGACCATGTTTCACTTCCATACATGGCTACACTCTATACAAATACTTTCAGAAACGACTTCCTGACACTTAAACCTATACTCGATGTTTCTCTTCTTCCGAAATGTTTTCCTTGCCATTGCCAGTCTACATTTTAAATCCTCTCTACTTCGACCATCATCAGTTATTATGCTCCCCAAATAGCGAGAACTCCTTTACTACTTTAAGTGTCTCATTTCCTAATCTAATTCCCTCAGCATAGCCCGACTTAATTCGACTACATTCCATTATCCTCGTTTTGCATTTGTTGATGTACATCTTATATCCTCCTTTCAAGACACTATCCATTCTGTTCAACTGCTCTTTCAAGTCCTTTGCTGTCTCTGACAGAATTACAATGTCATCGGCGAACCTTAAAGTTTTTATTTCTTCTCCATGGATTTTAATACGTATTCCGAATTTTTCTTTTGTTTCCTTTGCTGCTTGCTAAATATACAGATTGAACAACATCGGGGAGAGGCTACGACCCTGTCTCACTCCCTTCCCAACCATTGCTTCTCTTTGATATCCCTCGACTCTTATAACTGCCATCTGGTTTCTGTACAGATTGTAAATAGCCTTTCGCTCTCTGTATTTTACCCCTGCCACCTTCAGAATTTGAAAGAGAGTATTCCAGTCAACATCGTCAAAAGCTTTCTCTAAGTCTACAAATCCTAGGAACGTAGGTTTGCCTTTCCTTAATCTAGCTTCTAAGATAAGTCGTAGAGTCAGTATTGCCTCACGTGTTCCAATATTTCTACGGAATCCAAACTGATCCTCCCCGAGGTCCGCTTCTACCAGTTTTTCCATTCGTCTGTAAAGAATTCGTGTTAGTATTTTGCAGCCGTGGTTTATTAAACTGACAGTTCGGTAATTTTCACATCTGTCAACACCTGCTTTTTTTGGGATTGGAATTATTATATTCTTCTTGAAGTCTGAGGGTATTTCGCCAGTCTCATACATCTTGCTCGCCTGATGGTAGAGTTTTGTCAGGACTGGCTCTCCCAAGGCTGTCAGTAGTTCTAATGGAATGTTGTCTACTCCCGGAGCTTTGTTGCGACTCAGGTCTTTCAGTGCTCTGTCAAGCTCTTCACGCAGTATCATATCTCCCATTTCATCTTCATCTACATCCTCTTCCATTTCCATAATATTTTCCTCAAGAAAATCGCCCTTGTACAGACCCTCTATATACTCCTTCCACCTTTCTGCTTTTCCTTCTTTGGTTACAACTGGGTTTTTATCTGAGCTCTTGATATTCATACAAGTGGTTCTCTTTTCTCCAAAGGTCTCTTTCATTTTCCTGTAGGCAGTATCTATCTTACCCCTTACATCCTTAAATTTGTCCTCTAGCCATCCCTGCTTAGCCATTTAGCACTTCCTGTCGATCTCATTTTTGAGACGTTTGTATTCCTATTTGACTGATTCATTTACTGCATTTTTATATTTTCCCCTTTCGTCAGTTAAATTCAATATTTCTTCTGTTACCCAAGGGTTTCTACTAGCCCTCGTCATTTTACCTACTTGATCCTCTGCTACCTCCACCACTTCATCCCTCAAAGCTACCCAGTCTTCTTCTACTGTATTTCTTTCCCGCATTCTTGTCAATTGTTCCCTTACGCTCTCCCTGAAACTCTATACAACCTCTGCTGTAGTCTGTTTATCCAGGTCCCATGTCCTTAAATTCCCACCTTTTTGCAGTTTCTTTAGTTTTAATCTACAGTTCATAACCAATTGATTGTGGTCAGAGTCCACATCTGCCCCTGGAAATGTCTTACGATTTAAAACCTGGTTCCTAAATCTCTGTCTTACCATTATATAATCTATGTGAAACCTGTCAGTATCTCCAGGCTTCTTCCATGTATGCAATCTTCTTTTCTGATCCTTGACCCAAGTGTTAGCTATGATTAGGTTGTGCTCTGTGCAAAATTCTAGCAGGCGGCTTCCTCTTTCATTTCTTACCCCCAATCCATATTCACCTACTACGTTTCCTTCTCTCCCTTTTCCTGCAGACGAATTCCCGTCACCCATGACTATTAAATTTTCATCTCCCTTCACTATCTGAATAATTTCTTTTATTTCATCATATATTTCTTCAATTTCTTCGTCGTCTGCAGAGCTAGTTGGCATAGAAACTTGTACCACTGTCGTAGGCGTGGGCTTTGTATCTATCTTAGCTGCAATAATGCGTTCACTATGCTGTTTGTAGTAGCTTACCCGCATTCCTATTATCCAATTCATTATTAAACCTACTCCAGCATTACCTCTATTTGATTTTGTGTTTATAACCCTGTAGTTTCCTGACCAGAAGTCTGGTTCCTCCTGCCACCGATCTTCACTAATTCCCACTATATCTAACTTTAACCTATCCATTTCCCTTTTTAAATTTTGTAACCTGCCTGCCAGATTAAGAGATCTGACATTCCACGCTTCGATCTGTAGAACTCCAGTTTTCTTTCTCCTGATAACTACATCCTGTCGAGTAGTCCCCGCCTGGAGATCCGACTGGGGGACTATTTTACCTGCGTAATGTTTTACCCAAGAGGACGCCATCATCATTTAATCATACGGTAAAGCTGCATGCCCGCGGGAAAAATTACAGCTGTAGTTTCCCATTGCTTTCAGCCGTTCGCAGTACCAGCACAGGAAGGCGGTTTTGATTAGTGTTACAAGGACAGATCAGTCAATCATCCAGACTGTTGCCCCTGCAACTACTGAAAAGGCTGCTGCCCCTCTTCAGGAACCACGCGTTTGTCTGGCCTCTCACCTACGGTACGGCTATCTGTATCGCTGAGGCACGCAAGCCTCCCCAACAGTGGCAAGGTTCATGGTTCATGGGGGTAGGGAATATAGGTTATAGATTTCAAACAATTTGTTGAGGCTTTTATAACAGAATGGACAAATACCTCAATATCAGCATATAACTCATTGTTTTTAAGCCAAACAGCTTTCTATAAGGGCTCAACCTATTTGAATATTTGCAGTTTTCCATTTGGTCACTGTTTTTGTGTGTAGTGTCGTTGATTTCTGTAAAGCTGCCAATTTTCTCAGTTGTTTTTTTCTGTGTCTACGTCTGTGATGTGTGCTGATGTAACTTCTTTCTGTGTATGTCCACCTTTTTATTTTTATTTTTTCCACGTACATTTATTTATTTATTTTCTTGGGAGAGAAATGGGATTTGTGATAATCTGTTGAGATAACTGTCTGTTATGTGATGAATCAGAGAGTTGTATTCACTTTGTCGTTTGGTAGTATCTTTCTTTCTGCCATTGTTTTGTACATGTGGTAATGTTCTTGTAAGGTTTGAATGTGTGTTTCATTATATACTCTGTTTTGACGTCTTTTTCTCTTCTAGTAGATTTGTGATTTTTTTCTCTTAAATGTTATGCAGAAGTTAAGTAGCTTGTCCAATATTTCCATCCTCTGGTATGTTCTTTATGCCAGGTGTCGAATGTTCTGCTGGCTTTTCCAGCGTATCTTCCATCACATGTGTAACATTGTTGGTGGTATATTTCTGCTTTCTAGTAAGTGCCTACGCGTTTTGTTATATTTTGGATGTACTTTTGGAATGAACTGTCTGTTTTGAACGCTACGTTTACACCCCGTCTTGAGAAAATGTTTCTTATTTTATGTGTGAGTTTGTGCTTGTAGGTCATTGTGTATGGTATTGATTCTTCTTTCGTGTTTTCAAGTATTCTTTGCGCTTTTGTTGTTCTGCTAGTGTGTGTGCTTGTTTGCGTGGTGCTTTATTGTGATGTTCTTTTAGGCTGATTGTGTGTCACGTTTATTAACTGTGTCTGTCGTACAATGTTTTTGTTTAACTAGGTACTAGATTACTATTGTGACCATTGTTTGTCGCTATTTGAGCGATTTTGTTTAGTCTGATACCTGTTTGCTGTATTTGATTTCAATTTCTTAGTGTTATTTTGTGAAATGAACTCTCGTGTTTTGTCAATGTATTGTTGTTTGTCCATCAGGGCAACTGTATCTTCTTTTGAGATTGTTTTCGAGTTTATTGAGTGTTACGGATTCCGTGTTTTCTCGTTTTTTAATTCTCCTATTTGATGCCTGTTATAATTTTATGTACTTATTTTTTATTAGTTCTCTTGTTATCCCAATGTTTACACTGCTATTTTCAAATTTCTCCTCATATTTTAGAATAGCTTTTGACTGTTTTCTTCGTATTCTTCATTTACTTTTGCATTCGCATTACACTTCAATTATTTTCCTAATAGCTCTTTTAGTTCATTGTTTAGTGGTGTGGTTGTGAGGTTCATCAGTCTTGAGTAAACTGGTGTGTGTGTGCTTAGGTTGTTCATGGTTCACGTTTGTATATTAACTTTGTTGTATCCTGAACTGTTTTATGCCTTTCTTATATTTTTCCTTAATTTATTTCATGATACTGTCTGTGTAACTTTCAATCTTTCTGACCAGTTAACGTTTTGTATTACACGGTTTTATGGATTTTGAGATGTAATCTTCTGAATCTGTAATTATCGATTTGGTTGTTACAGGTTTTACCCATATTTAGATGTAATGTAAGAAGTGTTTACCTTAGACATTTATTTATTAATAAGAACAATGTTAATTTTTTTACTGGAGTGCTTGCTATTCGACATGTGTTGCAAAGAACAGATACTTGTCCCAAATAAATACCACAAAGTCAGATAACTTAAGTTGGCGACAAAAAATCTATTTTCTTATCAGGACTCTCAATCGGTATATATTTCTACTTCGTGGTAAGTGATATACTAGTGATTTTGAAGACTGCAGACACTTTGTCAGAGAACAAGGCATATGCGGCTATATTTCACTTAATAGTTCAGAAACTGTGTACAATATGTTTAGTGTGTATCAGAAAATAACTCGTTAGATTGCTTCAGTTCCGTTCCAGTGCAGGTCTAATGCAGGGCAACGGCCAGCATATTAGATGAAAAACGAAAATGAACAAAACGGGATACAACCGAGGATCGAATTAAAGGGTGTAACCCATGTGGAGCTACGAATTTAACAGAAGCTTTTATTACAAAACATCGAAGAAATACACACGACTGCAAACAACACAACACTTGGATCCGAATTACAGACACAAATAAACGCTTCAGATATAATTAGACGCAGTTATACTATTTGCTTCAACTGAGGAATACTTTGATCACTGTGCCTAACTGATGAAAGCATTGAGATTTAAAGTAAATGATGTGGCAACCAGAATCCTTGCACGCCGCTGGCCGTTATGAAGAGGTGGTCTTCTTGAAGAGTAGAGACACGTTTACTGCTGGAGTTCCGACAAACCTGGATGGATGGTAACTCAAAGTGGTAGGTGTGGAAGGCGCTGGGTGCACTTCGAAGTTGTTGAGAATGTGCACGAGAGCCACTTTCACTTGCATGTACGCGAGTCTCATGCCTGGAAGGACAAAACAACGAGATAATTGACAGTATTTTAACAGCACAGTATGTATTACCAACACACAGTATGCATTACTAACACACAGTATGTATTACTAACGCTACATACTACACTCCTGGAAATTGAAATAAGAACACCGTGAATTCATTGTCCCAGGAAGGGGAAACTTTATTGACACATTCCTGGGGTCAGATACATCACATGATCACACTGACAGAACCACAGGCACATAGACACAGGCAACAGAGCATGCACAATGTCGGCACTAGTACAGTGTATATCCACCTTTCGCAGCAATGCAGGCTGCTATTCTCCCATGGAGACGATCGTAGAGATGCTGGATGTAGTCCTGTGGAACGGCTTGCCATGCCATTTCCACCTGGCGCCTCAGTTGGACCAGCGTTCGTGCTGGACGTGCAGACCGCGTGAGACGACGCTTCATTCAGTCCCAAACATGATCAATGGGGGACAGATCCGGAGATCTTGCTGGCCAGGGTAGTTGACTTACACCTTCTAGAGCACGTTGGGTGGCACGGGATACATGCGGACGTGCATTGGCCTGTTGGAACAGCAAGTTCCCTTGCCGGTCTAGGAATGGTAGAACGATGGGTTCGATGACGGTTTGGATGTACCGTGCATTATTCAGTGTCCCCTCGACGATCACCAGTGGTGTACGGCCAGTGTAGGGGATCGCTCCCCCCACCATGATGCCGGGTGTTGGCCCTGTGTGCCTCGGTCGTATGCAGTCCTCATTGTGGCGCTCACCTGCACGGCGCCAAACACGCATACGACCATCATTGGCACCAAGGCAGAAGCGACTCTCATCGCTGAAGACGACACGTCTCCATTCGTCCCTCCATTCACGCCTGTCGCGACACCACTGGAGGCGGGCTGCACGATGTTGGGGCGTGAGCGGAAGACGGCCTAACAGTGTGCGGGACCGTAGCCCAGCTTCATGGAGACGGTTGCCAATGGTCCTCGCCGATACCCCAGGAGCAACAGTGTCCCTAATTTGCTAGGAAGTGGCGGTGCGGTCCCGTACGGCACTGCGTAGGATCCTACGGTCTTGGCGTGCATCCGTGCGTCGCTGCGGTCCGGTCCCAGGTCGACGGGCACGTGCACCTTCCGCCGACCACTGGCGACAACATCGATGTACTGTGGAGACCTCACGCCCCACGTGTTGAGCAATTCGGCGGTACGTCCACCCGGCCTCCCGCATGCCCACTATACGCCCTCTCTCAAAGTCCGTCAACTGCACATACGGTTCACGTCTACGCTGTCGCGGCATGCTACCAGTGTTAAAGACTGTGATGGAGCTCCGTATGCCATGGCAAACTGGCTGACACTGACGGCGGCGGTGCACAAATGCTGCGCAGCTAGCGCCATTCGACGGCCAACACCGCGGTTCCTGGTGTGTCCGCTGTGCCGTGCGTGTGATCATTGCTTGTACAGCCCTCTCGCAGTGTCCGGAGCAAGTATGGTGGGTCTGACACACCGGTGTCAATGTGTTCTTTTTTCCGTTTCCAGGAGTGTATTACTAACGCTACATACTATTACAATGTGTTGCCTGGTCATAATATTACTCTCTGGGTATGAGTTTACTAAATAACACTCCTATGGTGCTTGTTCTATGTTCGTCTTACTCGGTTGAAATATATACGCACTGGACTCGAGACAAATGGGACTGATCGTCAGATGTAGCGTTCCAGACAAACAGACGGATAGCCACGGCATTTTATTAAACATCACTACAATTCAGAGTGAAGCAAAGAAGTGGGGTATTAGAGAATCTGCAGACGAGCGTTATGCATCCTCTCGTTTTTTGTCCATTCTGACTTTATAACTTTGATGGAACTTACATTGTAGCGTCGAAATTAACAGTGACTTTTTCCGACTCGATTGTTTCATCACTCCTGTTTTCTATAGAGCACTGCAGCTCGCGTTCATAAGAACCAGGACTCTAAACCCATGACTGAAGCGGTCGTTTGGCTTCCTTTGAAGCAAACTAAATCTCTTGAAACATCTGTTGTCAACGACACTAACATAGTTTTCATTCTTTGTTTCTCCTCACTGAGAAGCGAGTACTTTTTAATAACTCTGTTCGTTCAGCTAAACCGTGTTTAAATAGCACAGTGCCCTCGTTTCACAACATCTACGATGTTATTGAGAAATAGATTATTTACATTTTAGAAAGCTAAGTTACTCGTTTAACGAGATCTGACTGAATGACTGTATTCAAGAGTCCGTTGCAGACAGAACTCAACACGTCGATCTTAACCGAACAAAATCGACAGATGTAAAGGTAATTTACGGTGGACTCCAAGGAAGTAGATAAAGCTCATTACCGTTTAGGACATAAATAAATAATCTAGTAGAAAGCGTCGGATACGGTTGTCTATATGAAAGTAACAACGCAAGAAGTTAGTATCGATTCGCAGAATTACCCACAGAGAATTAATGTGCGGTGCAAGCTCTGGCAGTTGAGCAAAAACGTAAATAAATGTAACGTATCGCGCATACAATGGAAAAGAAAGCCAATACTGTGCAACTACACAACTACACTGTTGGCGGAAAACTGCTGGAAACAGTATCTACCGCAAAATATCTATGTGTAATTATCCATAGAGACTGGAATGACATAAAATAAATAGTAAGAAAAGCAGTTGCCAGACTGAGATACATCGGTTTACTATAAATATTTCAGGAGATCCCTTTCAGGGAAGAGTCGGACAATAAAGGTAAAATTTAGAAATTTGAAGTTCCTATGGGACCAAACTGATGATGTCATCGTTCCCTAGGCTTATACGTTATTTAATCTTACTTAAACTAACTTACGCTAAGGACAACACACACATCCATGCCCGGGTGAGGACGCGAACCTCCGACGGGGGCAGCCGCAAGAAACCGTGATAAGGTGCCTGAGACCTCGTGGCTATCCTGCGCGGCGACAGTGTAGTACTTCGTCCCACATGAATCTCGTGCAATGATCACGACGAGGAAATTCGAGAAATTAGAGCGAATACAGGGATATAGCGACAGTCATTCTTGCCACTAGCGATTCGCGAGTGAAACAGAATAGGGTGTGTTAATTGCACCAGAAGTAATCTCCGCCACACACCATTAGGTGTATTTTGAAATATGACGTAGATGTAGAGCTCGATATCACGTGGTCATACCAGATTACTGGCCAACGGAGATGATATTAAATGTAGGTCTTCAGAAATATTAGCCAATTTTATAAGAGTTATTAAAGAACGTCGGCTGCGAGGCTGTTAGGAAACGGAAGAAGAGTTGGTGTGGGTCGGTTATTGGAGCAGGGATAGAAAGTTGACCCTACAGTTAAAAAAAAAGTGCAACACATTGCGTATCCATAGGCGAAGAGACCCAGCCCTGTTCGAGTACAGTATTTACGAAAACTCAATGGAAACAGCAACAATCTTAAAATTCCTACAAGTAAATATCTTGGGCGTTCTAATGGAGAATGACTACATCGAACTAGTTGTAGGAAAAGAAAACGCCAGGCTGAAACTGACTGAAACAGCGAAATATCTTTCACGACAGAAGTGACTTGGAAAGCAGCTGCTCGACTGGTTCTGGAGAACTGCTCATAAGTCTGGGATGCTGCTCACTTTGTAGATACGAATGAAAGAGAGGATATCAACCTCATGGAATCTCCAAGTACGAGAGAGAGAGCGCTATGGAGATGCTCGGTGTAATGCAGTGGCAGACACTACAAGAGAGGCGTTCTGTATCACTCAGGCGCTTGCTGTTGCAGTTACGAGAGCGTACGTTCCAGAAGAGTCGTGTTACGTATTAATTTCTCCCAGGCACGTGAAACGATCGCTATGAGAAGATCAAATCAAAGAAATTATGGATCGTACGAGCGTTTATCAGCAGTCGTTCTACTTTCCTTTCGCGAATGGTAGCAGGGGAAAGGGTAATTATAGCGCTACCAGAGGTACTCTCCACTATACACTGTAAGATGGCTAGTGGAGTACAAATATATATGCAGAGTCCGAATGCAAAGCAAATTACCTCACAGTTAAACTGAGACGATAAGTCACACGCAAAAGATTGTTCTTGTCCAAGATGTGATCGAAGGCACCCGGACTACTATTATTGGACATTAATATGGGATGTATCTAATATTCACCTTTATGATGGTTTTAACTCCGTTGGGGGGATTTTAATGAAGTTTTTCTGAATGTCTGTGGAGAAATGGATGCCCATTGTTCCTCAAAAGCCGACGCCAGAGGAGGCAGTGATGTTGGGTGGTGCGATCTGGAGCGAAATCAACGTTCTGACTCATCACGAATGTGTTCGATTGGGCTTAGGTATGGAAACGAACACGTAGAGCCATTCCAATGACGTAGTTGTCCGCAAACTAGTGACTCACAGAAGCTGTTCTCTGATAGGGTGCTATGGCATGCTGACAATTCTGATTTCTAACCATTCCTCGTCTGCAAGCAGTATGCAATGCTGCGAAATCATATCGTTCCGCATTTAGCGTTTTCTTAAGCGCAATAAGGGGACCACACGATAACAACGAAAAACACTCTCATACTGTAATAACACCATGTCCTTAGAAGTTCACTGTCGGCACTGTACATTACAGCAGCTAACATTCTCGAATTGTTCGCCCTACCGAAACTGTGCCGAAGGGTACATCGTGATTAGACGCTGTATATCACTCGTTTCCCAGACATCTATTGTCTAACTGCGTCGGTCTTTACACGAACTCAAGCGTCGCTTCAGTGCTGAAACTTGCGGCTTATGAGGAGCTTCTTGAACATTCTATTACATTGTTTTAAATTCCATACTCGTACTGTGCTCTTAATACCTTCTGCTGATTTCTTTCGTTTTGTACAACCACCCTCTACAGTGCTTATCCTTCAGTAAATGTGGTCCGCCTGGACTTGGTTTAGCTTTGATTGCTCCTTCGCGTTTCCGTTTCACAGTCGACAAGAGCAGGTTTGAGAAGATGAAATGTCTCTGGTGGATTTCTTTCTCAGGTGACATCCGTTGACTAGTCGACCTCAAAATCCATTCATCTCTATTAACCGACGCGTTCTGCTGTTACTAATCCTGCACTGACAATGCTCCCCGCCTCCTCTGATAGGTGGTGGGTCCACTTCACATGGCATCTATTGATCAACTCCTTAATACGTGGCGGTCTGCAGAATCTTTGCTCAGCTACTGTATTCTTTTTGATCCTTCCCATATGAGGAGAGACTGTTTGACACGCAATGTTCGATAAGCTGTTCGGCTTCTAATCGTTCAGTATATCTTACCATTATTTCTTGTCTATAGCACCCATGTCACTGGTTGCAACAATCGCAATAGCCTCGTCAAGAGACTCCACTTCGATTTGGCAAACAGTGGTTACCAGTTCACATTTATGCTTAGATCGACGGTAATCATCTTGTAAGACCTGTACCTCTGGCAGTATAACTGCGTATATCCGCTTCATAGCAGGTTCTGAAAACGCCTGTTACCAGTGTGAACGAATTCCAGCACTGCGTAGAGTTGCTCAAGGAACACCGCATCATAACCGACGTGCGTAGAACTGGACCTATGGACCCATGGCCAGAGATTTCCAGTGATTTATGATTATCGATTTGTTCCTTCTAGGACATGTCAGGAACGTTGAGTGTGTAATAGAAGGTGGCTCCCGCAATTACTGATCCATTGCCCCACACTGAGCAACGCTAGACGCAGTTTAGCAGCTACTACTGCTAAGACCGAATACCTGTTGTAAATTTATGAGGAGATGCCTGTAAAGATTCGTAGATTGAGTATTGTTATTGGTATTCACTATGACAATTGCATGCTTTTCATACGCCTGCCACGTAAAATGCGCGTCAGAAAGACTATTTGCGTTAAAAACAAATCATTCTGTTCCCTATTGTTTTTCAAACGCCAAAAGTTTATTCTGAGGTGCTAAGTACCCGGTTTAAAATGTTAGTATGATTGTGTGTCGTATATTCGACACCACACTCGCGTGTTGGTCGACAAAGACGCAGTTGGAAGCGGAAACACCAGTGTCCGGGTGCTCACCGAGGCACGTCCTGGGGCCCTCGCCGAACGGCATGAACGTGTGGCTCGGTCTGTCCCTGGAGTTCTCCTCTTTGAAGCGGTCCGGCCAGAACCTGAGCGGCTCCCTCCAGTACTTGGGGTCGGTGTGGAGACCGGCCACCGACACGAAGACTGCGGTGCCCTTGGGCAGCACTATGTCCGTCCCTTCTATCCTGTAGTCGCGAGACGCCTCGCGGTTCAGGAAATTCACTGTGGGGTACTTCCGCTGCGTCTCTGAAAACAAGAAAAATCACTATTAGTCGGGCCGCCGTCTTCAGCGTATACTGGGTGAAAGATGCTTAACAAATGACGATCCACCCCCACCACCCCCTCCCCATATCTTTCCCTAATTTGCAATCGTATTTTAATATTTGCAGTTTCTCCTTTCGAGGAACACGGCGGCGAGTTCTAGTCGATGTGCTGGCCCCCAAACTCACCAGATGTGAACCTGATCCAACACGTCTCGGGTGTGGTTGAATGTGGCGTCAGAAGTCATCACCGCCCCCCCCCCTCCTCCCCCCCCCCTATAATTTGCTGGAATTAGTTGACTTGTGTCTTCAGATGTGGTGCCAGTTCCCAGCATCTACCCACCAAGCCCTCACTGCATCCATGCTAAATGGCGTCGCTGCTGTTATCCGAAACAGAGGTCGACACGCGGCTATTCGGTGGGTGGTCATAATGTTCTGTCTGATCACTGTACGAGTACATCGATAATACAGGGTGTCCACAATGAGACTCCAACATTTCAATATCCTATATCTTTCTCGTTTCAGATGGTGAACCTGTGAATCCTGAAGGGGCAGACAGAGCAACTCAACGAGTTGGTGGTGTGCAAATTTGATACGCCAAGTGGCCGTATTGGAGCTGCAATCAATTGTTTTAGCAAAATGGAGGATATGAAGGAGCGTGCACAAGTGCTCTGTTGGTACGCAGAGACAAAATCGGCGACCCAAGTGCAAAGTCGAGTTCACAACAAGACTATAAAGAAGTCGTATGATCAGTGTTTGACTGCTGGGAGTGTTGCGAAAGGGCATGGTGGTCGTAACCCTGGGATCAGGCATCATGTGGAACAAGTGCAGCGATCATTCGAACAAAGTCCACAGAAGTCAGTGCGACGGGCAGCACGAGAACTTCGTACGAAACGTTCAACAGTGCACAAAGTGCTTCATCAGCAATTACGTTTGTACGCATATAAAGTGCAGGTTGTGCAAGATCAAGCCTGATGATCGACAAAATCGAGAGTAATTTGCATGTGTCATGTCAGATCGCATTGCCGCGGACGAGACATTTTTATCACGCGTGATGTTTACTGACGAGGCAACCTTTCACGTTTCAGGGGCTGTCAATCGTCACAATGTGCGCATCTGGGGGTCCGAAAATCCACATGCACCTAGGGAACACATGCGCGACAGTAAGAAAGTTAATGTGTGGTGTGGTTTGATGTTAAATCGCATTGTTGGGCCGTTTCTCTTTCAGGAGCCGACTGTGGATGGAACCATCCACCTGGACATCTTGGAACAATTTGCCATGCCACAGATAACAGACCCGCAGCCAAATGTGATGTTTCAACAGGACGGTGCACCAGCCCATTGGAACTTTGACAGTCGAAAAATTTTAAATGACACATTCCCGCGGCGATGAATTGGCCGTGGAGGTCCAATTCCTTGTCCGCCACGTTCGCCCGACATAACCCCTCTCGATTTTTTCTTGTGGGGTTATGTGAAAGACCGGGTATACTCTACACCAGTAAAGGACGTGCAAGACTTGAAACAGCGCATAAGAATTGTCATCAACTCTGCCACAGAACAGATGCTCCGCAACACATGGCACGACATCGATTATAGACTTGATATACTTTGCGCTACCCGTGGCGCCCATGTTCAAGTGTACTGAACCGTCCACCTGCGTATGAAAACTTGGTGAGCTGCTGTATGATTTCCTTGTATTTGTTCGTCAATAAATTGTGTTTCCTCTCAGATTTTGTGAGTTCAAATGTTGCAGTCTCGTTGTGGACACCCTGTATTACGATTTAGCGTTTTTGCTTCACATATTACGTATTCAGGCTGAAGTGCCTCTCGTGGATTTCTTGCGTACATTGTAAATAGTTTCCTCTTTTTACCTGAGCCTGCAAGATCTTTATAAGCCACATGACTTCATTGCACAACTTTATTGCTCTCACTTAACTCTTTTCACATTTTGTTAATTTCTTAGTTCTAGTAACGAGTGTGTATCTGTGAAATCACAGACGCTGCTCACTGCAGCTGCAAGCATACAGGGCATACAGAAGCATGACGTACCAGAAGTGACCTAGGGCTACTGCCTCTGCTCTTAGGCCATCCGCATGTGTCAATACCCATGGACGTGGCATTCTTACGCTCTGCAGGATCCGATGTCAAGTTTCATATATAATATCATGTACACAGGTCTTTCAAATAGAAAACTACAAGTTGTTGGATCCATTATCGAATATGTGCCATTTTAAAATCTTTTAAGAAAAAATCCCATAGCAGAGAGCTAATATTTTTAAATACTCGTAACATGTTTTATATGATGATTAAGTGGATGACACATATATTTACTAGGTAGACTCAACGACTCGCACATCGAGTGTAGATAATGTGATTCTACTTGACTATATTTCACAAAAATTATTTGTAAACATTTCCTGCTCCTGTAATGTTACCACGTCTCTTCCACACAAACTGTCGTATTTTTGGTTAATAGGTACAATACATTCTGAAGAAAACAGTTCAGAACTGTCGAAACCATGGTCAAGGTTTAATAAAACCATATTCTGCAATTGGTTGACAGATATTTCCTATCTATCTTTTATACGTCTGCAACATAGCTCGTAATTAATTAAACAAATACATGAAGTATTGCTCTGCTTAATGTAATGGAACGTGCTACCAAAAACAATAGTATTAAATAATAATGAGTTGTAGTCGTGTTGTATGATTTTTCCCACATTCGTGATAAAGTTATTATAGTATAGCCAAATGGAACAGCTCAAAACAAATCCCTAGATAACGTAATCATCTTGGCTTTTGATACCGAACTGCTGCAGTGCGGATGCACCAAAAATGACGTAGCCAAGTGTGGTTAGTTCCATAGCAACCTCACTGGGTTTCAAAATTATTGACGCAAGAAAGTTTACTTCCTGAGATACTTTGACTGCTGTGAACAAATTGAGTTAGACGCAAAAGTTTTGCATACTTGAAAATAATTGCACAAAAGAGATTAGCGTCTAGATACGCTGAAGTCTAAAGCAAGAAGAGTCGAAGTATAATTTTTTTGTGTGGTCTTCTCCTCAGACACACACTATAAACTTAGAATGTCTTATCCTTAATGCTTTTTTATATTATGATTCATCTTTGGCGCATGCAGCAAAATTAGTGGGAACATGTTTCAATAAGGTGACTACAGTGTACCCGTTGCTAGGTAGCACTCACCGCTGACGACGTTGGTGAGGTCCGTCATCTCGTTGATCGCCTCGTACGTGATGTGGCCGCCGTGTTTGCTCAGCACGTGGCGCACGTGCTGGCGCACCTCCTCCTGCAGACTCTGGTTCCACGCCAGCTCGAACAGGGCGAAGGCCAGCGTCGAAGACGAGTTGTCGAAGCCAGCAGCCAAGAACGACATCAGCTGGCCTGCGATGATCTCGTTCGTCAGCTCTGCAGCAATACACGCCATCACAGTCTAGGATAACAACTCTCCACTCATTAGTAGGCAAAAATATGTTACAGATAAATACACTCCTGGAAATGGAAAAAAGAACACATTGACACCGGTGTGTCAGACCCACCATACTTGCTCCGGACACTGCGAGAGGGCTGTACAAGCAATGATCACACGCACGGCACAGCGGACACACCAGGAACCGCGGTGTTGCCCGTCGAATGGCGCTAGCTGCGCAGCATTTGTGCACCGCCGCCGTCAGTGTCAGCCAGTTTGCCGTGACATACGGAACTCCATCGCAGTCTTTAACACTGGTAGCATGCCGCGACAGCGTTGACGTGAACCGTATGTGCAGTTGACGGACTTTGAGCGAGGGCGTATAGTGGGCATGCGGGAGGCCGGGTGGACTTACCGCCGAATTGCTCAACACGTGGGGCGTGAGGTCTCCACAGTACATCGATGTTGTCGCCAGTGGTCGGCGGAAGGTGCACGTGCCCGTCGACCTGGGACCGGACCGCAGCGACGCACGGATGCACGCCAAGACCGTAGGATCCTACGCAGTGCCGTAGGGGACCGCACCGCCACTTCCCAGCAAATTAGGGACACTGTTGCTCCTGGGGTATCGGCGAGGACCATTCGCAACCACCTCCATGAAGCTGGGCTACGGTCCCGCACACCGTTAGGCCGTCTTCCGCTCACGCCCCAACATCGTGCAGCCCGCCTCCAGTGGTGTCGCGACAGGCGTGAATGGAGGGACGAATGGAGACGTGTCGTCTTCAGCGATGAGAGTCGCTTCTGCCTTGGTGCCAATGATGGTCGTATGCGTGTTTGGCGCCGTGCAGGTGAGCGCCACAATCAGGACTGCATACGACCGAGGCACACAGGGCCAACACCCGGCATCATGGTGTGGGGAGCGATCTCCTACACTGGCCGTACACCACTGGTGATCGTCGAGGGGACACTGAATAGTGCACGGTACATCCAAACCGTCATCGAACCCATCGTTCTACCATTCCTAGACCGGCAAGGGAACTTGCTGTTCCAACAGGACAATGCACGTCCGCATGTATCCCGTGCCACCCAACGTGCTCCAGAAGGTGTAAGTCAACTACCCTGGCCAGCAAGATCTCCGGATCTGTCCCCCATTGAGCGTGTTTGGGACTGGATGAAGAGTCGTCTCACGCGGTCAGCACGTCCAGCACGAACGCTGGTCCAACTGAGGCGCCAAGTGGAAATGGCATGGCAAGCCGTTCCACAGGACTACATCCAGCATCTCTACGATCGTCTCCATGGGAGAATAGCAGCCTGCATTGCTGCGAAAGGTGGATATACACTGTACTAGTGCCGACATTGTGCATGCTCTGTTGCCTGTGTTTATGTGCCTGTGGTTCTGTCAGTGTGATCATGTGATGTATCTGACCCCAGGTATGTGTCAATAAAGTTTCCCCTTCCTGGGACAATGAAATCACGGTGTTCTTATTTCAATTTCCAGGAGTGTATTATAACTATTTTTTGATGTTCGGACTAGGAAATTAGTGACTGCTTGCTAGGAATTATTGCCGTGAATACTTTATTTTCCACGACAGCAGAAGCACATCAGATCATTCTGTAACGAAAAGCGGAGTTCTTGGCGCTGTGTATTCGGCCCTAAATTTCTTCGTGTATTCTTTTCATCAGCTGTTAAAGCTACTTTCGGCGAAATAAAACTTGGCATTCATTTACATACCACAACTGACGGGTAGCTTTGGATCTCGCTACTCAGGTCCATGCACTATCTTGAGAACTTCAAGCAACCTATCATCCGCTGCAGATGCAATGCAGTATTCGTACACACACTCAAGACGACTTTCAAAGGGTTATGGATAAATCGTCTGCTACATTCAAATTCATCTCTACAGCTCTGAAAGTGAAAATGGTTATTATGGCTCAAGACAAACGGATATGGCTGCCGTAAGATTAGATCCCTCCTTGCGGAATGCAGGCGACGTGCTCTTCTACCTCAGCTCACTAGTGTCAGAAGATCTTTTCCTCGACGACGAATTGGCAAAGCGGCGAATACTTGGCAAGCTCGTCACAGGAGTACGGACCAACTCTCGCATTGGCCTCAGCAGTGACCAAAGAAACTGCCTGAGTAATGAAACTTCCTGGCAGATTAAAACTGTGTGCCGGACAGAGACTCGAACTCGGGACCTTTGCCTTTCGCGGGCAAGTGCTCTACCAAAGGTAAGAGACGAGGTACTGGCAGAAATAATGCTGTGAGGACGGGGCGTGAGTCGCGCTTGGGTAATACAGTTAGTAGAGCACTTGCCCGCGAAAGGCCAAGGTGCCGAGTTCGAGTCTCGGTCCGGCACACAGTTTTAATCTGCCAGGAAGTTTCATATCAGCACACACTCCGCTGCAGAGTGAAAATCTTATTCTGGATGCCTGTGTAATGTTACTAGAATCTTCCCTTATGGAGTGTAAGTCATTGCTGATGATGTTTCTCGTATCATTGCAGATCTCTTACAAAGGTCCATCATCAAGTTGTTCTGAAGAATTATTCTTAGATATTGGACTCCGTAAATTTTCCAATGTAACTTGAGATTATTTGCGTTTAAAAGTGACTTAATCTTACTGATTTTATGGCACAATGAAACATCCCAGGAAATCTAAAGAAGACCGAAACATAAAAACTTATACATTTTTGCACTCTGTATACTGTCTTTGGAAAATTGTACTTATCTCTCATTACTTTTGAAATTTATATTTTTAATTGTGTTATCAATCTAACGTAAGTAAAGGTAGCTATAATTATCGCCTCGGTAAAATCTAACTGCGATCATGAAACTTAGGGAAACAGATGCTGTACTCACTGAGTTGTTCGTTATCACCCTCTGCCTGCTCGTCCTTGATCTTCGTGAGCATGTCAATTACGTCGTTTCGCACAATGCCCGTTTCCTTCCGATGCTCTATCAGCTGTGGACAAAAGATACATGTTAACAGGGCTTATTTTCCAGGACCTCAGGAGAAATGATCCATAAAACGACTACGTCTTTCTGAGTAAATTATTGAACTAATTTAAATTAATTTATCGTGAAACGAAAACCAATGTGATGTACAGGTGAGACTTGTACCTACGCCATGACAAAAGTAATGAATTGTGCCACTTTTTCTTAACTTTGACAGCCCATAAAATTAGTTCTTATCACGAAGACCGGTAAGACAATAACATTTTTTAACAGATGACAAAATAGGTGTTGCTTTAGGAATTGTATAAAACTCAAATCAACTTACGCTAATGTATTTTTTTTAGAATGTATATGTTGGTGAAAATATGTAGTAAATTTGTTGTAGTTTGCCTTCGTATCCCTCGTGTTCTGCATAAATATCTTTACATAATCAGACTTTGTTTGACTTCTGAATGATCTTCACGGATGCATACTTCCAGAATGTCTTCAAGATCGTCTTTTTTCTCACATCAGTCGAATGAGGAAGATACTGTTATATCTCACGTAGCACGTAAGTTTCATTAAATCTGTTACTATTGACTCCTACTCAACATTTAGAGAACTCATTTGATCAGAATTTTTTTGCAGGGAAAAAATCTGGCATGCCATTATGGGTACATTTAGGTGGGAGTGTACAAGATACTTCTTCCCGGAAGCAGCCCTTTTCCATCCATCCTTCCCGGGTGATATCACTTCATTCCCCATGGTGTACAGGACAATCAATAAGATCGCTTTATCCCTCGTATGCTTGGAAAGAGCGTGTAGATACAGGCTTTTAGGCAAGTACTACTGCAACCCCTAGACAACATACATGAATCCTCCGTGTCTCATTTAATGTAAAAACCAAAAGAAGCTTTCGAAGTAATGAATTACAGAATGGTAATATTCAACGGATGAATGGATGTCACCGTCGAAAAGACGCAACACACAGAGACTTAGCTTGGGATGTTCCTCAAATGATAGTAGTCCCACTGCCACATACATTATGTTACGCCCACATTTTACCGCTGAATTTAATAACCTTACGAAAACAAATCTCGAATTTTAACTATAAAAAAGTACCAGAATTCGTAATTATCTTTCCTACATAAAGTCCAGAGGCTGGTGTACCAAATTCTAGGTTCCCAGAATGAGATTTTCTCTCTGCAGCGGAGTGTGCGCTGATATGAAACTTCCTGGCAGGTTAAAACTGTGTGCCGGACCGAGACTCGAACTCGGGACCTTTGCCTTTCGCAGGCAAGTGCTCTACCAACTTTTTTTTCCTTTTTTTTTTTAAATCTCATTTTGTTCGTTTACGTTCGTTGTATCTGCTCGGGGCGGACGTCGTTGTTCCATTAACTCTTTTTTTTTTTTTTTAAATTACAGAGGGCAGCTAACCCTCTGACCGAACGCGCTGAGTTACCGTACCCGCGTGCTACCCAAGCACGAGTCACGCCCCGTCCTCACAGCTTCTCTTCTGCCAGTACCTCCTCTCCTACCTTCCAAACTTAACAGAAGCTCTCCTGCGAACTTAGCAGAACTAGCACTCCTGAAAGAAAGGATATTGCAGAAACATGTTAGGTTCGCAGGAGAGCTTCTGTTAAGTTTGGAAGGTAGGAGACGAGGTACTGGCAGGAGTGAAGTTGTGAGGACGGGCCGTGAGTCGTCCTTGGGTAGCTCAGTTGGTAGAGCACTTGCCCGCGAAAGGCAAAGGTCCCGAGTTCGAGTCTTGGTCTGGCACACAGTTTTAATCTGCCAGGAAGTTTCATATTCTAGGTTTATAATTTTTCCTCTCATATATTACTTCAAATATAAGACATATAAATAAATTGCAACTTCACCACTGACTGTTTTGATCCCCATTTACTGAGCTACATACAGTGCGCAGCCTTCCTCTCAGATTAATAGGTGGTTATAAATAAAATCTTGTCCCTCAGCACCGAGTAGACAGTCGACTATAAAATACCGTTCGTCACCAGATCTAAGGACCAACTCATTTCTTCCATGCAACATCGAAATGCTTTATCCCGTGTACTTTTAACCGTAGCCTAGCCTGTATTTCTCATTCTCTTCCGGTACATCATTGATTATGATCTTTTACATCAAAACTTTTACGCTAGCTTTATTCTGCTTTCTCCTTAACTACTTCAGTTTTTTCTTCCATTTTGTCTTTAGTTCTTATTGTATTATTTGTCCTGCAAGGAATGTAATAAAAATCAATATTTAACCTCATACATTAACTGTCATGTAATAATATGTATGGGGTATAAAACATCGATTTCAATCAACTTCGAAAGATTCTAGATAAACCCTCCCGAACCTCTGTAAGTGCCGCGCAGAGTGGCCGCGTGGTATAGGGAGCCATGTCACGGACTGCGGGGCCCCTCCCGCTGGAGGTTCGAGTTCTCCGTCGAGCACGGGTTTGTGTGTTGTTCTTAGTGTAGGTTAATTTAATTTAGTTTAAGTAGTGTGTAACGCCAAGGACCGATGACCTAAGCATTTGGGTCCCTTAGAAAGTCACACACATTTGAACATTTTTCTCTGTGAGTCTGCCAGAAACTACGGATTAAAATATTAAGTGGCTTGTTCGACAAAATCGTAGTGCTGAATGCTTGAATCAGATCATAAAGAACCTGCAAAACAATTGAAGTCTGCTGTCCTTTTGTCTGATTAGTATTTAAATGAATCTGAATGGTTCCTGCGTACCTTAACTGTGTTTTGTACAAAGAAGTCCTCTACTTTCTTGCTGCCAAGTCGAATGCGGAGTGTGGACAGGATCTGTGGAGCGAAGAACGCCAGCGTGGTGATGATCCTTCCAACGACGGTATCTCTCAAGATTCGCCGCACGTGCTCTCGCAGAGGAGACTTTGGGTTTTCGAGAGAGTTAGCGTTTACACCCATGAAGATGGAGCAAACCGAGTCCGTCGTATAACGGCCCATGACGTCCTTCAGTTCCACTTCAGTTCCTGAAGTGCAAATACAACAAACATTTTACAATTTTATCATTAAAACTGAGAATGAAACAATAAGTCTACGGAAAAATTCTAAGCACAGTGTCACTTCGTTAAATTAGTGAAGTGAACACTGGCCAAAAATGTTTTTTTGTCTTTCATTTAGAAATAACTTAATTAGTTCGTTTGAACACAAAAAGACCAAACCTTTTGACGCTGCAGACTCAAGGTGATGGGCCAGTTTCTGTCCAGTTTCGTTCACAAGGTGGAACATGAGCTTCATCTTGCCGGAAGTGAATGCTGGGGATAGTACAGTACGTAGTTTCCTCCATCTGAAACAAAACAACAAAAACATATCTTTTATTCTCTCATTTACTGACTTATTGTCTCTCAGTTAGAAAATATTTAACCTCGTCTTACAAACAGAAACCCCTTTTTCTGAGTATTGCTCGACAAAGAGGCCTTTAGATTTGTACTTATTAATAAAATTTTAGAGAACTGTGTATTAATTATAAGTTTTCACAGGTGTTTTTGAACATGTGTTGAACAGGTATTGCTGATGGTACCTCACCTGTTGGTATATACAGACACTGTAGTACTTTATAGATACTTGTAGTTACCCAATATGAAACACAGCTCAAAATTCAGCACAATTACTGACAACTTTTAGCATTCTATTTCGTTTCACGGGATGGAAACGCCTGAATAGAAAGGATGGAATAGAAAAAACTTTTAAAATATCTAGGAACGTGTCAAAAATGTAATAGCGGTATATTACAAGAGGGTGATGAAACCAGAAGGCATCTATGCAGGTGAAATATATATTATATACACAAGCTAAAATATTAGAGAGAAAAGCAGAAGGAGGAAGCGAAGGGATCTGAAAGTTAAGAAGACGTATACAAAAAAAAAGGAAAAAAATGGAACCAGTAAGTAAAAAACAACTGATATATTTTGGATCATCATATAGAATGAATCTCTGCCAAAAGGAGCATTAGCATGTATCATAAGAGTAGAAGAACCCACAGTCAGAGATATGTTGAGACGGATTATGCCAAATTTACAGGCATTATAAGGCAGATGCAGTAAGAGAACATGTTTCGAGAGGTGTGAAGAAAGGAAAAATTAACTGAATTTGTGATGTGGTCTCTATCTGGTGAAAACAAAGAATAAAAATGAAGGGAAGATATAAAGGAGCATAGCCTTCTTTACTCTGGAATAATACACGGTGTCCATACCCCTGCCTGTTCCGCGAGATACTCACCCAGCGCCATGTTGGCCAAAAAGAGATGAGGCAATGACCGGGTCAGTCGCTGGGTCGATCTTAGCGTTGGTTGCGTAGAACGTGGAGAAGTCGGTGCTCATGATGCGTCCTATGAGAGCGGGGTCCTTCACTAAGAGGATGGGCTTGTCGAAGGCGAACATGCCCATGAAGGGAGCGTCTCCAGCCTTGCGGTAGCATTCGAAGGCTGGTTCCCCCATGTGCCTCTGGCCGATCACAACGCTGCCCATGTTGCCAACGTAAGGTATGGGCTTCATGTAGGGGATTCCCAGCTTCTTCCAGTAGTCGAAGTTGCGCGTCGCGTACCAGTAAAGCAGTGGTACCAACAGCAATGGCAGCGCAGCGTCCAAAATCCAACTGCCCGTCACCAGCGTCATGGCGTGGATGTTTTGTGATTTCAGCACCTGGCAGCAATCATATAACATTAGCATTAAACAGCAGCTGTCGTAGACCTGAGAAAAGTATTGTGTAGTGTTAGAAATCTTTGATTTTAGAGTAGATCACTATATTGAAATTATCTGCATCTAAATATACATGACTACTCTGCAAATCACTCTTAAGTGTTTGGAAAAATGCTGATAGGACCTTTTCCAGATTACTCCACAACCATTCCACTCTCCAATAGCCCATAGAAAAAATAAAAACTTAAATCTTCTTGTGCGACATGTGATTTCTCGTGTTTAATTACTAACGTCATTTCTCCTTGTGAAGGTGGAAGTCAACAAAATATTTTCACGTTTTTAGGGGAAAGTCGGCGACTGGAATTTTGGAAAGGATATAGCCGCAAAGAGAAACTCCTTTGTTTTAATGACTGTTAGCCAAGCGCGCATTTCTATGACAGTCTCTTCTAGTTCGGGCTAATACGAAACGAGAAACCTGTCCTTTAACTCTTCCTTAGTCCTCCGACATTCCTAACTGGGGAGGAACCTATAACATGCAAATCTACTTTGGAAGAGGACGGACAGACTAGTGTGGGCAATAGAGATGTTGCCTCTTCTAACAAGGGAACCTCCCAATCGGACCCCCCTCAGATTTAGTTATAACTTGGCACAGTGGATAGGCCTTGATAAACGGAACACAGATCAATTGAGAAAACAGGAAGAAGTTGTGTAGAACTGTGAAAAAAATAAGCAAAATATACAAACTGGTCATCAGTCTTGGCCACATAGGTAACATAGAGGAGAAAGTGTGCACAGGAGCGCAGTGGTCCCGTGGTAAAGTGAGCAGCTGCAGAAGGAAAGGTCCTTGGTTCAAGTCTTCCCACGAGCGAAAATTTTACTTTCTTTATTTTTGCATAGTTATTATCTGTCCGTTCGTTCATTGACGTCTCTGTTCACTGTAATAAGTTTAGTGTCTGTGTTTTGCGACCGCATCGCAAAACCGTGCGATTAGTAGACGAAAGGACGTGCCTCTCCAATCGGAACCGAAAACATTTGATCGCAAGGTCATAGGTCAACCGATTCCTCCACAGGAAAACACATCTGATATATTCTATACGACACTGGTGACGGCATGTGCGTCATGTGACAGGAATATGTTGTCGACCCACCTAACTTGTACACTTGGCGAATGGGTAAAAAGTCTCTCCTACCTTGCCCGATTTAGGTTTTTTTGTGGATGTGATAATCACTCCCAAAAAGTGATGAAAACATAAGAATTTGTCACATAAACTGAAAATAAAAAATTAATCTTTTCACTCGATGGAAGATTCGAACCAAGGACCTTTCGTTCCGCAGCTGCTCACGTTACCACGCGACCACGGCGCTGTTGCGGTCCCAGCGTCCTTAATGTTGCCTATCTTGCCATGAACTACTCAGTTTGTATATTTTGCTTATTTTTTCACAGTTCCACACAACTTCTTCCTGTTTTCTCAGTTGATCTGTGTTCAGTTTTTCAAGGCCTATCCACTGTGCCAACTTATAACTAAATCTGAGGGGGGTGCGATGGGGAGGTTCCCTTATAAGTGTTCTGGCAATAAAATGCAGCATTTTGTTTGCTTTCCAAAAACATTTTTTGCATGGCCATTTCAACTGAAGTTGTTCGCTAGGCAATTATTTAAAGCCTGAAATTGGTGTGATTTACCATATAACCGAAATCGAAAGGGTTCCTTGAAGCACTCGTCGGGTGGATCGTGTGCCTTTCATTGTTTCCAATCGATTGCTGCGTTTCGCACCGTACAGATTGTCTTGTGAAAATCATTTTGCAATTCCATTTGCTCTGCTAATGCCTTTACTAAACGTAAACGACGACTCATCTGCGAAAATGCGAAAGAAGATTATCAGATATTTTCCTGAATCTTTTGCACAGATTCGGAACAATTTCCTGTCGATGAGATCAATTACTTCGCTTGAATGAGAACAAGATTGATATTTTCTTAATCCTTGCTGCGTTTTTCTCAATAGAGTGTTTTCTACGAGGTATTTCGTTGTAGAGAACACAGTAAATCTTGCAGTATCCTACTGCAAACCGATATGATTGGTATGAGCCTAAAATTCTTCTTTTCTGTTGGTGTGATCTATGAGAGTTACCGTTTTTTAGATACGGATTATTCCTTGTGCGAGCGCTAGTAATAGAGTTAAAACTGCAGCTATTTCATCAGTATACTCCAAAATGTAGCTAACTGATATACCGTGTCCGGCCAGAAACTTGCCTTTACTAACTAAAATTGCTTTGCTACTTATGTATTACTCACGATGACAGCTGTTCCTGATTCGAGTTTTGGAATATTTACTGCACCTTCTTTGGAGAAAGAAAACACTGTTTAGTAAGTTCAATGGCATTGCTATCACGCTGGTGCACTTTACATACAGCCATAATCTCATAGGATGTTCTACCAGATTTCGATAAATATTCGTTGTAGTTGCTGCTGAAGCATCTCGCATTGATTTTCTCACTAAAGTTTGAGCTTATGCAAAACATCGGTAAGTATAGAGATATTGGTCCGTTTAAATCTCGCACCTTCTGAGTTGGTTCTGCAACAGTGTCCTCGCCTTTAATGTACTATAGAGAGTCAGTTCCGTTCGTTATTAATTTACTTGAAATTACATCTGGTCTACGGTTACATAGTTGGTTTAGAAGGGTTGGTGATTGTTTCTTATGAACGCATCAAGTACATTTTTTATCTGAATTTTTAAATAGGCATTACTTCTTGTTTACTTTTTGTGGATTTTCATATTACAGTATTCAGTAATCTGTTTTCAGTTTCGCTGCAATATGCTTATGGCCACTACGCTCAGGTCATCAGTCCCTAAGCTTACACACTACTTAACCTGAATTATCCTAAGGACAAACACACACACCCATGCCCGAGGGAGGACTCGAACCTCCGCCGGGACCAGCCGCACAGTTCATGACTGCAGCGCCTAAGACCGCTCGGCTAATCCCGCACGGCAATACCTACGCTCGTCAGGATTATTAGAGGTTAAGAAATCTAGTATGTTATTGCCAATTCAGTGGACTCCTGAACTATTTCGTCAACATAATTTTTGGAGGAAACATTCAGTATAATTTCGGACGCCTTCACAAATTTACTCGAATTTATTTAATACATCTAGGGTAGATAGAAGTCGCCATGAACTACATATAACATGTGAGTCGGTACTTACACGAAATGAAGCTCATATTGTGCTTGAGCCTCCCCAAAGCTATAACATCTGAGTCTGGAATCGGTAAAATGAACGGACCGTCAATGTAGTGTTCTACCTTTAAAATTTGTGTCTTATCGACAGATATATAGTTTGGGGCACAATAATGGGTATGGAGTGACAGTCACACACAGAAATTATATTTGCATATTAATACTTGTCATGTAATGTATGAATGAAAGCGATTTATCTCAGTTCCACTTACGATTTTTTTAGATTGCGTGATCGTATGAGTGAAGCGTTAGTGAAAACTGTAGAATATATAGCTAGAACTTAACGAAAAAAATGGTTCAAATGGCTCTGAGCACAACGCGACTTAACTTCTGAGGTCATCAGGTCATCAGTCGCGTAGAACTTAGAACTAATTAAACCTAACTAACCTAAGGACATCACACACATCCATGCCCGAGGCAGGATTCGAACCTGCGACAGTAGCGATCATTCGGTTCCAGACTGCAACGCCTAGAACTTAACGAATTGGCCCCCTAGGGCAGTGGTTGACAATTTTATTATAAATGTAAAGTTATGTGCTTGATGAGACTTCGTAGTGACCTTTGATTACATCGCAATAAGCCATAACCGGAGCCAGTCACACCACAGTGGAAAGACGTTGGGATATGAAGGAGGAAACGTAGTAAACAGTCTGTGCGAGTGACCACAGGTTTATGGGAGATTACATCATAAGTGGTACAGAAGAGCAGCTAACACACACGAAAAGAAAAATCTGAAAACCGAAGCTGAAAATTCTGAGGAATGTTGTCTAAAATGTTTGAAGTATAGAGGCAAAAAAAATTACGAGCTAAATTGACTTGCTAAATGCGGTTTGTACGTTACATTCACTTACGGTGCACTTAATAAACAACACGGCAGTATACGAAGGAGTCCTTTTCGTTAACTTTGAGGAGAGGATATTTTCAACATAGGAAAATACAATGTAAAACACAATGACAGAGCAATGAAAGGCACTGCCAGTCCTTAGCGGACTTACCTACTCGAACAGCTCTGGTGAGTGATCCTCACTACACTGAGTTGTCTTAGATCATTGGCCTTTATGTACCATTCTGCAGCAGCTGTTACCCCCCACTCCTCGTCGACAACTTTGCATAGCACTGCCATAGTGACGAAGCGCGTTTGATAATCCGCAGCCGACCGCAGACGTTGTGGAGGTCACGGCCCCAGACAAGTTCTTACGACAGCCGCAACGGCCTAATTTCACGTAAGGCATGTGTACACAGTAGCAAATGTGTGTTTGGCGTACTTACTGCTTAACCTATCTTATGCCTATATAAACATAAGTATCACAAGCACGACTTACATGGTCTCACTTTTCAGATTTTCAACTAGGATAGCAATATCATCAACGGATCTTCACATTTATATCCTCTCTCCAAGAATTTTACTTCGATTAATTCGACTCCCGAATCCTCCATTTTTCTCATAGCTTCTTCGCTAAACAGACTGAATCGTAAGAGCAACTGCAAGACTGCATCCCTGATCACACACTCTTCTTAATATGAGCACAGCGCTCTTGGTCTTCCATTCTTAATCTCCAGTTATGGTTCTTATAAATATTGTCTTTCGTATGCATTAATTACGTTTTTCTCAGAATTTCAAACAGCTTGTGCCATTTTACTGTAACACCATAGCTCTAATGCTCTACCGATTTATTTTGTTTTTGTTTCATTAATATTACATTGTTAAGCTTCTGTAAATATTGTTTGTTTGAACGATAACACAAAATTGTATACTTCTTTCTTTGTACAAACTTTGATGTCATGGTTTGGTTCTATGCAAAGTAGTGTATCTGTCATTTAAATTCTTTTTCCCATTTAGAGGGAAAAAAACTTACTATATATAATTGTAATTTCTGCGTGAATAATTTTTTGTAGAAATGTCAATATGTGCAAATGTTCTGTTTTATTTAATGTATTTGGTTGCTGTTATGTAAACTGCTGATCCTCACTTAGGGTTCTTAGTTAGTTTGTATGTAAAAGGTGTAATAGTTCCCCTCAGGAACGGAACTGTGTAGCGTGCGCAAATTGTGGTTGGCGTAGGTAGAAATGGTGGAACAAGAGTCAGTAGGGGACGAGCCACCAGTCGGGGACGAGATACGAGTCGGGGACGAGCTACCAAACTGTGCACTGCCATGTAAAAGATGCATATTGTGCTGGTTCCGAGAGAGGCTTTTTCTACTACTTTCCAATGCCTCGGATGGATGGATAAACAGCTGGAACTATTCTGGAATTTGTATCAATCATCGCCACCAAGAAATGACAGAATCCAGCAATTCTACCTGCAATTCCACCTAACAACATGCAGTTGCCACCACATTGCGCAAATATTACATCGGAATACTACAATGATGTACAGTGAAGGATCAGCTTAATGGATGTGTTAGTGTGCTCAAATATAAGGTAATTTATATCTAAATTTATGTACCTACCCTGATTTTTCTCCTCATCATAACACCTCTCAGTTTCCTCTACGTTTGAGCTAAAGTGATATCCGAGTGTCCTTACTAAAAGAACATTAAAGCCCAGTATTGTGCTCATTAATGCCTCTTCAACATAGCAAAAAGAAAGTTAAAGTTAATGCGGCAAGAGAGTGAGTTAAAGTAAATGTCGTTTGCTGAAAATATTCCTATTAAAAGTGCTTATTAAAGTGCTGTTGTCAACTTCAAAACTAAAAGTTCTTAAGACTGAGGCTTATAAAGTAAATGAGCACATTGTTGTCTGTAGTAAATTCTAAAAGGTGAGTCAGTTTCTTGCAATTTTGTCCACATTGTGTTTCGCTGTAGTAAAAGTGGGAAACTGCAATAGTAGAAAATTATATGTTCCTGATTGCTAAGTGTTTGTCTCTCTTGTGTGTTGGAAGTGCATATTAATAGTATAACAAGATACACAGTCTGTCTGTTGTGCTAATGCTAGGTAACAAGTAACGGAAAGATCTCTATTTATGAAAACCATAATCTATGTATTAGAAAGACAGTGATAAGTAACCTGTCAGTGAATTTCAACTAACTTTCATTTTAAATAGTAAAGTATTTATCTGAGAGAGACTTAACCTATATCCAATTAATTATTCTGCAATGAATAGTAATGATAACATTATAAAGACCATTCAGTGTGTGTAAGCCCTGAAAGTAATAGTGTGTTTCGGTATCTGTTATAATTTTGCAAATAATTTGTGCTGCTCTAACTGTTAGTTTCAATCTTACCGTAAACATATGTATGTGTCAGAATTCACTGCACTCGCGTGTGACAAAGTATAGGTTGTGTTTATCCATTAAAGTTATTAATAACTATTTTCTTGAATGAGAATGTTAATCATTCTCTCGCCTAGTTAGGCTGGCGACCGTTTTCTTTGTCCGTTAAACAGTGCAGATAGGCAAAATTTTGTTTGTTACTGTTCAAATATTTACGTAATTCTGATCTTCTTTTTCGATAAGCCACCTCCGTTAGGTGCAACACGGTCAACATAACAAAATTCCTCTCAGAGGGTAACACTGCTCTGTTGCTTTATACCATAATTGTTTTAACAAAATAGTTTTATTTCACAACCTGTTTCCAGCTTTAAGGTTATGGTACAGTAGTAGCAGACGGTAGGAGTGTTATACGTGGCTTTTCCGTGACAGGACTAATTGTTCTGTTGGGGAATCGTACGTACGAAGCCAAACCTGGTATTTGATTGAATAAGCTACGTAAAATCACTTGCAGTGTTATATTACATTGCCAACGCTTTTCCAGATCGATAAATGAACGGGCACTGAATTTTCTTCAGTCTAGCTTCCTTTATCAGTCCCAATGTCAGGACAGCATCTCTGGTTTACATTCCTTTCCGAAAGCTAAAACGACCGTTATCTAATAGACCCTCAAATTCCTTCCCCATTCCGCTGCATGCTTTTTTTTTCAGAACCAAGGACGGATGAGCCGTTAAGACGACTGTACGGTAGGTCTCGCAGTGTCTTCAAGATTGTGTGAATGACATTTTTTCGGAAGTATGATAGTGCGTCTCAAGTCTCACAGCCTGTATGAACAGTCACCTGGATCCCACTTTCGCCTATTATTTCAGAAATTCCAGAGATGTTTTATCTAACCCTGCTGCCGTAATTCTTCACAATGCTTCCAAAGCTCTGTTGCGAGGACTGTTCGGAAACTTAAGTCCGATCGGTCACGAAACGAAAACCACAGCGAAAATAAAAATTTTTTATTCGCAATGATTAGTCGGACCCTCCAGCTACCTCTGTAAATAGTGGTCGCTCCGACTAGCACATTTTTCGTGCCATGTACAAACTTTCCAGTACCCTCGTCACAGAAAGCAGCCGCGTGTGCTTTCCGCCATTTCTCCACACCAGCCTGCCTTTCGTTGTTTGTGCAGATATGGTGTGTTCATAACCAGCAGTTCGAGCAGAGATGTACAACGGAGGGAGCCAATTAACGGCTGTATTATGGGTGATCTAACACTTCACATCGAAAAAACTGTGGGGGCGGCTTCATTGCCCCTGCAGAATGTAACCGAAATTTCTTTTGAAGAAAGAAATGCAAGACTTTTACGTTACGTGGGCTGCATAGCTTCAGGCGAAATATCTCACCTGATCCTCATACTTTGCGGGAGAAATTGTTGCCTTAGTCATTTCTACATCACTTTGCGCTCTGAACTGAAGAAAGCGACGTGAAGCGGTCGACGGGCACACTAAAGACACTGCCCAACACATCTGTGCAAAGTTCCATCGGATTTTCACAGTGGTTTCCATTTCGCGCCTAATCGGACCTTATTTTCCGAATACGCCTCGTAAATTCAGTTCCTAATAGTTATTCACCTGTGCCTTGCATATTGACTACAAATTCCTCCTCACTCGTGTCATCAGACAAGTTCTTCCACTCCACCCGTCCTATGTGGTTGGCTGTCTAATTCCGACCGAAATCTTAGTGATCATGTTCATGGTTTTACTTTCACCGAGGGATGTTTTAGGCTTTTCTGTATGCTAGTTTTACTTCACTATGGCAAGTATTTCTTTTTTCTGTATCTCCACATTTTAATGCAGTTTCGTCTTTGCTTACTATCATTGAAGTAACTTTCTCTTAGCACTTCTTAATGAACTAGCTGCAGTCATTGTTACGGAACACATATACTTCTTGCTCTGTTTGTTCTACTGTTACTTTTGTAAATTGAATAACTCGCTGCACTTTACCTTTATGTTCAAAGAAATGTCGAATCTTTCAAAATGCAGCACACAAATTCCAGAAGGAAAAGCTCTTAAAGTAACAATGGTTGAGCCATGTGCGACTCGTGTTCATCCCGTTTATTGCTTGTCATCTTGTCTTTACGGTTCTGTCGCCTCGTTACCTATTCGATTTACTGGCGTCACTAAGTTGCTGCTTTGCTTGCCCGTGAGTCGCAGCAGCGGCGCTTATCGGTAAGTGCACTGTCGTACTATCTCTGGAGCGACCGCTCGTATTTCCGTGTCGTCCTCTGTTGGAGTTGGGTCGGGACGCAGCACCAGTGAGGTGCAGACAGCTAGTACTCGCCAACCGCTGACTACACACATTCACTGTCCGACGGAAAGAGACTGGAGAGGGAGCGACCGTTGGTTGGTCGTTTGGTCGGTCGTCTCATTGGGCGGCGTGTATTGCTCTGTTGACGGTTTCTGGGCCTCGTCAGTTGGTCATCTTGCCGGACGTGGGTCGGTTCCTTCCTTGTGCAGAGATGTCGGGTGCCCAGTGGGCAGGTGTTCCCTCTGCATGGTTGGATCCGAGCCAGTGTGCCCAGGTCGCCGTGTCTTCGAGCTCCTAACGGACATCAAGGGAGTCGGGATGGAACTGCAATGATCTCATGAGAGCCATGACTTACCCGACCTTTTGCGAGACACATAACATGAGTGGGGACGAGCCTGGTTGGTCCTTCGGTTGGTCGTCTCATCGGACGGCGTGTACATGGTCGCCGACCGCTTATGGAAACTCTTTGTGTGTCGACTTGTGATTTCTCCTTGTTGTTCCACAGTGATTGGTTTTAGGATTGTCTGAGTTCTTGGTGCAAGAGTTTACGTGGAACGGTGTGTAGGTTCTGTGATTTCCACTGAGCAGTTATGAAAGCTGTCTGCGTACTGGAGTAGGCAGTCGGTCAGTTGGGACAGAGCTGCGAGTGTGTGTTTCCTCGCCGTGTTGATGCTGTCTGGTACAGCGTGTAGTTCGACAGCCTTTGGTGTTGTTCATATTTTTGATTGGTTACTGTGCCTGGGCTGTTTTCAGACGGCAATTTTGAAGACGGGTAGTGCTGCTGCTATCAACGTCCTCGACTGATATTTTCCGTTGTCGTGAAGTTGGTCGGCGGGAGGGAATCGATTAGGTATTTGGTCGGTCCTTCAGCCGACCCTGGGTCGGGTTCCCATCTGATTACTTAATCTTATTCTTGGATGCGTATCTCACCAATCCTTACGTTGGAGTTACCTTCTCAGGGCGACCGTTGGAGCACTTCTGAGCACCACTGTTCTGTTGTTTTAGATTGTGGTTTTCTTTTAGTCTCAAGTACTGTTCGAGGCCTTAAAAAGTCTATTAATTTATTTTGTTTTAATGTTAAGATAAGGCCTTCAGCCGTCTTAAATTTAAACTTTGATGATTTTTGCTTAAACAAATTTTTTTCTTAAATAAGTGGGATTTTGCCCATTGGAAATCCTTATTGTTATCCGGGACTTAAGCCTAGAGTTGTTGAGTGTTCAGTGTGTGGCCTTCAGACGAACCTTACGTGAAATATTTTAAACTAAGGCCTTCAACCGTGTTTATTCATTAAGGCAATTTTAATAACTTGTATACGGGTCTTCAGCCATATTGTTTTTGAACGCTTTTAAGGGCATGTGTGGTTAAGTGTTTCAGGAAAATAAAGTTTGTATGTTTTGTGCAACTGACAGTAACTGATTTTGGCCCCTTTCCACAACTATAACCTGATCCGCTGTGTCCTGCGAAACCAGATTACAATCACATTAATACAAACTGTAGCGTCAAACAACAGCGGAGGTGTTACAGCACCGTTAAGCTGCATTAAAACAGCTGAGAAAGAGAAGACAATTTAGTGCCATCAAGACATGCGCAAGAGGCGTGCGATAAGAATGTTTTATCCACCAGAGAGGCAGTGAACCCTGCTATCTGGGGTCGCCGTGTTTACGTACACAGCTCATAGCAAAGTCACCTGTCCCAGTAGCTGTCTGAGCATGACAACGGCAGTTTCCTGTCAGCCACGTTATTTTACAGTCATGAGGATTCAGCTGATTTCTTTAACCTGGCCGCTGCTGACAACTGAGTCATGATGAGCATCTATGGTTACCCTTCAGCCTGAATCCAGATAACTCGCTTGAAAATTTTGAGTTTCCAAATTGTTTCAGTCTATGTGACAACTATTTCCTCCGACTGTTGGTAACGTATGCGTTCATTTCACCATTTCAGCTCCATTCCTGTGGAACAAAATACTTTGTATGTTGCCTCTGATACATAATATAGGTTCACTCTAAAGGAGACGAAGAATTTTCCTCTTATCATTGACGCCACTTCTCTGTCGATGTATCCCCAAGTTCATCCTCTTCTTCAGCAGAGAGCCTGTTGTCAAAATGTGACGGGGGTGCGGGGGGCGGGGGGTGGACTGATGGTATAATGGAAAAAGTATTCCAGCACCAATACGAAGTTGTGGGACGTAATCGAAAGATAATAAACTACTCCAATTTAGCTCGAGTCGCCTAATAGGGACACTGTGAGCATGCATATCAGGAGTGCTTTAAATAAGCACTGTAACTGTCGTTAGGGTTAGTTATGTTTGAGACCGGCCATCGTGAGTCGATCTCAGTGAAAAATTGCTTTAATGCAGAAAAGACGCCATTATTAACACTTTAGTTTGAAAGAAGTCGTTTAATAATGCTGCGAGAAGCCTTCAGCGATCTGCGATACTGCAGGAACACTTGACAGGAATGTAGTCACCATGCACGATTGGTGTGAGCGGTGGTCACGAGAAGTTACGGTGGCAAGAAGACTGGACTCTGAACGACCATTACCAAGGGGGAAGGCCATTACGCTCGGTCTATGGCTGTGAAGCATCGTACTGCATCTGCAGCAGCAATTTGGGTGGACGTTGGCACCACAGTGACAAATCGAACAGATACAAATCGGTTACTTCACGGATAATGGGCGTTGACACCACAGTGAAAAATCAAACAGTTACAAATCGATTACTTGAAGGATAATTGACGTTGGCACCACAGAGACAAATCGAACAGTTACAAATCGGTTACTTCATGGATAACGGGCGTTGGCACCACAGTGAAAAATCAAACAGTTACAAATCAGTTACTTCAAGGATAATTTACGTTGACACCACAGTGACAAATCGAACAGTTACAGATCGGTTACTTCATGGATAATGCACGTGGGCACCACAGTAACAAATCGAACAGTTACAAATCGGTTACTTCAAGGATGATGGACGTTGGCACTACAGTGACAAATCGAACAGTTACAAATCGGTTTACTTCATGGATAATGGACTTTGGCACCATACTGACAAATCGAACAGTTACAAATTGGTTACTTCATGGATAAAGGACGTGGGCACCACAGTGACAAATCGAATAGTTACAAATCGGGTACTTCAAGGCTAATGGACTTTGGCAGCACAGTGACATATCGAACAGTTACAAATCGGTTACTTCATGGATAACGGACATTGGCAACACAGTGACAAATCGAACAGTTACAAATCGGTTACTTGAAGGATAATGGACGTTGGCACCACAGAGACAAATCGAACAGATACAAATCGGTTACTTCAAGGATAATGGGCGTTGGCACCACAGTGAAAAATCAAACAGTTACAAATCAGTTACTTCAAGGATAATTTACGTTGACACCACAGGGACAAATCGAACAGTTACAGATCGGTTACTTCATGGATAATGCACGTGGGCACCACAGTAACAAATCGAACAGTTACAAATCGGTTACTTCAAGGATGATGGACGTTGGCACTACAGTGACAAATCGAACAATTACAAATCGGTTTACTTCATGGATAATGGACTTTGGCACCATACTGACAAATCGAACAGTTACAAATTGGTTACTTCATGGATAATGGACGTGGGCACCACAGTGCAAATCGAATAGTTACAAATCGGGTACTTCAAGGCTAATGGACTTTGGCAGCACAGTGACAAATCGAACAGTTACAAATCGGTTACTTCATGGATAATGGACATTGGCAACACAGTGACAAATCGAACAGTTACAAATCGGCTACTTGAAGGATAATGGACGTTGGCGCCACAGAGACAAATCGAACAGTTACAAATCGGTTACTTCATGGATAATGGACGTTGGCACCACACTGACAAATCGAACAGTTACAAATCGATTACTTGAAGGATAATGGACGTTGGCACCACAGAGACAAATCGAACAGTTACAAATCGGTTACTTCATGGATAATGGGCGTTGGCACCACAGTGAAAAATCAAACAGTTACAAATCAGTTACTTCAAGGATAATTTACGTTGACACCACAGTGACAAATCGAACAGTTACAGATCGGTTACTTCATGGATAATGCACGTGGGCACCACAGTAACAAATCGAACAGTTACAAATCGGTTACTTCAAGGATGATGGACGTTGGCACTACAGTGACAAATCGAACAGTTACAAATCGGTTTACTTCATGGATAATGGACTTTGGCACCATACTGACAAATCGAACAGTTACAAATTGGTTACTTCATGGATAATGGACGTGGGCACCACAGTGACAAATCGAATAGTTACAAATCGGGTACTTAAAGGCTAATGGACTTTGGCAGCACAGTGACATATCGAACAGTTACAAATCGGTTACTTCATGGATAATGGACATTGGCAACACAGTGACAAATCGAACAGTTACAAATCGGCTACTTGAAGGATAATGGACGTTGGCACCACAGAGACAAATCGAACAGTTACAAATCGGTTACTTCATGGATAATGGGCGTTGGCACCACAGTGAAAAACCAAACAGTTACAAATCAGTTACTTCAAGGATAATTTACGTTGACACCACAGTGACAAATCGAACAGTTACAGATCGGTTACTTCATGGATAATGCACGTGGGCACCACAGTAACAAATCGAACAGTTACAAATCGGTTACTTCAAGGATGATGGACGTTCGCACTACAGTGACAAATCGAACAGTTACAAATCGGTTTACTTCATGGATAATGGACTTTGGCACCATACTGACAAATCGAACAGTTACAAATTGGTTACTTCATGGATAATGGACGTGGGCACCACAGTGGCAAATCGAATAGTTACAAATCGGGTACTTCAAGGCTAATGGACTTTGGCAGCACAGTGACAAATCGAACAGTTACAAATCGGTTACTTCATGGATAATGGACATTGGCAACCCAGTGACAAATCGAACAGTTACAAATCGGCCACTTGAAGGATAATGGACGTTGGCGCCACAGAGACAAATCGAACAGTTACAAATCGGTTACTTCATGGATAATGAACGTTGGCACCACACTGACAAATCGAACAGTTACAAATCGATTACTTGAAGGATAATGGACGTTGGCACCACAGAGACAAATCGAACAGTTACAAATCGGTTACTTCATGGATAATGGGCGTTGGCACCACAGTGAAGAATCAAACAGTTTCAAATCAGTTACTTCAAGGATAATTTACGTTGACACCACAGTGACAAATCGAACAGTTACAGATCGGTTACTTCATGGATAATGCACGTGGGCACCACAGTAACAAATCGAACAGTTACAAATCGGTTACTTCAAGGATGATGGACGTTGGCACTACAGTGACAAATCGAACAGTTACAAATCGGTTTACTTCATGGATAATGGACTTTGGCACCATACTGACAAATCGAACAGTTACAAATTGGTTACTTCATGGATAATGGACGTGGGCACCACAGTGACAAATCGAATAGTTACAAATCGGGTACTTCAAGGCTAATGGACTTTGGCAGCACAGTGACATATCGAACAGTTACAAATCGGTTACTTCATGGATAACGGACATTGGCAACACAGTGACAAATCGAACAGTTACAAATCGGTTACTTGAAGGATAATGGACGTTGGCACCACAGAGACAAATCGAACAGATACAAATCGGTTACTTCAAGGATAATGGGCGTTGGCACCACAGTGAAAAATCAAACAGTTACAAATCAGTTACTTCAAGGATAATTTACGTTGACACCACAGGGACAAATCGAACAGTTACAGATCGGTTACTTCATGGATAATGCACGTGGGCACCACAGTAACAAATCGAACAGTTACAAATCGGTTACTTCAAGGATGATGGACGTTGGCACTACAGTGACAAATCGAACAATTACAAATCGGTTTACTTCATGGATAATGGACTTTGGCACCATACTGACAAATCGAACAGTTACAAATTGGTTACTTCATGGATAATGGACGTGGGCACCACAGTGGCAAATCGAATAGTTACAAATCGGGTACTTCAAGGCTAATGGACTTTGGCAGCACAGTGACAAATCGAACAGTTACAAATCGGTTACTTCATGGATAATGGACATTGGCAACACAGTGACAAATCGAACAGTTACAAATCGGCTACTTGAAGGATAATGGACGTTGGCGCCACAGAGACAAATCGAACAGTTACAAATCGGTTACTTCATGGATAACGGACGTTGGCACCACACTGACAAATCGAACAGTTACAAATCGATTACTTGAAGGATAATGGACGTTGGCACCACAGAGACAAATCGAACAGTTACAAATCGGTTACTTCATGGATAATGGGCGTTGGCACCACAGTGAAAAATCAAACAGTTACAAATCAGTTACTTCAAGGATAATTTACGTTGACACCACAGTGACAAATCGAACAGTTACAGATCGGTTACTTCATGGATAATGCACGTGGGCACCACAGTAACAAATCGAACAGTTACAAATCGGTTACTTCAAGGATGATGGACGTTGGCACTACAGTGACAAATCGAACAGTTACAAATGGGTTTACTTCATGGATAATGGACTTTGGCACCATACTGACAAATCGAACAGTTACAAATTGGTTACTTCATGGATAATGGACGTGGGCACCACAGTGACAAATCGATTAGTTACAAATCGGGTACTTCAAGGCTAATGGACTTTGGCAGCACAGTGACATATCGAACAGTTACAAATCGGTTACTTCATGGATAATGGACATTGGCAACACAGTGACAAATCGAACAGTTACAAATCGGCTACTTGAAGGATAATGGACGTTGGCACCACAGAGACAAATCGAACAGTTACAAATCGGTTACTTCATGGATAATGGGCGTTGGCACCACAGTGAAAAACCAAACAGTTACAAATCAGTTACTTCAAGGATAATTTACGTTGACACCACAGTGACAAATCGAACAGTTACAGATCGGTTACTTCATGGATAATGCACGTGGGCACCACAGTAACAAATCGAACAGTTACAAATCGGTTACTTCAAGGATGATGGACGTTCGCACTACAGTGACAAATCGAACAGTTACAAATCGGTTTACTTCATGGATAATGGACTTTGGCATCATACTGACAAATCGAACAGTTACAAATTGGTTACTTCATGGATAATGGACGTGGGCACCACAGTGGCAAATCGAATAGTTACAAATCGGGTACTTCAAGGCTAATGGACTTTGGCAGCACAGTGACAAATCGAACAGTTACAAATCGGTTACTTCATGGATAATGGACATTGGCAACCCAGTGACAAATCGAACAGTTACAAATCGGCCACTTGAAGGATAATGGACGTTGGCGCCACAGAGACAAATCGAACAGTTACAAATCGGTTACTTCATGGATAATGAACGTTGGCACCACACTGACAAATCGAACAGTTACAAATCGATTACTTGAAGGATAATGGACGTTGGCACCACAGAGACAAATCGAACAGTTACAAATCGGTTACTTAATGGATAATGGGCGTTGGCACCACAGTGAAGAATCAAACAGTTATCAATCAGTTACTTCAAGGATAATTTACGTTGACACCACAGTGACAAATCGAACAGTTACAGATCGGTTACTTCATGGATAATGCACGTGGGCACCACAGTAACAAATCGAACAGTTACAAATCGGTTACTTCAAGGATGATGGACGTTGGCACTACAGTGACAAATCGAACAGTTACAAATCGGTTTACTTCATGGATAATGGACTTTGGCACCATACTGACAAATCGAACAGTTACAAATTGGTTACTTCATGGATAATGGACGTGGGCACCACAGTGACAAATCGAATAGTTACAAATCGGGTACTTCAAGGCTAATGGACTTTGGCAGCACAGTGACATATCGAACAGTTACAAATCGGTTACTTCATGGATAATGGACATTGGCAACACAGTGACAAATCGAACAGTTACAAATCGGCTACTTGAAGGATAATGGACGTTGGCACCACAGAGACAAATCGAACAGTTACAAATCGGTTACTTCATGGATAATGGGCGTTGGCACCACAGTGAAAAACCAAACAGTTACAAATCAGTTACTTCAAGGATAATTTACGTTGACACCACAGTGACAAATCGAACAGTTACAGATCGGTTACTTCATGGATAATGCACGTGGGCACCACAGTAACAAATCGAACAGTTACAAATCGGTTACTTCAAGGATGATGGACGTTCGCACTACAGTGACAAATCGAACAGTTACAAATCGGTTTACTTCATGGATAATGGACTTTGGCACCATACTGACAAATCGAACAGTTACAAATTGGTTACTTCATGGATAATGGACGTGGGCACCACAGTGGCAAATCGAATAGTTACAAATCGGGTACTTCAAGGCTAATGGACTTTGGCAGCACAGTGACAAATCGAACAGTTACAAATCGGTTACTTCAAGGATGATGGACGTTGGCACTACAGTGACAAATCGAACAGTTACAAATCGGTTTACTTCATGGATAATGGACTTTGGCACCATACTGACAAATCGAACAGTTACAAATTGGTTACTTCATGGATAATGGACGTGGGCACCACAGTGGCAAATCGAATAGTTACAAATCGGGTACTTCAAGGCTAATGGACCTTGGCAGCACAGTGACAAATCGAACAGTTACAAATCGGTTACTTCATGGATAATGGACATTGGCAACACAGTGACAAATCGAACAGTTACAAATCGGCTACTTGAAGGATAATGGACGTTGGCGCCACAGAGACAAATCGAACAGTTACAAATCGGTTACTTCATGGATAATGGACGTTGGCACCACACTGACAAATCGAACAGTTACAAATCGATTACTTGAAGGATAATGGACGTTGGCACCACAGAGACAAATCGAACAGTTACAAATCGGTTACTTCATGGATAATGGGCGTTGGCACCACAGTGAAAAATCAAACAGTTACAAATCAGTTACTTCAAGGATAATTTACGTTGACACCACAGTGACAAATCGAACAGTTACAGATCAGTTACTTCATGGATAATGCACGTGGGCACCACAGTAACAAATCGAACAGTTACAAATCGGTTACTTCAAGGATGATGGACGTTGGCACTACAGTGACAAATCGAACAGTTACAAATCGGTTTACTTCATGGATAATGGACTTTGGCACCATACTGACAAATCGAACAGTTACAAATTGGTTACTTCATGGATAATGGACGTGGGCACCACAGTGACAAATCGATTAGTTACAAATCGGGTACTTCAAGGCTAATGGACTTTGGCAGCACAGTGACATATCGAACAGTTACAAATCGGTTACTTCATGGATAATGGACATTGGCAACACAGTGACAAATCGAACAGTTACAAATCGGCTACTTGAAGGATAATGGACGATGGCACCACAGAGACAAATCGAACAGTTACAAATCGGTTACTTCATGGATAATGGGCGTTGGCACCACAGTGAAAAACCAAACAGTTACAAATCAGTTACTTCAAGGATAATTTACGTTGACACCACAGTGACAAATCGAACAGTTACAGATCGGTTACTTCATGGATAATGCACGTGGGCACCACAGTAACAAATCGAACAGTTACAAATCGGTTACTTCAAGGATGATGGACGTTCGCACTACAGTGAGAAATCGAACAGTTACAAATCGGTTTACTTCATGGATAATGGACTTTGGCACCATACTGACAAATCGAACAGTTACAAATTGGTTACTTCATGGATAATGGACGTGGGCACACAGTGGCAAATCGAATATTTACAAATCGGGTACTTCAAGGCTAATGGACTTTGGCAGCACAGTGACAAATCGAACAGTTACAAATCGGTTACTTCATGGATAATGGACATTGGCAACCCAGTGACAAATCGAACAGTTACAAATCGGCCACTTGAAGGATAATGGACGTTGGCGCCACAGAGACAAATCGAACAGTTACAAATCGGTTACTTCATGGATAATGAACGTTGGCACCACACTGACAAATCGAACAGTTACAAATCGATTACTTGAAGGATAATGGACGTTGGCACCACAGAGACAAATCGAACAGTTACAAATCGGTTACTTCATGGATAATGGGCGTTGGCACCACAGTGAAGAATCAAACAGTTACAAATCAGTTACTTCAAGGATAATTTACGTTGACACCACAGTGACAAATCGAACAGTTACAGATCGGTTACTTCATGGATAATGCACGTGGGCACCACAGTAACAAATCGAACAGTTACAAATCGGTTACTTCAAGGATGATGGACGTTGGCACTACAGTGACAAATCGAACAGTTACAAATCGGTTTACTTCATGGATAATGGACTTTGGCACCATACTGACAAATCGAACAGTTACAAATTGGTTACTTCATGGATAATGGACGTGGGCACCACAGTGACAAATCGAATAGTTACAAATCGGGTACTTCAAGGCTAATGGACTTTGGCAGCACAGTGACATATCGAACAGTTACAAATCGGTTACTTCATGGATAATGGACATTGGCAACACAGTGACAAATCGAACAGTTACAAATCGGCTACTTGAAGGATAATGGACGTTGGCACCACAGAGACAAATCGAACAGTTACAAATCGGTTACTTCATGGATAATGGGCGTTGGCACCACAGTGAAAAACCAAACAGTTACAAATCAGTTACTTCAAGGATAATTTACGTTGACACCACAGTGACAAATCGAACAGTTACAGATCGGTTACTTCATGGATAATGCACGTGGGCACCACAGTAACAAATCGAACAGTTACAAATCGGTTACTTCAAGGATGATGGACGTTCGCACTACAGTGACAAATCGAACAGTTACAAATCGGTTTACTTCATGGATAATGGACTTTGGCACCATACTGACAAATCGAACAGTTACAAATTGGTTACTTCATGGATAATGGACGTGGGCACCACAGTGGCAAATCGAATAGTTACAAATCGGGTACTTCAAGGCTAATGGACTTTGGCAGCACAGTGACAAATCGAACAGTTACAAATCGGTTACTTCATGGATAATGGACATTGGCAACCCAGTGACAAATCGAACAGTTACAAATCGGCCACTTGAAGGATAATGGACGTTGGCGCCACAGAGACAAATCGAACAGTTACAAATCGGTTACTTCATGGATAATGAACGTTGGCACCACACTGACAAATCGAACAGTTACAAATCGATTACTTGAAGGATAATGGACGTTGGCACCACAGAGACAAATCGAACAGTTACAAATCGGTTACTTCATGGTTAATGGGCGTTGGCCCCACAGTGAAGAATCAAACAGTTACAAATCAGTTACTTCAAGGATAATTTACGTTGACACCACAGTGACAAATCGAACAGTTACAGATCGGTTACTTCATGGATAATGCACGTGGGCACCACAGTAACAAATCGAACAGTTACAAATCGGTTACTTCAAGGATGATGGACGTTGGCACTACAGTGACAAATCGAACAGTTACAAATCGGTTTACTTCATGGATAATGGACTTTGGCACCATACTGACAAATCGAACAGTTACAAATTGGTTACTTCATGGATAATGGACGTGGGCACCACAGTGACAAATCGAATAGTTACAAATCGGGTACTTCAAGGCTAATGGACTTTGGCAGCACAGTGACAAATCGAACAGTTACAAATCGGTTACTTTATGGATAATGGACATTGGCAACACAGTGACAAATCGAACAGTTACAAATCGGCTACTTGAAGGATAATGGACGTTGGCGCCACAGAGACAAATCGAACAGTTACAAATCGGTTACTTCATGGATAATGGACGTTGGCACCACACTGACAAATCGAACAGTTACAAATTGGTTACTTCATGGATAATGGACGTGGGCACCACAGTGACAAATCGAACAGTTACAAATCGGCTACTTGAAGGATAATGGACGTTGGCGCCACAGAGACAAATCGAACAGTTACAAATCGGTTACTTCATGGATAATGGACGTTGGCACCACACTGACAAATCGAACAGTTACAAATCGGTTACTTGAAGGATAATGGACGTTGGCACCACAGTGACAAATCGAACAGATACAAATCGGTTACTTGAAGGACAGGTCCGAGCCAGTAGCGTGTATTCCACCGACCTCAAACCACCGAAGCTCGTGTCTTCAATGGTGTCAAGCGAGAGCTCACTGGAGGGCAGGGTGTAGGTCTGTTGCGTTTTCTGATGAAAGCTGGTTCTGCCTCGGTGGCAGTGACTGCCGTGTGCTGGTTAGAAGAGGGCCACTTGAGTGTCTGAAACTAATATCACCTGGAGTAATGGTGTGAGGTGCGATATCGTATTACAGCTGGAGCACTCTCGTGGCTATTTCACATATCCTGACTGGGAATCTGTACGTCAATCTGGTGACTCGACCTGTTGTACTGCCTTTCGTGAACAGCATCCCAGGGGTTGTTTTCCAACAGCTTAATGCTCGTGCACAACACCACTGTCGTAACCCAGCGTTTTATAGAGAGTGTTGACATATTGCATTTCCCTCGTCATTCATCAGATCTGACTGCAACAGAGCGGATATGGGACATCATCGAACGAGGACTCCAGCGTCATTCACAAACAGGGTTAACTGTCGCTATATTGGCCGACCAAACGCCACTGGCATGGAAGTCGATCCAACAAACTGACGTCCAGCAACTGTACAACACAATGCACGTACTTTAGCTTGCTCTCATTCAACGTTCAGGCTGTTACATTTGTTATTGGTGTACCAAAACTTCACATTTGCCATGGTTTATCTTGCACTCACATTAGCCTGTCATCATGCAATGTTAACTACTTCAATACATCATCTAGACAAGTGTATTCCCGAAATTTCATTGATAATTTTTAGTGTTGTTATTTTTTCCGCGGTGTTTTTCATTTTTCTGCACACAGGACACGAAAGAGTTACTTGTGTACTCTGTAGTGATGTCGCTAGGAGTGTCAACATATACGTTGTAAGAGGTCATTTTAACACCACTAGATCCCGAGACATTATTCTGGATTGTTGACTTCGATTATCGCGTACAAAGAGCACATCCCCCGTGACTCCACGCTCACAAAGCTCAGCAGCAAGAATGTGGTGTACGCGCTGTCGGAAGCATGCCTGACTGAATTTCAATCGTTCTATATTGGATACAAACTTTCTACTGTAACAGTTCTAGGTGCACCGAGGTGTGCTTCGTATTACTGTTGATATACTGGTACAATGTCGAACTCTTGATTTCGAGGTTTGTGCGCATTTTATCTGGCTTGTTCGTAATGAATGTAATAATAAATTAACTGAAAAATGTTAGAAATATTCGGCTGGAGAGGTTAACAACGTACACTCCTGGAAATTGAAATAAGAACACCGTGAATTCATTGTCCCAGGAAGGGGAAACTTTATTGACACATTCCTGGGGTCAGATACATCACATGATAACACTGACAGAACCACAGGCACATAGACACAGGCAACAGAGCATGCACAATGTCGGCACTAGTACAGTGTATATCCACCTTTCGCAGCAGTGCAGGCTGCTATTCTGCCATGGAGACGATCGTAGAGATGCTGGATGTAGTCCTGTGGAACGGCTTGCCATGCCATTTCCACCTGGCGCCTCAGTTGGACCAGCGTTCGTGCTGGACGTGCAGACCGCGTGAGACGACGCTACATCCAGTCCCAAACATGCTCAATGGGGGACAGATCCGGAGATCTTGCTGGCCAGGGTAGTTGACTTACACCTTCTAGAGCACGTTGGGTGGCACGGGATACATGCGGACGCGCATTGTCCTGTTGGAACAGCAAGTTCCCTTGCCGGTCTAGGAATGGTAGAACGATGGGTTAGATGACGGTTTGGATGTACCGTGCACTATTCAGTGTCCCCTCGACGATCACCAGTGGTGTACGGCCAGTGTAGGAGATAGCTCCCCACACCATGATGCCGGGTGTTGGGCCTGTGTGCCTAGGTCGTATGCCGTCCTGATTGTGGCGCTCACCTGCACGGCGCCAAACACGCATACGACCATCATTGGCACCAAGGCAGAAGCGACTCTCATCGCTGAAGACGACACGTCTCCATTCGTCCCTTCATTCACGCCTGTCGCGACACCACTGGAGGCGGGCTGCACGATGTTGGGGCGTGAGCGGAAGACGGCCTAACGGTGTGCGGGACCGTAGCCCAGCTTCATGGAGACGGTTGCGAATGGTCCTCGCCGATACCCCAGGAGTAACAGTGTCCCTAATTTGCTGGGAAGTGGCAGTGCGGTCCCCTACGGCACTGCGTAGGATCCTACGGTCTTGGCGTGCATCCGTGCGTCGCTGCGGTCCGGTCCCAGGTCGACGGGCACGTGCACCTTCCGCCGACCACTGGCGACAACATCGATGTACTGTGGAGACCTTACGCCCCACGTGTTGAGCAATTCGGCGGTACGTCCACCCGGCCTCCCGCATGCCCACTATACGCCCTCGCTCAAAGTCCGTCAACTGCACATACGGTTCACGTCCACGCTGTCGCGGCATGCTACCAGTGTTAAAGACTGCGATGGAGCTCCGTATGCCACGGCAAACTGGCTGACACTGACGGCGGCGGTGCACAAATGCTGCGCAGCTAGCGCCATTCGACGGCCAACACCGCGGTTCCTGGTGTGTCCGCTGTGCCGTGCGTGTGATCATTGCTTGTACAGCCCTCTCGCAGTGTCCGGAGCAAGTATGGTGGGTCTGACACACCGGTGTCAATGTGTTCTTTTTTCCATTTCCAGGAGTGTATTTTACATCACGGAGAGACGAATTCGCATTCACTGCCCAAAATTCTATGAAATTTCACATACGTTATATACATAACTGAGTACTCGAATGTTTTGAACATAAAACTGTTTGTTGTGAAAACTAGGGTTTTGTGGAACTGTCCTGTGCTGCTAGTACTCCCCTATTGGTCCGCTCAGCTAAGAGAGTGTACATTTTGAATATACACAGAGATGACAAAACTCATGCCATGCCTCCTAACATCGTGGCGGGACTCATTATACCAGGTGCAGCGCAGTAACTCGACGTGGCATGGACTCAACAAGTCACTGAAACTCCCGTAGAAGTATTGCCTCTATAGCAACGTGTTGCCTGTGAAGAATTTTGTGCAAGAACTGACCTCTTGATTATGTCCCACGAATGTTCGATGGGGTTCCTGTCAGGCGAGATGAGTAGCCAAATCATTCGTTCAAATTGTCCAGAATGTTCTTCAGACCAATGGAGAACAACTTTGCCCCGTGACAGGGTGCTTCGTTATCCATAAACTTGTTTGGAAACATGAAGTCCATGAATGGCTGTAAATGGTGTCCAGGTAGCCTATGGTAACCATTTCCAGTCAATGGTCGACTCAGTTGGACTAGGGGATCCAGTCTATTCCACGTGAACACAGATCACACGATTAAGGAGCCATACCAGCTTGCACAGTGCCTTTTTCATAACTTAGGTCGTTCACTTCATCGGGTCTGCGACACACTCGAACTTTACCATCAGCTCTTACCAAATCAGATCGATACTCATCCGATAAGGCCACAGTTTTCCAGTCCCAAAGAGTCCAAACGATATGGTCACTAGCCCAGGAAAGGAGCAGCAGGCGATGTTGTGCTGTTAGCAAATGCACTCGCTTCGCTCGTCGGTTGCCATAGCCTGTTGCTGTTGTTGTTGTTGTCTTCAGTCCTGAGACTGGTTTGATGCAGCTCTCCAAGCTAATCTATCCTGTGCAAGCTCCTTCATCTCCCAGTACTTACTGCAACCTACATCCTTCTGAATCTGCTTAGTATATTCATCTCTTAGTCTCCCTCTACGATTTTTACCCTCCACGCTGCCCTCCAATGCCAAATTTGTGATCCCTTGATGCCTCAGAACATGTCCTACCAACCGGTCCCTTCTTCTTATCAAGTTGTGTCACAAACTCCTCTTCTCCCCAATTCTATTCAATACCTCCTCATTAGTTATGTGATCTACCCATCTAATCTTCAGCATTCTTCTGTAGCACCACATTTCGAAAGCTTCTGTTCTCTTCTTGTCCAAACTATTTATCGTCCATGATTCACTTCCATACATGGCTGCACTCCAAATACTTTCAGAAACAACTTCCTGACACTTAAATATATACTCGATATTAACAAATTTCTCTTCTTCAGAAACGCTTTCTTTGCCACTGCCAGTCTACATTTTATATCCTCTCTACTTCGACCATCATCAGTTATTTTACTCCCCAAAATAGCAAAACTCCTTTACTACTTTAAGTGTCTCATTTCCTAATCTAATTCCCTCAGCATCACCCGACTTAATTCGACTACATTCCATTATCCTCGTTTTGCTTTTGTTGATGTTCATCTTATATCCTCCTTTCAAGACACTGTCCATTCCGTTCAACTGCTCTTCCAAGTCCTTGGCCTATTTAGGCCAAATTTCGCCACACTGTCGTAAAGGGTACTTCCATCGTACATACTACATTTCTACCTGCGGTTATCAGACGCAATGTTCGTTGTCTGTTAGCTCTGACAACTACACGCAGAAGCCGCTGCTCTCGATCGTTAAATGAACGCTGTCGACCACTGCTTTCTCGGTGGTGAGAGTTAGTGCCTGATATTACGTACTCTCGGCAGACTCTCGACACTGTTAATCTCCGTAAAATGAATTGTCTAACGGTTTTCGAAATTGAATGTCCCATGTATATAGTTCCAACAAGCATTCCACTCTCAGACTCTCTCAATTCACGTCGTGCGGCCTAATCACGTCGGAAAGGTAGGTGGTTATTGTTTAACGTCCCGTCGACAACGAGGTCATTAGAGACGGAGCGCAAGCTCAGGTTAGGGAAGGATTGGGAAGGAAATCGGCCGTGGCCTTTCAAAGGAACCATCCCGGCATTTGCCTGAAACGATTTAGGGAAATCACGGAAAACCTAAATCAGAATGGTTGGAGACGGGATTGAACCGTCGTCCTCCCGAATGCGAGTCCAGTGTGCTAACCACTGCGCCACCTCGCTCGGTATCACGTCGGAAACCTTTGCACATGAATCACCTGAGTACAATCGACAGCCCCGCCAACGCGATAACCTTTTGTACCTAGTGCACGCGATATTACAGGTATCTGTATATGTGCATGCCCTAATCTCGTGATTTTTATCACCTCGGTGTACGAGAAATGCTTAATGTACAACTAATATTAACTATGCCCGCCCGGTTAGCCGTGTGGTCTACCGCGCGGCTTTCCTTATTGGAAAGGAGCGTCTGGGCCCCGGCACGAATCTGCCCGGTGGACTTGTGTCCGGTGAGCCGGCCAGTCTATGAATGGTTTTTAGGCGGTTTTCCATCTGCCTCGGCGAATTCCGGCTGGTTCCCCTTATTCCGCCTCAGCTACACTACGTCGGCGGTTGCTTCGCAAACAAGTTCTCCACGTACGCGTACACCACCATTACTCTACCACGAACACATAGGGCCTACATTCGTCCCGCACGATAACCCTGAAAGAGTGGTTCGGTGTGGTGTGGCGGAGGTTGACGTGTACTGCGGCAGTCGTCGTGGGGTTGTGGACGACTGCGGCTGCGGCGGGGACGGAGCCTCTCCGTCGTTTCTGGGCCCCCGGTTAACATACAATAAAATACTAACTAGACTACATGTGACAGGACTGATACACCCACTAGTAGACAAAGCACGTGTCACTTAAGAATGATTCTATGTTTATGTACGACACCGGTTATGCTATTTTTGCAGTAGATCATTTAAAGGAAGATGGATATCCTGTGATGAACGGATTTGAGGAATGGGAAATATTGGTTCAGGTAAAACTGTCGTGAAGCCGAAAGTTACCGTGAATGTCACAGTACATTACTGATAATGATCCTTTGTATTGGAAGTGCCGTTACCTTCCTTTGACATTTGAACCACCATACTCAGCTATCCATAGGTTTGTCTACAATTAAGCTTTTATTCTGGAACGTTGTCATAGGTGACACAAATGAATAGTGATGAACAGAAATTCGAGGCCTGATCGGGGATTGAACCCGAGCCTTCTTAAATCTGAATTACACAATAAGTGTCAAAAGATTGTCAAATCATAAATTTACACAAATGATTAGTCAAGCGGAGTTTAATGTCGAAACACAAACTACACTGCAAAACTTGATCATCAGAACAGGAACAAAATGGAAACCAAAAGAACTTTGTCATAAAACCTCCATGAAATTTCATTTACGTGATCAAGTGTTCAAAATATTTACCGTCTGCTGCAACATATGCTTGCGGTCGCCCTTGCAAGCACCTCTGTACAGACCTATAGGATTCCATGGATACTGTTGTATCCGCTGCAACAGTATGATACTTTAAATCTTTTAGGGTCGTAGAAACTTGCACATATACGTCATGTATGACCTTACCCCGGAGAATAAATTCTAATGCAATTAAATGAGGCTATCGTACAGGCCAGCTAGGTTCACGTCGTATCTGACAACTCGATAACAGATGGATGAGTCCTTTCATAAACACAGGCGAGTAGCCAGCGAGGCGCCCGTCGTTAAGGTACCACATACAACACATCGTCGGATGTCAAGTGGTACTTCCTGCTGGAAAAGCGGTATACCTTCGCTAACAAATTTTGGGCATTTCTTACCTTAAGGTTTTGTCACTGACGTGACATATTCTCCAAAGTTGACATTCCACTGCCTCTGTTGTTATTTATTTACGTATTTTATTTTCTTTCTTTCTTTCTTTTGCTTGTGTCTTTGGTACCGCGGATACGCAGGATCGGCATGGTTAATCGTATGTGGCAATGTTAGTTTAAGGGGTGGCCGGATGCCCTTCCTGCCGCCACCCCGCACTCCCTGGGAAGGAATTAGTGTCCCCCAACTGTCTGCGACTAGTGTAATCCATGGAATAGTGCGAAAGTGTTCAGATGTCTGAGGGCCGTGTAACTGAAGCGGGACGTGGTGACCAGCCCGGTATTTATCTAGGGGGATGTGGAAAATCGCCTAAAAACCACATCCAGGCCCTCGTAGTTAATCCGCCGGGCGGATTCGATCCGGGGCCGGCGCGCCTACCCGAGTCCAGGAATCAGCGCGTTAGCACGCTCTGCTAACCTGTCAGGTCATTTGCGTATTTTATTTTAATTTAGTTTATTTTATTTTGACGGTATAAAATTCAGAAAAGTGAGGGTCACCTAGCTTCTGTTTACGTAGTCCACAGAACTGTTAGTGCCTCCCCCAGATAATTTACGAAACAGTTGCGTTGAGAAAAATTCGAGAAATTAGAACCATAACAGGCGCTTACCAACAATTAGTCTTTCCATGCACCATTCACGAGTGGAACTGGGAAGGTGTTCAGTCAGTGGAGGCAGAAGTACCCTCCCAAACACACCGTCAGGTGGGTTGCGGAACAGTGATGTAGACGTAGAAAACTTCAGTTTACGGTTCACCATTACTAAATAGTGGTATGACTTGAGGCCTAAAGGGTCCACCGAGAACTCCGCGAGTCGGTCTGACTATGACGTAATTCAGTTGCGGTCTTCTCTTCCTCTTGCGATTTTTGAACAGTATACTCGCTATTACTAGCTAAAATTTATTGCGGAACTCAATTACTTATTGTAGTCTGCAATGCCTATCACCAAGCCCATAATCTCAAAAATATTTTCAGTTCCTTTACCTACCACAACGATTCAGTTTCCAATAATTATTAGAATATCGTTTCTTTTAAATATTCACTGACCTCGTATACTACAACCTTCGCTTCTACTGCTTATGATATTAGTTAATCTGAGATATGCTGTGTCCCTGTCCAAGCTCCTTTCAAAACCTAACGCAACATAATCTCATGTATTGAGGAAAATATTAATATGTTGTAGGACATATAATAAATATACGCTGTGTGGATTTATTGAAACAATGTGCACCTAAATCCGACAGTCAGTTCAAGACATAAGTGAATTTTCATCGGGTAGGACGTTAGGATGCGTGGAGGGTAGTGGCAGCCATGTTCGGCCAATTGCTACGCGAGGTTCACCCGCAGGAGACTCTAATCTTTCTTCAAATTTGTCACGCAGCCTTTTCGTCTTAGCTCTCCTGCACTTTCTATTTATTTCATTCCTCAGTGATTTGTGTTTTTAAATTTCCCTGAACATTTTTGTGCTTCTTTTTTCCATCGATCAACTTAAATATTTGTTCTATTACTCACGATTCCCTTACAGTTACCTTCTTTGTACCTAAATTTGTGATTGCCCGTTTTAGATTACTCTTCAGCTGTGCTGTCCAATGAGCTATTTCGTATTGCTGTATCTGTGGTCTTAGAGAACTTAAAGCGTATCCGTATGTCACGTCTTTGCGTATTGATTCTTCCTCACTAATGTCTTGAACTTCAGCCTACTCTTCATCACTGCTTCATTGTGATCTGAGTCTATACCTTCTCCTGGGTATGCCTTACAATCCAGTATCTAATTTTGGAACCTCTGTCGGATCATAATGTAATATAACTGAAATCTTCCGCTATCACCTGTCCTTTTCCAAGTATACCTCCTCTTCTTGTGATTCTTGAACAGAGTATTCGCTACCTGTCGCTGAAATTTATTACAGAACTATATTAGTCTTTCTGCTCTCCCATTTCTTGTGTCATGCCCATATTCTCCTCTAACCGTTTCTCCTACTCATTCCCCTACAACTTCATTTCAGTCAACCGTGACTATTAGATTTTCACTTCCCTTCACATACTGTATTACCCTTTCAATATCCTAATATCAGCTTGCGACGTAGGCATGTATACTGAACTCTTTTTGTTAGTGTTGGTTCGCTGTTGATTCTGATAAGAACAATCCTGGCAATGAGCTGATCACAGTAACACAGTCTCTCTCCCCTAACGAATCCTACTCCCGTTATACCATTTCCTTCTGCTGTCAATATTACCCTATGCTAATCAGACTGTAAATCCTTGTCTTCCTTCCATATCATTTCACTGGCCCCTACTCTATCTAGATTGAGCCTTTGCATTTTCCTTCCTCAGATTTTCTGGTTTCCCTACCACGTTCAAGCTTCTGACATTCCACACACCGACTCGTAGAATGATATCCTTTCGTTGGTTATTCAATCTTTTTTCCACGGTCAGTTCCCCTTTGGCAGCCAACTCAGGGAGATCAGAATGGGGGACTACAAAGGAATCTTTTGCGAATGGAGAGATCATAATGACACTTTTTCAATTACTGGCCACAGGACCTGTGGATACACATTTTTTGTCTTTAATGTAGTGGTTCCCACTGCCTTCTGCATCCTCATGTCATTTACCATTGCCGATTCTTCCGCCTTTAAGGGCAGTTTTCCTCCCCATGGACAAGAGAGTGTCCTGAATCACTGTCTGCCCCTCCGTCGTCTTTGATAAGGCCGTTGGCAGAATGAGGATGACTTTTTATGATGGGATTCTCGGCCGCCAGTGCTGATTATTAATGAAAATTTAAGTCGTTGCGGGTTTCGAAACCGGGAGTGAGGACGTTTTGATTCATAATCAAAGTCGTTAGCACTATTTTTAAATTAATTTATTTCTTACTCTTACGAAGCTTTTTTTTTCTTTTTCCTCTTTTTTTTAAAGCAGGATGCGGTTTAAGTAAACAAATATCTTTATTTATGGAAGCATAAATACAGCATAAAGGTCCTCATTACAACGGTACCGGTGTACGACTTTACACTGGAACAAAGCGTTCAAAAATCTTTACTAACAAGGTGTGGAACAAAATAATAGCAATATTACTGAAAGTAAGCTAAGGGATGTGAGGCCGTAGACAAAGAGGGAAGAATGCGGGGCCACGAGAAGACTTGCAGGCTTCCCCCTGCTCGTCAAATGCGCGTGGAGGCACAGTGGCCAGTAGTCAAAACGCGAGGCCTGGCCACAGTGTCTCCGGCACCATTACTGGGAAGATGCACCCGAATGGAGGGTAGAAGCCGAAGAAGAGTGGAGGGTAGAGTTTGGCGGACCGGTCGGCGTGCTCTCGCATAGTGCGCAAAGGAAAGGGGCGCGTGTCCATGAGCCTACTCCGCTGCGGGTGCGACATAGAAATGTGAAACGGGAGTACAAGGTGTCAGCTGTGGAGGAATGTCGTCCTTGTGTGGTACCTTCCAACTGAGCGGTTGACATAAAGATCGCGCGAAGGTAATTGGCGAAGAAGGTGCGGGTGCGCGGTCGGTATTCGAGCGGCGCGGTCTACTGCCCGACGAAGTTCTGAAGCAAATGTCGTGAAGTGTTTCTTTCAGTTTAGAAATCGACTTGAACTAAATGAGGGCTTAAGTCAGGGGAGTGCAGTAGGTGATATAGCACGTAGCAGCCCCATCAGTCAATCGAATCAGTAACAGCTTGCACTGTACGTGCTTGAGCACTGTCCTGAAAAATTATGATCAGGTCCTACAGAAAGTGTCATTACTTCTGGTCGTAAGTTGTGTTCCAAAAATTAACAGCATGGAGACAGAGGTGATGACACCTTCCGCAGGACCTGACCATCATTTTGCCGGACAATGCTCAAGCACGTACAGTGTAAGCTGTTGCTGATTTGTTTGACTGATGGGGCTGCTAAGTGCTATACTACCTACTGCACTCCCCTGACTTAAGCCCTCGTAAGTTCAACTCGATTTCTAAACTGAAGGAAACACTACATGGTGAGCCGCGCGTGGCTCGTGTTCATGCCATTTATTGTTTGTCATCTTCTATTACGGTACTGCCGCCTCGTTTTCTTATTCCAATGACTGGCATCACTAACTTCCTGCCGTACTTGCCCGTGAGCGGCAGCAGCAGCGCGTATCGATAAGCGCACTGTCGTACCATCTCTGTAGCGACCGATAGTATTTCCGGGTCGTCGTGTGTCTGGTAGTCAGTTGGAGACGAACCAGCAGTGCAGTCGGGACTCAGCAGCAGTGAAGTCGGGGACGGAGCGCCGGTGAGGCGCCGACATTCAGTGCTCGCCGACCGCTGGCGACACACGTGAACTGTCCGACGGAGGGAGATTGGAGCGGGACGACCGTTGGTTGGTCGTTCGGTTGGTCGTGTCATCGGCCGACGTATACTTGGTCCTTTCACCGTTTCTGGGCCTGGGCAGTTAGTCATTTGGCGTGGAGCAGCGGGGAAATCTCCTTGTCGCTTAGTTTGGCCGGGCCCGCTGGCGGCCTCTATGTGGTGTCGGAGTGTGTGGTGCTGCTCACATTGCTACGACGTTCGTGGCTCACCGATACTGGACATGAAAGTCGAGTTTGACTTAATCTACCAGCAAGTACTGGCTGGTCACATTGTGTCGTCTGGAGTTCGTTGTCAGCTGTTGGTATTTTCCTGCAAACAACAACGTGTGTTTTCAAGTTGGCAAATTTTAGCCACCCTCCTGTGGAGTTTAACTGTACTTGGTTACTTGAATTGGAGTGCACCAGCGGGATCTTCTGCCTTGTGGCCGTTTACGTTCCGGTTACCTGCCCTGGCATTTGACGTAAATTCAGGCACTTTATTTTCCTCATCGTGTGGTCACTGCCCAGCACGGTGTGTAGTTTGATAGCTCAATGTATAATTGGTTGTGGGCGCCAATACATTCTACGTTGTTCCACTGAACTCCCTGCTGTGTGCTGGTCGGGTGAAGCGGAGGTTATCTGTAGGTGGGTCCGTTGACTTATGTCGGTTGGGTTGTCGTCGGATCGACAATGGTTGTGCCGACTGGCTGTCTCACCTAAGCGAGCGTTAGTGTTTGAATTCCAGGCCGAACCACGGAACTTCTGAGCGCCCTTGGGTGTACTGCTTTTTCTTGTTTGTTCTCGTTGTTTGTACTTGTATGGTTTCTAGCCGATTTTTAGATGAAGGTTATTTTGCCCTTAAGGCGTAGGGTGGTTTGAGCCTTCAGCCTAATTTAATAACTGCTTTTCGTAAAGCCTTTGGCATTTTTCAAAAATTAATGTTATTGAACTTTAAGTGTTGGGCCTTCAGCCGATTTTGAATTTAAGTTGTTTTGCTCTTAAAGTGTCAGATTCTTTGGGCCTACAGCCGATTTTGAATTAAAGTTGTTCTGTTCTAGAGCTGTCAGGTGGCTTGGGCCTTCAGCCTAATTTTAGAACTGTTTTACACTTCTAAAAAGGCTTTAGCATTTTTAAAATTGGTGTTATTGAGTGTTAAGTGTTGTGCCTTCAACCGATTTTGAATTTAAGTTGTTTTGCTCTTAAAGTGTCAGATTCTTGGGGCCTTCAGCCTAATTAAGGAACTGTTTGAAAATTAGGCTTTGCCTTTCAAATTTCCGATTTTGGTTCAGCTTTAAGTTATTGGCATTCAGCCGTTTTTAGATTGAAGTGGTCTTGCCCTTAAGGCATGAGATTGCACGTCGCATTCAGCCGCTAATTAAGTTCCAGAACTAAAGCTGTGTCTTTTTTTAATTTTTCTTGTCTCTTGTAGTGTTTGATCAAATAAAAGTTTGTATGTTCAAGAATAACTGGCAGCGGCTTATTTTGGCCCCTTTCCACTACTTAAACTACATGTCCTGTCCTGCAGGTTTAGCAGGGCGTTTCACACGGCATTCACTTCAGAACTGCTACAAATTCGTCAGGCAATAGACAGCGTCGCTCGAACTGTCAACACAACTGGCACTACTAAGATTATCCTACGACTTCCACATCGCTGGCAACGGGTTGTACACAACGCAAGTGACTACTTTGAAGGTCAGTAAAACTTTGAAACACGTATCTATTTTGTACGAGCTGTAAATAAATAGTTGCCACTATTAAAGTACCAACCCCCCTATTTTGGTACTATGCTCCTGCGACTACTTCACCCTTACGAACGTTACCTGTTATTAGTACAACATGGCACCGCCAAAGAACACTCAGCGTCGCCTTGCAACTAGACTGACGAGTCTTCGCCTTTCCCCATAGTGATGAATACATATGTGTCCAGGTTTGTCTGTTATCACTACATCATGGCACCGCAACCAAGGAAGACTCAACATCAGATTGCTACATCACTGTTGGATCTCTACCCATTTCCACGTTGGTAAGTCCAGGAGTGTCAGAAGTCTGTCTTATCACTACACCATGGCACTCCCAAAGAACACTCGGCATTACTTTGGTACTTGACCATTGGGTCTTCACCTTTCTCGGCAGTGGTAAATCCAGATGTGTCTGTTATCACTACGCCATGGCACTCCCAAGGAACACTCAACATCACCTTGATCCCTGATTGCTGTGTCTTCTGTCCACCGTGGTAAATCCTGATGTGTCCACCGCCTGCGTTGCTCCTCTCTTCAGTGATCTGGACTAAACTGGTACATGTGAAACATTTCCCAGTTCGGCACGGTTTTTCAGTGGAGTTTTTGTAGAGCTGCGAAACCCACCGTGCCCGCGATTTTCTCGTACATAACTGATTAGAGCTGCGGTGTGTTCTTTGAATCTCATCTCAAATGCTGACAGATACATATCTGTAATTCAGTTACTGTAAACTGTCAATCTGTGTTTCCAATAAGCACATGCAATATGTACATTTCTGGACATACCATGGCATTAGGCTTCTATGAAGAAGATACTGACATCTGCTAAATCAGCATTAAACTTCTGACGACTACAAATTAATTCGTCGGAACTGATAAAGCTGTATAAAAATATATTGGCAATTGAAGACTGAATTTTATCCTGAAAAATATCTTACTCTTCCAGTCAGTGATTTTTTGGTAGGTTCTTTGCTTGCCTGAAAGAGTAAGGATGTCCTTTGCTATTGTACTAAGGTTTTGCTTGAAACTATGCATAGAACTGTTCCATGTATTTCTTTGGTCTACTTTTTACTATTTTAATTGTTTATTTCGAGTGGTAGCAAACCACCAGCGTAGATCCGTTATCGAGATCACCAAGGCCATGTAGAGATGTTCCATAGCAAAGAGAAGTTCTTTCCTTGAAGCAACCTTTTCTCTTGAGACTCTGCTTCCACTACACAGTCTTCCTTTCTGCATTCTCTCCTTCACGAGGTTAGTCGTGGCAGTTCTCCTTCTGCTGTAGTTTGGACTACGCAGGGTATGGACATATACTTCTATTGCAGAACATACGTAAGAGCGATAGATTCCGCACCAGTGACTAGTGTCTTCTGGTGTCTATCTTAAGTGCGATGAAGCAAATTAGACTTGGGGAACCCCTTTGACGTGGAGGCACGTTACAAATTAGTGAGCGCCCAGCCTGGGCAGTTCATGACAGTTCGTAGTGGGAAATGCTCTGGTGAAGACGTAGGTGTGTTGCGTTATGTGTGATGCAAGAATTAGTCTCAGGGCAAGCAAAATGTGCGCTCTTTTTCCTTGAGACTGCGATGATTACCATCGGATGGTGTCCTCTGATACACACAGCTGTTGAAATGATAATAGGACTTAAAAAGTCGTCCTAGACAAACCATATGAAACCTGTACAACGAGACTTAACATGTCCCAGTGCTCTAGAACTGAGTATATGAATTACAGTGGATGACCTCAGAATGCAAGGGATGGCATCTGTTTTAATTGAGTTTAGTAACAAAGTGAAGATAACCTTTAAGATACACACTGTGCATAAACTACTCTCATTTACTAGCAAAAAAGCGGATTGAGTGTAAATACCAAATGACTAGCGTTCTTTCGAAAGTGGCTAATTGTTTTTGTTGTGTTATGACTGATTGAAACTTTGAGCGTTCAGTCAAGCACTGTGCTAACATCTCATTTAAACCGTATAAAGCATAAGTAATCAATACGAATACGTCTACAATATTTATTCGTAGTGCTAGATATCATTTTGCCTTTCCAAAGTTCCTGTTAAAAGGCATATGTTACAAAGATATTAGACTTTGATAGTTAATGAAGTGTTACCGTTCTACTCAAAGCTTCATTACAGAAACTATATTCTGATACTAGCTTATTTAACTTTGCTAGTTAGTGAAGTATTTCTGCTTTTCCCAACGTTTATTAAAGAGATCGTTGTTTAGGTTAGTAAAATTTCAACTTAGCAAGTAAATGAACTGTTTCAACTATCTCAAGTTTTATGCACAACACAGTAGTCACATTCAAACAGTTGAAACTTTCAAATTCGGAATTTCGACAACATTTTCAGAGGTACAGAATTTCCAGGTTGATCATTTAATTGTGAAGTACTAGCTTCTGTCTTAGCTTGTTGGTACCGCACTACTACAAACTGTGACGATGTTTAAGGGACACTAAGCCAGTAGGATGAGATTCAACTAATTGATGGCCATGACTCACTGTCATTGCGTCTTTGGATATCTATTCCCTTGATGTTAACTTAGCTCATAATTTAGGCACGCTTTAACTGTTTCAGTGAGTAGCTGGTCAGACACTGTGGTAAAGCAGGGATAGTACTTCTTTTCATAGCTAAAGTAAGTTCCATAATGCAGTATTATTAGGCGACTGTGTAAATAAAAATTAAACAACTTCATTAATTAATATTATTGCACTGTTGTAACACCAAAGAAAGTTTCGAATGGTTTTTCCACCACTCGTTAAAGCGTTGGGGGCTTCTGCAGACGTAAGTGGAGCCCCAGTACTGAAGGTAAGTGACACGTGTTTCTGGTTTGTTAGTAAAATGTACTGTTCAAGAATCTGTAATCTTTGGGTAAATTTAACAAACAGTTACGATTGTAATCGACTGAAAGTAATGTGTGAACAGAGAAACTAAACAGCTTCTAGTCACCAAAAAATTGAAAGCGATCAGTGCATCGCACAATACTGTTAAATCATTAGGAATAGCGTAAGGTTCTTCCGGAGATATTATCACCGACATTCTCGCGTGTCTACGCTGTGAAGATAACGCGAGGCGGCAAAGAGCTCGTTTGGACGCCAATCGCCTGAAGTAGTGCAGACAGCTTTATCACTCGACGTGCAGTGTAAACAAGAGTGTCTGATATATGCTCGTTTGCGCTCGCCGACAGAAACTATACTATCTTCAATGTCCTTCCTGATTAGAAAAAACTAAACTTCGCTACAATTTGTTGTACCGCAACACCCACAAATTTTGTGTGCAATGGTGTGTTACTGGAATTTCTAATGATTAAAAAATAATAATAAGTTGTGCGTCGACGCAAAGTTCATCGCGACATAAGGTGATGCGATCATCAGATCAGTTCCCTGTCTTCCGAATGGTAAAAAACTGATCTGCGTTTAGAACGGATTCTTCTTTATTCACCTAAGGTTGTGAATTGATACATCCCGTATATCGTCACTGTGCAAGCATCCTGCAGCCATTGGTCTGAAACTCCCATCCACTCTGTGCAATCACATATTTACAGAGCTACAGCAGACGGGTAATGTGACGGCACAAGCAGGAAGAACATTGTCACACTGAATACGAAAACGTTAAGAGCTGCCCAATCACTTTTTTTTTACTTTAAGAACAACTAGCTCAAAAAGCGGCTATACCCAGTTATGTATTTATTCCAGTCTTCTATTAGTCCATCTTCTACTCCACTTTCTCTCTGGCCATCTCGTCATACAACTCTACTTCAATCACTCTATCTGTTCTTCTTCTCCTCGCCCTATCTCCTACTTACCATCTCCCTGTTCATTTAATCTTTCTTTTCTCCTCCCATCTCCTGCCTCACCCCTTCCTGTCCATCTTCTCCACTTCCCTTTCTCTGCTCATTTAGTCCTACGTGTCTTTCTGTTCATATCCTTTTCCCACCTCTGCATCTCTCTGCCTTCGTTTGTTTCTGTCCACCTATTCCTCTTTCCTCTTTCTCTTCCCTAACTGTCCATCTCATCCCCTTCTCTGCCTTTCCTCCCATTTGTCTGCCTCTCTCATCCTCCTCCTGTCCGTTTCCATCTCCTGTTTCCTTTTTCTGCCCATCTTCTTCCTTCCCCCTCTCTCTCCCCATTCCCCTCCCCAATGCTCTTCCCCACTATCTATATCGCTCTCATCCTCCACCATCGCTGTCTGTCCATCACCTCCTCACCCTTTTCTCTCCATGTTATTGTTCTCACTTCTACAAGAGGCTCGTGGTGCTTTCCAGGTCGTAACTTACATGTGTACGAAATTTGGTGGAAATCAATGCAGGGCTGTAGGATGAGCTTTTTGCCCGTAAACACACACGTCAATATATTTCAGATACATTTAACATATTTGACTCTTATTTGTCCACATATTTCACCTGTACATCTAGCGAATTTTGCCCTGCAATTTCATTTTCAGGCAGATCAATCTTTATGACGTTGTATACCCTGGGCTAGGTGTCCTACGATGATCTGTAGCCACATTCAGCAACTTACATGGATACTGTCTGGAAAATGTGTTGCGAATAGATTTAGTAGTAAAGAAGTAATAAATTAAAACGTCCTGCAACATGCGTTTATTTTTCAGGCTGCTCAGTACTGAGCGCCGTATCTCCTGAACTGTGTGTCGTACAGTGATATAATATTGCAGGTACTTTCAATGTTATATCTGAATACTACCTTCAAAAAATATCGCGAAAACAGTTGGTAATAAATGATAAATAAATTGGAACGGAATGCTTCATGCACAGTTTTACTCCACGAACATCGAAAATGTAAGCAATATTTTCCCTTTCATCATTTTCTTGGGGTTGTGAACGAGAAAATGCTTCTTACTGGTTTGAAATCATGTGTAAAATTTGTAGCAAGCCACTAAGTTCTCTTATTTTGCAACACTCGACTATCAAAATATGGGCATTCGTACATTGCGGGCTACATACTTTTCACCCCCACCCTTTTGATAGGTGGGTGATTCGTACCCCTAATGCGATTCTGTCCAGACAGAAAGGGGCGTGTGTACCCTCTATGGTTGAAATTGGTCGCGTTGTTTAGGAGGAGATGACGAACATAAATACACGGAAGGAAAAAATACACATAAATCTGTAGACGTGTTTCTACACCTGAGAGATGGTGTCTGTTCGGATTCCACGCTATTCGCATAAAAGTGACGATAGTAGCACCGTTATGAGGATGCAAATGAGGTTTGCTTTAAATCTGATGTTGGTCAAGAATTCCTGTAAGGTGACAAAGACTCTATTATCAGCACCTCATTGAGTTTGAAAGGGGTCTTGCAATAGGGCTACGAGAAGCGGTATGTTCCTTCTGCGGTAATGCAGAAATATTCGGCAGGAATGTAGTCACTGTGCATTAATGCTGACTGCGGTGGCGACGAAAATATACGATCGCCAGAGTACCAGGCCGCACACGGCAGTGAAGAGAGGGAAGAACATCGTGTTCGGCGTGTGGCTCTGGCGCATCAGACTGCATCTGATCCAGAAACTTGAGCATCAGTTGGCACCACACTGACACAACGAACAGTTACAAATAGGATAGTTGAAGGACACCGTCAAGTCAAAGGTCCCTTTGCGTGCACTGCACTGACCCCAGACAATAGCGATTTGCCATCTCATCCGAAACTGTACTGAATGCTTTCTCAGAAAATTATTTCGAACATCTAGTTTGTGAGTCCACTCGAAGCGTAAATGGTTGCGAAAGACACAACGAACAGTTACAAATAGGATAGTTGAAGGACACCGTCAAGTCAAAGGTCCCTTTGCGTGCACTGCACTGACCCCAAACAATAGCGATTTGCCATCTCATCCGAAACTTTACTGAATGCTTTCTCAGAAAATTATTTCGAACATCTAGTTCGTGAGTCCACTCGAAGCGTAAATGGTTGCGAAAGAATAGTTGACCTCTTAGCAACAAATAATCCTGGGCAAAAAGGGAGTATCATGACGAATACAGGGATCAGCGGCAACAAGGCATTTGCTGCTAGGCTGATACCGTAACATCCACAACCATCGAAAAGAAACGCAAAGTACATCTAATTAAAAAAGCTGATAAAACTGCTCTTAACACATTTTTAAGAGACAGTCTCTACTCCTTCCGAACTGATCACGTAAGCGTAGAAAACATGTGGAATGATTTCATTTGAGAGGAATATACCACATAAATTAATAAGTGATGGTACTGATCCCCCACGGTATACAAATCGGGTCAGTTCGCCAAATTTAAAAGAACGCAAAGATTGGCAAATTTTTACAGAAATTCGAAATAAAGCGCCTGTTTCAATGCGAGATGCTTTTAATAATTTCCACAACGAAACTGTGTCTCGAAATCTGGCAGAAACCCCAAAGAGATTCTGGTCATACATAAAGCACACCAGTGGCAAGACCTAATCAATACCTTCACTGCTTGATAACAACGTTGGACGTACTGATGACAGTGCCACCAAAGCAGAGTTATTAAACACGTCGATGATAGTGCCACCAAAGCAGGGTTATTAAACTCGGTTTTGCGAAACTCCTTCACCAAAGAAGACGAAGGAAATATTCTCGAATTCCAATAAAGATCAACTGTGAAGGTGAGGAACGTAGAAGTAGATACTCTCGGTGTAGCAAAGCAGCTTAAATCACTTAATTAAGGCGAGGCTTCCAGTCCAGATGGTATACCAGTGACGTTCCTTTCAGAGCATGCAGATGCAATAGCTCCGTATTTTGCAGTTATACACAAACACTCGCTCACATAAAGTTCCGTACCTAAAGCCTGGAACGTTGCTCAAGTCTCACCAACACCTAAAAGGTAAATAGGAGTAATCCACTGAGTTACAGGCCCATATCACTAACGTCGATTTGCAGAAGGGTTTTGGAACGTGTACTGTATTCGAACACTATGAAGTACCTCGAAGAAAACGATTTACTGACACAGAGTCAGCACGGATCCAGAAAATGTCTTTCATGAGGAACACAACTAGCTCTTTATACTCAAGAAGTAATGAGTGATATCGACAGGGGATATCAAAGTGACTCCATATTTTTAGATTTTCGGAAGACTTTCGACACCGTTCCTCACAAGCGTCTTCTAACCAAACTGTTTGCCTATGGAATATCGCCTCAGTTGTGTGACTTTCAGAAAGGTCACAGTTCGTAATAACAGACGGAAAGTCGAGTAAAACAGAAGTAATATCCTGCGTTCTCCAAGGAAGTGTTATAGGCCCTCTATTGTTTCTAATCTATATTAACGACACAGGAGACAATCTGAGTAGCTCTCTTAGATTATTTGCAGATGATGCCGTCATTTACCGTCTTGTAAAGTCATCAGCTGACTAAAACGAATTGCAAAATGATTTAGATAAGATATCTGTGTGGTGTGAAAAGTAGCAATTGACCCTGAATAAAGCAACGTGTAAAGGTATTCACATGAGTACTAAAGAAATCCGTTGAATTTGATTACGCGATAAGTCACACGAATCTGAAATCTGTAAATTCAACTAAATACTTAGGGATTGCAACTACAAATAACCTAAATTGGTACGATCATAAAGATAATATTGTGGGTAGAGGAAACCAAAGACAGCGATTCATTGGCAGAACGCTTAGAAGGTGCAACAGATGTACTTACACCACACTTGTCCGCCGTATTCTGGAGTACTGCTGTGCGGTGTGGGATCCGTAGCAGGTGGGACTGACGGATGATATTGAAAACGTTCAGAGAAGGGAGGCTCATTTTGTATTATCGCGAAATAGGGGCGATGGTGCCACAGAAATGATACGTGAACTGGAATGGCAATCATTAATACAAATGCGTTTTTCGTTGTTGACGGGATCTTCTCGTGAAATTTCAGTATCCAGTTTTCTCTTCCGATTGCGAAAACATTCTGTTGGCATCCACCTACATAGGGAAAAATGATCATCACGATAAAATAAGAGAAATCAGGGATCGCACAGAAAAATTTAAGTGTGCGTTATTCCCGCCCGCCTTCGAGAGTGGAACGGTAGAGAGACAGCTTGAAGGTGCTGCATTGAACCCTTTGCCAGGTGCTTAGTTGTGAATAGAAGAGTAATCACGTAGATGTAGATGTAGTGGTGTCAAGCGAGAGCTCATTGGAGGGCAGGGTAGAGGTTTGTAGTGTTTACTGATGAAAGCTGGTTATCTTTGATGCCACTGTTGTCTGTGTGTTGGTTAGAAAGAGGTCGGTTGAGGGCTTGCAGCAAACCAGTCCGCGTGCTAGACGCACTGGACCTACACCTGAACTAATGGTGTGGGCTGCGATTTTGTATGAGCAACACGACCACCCTTGTGGTTATCCTACGCAGCTTGACTGCAAATTCGTACGTCAGTCTTGTAATTCGACCTGTTGTGCTGCCATTCACGAACGGTATTCCAAGGAGTGCTTTCCAACACGATCACGCTCACCTACATTGTACTGTTGTAATCCAACACGCTCCACGGAGTGTCGACATGTTGCCTAGGCCTGCTCAATCACCAGATCTGTCTCCAATGGAGCGTATGTGGGACATTATCAGGAGATAACTTTAGCGTCATCCACAACTAGCATTAACCGACGCAGTGTTGACCTACCAAGAGCAAAAGGCGTAGAGTTCCATCCCACAAACCGACATCCGGCACCTGTACAGAACAGTGCATGCACCTTTCCATGCTTGCAATCAACATTGTGGCGGTTACGTGGCTTATTAATACTCCAGCATTTAACATCTCCAATGACTTATCGCTCACTTACATTAATCCGTGATCTTGCAATGTTAAAAACTTAAATACACTACTGGCCATTAAAATTGCTACACCACGGAGATGAGGTGCTACAGACGCGAATTTTAACCGACAGGAAGAAGACGCTGTGATATGCAAATGATTAGCTTTTCAGAGCATTCACAAAAGGTTGGCGCTGATGGCGACACATACAACGTTTCCAACCGATTTCTCATACACAAACAGCAGTTGACAGGCTTTCCCTGGTGAAACGTTGTTGTGATGCCTCGCGTAAGAAGGAGAAATGAGTACCATCACGTTTCCGACTTCGATAAAGGTCGGATTATAGCCGATCGCGATTGCGGTTCATCGTATCGCAACATTGCTGCTCGCAATCGTCCAGATCCAGTGACTGTTAGCAGAATATGGAATCGGTGTGTTCAGGAGGGAACGTCATGATGGATCCCAACGGCCTCCTGTCACTAGCAGTCGAGATGTCACGTATCTTATCCGCATGGCTGTAACGGATCGTGCAGCCACGTCTCGATCCCTGAGTCAACAGATGGCGACGTTTGCAAGACAACACCCATCTACACGAACGGTTCGACGACGTTTGCAGCAGCATGGACTATCAGCTCGGAGACCATGGCTGCGATTACCCTTGACGCTGCATCACAGACAGGATGGCCGGCCGGAGTGGCCGAGCGGTTCTAGGCGCTACATTCTGGAATCACGCGACCGCTACGGTCGCTGGTTCGAATCCTGCCTTGGGCGTGAATGTGTGTAATGTCCTTAGGTTAGTTAGGTTTAAGTAGTTCTAATCTCTAGGGGACTGATGACCTCAGCAGTTAAGTCCCATAGTGCTCAGATCCATTTGAACCATTTGAAAAGACAGGAGCGCCTGCGATGGTGTACTGAACGACGAACCTGGGTGCACGAATGGCAAAACGTCATATTTTCGGATGAATCCAGGTTCTGTTTACAGCATCAAGATGGTCGCGTCTGTGTTTGGCGACATCGCGGTGAACGCATATTGGAAGCGTGTATTCGTCATCGCCATACTGGCATATCACCCGACGTGATGGTATGGGCTACCATAGGCTACACGTCTCGGTCACCTCTTGTTCGCATTGACGGCGCTTTGAACAGTGGACGTTACATTTCCGAAGTCTTACGACCCGTGGCTCTACCCTTCATTCGATCCCTGCGAAACCCTACATTTCAGCAGGACAATGCACGTCCACATGTTGCAGGTCCTATACGGGTCTTTCTGGGTACAGAAAATGTTCGACTGCTGCCCTGGCCAGCACATTCTCCAGATCTCTCACCAATTTAAAACGTCTGGTCAATGGTGCCCGAGCAACTGGCTCGTCTCAATACGCCAGTCACTACTCTTGATGAACTGTGGTATCGTGTTGAACCTGCATGGGCAGCTGTACGTGTACACGCCATCCAAGCTCTGTTTGACTCAATGCTGATGCGTATGAAGGCCGTTATTACGGCCAGAGGTGGTTGTTCTGGGTACTGATTTCTCAGGATCTATGCACCCAAATTGCGTGAAAATGTAATCACATATCAGTTCTAGTATATTTGTCCAATGAATACCCGTTTGTCATCTGTATTTCTTCTTGGTGTAGCAATTTTAATGGCCAGTAGTGTATCATACCTACATAAATATATTCCAGAAATTTCTTTACTCTGCATCTCTTTCTTATTGGTGTTGCATTTTTCCACCAGTGTACGTACATACTTACGTAAATACCACCATTTTCATAGTATATATGGATTACTCGTCTTTAGATTTTAGTGCAGGTGTCTGTTCCTTTAGATGTTATGACAATTTATTTATCCCTCTTTAACTCCAGAGTAACTAAAACTATCATACAATATTCGTCACATCAGTGTCTCAGTCTTTATGATCAGATATTTAAACTGACCTATTTCTCTCTTATTCAGCATTACACCGTATTTCGCACTGCTTGTCTTTTGTTTGCTGTTAGCATTTCAGTGTTAATACATTTTGAATATTTCCAGTTTTTTTAGAGCTCCTAAAATTTTCTGGGCTTGTATACCGTGGTCGAATGAGTGTTTCAGGTAAAACCATCGCTTCGTGTGCACCATCATGGGAAGTATGTGGAGGTTGACTTCTGTTCACTGCTCGCAGTGTTTCGCTGCTAACTCAAGTAAACTACACACATGTTACGTGTTTCTCTCATTTTCCTTTATATTTCTGAGCGGCGTTTGCCATTGGTGGTTGGTGTATATTAACGCTACTATTCCACCGTGCGAAAAACGTGCATCCCTACTTCTGTATCGGCATTCACACGCCCTACGAACTCAGTTATAATTACAGCGGTGTTGGGTATTCGCTGCCTCACTGTACAGCTTACCACAGAACTAGATACAGTAGATCGTGGATTAAAGGACGTTACCAAACTAACTCTTGTGGCTCCTGTCTACAAAGCCCATTCTGGTACAGCTCTTCCAATCGTTTCTCGCCTTTCAAAATTGGTTTTATGCTGCCCTATTTTTACATCTTGTGCTATCGCTACTAAGAAAACAGTTAAAAATACAGTTCAGCTACAGCTTACATTAATCCTCACCAGAACAGTCGGAAGTTCAGAATTGAGAGAGTAGTCTGACAAGGACACCCCATACTAACAACGCTATTCTCACCGACTCTAGAAGAAATCTTCAGTTCACGAAATTGGAGAAAAATTAAGGAATTCGTTTGTAGTGGGTAGCCCTTCATTGCTAATGAGATTTTAATATCCCGATATAATTAAATTTTCTTTGAAACACTTGAATTTCAACTATATTTACGAAAACGAAAGAAGCTGAAGAAATTAATAAAAATTTGTACCACAGCTGGAATCTGAAGCCATCTCAGCATTGTACGTAATTGGAAAATGTGCCTGTACCTAAGGCATAGGTGATCTATAGATGTGATAAGATTCAGTTTTCCTTGGGGCCCTGGTTCAAGTTCCGGCCATGGCGATAAACTTCAACGACGAATGGAAGAACATAATTTAGTACGGAGGAGCTGCCCAGTGCCTGTCCAATGCGATCTATTTACTGTTGCTGAGTCGGCCATTGTGCCGCTTCGATCGTTACAACAGGGACCAATTTTGTATATTGGATTTCGTCTATGCTCACACCCACGATATAGATGTTTTGAAACAGACGTAGGTGTCAGAAACTAATCACAATTGAGAAACAAGAAAGATACTTCTCATGACGGAGATACAATTATTTATTTAAACTTAAAATTTTTTAGAAACTATCGAAGAGATAATAGAACGAATTAACATTGTTGGACATGACAGCAAGTGACCGCGAGGTATCTGTGTTCTAGGGAAACATTAATATTGCATAATTTACAAAGATATTGACTTCTGAAAAACACATTACTAAGAATATCATTTGGGATATGGTTTTGCTGGCAAGACAACCGTATGTCGACGGTGAAACGGATAGGGTTAGAACAGTAATAACATAGATACTTATCGTCCACGTAGAGTAAACAAGGTCCTTAATTGCGAGAAATATCTTGTCATAGTTTGTAAGTTCTTCCATTTACTCACGTCACGTATGACGAAAGAAATTCGCAATAGTGATGGATACCAGCTCGGATTCCAATCTTCATCAACAACAATTTCAGCTGAACTCAGTCATCCTAACAAATAATGAGTCATCGAATACAGCAGATCAAATACTGTCCAACTGTTACACATGAGTGAGTTATGTATATTTTTTTAACAATACAGAAGGGTGTCCCAAAATAATGTATACACTCTTTGAAACTGAACATGTCTTTAATTAAAGGAGTTAGAAATAAATTTTAGTGGTGTTAAGTGCTTCATGGTCCGACTGAAGGTGGGAAAAGCTCAAACTGGTATCCGTCCTTCGCAATACACCGTCGACAACGACTTACGAAGGAGCGACATGCCAGCTTTATTGTTTCCAACGGAATAGCATCGCTCAATTCGCTCTCTAAGATCATCCGGTGTGTGTGGTCTCGCAGCGTAAACTGTGTTTTTGAGAGTACCCCACAGAAAGAGGTCTACAGGAGTTAAATCTGGAGACCGAGCTGGATACTCCACACTCCCTCTCCGTTCTGTCCATCTGGCAGGAAATGTACGAGTGAGAAATGCCCTCACATCCAGGTGAAAGTGGTGGCGCCCCATCCTATTGAAATTAATAATGTTCATTTCCAAACACAACGTTAAGACCAGGAGTTATCATTTCCATCATTTCCAAATACAAGTCGCCTGTGACAGTGTTGTCAAAGAAGTACGGCCCGATTAACCATCTGGAAGACAGACCACACCAGACTTGTTACTTCTGGTAGATTGACATGCCTTTGCTCGCCTACGTATAGATTCTTCCTGGCCCAGTACACGCAATTATAGCGGTTAATTGTTCCATCAAGTGTAAACGTCGCTTCATCGGACCAAAGAATTCGATCTTGGAAACGTTGTTCTTCTTCACATCTGCTAATGACCCACTCACAAAAATCGTTTCTCCTATCAGGATCATCCTCGTTAAGAGCATGAAGGCTTAAATTTCTGAGACCGCAAAATTCTATGAACACTGCTTCTGCACATCAGCCGGCTGGTGTGGCCGTGCGGTTCTATCCGCTTCAGTCTGGAACCGCGTGACCGCTGCGGTCGCAAGTTCGAATCCTACCTCGGGCATGGATGTGTGTGATGTCCTTCGGTTAGTTAGGTTTAAGTAGTTCTAAGTTCTTGGGGACTGATGACCACAGATGTTAAGTCCCATAGTGCTCAGAGCCTTCTGCAGGTCCCAGTCCCACTAGAGCATTGGTCCACAGATTTCTTCGGGGATCGTGTTTATGCCTGGAATACTGCATCAACACTCTCACTGTCTGTTGAACTTCTCTTTCGTCCGCTATGTCCCTTCTTCATATCGTGCACCGTTCCTTCGACTTCAGACTTATCTCTGATTCTTGTGATTGTTATCTTGTCGGTGGTGGTGTTCCAAATTCAACTCTCCAACGTCGGCGTACCGCACTCATATTCTCTCTTTTCCAGTAACACTTTAGCCCCAATTTCCGTTGTTCAAATGATAACGCCAGGTTTGCTGACAATCCTGAAACAAAAGAGAGCATTGTTATGTTTTCCACCGACATCAAAATTATTACGCATAAAAATTGTATTTCTATCTCCCTTAACTAAAGAGATATTCTGTTTCAAATCGTGTATACATTATTTTGAGACGATCTATATATCTTTAGTTCTAGTAAAATTAAAGGCGCTAATTTAGAACGATTTTTAACTTCTTCGAGTTTTCCTTACGGATTGAATTACAGTGTTAATATCTGGAAATATAATTACTTGTAAACTGAAAATAAGTAAATTAAGTACATAAGGCTTCGTCAATTATGAAATCACTTTTCGTGATTTCAAAATCAGTATTAACATTTTACAAGGATTTGATTTTATTGTTTACATTTCTGTAAAAATGTTATCATTCCACAAAGGTTACGAAAATGCTCCAAAACATTGAGTACTTATTTTTATTTACGTGGAATTATTAAACAACCATAAAATGTTACAGGCACTAAAATTAGCATGATACAAATACAACACATTCTGAAACATTTAATTACATAATGGGCGGTCACAAACTTTCCGTTTGGTGGCGTTGCTGCAACATACATGCAACATAGCACGACTCCGATGCAAGTATATAAGCACCGACGTATAGACAAGGGATCAATGTGGAACCCGTGTCTTTTGGACGTGCGTGCGCCAAATGCGAAATCATCGACCATGGGGACGTTATTACCACATGTGTCTAAACAGGACCAACGTGCTCTTATTGTTTTCCTGGCTGACGAAGGATTAACGTCTGTAGACATCCATCGGAGAACAAAGAATGCGTATGGGCCAGCACGTCTTTCGAAAACCGCCGTTGTGAAATGGTGCGCGAAGTCCCGTGCTGGTCGGAATTCGACATAAGACGCTGGCCGATCTTGGTGCTCTTGTTCATTACAGTGCACGCCCCCAGGTCGAAAATGTCGTAACGCAGAAGTTACGCCAACTGAAATGGGAGACACTCGATCACGCGCCCTACTGTCCTGATCTCTCCCCACGCGATTATCACATCTTCGGTCTCTTAAATAATGTCTTGCAGGGTCGGAGATTCCTATCGGGCGAGGGTGTGCAGCAGGTAGTTACGGACTTCTTCACGTTCCAGGACACAGTGATTAACCAGACAGTTGTCTTCAACCTAGAGCGTCGGTGAGATGTTTGCCTCAACGCTCATTGCGATTTTGCTCGATTGCTTACCAATTCTGGACTCAACAGCCATCAAACGTAAACAATTGATCGCCCGCTGTAGCTCTGGTAAAATTAATTATATTTTGTTAGTAAACCATTGCAAGTACCAAAAACACACACATTGTAGGGTTTCTTAATAATAGGGAATAGTGTTCTCAGTACGTGCCATTTGCATTCGGCTGTACACGATCCAATACGGTCTTACGCCTGAACCGTCAATTAGGGCGGTGCACAAACAACAACTCAAGTACACATTTTATTCCAAAAACGTTATCTTGGAAGTAGGGGCCGGGAGGTGCTAGTGAAATAACACACACTGCTAAGGTTATCTTTTTATTTTAAAAGGCTTTCTCAATAATGAGTTTTTTAAATCTGACATTTAAAAAAAAAACAATTTCAAAAACAATTTCGAATAGCTGACAAATTTTCTTTATGGAAAGGATATTGCCAGGTATGACGTTAACAACTTCCCAATAGTAAGATTTTAACTTGTCATAACTAAGACAGCAATTAGAGAAAACTCTTTTAAATACATGGAAAATGTTATCTATGTAAAGGATATTGCAAAGTATGACGTTAACAACTTCCCCATAATAAGGTTTTAAACTTGTTTTATCCATAAGAGAACAATGCCCTTAAAAAACACCTTCAAGTAGCTAGTTTGTACTAAAGCTAAAATAGTTGTCTCTCGCCAGTTAAATAACTTATATTACACCTGTCAGTTGTTACAAGACAAATATGAATTAGCCAGCACACAGACCTTCACATTAAAGGCAGTTCCCAAAAAAATTTTCCTTAGCTCGGTGAGGGAGTGACACGTGTAAAGGGGGCCCAAATCACAATAAGCGGAATAGTTATCGGTGGTCTACAGGGCCACAGCAGATCAGCCCCAAAACTTCATTACAAGCCACCACCTCCCCGAGTTACCAAAAACCAGAAGATGTAGGAAGGTCGGTGCCTGCACAGACTCCGAACCAAAGAGACACGCGACTCCGACCCTAAATCACCCAATCGAGGAGTGAATGAAACGGCCCAACCAAGAAGCAATTACCACATTCCCGCGGACAGGCAAACGAAAACCGTGGTGGAAAGACGCAAACAAAACAACTGGTGAAGAAACTCATACACTTCACTAGAACTTGAAAAACCCCTTTAAAAATAGTACTCAACTTCTCACACTCCACCACAGTGCCGGGAACACGTTTCACTTCCAAACGCTCGTCAGAGCCCACCACTGCCAGTGGTTTCAACGGCCGATAAGAAGACATACGGTCCCACACACTGATCTCCTGCACCTCGGCTTCTAAGCTTCATAAGCCACGTACATGCGGGTAAGGCAGACCTAGCCCCTGACAGCCAAGAGGCCGGCCAAAGCACGTGGCGAGCAGTTGACGACCCCCAACAACAGGGCCCTGCTCGCGCCACCAGCTCTCTCGGTCACCGCCCAGTACGTACCCCTCGATCGTCGCGCGACCGTACACTTGCTCCACCTCCCGCCAGAGGGCGGTAGCGATCCAAACAGCCCACCAAACCGAAAGCGCCACCGCAAACACTAGACGCGAAGCGAAAGCACTCCACCTGGCGCGCTTTTCGAAGATCTGGGCACAACTACGGCTCAGCGCCCGTAAATTGTGTGCCACGTTACAGGTGCTTACAAAATTGGTGTCATGCGAGTAATTACAAATTCTCACAGCATCCTAAGGGATTCATCCCTGTGTGATTTTAACACTTCGACTGCAACTCAGATATGCGCATCTGGGCTCTGAGCACTATGCGACTTAACTTCTGAGGTCATCAGTCGCCTAGAACTTAGCTTTAATTAAACCTAACTAAACTAAGGACATCACACACAACCATGCCCGAGGCAGGATAGGAACCTGCGACCGTAGCGGTCGCTCGGCTCCAGACTGTAGCGCCTAGAACCGCACGGCCACTCCGACCGGCAAAACAGTAGAACACAGCCACAGTTAAATATACGATGGGCGTTCAATAATGAAAGCAACATTTATTTTTTTTAGTGAGTAGGTTGATTTTATTCAGGATTCCAATACACCATGTTCTTCCCCATTCTTCTGGCTACAGAACCATATCTTTCCACACAATCTCCAACCAATGCGTAGGCCATACGTCACCTAATTTGGACGGCCTGTATGCGCGCGTGATATCAGCGTAGCCGGCCCGTGTGGCCGTGCGGTTCTAGGCGCTCCAGTCTGGAACCGCTTGACCGCTACGGTCGCAGGTTCGAATCCTGCCTCGGGCATTGAGATATTGATGTGATGTCCTTAGGTTAGTTAAATTTACGTAGTTATAAGTTCTAGGGGGACTGATGACCACAGATGTTAAGTCCCATAGTGCTCAGAGCCATCTGAACCATCATCTGATACCAGCCTACTGGTCGACGTCAGAGTCAACGTCTTGCAGTGTCAATAAACTCCCCATCATCCACGCACTGCTTCCCGCCAAACAGATGTAAGCAGGAGGATGCAAGATCCGAGCTGTGGGGTGGACGAGAGAGAACAGTCCAATGAAGTTCGGTGACCACCTCTGAGGTGCGCAGACTTGTGCGAGGCCTTGAGTTGTTGTGGAGAAGGAGAGGTTCGTTTCTTATCTTGTGGCGATGAACACGCAAACGTCGTTTCTTCAGTTTCCTATGCTTAGCAGAGATGTGTGCGTCCTCCGGCACTCGGGAGACAAATTTGCAGAGCCTTGATGCTATGATGACGACGCCTCGCCTAACGACTTACCGTGCTTTTGTTAACTGCCAGGTGTCCTTGAAGATACTGCAAGCGACTAGGAATTTCTGCGATTGTGTAGCTTTCTGCCGAAAGGAACTCACTGAGAACACTTTTCTTGGAACACATCTCCTCTACAGACTCTATTTTGAAAGTTACGTACAGCGCACCACCTGTCGGAACTTCATGAAGCTATAGAGGGTGAAGCGGGAATGTGCCAAAATGTCTCGCTGGAAATTCAGCCTTTTTAGAACTGAAATTGGCCGAGAGGAAACAAGATTTGCGTTAGCAACTGAACTCCCCACTCTGGATTTTCATATTAGCTACGTAGCTCCTTCACTGTCTAAACAACGGTGATTTGAAGCACTGCCTTTGCTTTCCAATTTTTCAGTGCTCTAAACAAATAAGCACATTCTGTGTCGCATCTTCAATTGTGTCATTAGCGAATGCTAATATCGATCAACCATCTACTTCTGTTACCACAGCATATTTTCCGTCGTGCTAAATGTGGTTTGTCTTCGATTCCTATCTTGGGCAGCATTCCATCATTTTAGAATAAATTCAGAAATTATCGGTTTTTTTTGAATGAATCAATGGTAAAAAACCAAAGACCCAAAAATTAAAAAATAAGAATTTAGAGCAAAATACGCCCTAGCCGCACGTGTCACAGAACTAGCTCATTTTCCACATACCTTACGTTCAAACAGCCATGAGGGAATACAGGTAAACATGTTTTCATTTGTCACACTCTCTACTGCTCTACACATCCTGGAGTCACTTGTGCTCTCTGGTTGATACTGGTACAAAGACAATAAGAAACAATACTTGAGTACATCGGGTCACTTTACATCGCATAACATCGCTGTTGAACTTTGGATACTGTGAAACTTATGGTACAAGCAAAACGGTGAATGTCATTTTCCTAATTAGTTCCTTTTCAATTTGTTTACTGTTTAGCTTTCACCTTCTAATTAGCATTAGCAATGCACTATCGAAGATGACATTTACCGTGTGTTCGTGTCCCGGTCTAGATGAGTAACACCTTTTCTAATGTAGTTTACAAATAATATAATTTGCAAAAGTGTTGTAACTTCCTGTAAAACACATCCAGTATTACCCTTTTCATTTATAAAACTTAAAACTGCGGAAGCATTAGAAAATTTCAAGAAAACGTTGGGTACATATTCCGTTCATGGAACAGTTCTCCACATAGCTCCTCTTACCACTTACTGTAAATTACTGTATAGTATCCACTTCACTGTGTTTCAGTAATCTGATATCCGTCCGTCCGTCATTCTCTTGTTGAAGATCAGTCTATGAATGTTGAAGTTGCATTATTCAATAGCCGCTGGAATTACGTTAATATTCATAGTTGTATTTGGAATCGCATTAATATTCATAGTTGTATATTGACAGTTGTAGCACGAATATTCATTAGTAATCACCTCAAACTAAAGCCCCTACAACAGTAAAATGATTTTTCATGCACAGTTTATACAAATAAAAAATATGTGCGTAGTTTTTCCGCAATGTAAAACAACGTTGCCAGTCTAACCATGCCTCACTGCCCTACTGCTTCAGTGAGATGATACGTATGTGTTCAGGATTGTTTAAAACTTGTAGCTACACGAGATGATAAACTAAGAAGTGTCAATTTCTCAACGCTGACAGATGGAAGATAAGAAACTTTGTTATTCCACTACATGACACTGCCATGCAGCACAAATGATGACTCTCTCTCTCTCTCTCTCTCTCTCTCTCTCTCTCTCTCTCTCACACACACACACATACACACACAGGCTCCCACGCGCCCTCATACGCGTGTCAAACAGCAAAACCTAAAACTTAGTATTTCATTAAACAATGCTTCCTTGAACATGAATATGAACAGTCACAACCGCAATAAACTTTTTTTGCATATGGTTACAGGTTTCGGTCTTTTTTAGACCATCTTCAGACCGTCCAACCTGCTGATCAGTTAGCAATCTCTGATCAGTTAGCGTTCTTGGAATTGTAGCGCCTTCTCCGTTCACAGCCACCATCTACTACCATGGTGCAAGGTCTGAAAATGGTCTGAAACAGACCAAAACCGTTAACCTCACATTAGGAAAAAGTGTATTTCGGTTGTGAGTGCTCTATTAATTTTTAAATAATAAATAAACCTTTGTAGTCCAGGGAGACATGCCCTCAAAAATTAATGCTCCATAACCCTTCCCTCAAGTAATTCATCAGGTTGATTCATTGTGAAGAATAGCTAAGAAAGAAAGAAACAGATAACCTTGTTTAATCTGTCGAATGAAATCCCAAGCAAGGAATTCACAAATGAAGAAAGCTACAGTCCAAAACTACCCCTCCACATTATTAGTGTAAAATGGGCAACATACTTCACAATTCTGAAAAAATCCCGTTCTCCAGTGTTCTGAATGTGGGCGCTCACTACAAATATTGATCTGGAGCTGTACATTAAGACAGTAAAGGACTACTTGCCTCGATGCACTGTTAATCACAATGAGAACTCTATATAAAACCTGCAGTCTTCACGACAGAAAAGAGCACAATAGATACTCATACAAGAAAGGCTAGAATTTGTCTCATGAACAATTAGGCCAGTACAAACGTGACACCAGATCAGCTGCAGAAAGAAACTTCCGTTCCGTTGTGTAAGCAACCCCTAACGACATTCATCTACGTAACTTAGCAGAACGTCGGAAATTATGACGACGGGTTGTCCGGGCAGCGGACTTCATCGAATATACCTGCATTAAAAGGATACATAAGTCTTTCAAAAGGTTACAGCCCAATTCAATGGAGGCATTAAGAACGTAAGAACCGGAAGAAAAGATATAAACTTCTGAGAAAAATAGATTGCGAAAATCAAACGTGTAGGCATACTACCAGCCTCGTGGGTTTCATTTGTTTTTTAACCGAATCTAAATATCCTATACTTCCTTTTTGCTACAATTTTTTATTAATATTGTGCATTGTTATTATTAATGTTAATTCACAAAATCTTCGTATTACAGGCTTTTCAACAATTGTGTAGTTCGCAATTAATGTGAAGCACGAACCAGAACGTACCGAACAGATGCAAAGTGCATCATAGACGCAGTTTTGGCCTACCCCAACACTTCGTGAGACTCGTTGACATAATTTTCACTAAGCATAGCAGATAAAACTGTTCAGTTCAGGCACGAAGCCTATTAGTTTCCTAACTCTCGTGTTCCAGATTTGATGTAGCACTATTGACGCGTATTTGTGCTTCAAGGTTGATATCTGCCTTCCACCTACGTATTTGGGCACTAGATTTTGCAAGGCATCTACACAGCGTGAGATAATGATAAATTATGGTCTTCAACAATGTGATTTGAAAGAAGTGGTGACGTACCACGACTCCAATCAAAATACACTCCTGGAAATTGAAATAAGAAAACCGTGAATTCATTGTCCCAGGAAGGGGAAACTTTATTGACACATTCCTGGGGTCAGATACATCACATGATCACACTGACAGAACCACAGGCACATAGACACAGGCAACAGAGCATCCACAATGTCGGCACTAGTACGGTGTATATCCACCTTTCGCAGCAATGCAGGCTGCTATTCTCCCATGGAGACGATCGTGGAGATGCTGGATGTAGTCCTGTGGAACGGCTTGCCATGCCATTTCCACCTGGCGCCTCAGTTGGACCAGCGTTCGTGCTGGACGTGCAGACCGCGTGAGACGACGCTTCATCCAGTCCCAAACATGCTCAATGGGGGACAGATCCGGAGATCTTGCTGGCCAGGGTAGTTGGCTTACACCTTCTAGAGCACGTTGGGTGGCACGGGATACATGCGGACGTGCATTGGCTTTTGGAACAGCAAGTTCCCTTGCCGGTCTAGGAATGGTAGAACGATGGGTTCGATGACGGTTTGGATGTACCGTGCACTATTCAGTGTCCCCTCGACGATCACCAGTGGTGTACGGCCAGTGTAGGAGATCGCTCCCCACACCATGATGCCGGGTGTTGGCCCTGTGTGCCTCGGTCGTATGTAGTCCTGATTGTGGCGCTCACCTGCACGGCGCCAAACACGCATACGACCATCATTGGCACCAAGGCAGAAGCGACTCTCATCGCTGAAGACGACACGTCTCCATTCGTCCCTCCATTCACGCCTGTCGCGACACCACTGGAGGCGGGCTGCACGATGTTGGGGCGTGAGCGGAAGACGGCCTAACGGTGTGCGGGACCGTAGCCCAGCTTCATGGAGACGGTTGCGAATGGTCCTCGCCGATACCCCAGGAGCAACAGTGTCCCTAATTTGCTGGGAAGTGGCGGTGCGGTCCCCTACGGCACTGCGTAGGATCCTACGGTCTTGGCGTGCATCCGTGCGTCGCTGCGGTCCGGTCCCAGGTCGACGGGCACGTGCACCTTCCGCCAACCACTGGCGACAACATCGATGTACTGTGGAGACCTCACGCCCCACGTGTTGAGCAATTCGGCGGTACGTCCACCCGGCCTCCCGCATGCCCACTATACGCCCTCGCTCAAAGTCCGTCAACTGCACATACGGTTCACGTCCACGCTGTCGCGGCATGCTACCAGTGTTAAAGACTGCGATGGAGCTCCGTATGCCACGGCAAACTGGCTGACACTGACGGCGGCGGTGCACAAATGCTGCGCAGCTAGCGCCATTCGACGGCCAACACCGCGGTTCCTGGTGTGTCCGCTGTGCCGTGCGTGTGATCATTGCTTGTACAGCCCTCTCGCAGTGTCTGGAGCAAGTATGGTGGGTCTGACACACCGGTGTCAATGTGTTCTTTTTTCCATTTCCAGGAGTGTATGTTAGTTTAAACAACAGTTCATGGCAACCAGTTGAAAATTTGATTGTAAAATTTGTGAAATGTATGTTGTTAACATTAATATCTACTTTTGTTTGGTAGAGAGGACGGTAGCACTCTTGAAGATTCTGAAATCATCAGCATCATAGTACAGAGTAGTATACTGAAACAGTGGAAAGCGACGTTATGGTTGGGCATTCGTTCAAGAGCTTCCAGCTTCTATTGAAGAAATGGGGGGCAGCGTTGCCAGTTAGCATTCCTAGCGCAATGAAAATTTTTTTCTTTTTGCACCTACATGGAAGCTAATATTAGAAAAACCGGTGAGACAGCATTTCGCACATGTTCATGAATACAGTGTACGTGTACAGCACAGAAAAGCTCGTTCACCATAAATACGTCACGTACATGCACATGTGCTGCAGTCTCAAAACCAACGACGGTAATCTTCAGGCCTTTATGGTTCTCAGTGCCTCAATTAAATCCGTTACGGACACACTAGTGTCGGGCAAAAACAAGATGACTCAAAACGAAGCACCTGACTTCACTTGTTTATTACAGACATACTATGAATGATAGAAACACATTGCGCATGTCACTGGATAGAGAAAGTTTCAAAATTGCTTCTTTGCGCAGATCCTATTTCATACACACAACATGTGCACAAAGCGTTGCTCGGGAAACTTCGAAGCCGTAGCCCATTTCATTCCATAGGAGAATCAAAAGGTCCCTGTTTATTCAGTTCACAGCTTCAACAATTCAGTTTCTCAGCTCTTGATGAGTAACTGAAATTTGTGTCACGAGGACTCTATCTTTTGAGATCCTCACAGAGAAAAGAGTGTTAGAATGTTGATGTGTGATGATTTTGGTGGCCAAAAGCATTGAACAAGACTTTGTTGTCCATCTCTTGAAAGCCCACGTTTTGGGTTGGTGTTGTTAAGGTAATGGCGTTCCTCAAGGTGAGAGCGAGGCGGGAAGCCGTCATGCATTAAAATGGAAACAAAGGAATCTTCTTAAATTTGAGGAAACAACCAATTCTGCAGCACGTCCAGATATGACATTCCTGTCGCAGTATCCTCCACAAAAAAAAGGTGCACAAAACCTCCGAACGGAAACAGCAAAACACACATTCAGTCTCTGTTAGTCTCTTCCATGTTCGACGACGTCGCAAGGATTTTGTGAAACACAAATTTGTGGATAGATTCTATTTTTACTTGATAGATGAAACGTCGATTCGTCCGAAAAGATGAGTCGTTCTAAACCGCTGTCCTCTGCCATATTCTGGAGAATTCGGCTGAAAATTTCGTAATTTCTGTTACGGGTCGCCGAGACGCAACTCCTGTAGTAACTGCAAGTTTCGTTTCAAAGCACACCATGCTATTGTTTGTAAAAGTTGCTGATTCCTGGCTTACACATCTTCTGAACCCATCTCGTATACGCTCGACATTTTCTTCATATGCGTCTGGCCGACCAGTGATCGTCTCTTTGCATATGCAACCGCCATCCAACAAATTTTATACGGCAGTCATAAATGCTTGTGCTGAGGCGACTTCTTGCTGAATCGACGTCGAAGTGCATGTTGCACTAGACGACGGAATGATAACACACAAATTTCAATACAGAAAAAGATTTCTCTTGCGGTATAGTCACCGTATTGCTATAATCAAACACCAGCGCAACTGTGTCAAGAGTTTGAACCTTCTTCTGTCCAGCGACGTGCGCAATGTGTTTCTATCTTATATAATTTGTTGTGACAACAAAATTAAATCTGTTTTTCCTCTTTGAATCACCCAGTGCTTTTTTAAAGTCCATAGAACGATTCCATCTGTAGAATAATTAGTTTTTGACATAGCCGTTATGCTCATTATTCTGAGTGCCTGCTATCTGATGACTGCTATTCTGGTATAAAAATTAGTGACTTGCCTTATTGAAATCTTCTGTGAACAACCGCAGTAGCAAAAGGGCACAAAGTTACACGTTGTCAGTTGGCCGAATAAAGCAGGAACTGGACGGTGCCCGGCTGGAGGTGTGTCGTATAAAGATCTGCAACTTTCCGTATTTTCCAGTGAAGCAAGGCGTCGACCACCTCGGCTTCTAATGAGGCGTTTAACCCGGAGTATGTGTCAGGTGTAGTTCACGCTGGACATGGCTGGGTGGCGTCTTTGGGATCTTTTTTATCATGACTTAAGCCCACTAATTCTGCTAACCATGAACTCGAATCAAGATATCGACTGTCGCCCATGAAAATCTCGTAATTCCATTTTGTTAAATTTTGCATGTGAATCAAAAACGATTTCTTAATAATAATATAAAGTGATAAAGAAAGCTTCTATATGTGTAACTACACTCCTGGAAATGGAAAAAAGAACACATTGACACCGGTGTGTCAGACCCACCATACTTGCTCCGGACACCGCGAGAGAGCTGTACAAGCAATGATCACACGCACGGCACAGCGGACACACCAGGAACCGCGGTGTTGGCCGTCGAATGGCGCTAGTTGCGCAGCATTTGTGCACCGCCGCCGTCAGTGTCAGCCAGTTTGCCGTGGCATACGGAGCTCCATCGCAGTCTTTAACACTGGTAGCATGCCGCGACAGCGTGGACGTGAACCGTATGTGCAGTTGACGGACTTTGAGCGAGGGCGTATAGTGGGCATGCGGGAGGCCGGGTGGACGTACCGCCGAATTGCTCAACACGTGGGGCGTGAGGTCTCCACAGTACATCGATGTTGTCGCCAGTGGTCGGCGGAAGGTGCACGTGCCCGTCGACCTGGGACCGGACCGCAGCGACGCACGGATGCACGCCAAGACCGTAGGATCCTACGCAGTGCCGTAGGGGACCGCACCGCCACTTCCCAGCAAATTAGGGACACTGTTGCTCCTGGGGTATCGGCGAGGACCATTCGCAACCGTCTCCATGAAGCTGGGCTACGGTCCCGCACACCATTAGGCCGTCTTCCGCTCACGCCCCAACATCGTGCAGCCCGCCTCCAGTGGTGTCGCGACAGGCGTGAATGGAGGGACGAATGGAGACGTGTCGTCTTCAGCGATGAGAGTCGCTTCTGCCTTGGTGCCAATGATGGTCGTATGCGTGTTTGGCGCCGTGCAGGTGAGCGCCACAATCAGGACTGCATACGACCGAGGCACACAGGGCCAACACCCGGCATCATGGTGTGGGGAGCGATCTCCTACACTGGCCGTACACCACTGGTGATCGTCGAGGAGACACTGAATAGTGCACGGTACATCCAAACCGTCATCGAACCCATCGTTCTACCATTCCTAGACCGGCAAGGGAACTTGCTGTTCCAACAGGACAATGCACGTCCGCATGTATCCCGTGTCACCCAACGTGCTCTAGAAGGTGTAAGCCAACTACCCTGGCCAGCAAGATCTCCGGATCTGTCCCCCATTGAGCATGTTTGGGACTGGATGAAGCGTCATCTCACGCGGTCTGCACGTCCAGCACGAACGCTGGTCCAATTGAGGCCCCAGGTGGAAATGGCATGGGAAGCCGTTCCACGGGACTACATCCAGCATCTCTACGATCGTCTCCATGGGAGAATAGCATCCTGCATTGCTGCGAAAGGTGGATATACACTGTACTAGTGCCGACATTGTGCATGCTCTGTTGCCTGTGTCTATGTGCCTGTGGTTCTGTCAGTGTGATCATGTGATGTATCTGACCCCAGGAATGTGTCAATAAAGTTTCCCCTTCCTGGGACAATGAATTCACGGTGTTCTTATTTCAATTTCCAGGAGTGTATATAGTAGAAGCCTAATCATTGATTGATTAGAGAAATCCATGCACTTTCAAATCGTTCTTTGGTGACAGAGTTACTGGTATTACGAGATCTCACAGACTGCTTGAGGTATGAGGTTTTCATTATATACCATCGATATGTATCTCAACACAATCGGTGGACAGCTCCTGTCCTTTCTTTCACATGTCTGAAAAGGTAGGAAGAGTGCAGCTTTGAGAGTATAACACTTATATCGATTACAAGTAGGTTTATATTACGTAACAGTGTATCTGCAATTATGAAGTGTGTTTTCTTTGTTATTTAAAGTCCTCGATTTGTGACAGGAAAATGGTCAGTTTTGTAATGTATATATGTAAAAAGCAAAATTATATGTTAAAATGATAAATTACTATAATATATGTATGTTCATAAAATGAAAATGTTTATTGAAAGCTGGTTCATGCTTAGGGCACTTGTATTTGTAACACGTAAGAGATGTAGGGAAGTCTCTCCGCAACGGAAGTGACATGGCACGATGAAAAAGATGGCTTTGGTGGTCGAACTGAGTGGCTCCTAGGTGTGAACGGTACGCAGTGTGTGGCTAGCCTTAGCACTGTACACTTCGACGGTTCCAAGAGAGGCAACTGGAAGCTGCTTTACAAAGGATTTGCCTCGGATGTGGATCTGGCTATTATTTGGTATTCTCGGCATAAAAGAATGTTGAAAATGCAACGCCAAGAAGAGACTTTGTAGAGCATTCGAACATCAAGAGCCGTGAGTACAGTCAGCCGCCACGTCGCTTGCCACTAATCTTCGCCACTGCTTCTCTTACTTCATACATTCAATAATGTATATGGGCATGGACCAGTTAATTTTTGTATGGTATTAATAATAATCAAGAAAACAATTTTGTGTCCACAACCATATTTTTCTATCCTGATCACGAACCTATGTAGCATCCTCACCTAAGTGATATTAAAACCGAGTATCCTGATTTAAATGAACAATTCTTGCATTCAAGTGTTCAAAAGTGATTTTTCACCTAATGTAAAAGGAGTAGCAAGACTTATCTTAAAACCATAACAGCGAAGTTAGAAAGCATTTTGCTACAGTCTCCTTAATTTATTACAAAGTATAGTTTTGTAGGAATCCAGTGCAAGATTGTGCAAATATTATTGTCTAACATACCTGCATGACAGGTGATAAAAAGGCAAATAAGTTAAGCTAATTTTCAAAAATAGTTTTGTTTTGATTTCGATAATGAATGGTTCCTTATTTTTGAAATCAATTAAGCACAGTGATGTATTTTACTGTCTTGCAAAGTAAACTATGAACTACTTCAAGCGAAGTGAATGATAAGCTTTTTTGAAATAGTATTTTCTACGGCAATAATCAGAGAGTGTTGACTAGTGAAACTATACTGGTTTATGGGTCCCCATCATATTCTCCACTTATTAGGAAAAAATTGGACTATTAACGTTGCCTAGGAAAACTAATATATGTAGAGGAGTATGAACAGTGTATTTGCGATATTATTCATCTTTATTTATTTTACTTTTTCGTGTCAGTCCACATTTAGTTCTGCAGTTCATGCAGTAATATTTCAGTATTTTATTAAGTAATTATCTTGAGTGTAGCTGTCATTAATATGAGCTTGGTGCAAATTTGTTTCCTATAATTCACTGGTGTGGGCGTTACTGGTAACTGCTGCTACACACAGTACACTGTGTCAGTTTCTATCCAGTGTGCTATTCAAAGCGAAATATCAACGAAAGGAATTTCAATAATCAATATTCAGTTTTCTCAAACATGTATTTCCAAATTAATGTGCCTAATTGGGGTGGCGGCCGTTCATTTTATCAATTTCATCAACTCGCAAGGTTAAAGTCCATTTAGTTTTTCTGTTAATTTCACCATATACAAAATTATAGTCCAATACCTTTGTCCATTAGGCACTCGCACGGTCGACTTCCGAAATCCTCTCGTAGGGCAACGTCAGCTTGTTTCACGGCAAGTTAGTGTTATACGTGGCGCTAGGTGACAGGACATTCGTCAGTTTTACTCACTAAAATACAGTTTAGAACATAACTATTGGCGTAAAACAATTGTATGAAGAACACTGAATGTCCAGCGGCAATAGATCGGGCAAAATGAGTATCAGAAAAATTTACAGGTCTTTCAGAGATAAAATATAAAGTGTTAACGAAGTTGAAATGGAGACAAAGACGCAGTAGGTCCCAGCCAGTGAAACGAAAAAGTACCTAGTGTACTATGTGGCCGTAGTTCACAAGAAGGGAGCACAAATGTCGCCACGGGATGGCAACGGGCTTACGTTGGGCACCTTACACACGTCAACCATCAAATTCAGATGATGAACTCATAACAAATAAAACAAGGTAGGAAATATCACAGAAACGAAGACAGTGATTATGTTAGTGACTCGAAATGAAGACAGTGGTCATGTTAAGGACTCAATGGATATGTTCAATTCATCGAAAGTAGAGAGTGAACGGAGTGAACCACGAGAAGTAGAATCTGAATATGGGGACACATTGGAAAAAGATAGTTAAAAATCACTGAATATGAACGATTTGTTAAAAATGTTGTCTGCACAAATTGCAGCACAGGGTAGTAATATTAACAACCAAATTAAAACACTAATTGTTAAAATCAGTAAACAAATCGAAAAAGTAGATTCAAAAGTAAGCGTTGTGAGTAATGAAATGAAGAATTTAAAAACTGAAATATATACTATCAATAACAATGTCGCCACCATGCAAGGACAGATTAATGACATTAACAATAGGTTCGATAGCGAAATAAAGAAGATTCAAGACACTGTAGAACCTTTGGTTGTAACAAAAGTTGATGAAAAAGTTTTCGGCCTCAAAACTGAATTAGTAAATAAATGTAAGTCCGAAATTTCTCAATTGAGACAAACGGTGAATGATTCCGAAAAGGAACTGAGTAAACAAGTGGCAACATGCAAAAAGAAGTGTGAGCAGAACACTTCTCAAATTCAAGGTAAAACAAGCGACCTCGAACAGAAAATAAGAGGAAACCCGAATTATGTCACTGACAGAATAATTTGTAGCAAATTGCTATTGGGCGAAGAACGATTCGATCCAGCAAAAAAGCATAGTGGATGGCATCCGTTAGATTGTTTGAAAAACTGTGAAATGATCAATGTCGTTTATAGCGCCTTAGCCGGCGATGCGAAAAGATGGGGCCTAAATTTGTGTACAGAACAAATATCATTTGGCGAATTTAAACAAATTTATAGAGGAACACTGGTCAGAGCAGAAACAGGCCTGCCTATGGCGGGAATTTATCTTGGTCAGGTTATATGACAAAAGAGGCAGAAGCTCAATGAAAGAGTTTTACGAAATGTTGTACTGGAAACTGACACACTTGGGAAACAGGCGAATTGGATCTGAAATGGTGTTGGAACTATGGAGGAAGCTCCCGGAAGATTCAAAACGTTAAATGGGAAGTAATCACAAAAGCTTCTCGTCATTTTCGGAAAGAGTAGAAGACGAGGACCACTGGAGAGGGAACCGTCATTATCACCAAAATAATAACAACCGGAATAGGGATAATCACGAGAATATTGAAATCAATGAGAACGAACTTTACAGCGTAAATATGATGCAAAGGAATCTGGAGGAGGATGAAATCCTCGGAAGTGTGGATGGGGCGATCCGTGCTGACGAAAGACTCGCACAATTAAACATTGTTGATGGTCATGAGAATATATATTCAGATGAGTATATTCGAACCACTGAAATCCAAGACGATTATACTAAATATTAAGTTAAAGTTTACGTCGTCAAAAGTGATACTAAAGAAACGCCTGTGACTGAAAATCGAGTGGAAAATTTAGGAAAGAATCGAAATTTTGAAAATAAGAAAATCGACGAAAGGTCAAAAGAAGAGCTTGCTTGGTGTCTAAGAGTAGCATTCATGTTAGAATCAAACAGTGAATACGAAATAAATGATAGTTCAGACGAGGAAAATGTAGAAATAAAGGAAAGGGAACAAAGTGTAACGGAAGATGTATCCGAAAAGCAAAATGAAGTCTTTCCAAACAAAATCCGGCAGTAAAAACCAAATCGAAAAAGAAAGAGTTACCAGACGATACCATACCGCGTCAAGATATGAAAGAAGTAGAAATAAGAAAATTGAAGAAGCCCCAGGCATATGTGATTTGCCAGTAAATCTTGGAGCGATCAGATGGTCAAACAAGACTTGTTGTAGAAAGAACAAGAAAATTCACAAAATAGGACGATCAAACAGTCATCCCAGCTGAAATTTACAGTATTACATTGCAAGTACTTTTTGACACAGGATCCCAAATTAGTGCTATTTCACAATCTTTCTTTGAACATATTTCCAATACACCTGGGTTGGTTATGATGTCAGTAAATGGTGTGAAAATTGTAGGAGCAAGCCTATTCTAAGACAAGTGTTGGTGGAATCTGAAATTAATGGACGAAAATTTGAACACGACTTCCTGGTCGTGCCTGCATTGAATACTGAAATGATTTTAGGTTAAGCAAAAGGTATTCACTGATTGCGATAGTGGGATTGTCAACGTTAAGAATAAATCTGGCACTTTGGAACTTAGTTTCAGGAGAACGAAATTTCCTAGGACACCAAAGTTGTTCCATTCATATTAGAATTAGACCCTGGGAATGATGGTTTATCCAATTTATATGAAATCTACCGTGTAAAGAACGTAATGATTGATGACTCAAGTAGAAAAATTTAAAGAAATTATTGAAGAGATGCAGGAACTTAAGTCGGAACAGGAATCAGAGCTGTTAGACATTCTCACAAATAATCAGGATATGTTTCCAGATAAACAGGGAATAGTAAATAATTTTGAATACCGTATTGAAGCAATAGAACATGATCCATTTTTGGTGAGACCTTATCAGATGGTTCAAATGGCTCTGAGCACTATGGGACTCAACATCTGAGGTCATCAGTCCCCTAGAACTTAGAACTACTTAAACCTAACTTACTTAAGGACATCACACACATCAGTGCCCGAGGCAGGATACGAACCTGCGACCGTAGCGGTCGCGCGGTTCCAGACTGAAGTGTCTAGAACCGCTCGGCCACCAGCGGCCGGCGAGACCTCATCCAGTACCTCTAGACAGAATCCATGTAGGAAAAAATCGACAAAATGATTGAATGGGGAATTATCGAAAGGAGCGAAAGTAAGTGTAATAGTCCCTCTCATTATTGTAAACAAAAAGCATGGGGGAGTGAGAGAAGTAATCGATGCACAAACACTAAACAAGGTGGTCAAAAAGGAAGGAAAATTTAGATGAACTATTGCAGAAGTTCCACAATGTGCGGTATTTTACTAGCTTAGACCAGTCAGCGGGGTATTGGCATATCCCATTGGATAAAGAGTCTCGAAATTATACCGCATTTATATTTGCTGGAAAATGTTACCAATATGGAGTTGTCACTTATGGTCTTAATATTTCCATCTCTGTCTTTATTAGGGCTTTAGATTCAATGTTAGGAAGGGAACTAAATGCCAGATTGACCATATACGTGGACGACTTGTTTATTGCCACAGACAATTGGAAAGAACACTGCATATTGTTAGACATGACATTTTCTGCTCTTCAGGCAGGATGAATGATACTAAAACTGAAGAAGTGCCAGTTAGTAAAACAGGAAATAAAATTCTAGGGACATATTATTACCACATTTTGGGACTGGAAGGGCCCCATAGAAGTTAAATGCCATTGAAAAATGCCCATCACCTAAGAACCGAAAGCAATTAAAAGCGTATTTCGGTCTCTGCGGATTTTATCACAAATTTGCGAAGTGGCAAGCATTTAAAAGTCCTCATTTAAATGGGTTGTTTAAGAAAAATAGTGCATTTATTTGGACAGAAGAGTGCTAACAATCTAAAATGAATTAATAAGGAACAATAATTTCAATCACTCTGTTTTGAGTGAACCGTTTCATATGAGTACTGATAGCAGTGCATATGGAATCGGCTTAGAAATTTTCCAAGAAAACATTGACACAGTAGAACCAAAACGAAGGACAACAGCTTTCGCTATTCGAACCCTGACTAAGTACGGAAGAAATTACACCATTTCAGAAAGCGAAGCTGTAGCCATCATATGGAGTTTGAAAAAGTTTCGGAATTATTTGTGGGGGCATAAAACAATTATAGATACTGATCACAAGGTGTTGACGTTCCTTAAAGACTGCAGTTTATTTACCGGCATATTAAGTCGTTGGGCACTGTACCTCCAGCAGTCTGAGTACGAAATTTTCAATGTTAGTGGAAGCGACAATTATGTAGCAGATGTTCTATCAAAACCACATGAAGGAATAGACAGTGTGCCAAAGGAAAATAACGAAGATGACACTTTTCATATGAGATTCATCAAAGAGATACATGGAAAAAAGAAAATCGAACAAATTTGCAAAAATATGCGTTATTATCAAAATTAAGGTGAGGACTGAAAGTCAGTTAGTGCAGATTTTAATAATACCAAGTATCCTCAAATATCTTTACAGATATTTGATACAAACGAGAAGATGTGAGCAGAGAGGAGTGGAAAGTGTGTTGGCCCACTCAGTTTGAGACCACAGTAACTGACTAACTCACCTTAGAGTACTGTGATCCAAAAAGGTGTACCGAAAAACTTCCTGACGTCATAATAATAAATATCAGTGCAACAAAGAAAGTAACAGATCGAATTAACTCGTGGGATATTTGCCAGAGAGAAAAGGTCACAAATTGAACCAACCAAGGTTATATGTTAAACAGTGTACCAGAAGACACTCTTGACTTATTGTCAGTAGATTTGTATAGGCCTATTCGGAAACTTCTGGAAACTGTACTTATATAGAAGTATTTTCGAAGTTTATCAAACTATTTCCCATAAGGAAAGCTATTGCAAAAGCAGTTTTTAATGGAGTGACTGAATATTTCAATACAGTAGGAAAACCAAAGGCAGTACTATCAGATAATGGGCCTCATTTTATATCAAATCTATGGAAGGAAGGATGGAACAGAATGGCATTCAAGTGAAATGTCTTTCGGCATACCATCCTAAAAGTAATCCAGTGGAGAGTTATATGTATGAACTAGATAGACCGTGTCGAACTTACTGACACTACAGGATTTACACCCAAGGAAATTCTCTTAATCATAAGAGCGAAACCTTACAATTTCCACTGTATGTAGAACTAGAACTGAGGGAGAAAAAAAACTTATCAAGAAAAAGAATGAAAGAAAAAGCGGAAGCCAGATCTAAAAGGCAAAATTCAAAATTGGGGAATTTGTTTTCCAAAAGAACTCATGAAAAATCTAGTGAAATAAACCAAGGAACGTCTAAGTTCAAATATATTTATAAGAAGTGCAAGGAACTCCACACACTAACACCTATTATCTTGTTTGTCCTAAGTCAAAGAAGCCATGAGGTGGTCGTAACACTGTAGATTTAAAACCTTTCATCCACAAAAATAAGTAGTAAGAGGCAAAATGAAAAAGTGTGTATGTATTTATTCAAAGAGCATTTTACTCTATAAGTTCTTGTTCATGACGGCGTGTTGTCAAGTGCTGTTATGTTGGAAAATACTTTTTTATCATGAGCCTGCTGATACATGTCTATAGGTTTCAGATTCAGTACAACATAATTGAATATACAAAGTACAGGTAAACTCCAGGCTATGACGTACGTAAAGACTGCATTAAATGAATATTGCAGCATGATGAGGAGGACTGCCAAATGTTCAACAGGCAGACAAGTGCTGATGCTGAAAATAATGGAGAACTGCCAAGTATGTCTATAGGCAGACTAAGGATGAAAAGTTTATATAAAGTACTGAGTATTGTGTTGCCATAATGAACTGCATGAACATTTAAAGCAGACAAAACATAGTTTCTTAGTGATCATACAGTGACAAATAGGTGTGAACTAACCTTGTAATGAAATCTGTGTATGTAAGCAATATGTAAATTCATATATATATATATATATATATATATATATATATATATATATATATATATATAGCAAGATGGACTCATGTATATATTTTCTTATTGCAACAGAATTTCATGTTTTTTTTAATGCTTGGTGAAACAGTGTATACATAAACAGTTATGTGAAGTGTTTCCTGTGTAATGTATTTGCAATTTTTTTTATTGCACAGCACTGTTTTGAAATGTTACTGATGTTTCACTGATGTATGCCTGTCAGGAAACCTCAATGAAACATGGGGCATGTGTAACACTCACATCGATTAGAAGTAGGTTTATATTAAGTAACCGTGTACCTACAATTATGGAGTGTATATTCTTTGTTATTTAAAGTCCTTGATTTGACAGGAAAATTAGAGTTTTGTAATGTATGCATGAAAAAAGCAAACTGATTTGTTAAAATTTTCATTTTTTCAGCTAGTTATGATTTCACCAATTTCATTAACTCCCAAGTCCGTTTAGTTTTTCTGTTAATTTCACCATATCCAAAATTATAGTCCGATACCTTAGTCAATTAGACACACGCGCGCTCAATTTTTTAAACATTACCTGGTTTCATGGCAAGTTAGTATGACAAGTGGTAAGGTGCTGGTCAAATTTTTTTTTAAAAGGCAACATAGACTTTTGAAATCTTTATTGGCCTTCACGTACACATAAAACTATTAAATTATTTTGTCTACTTGCAACACAGCCTTTAAGATAGCCATGGTGAAACAGTCAGTAACTGAGGTAATTAGAACGACACTTCAAAACATTTAAAGAACATTTTGAGATCTGCTAATGTGAAAAATACTTTTGGTTATTAAACTGCGTGAGCAGTAAATGAATGTTTGAGATCTTTCCAAGTTACGAGAGAATAGATCGCGAAAGATCTGAAAACAAATGCATTGTGAATGTAGACTGCCGGCCCTTTGTGGCCGAGCAGTTCTAGGCGCTTTAGTCTGGAACCACACGACCGCTACGCTCGCAGGTTAGAATCTTGCATCGGGCATGGATGTGTGTGATGTCCTTAGGTTAGTTAGGTTTAAGTAGTTCTAAGTTCTAGGGAACAGATGACCTCAGATATTTAGTCCTATTGTGCTAAGACCCACTTGAACCATTTGAATGTAGACTTTCCCCGCGTATACTACTGATGTGAAGGTTACTGGTTTCCAGCCCGGTGGCGGTGTTACAAAACAGCGACGTTTCGACAGGTGATGCACTCATCATCTTCCGGCGATGTGTCGACATTTGGCCGATGCCGTCGTACTTATATCTGAAACAAGCCCCCTCGACCTGGCTCCATGAGGCTGGGTACAATGAGGCACACGGTCGGCGTGGGGTGTGAATTTGCAGTGGTATTCTCCAAAGTCAGAGCACCATTTTTAATGAATTTTGAGAACGATGTTTCCAAAAGTAACCACCTCAGTAACACTGATACACGAAAACCGATGGATAACAAAAGGTGTTAGAAAGTCATTTCGAACCCTGAACCATATCAGTCCCAGGAACAGGATTTTTAATGAGATTGAGTTCTAAAATTTCTACAACAGGTACGAAACGATATGTAGGAGGGTCCTGACTGCCGAAAAACTGCCAGTGGAACAATAACCTACAATGCAGAGAATAGAAGTTTGGCCTTCTGTGGATGTCGATAAACAGGAGACAAGGACGGACAAAAAATGTGTAATAACACACTGATTAGGAATAGGGATAAAGCTATAAATTATTTATTTCTTCTACGGATACTATGTGAATGAGTAATTCCCAGAAACAAACATAACATCTGTAAATAATTATGCTCTAAGGACAAAGATATTTTTGCTAACCATAGGGCGTGAAATCAGTAAACCGTAAAGAAAACTAAAAAACACTTGGCTGACAGAAACTGAAAAGGACATTAAAGATCTCCAGAACAGACAGCCTGTGAGATGTACCCTGAAGAAAGCCCGAGGAGAAGAAAGGAAGGAGTTACATCGACAGCGGATGCGGAAGTACTAGGCAAAGGTCAAAGCCCAACAGTTCAAGAAGAGTGGTACAATGTAGGTCCATTCGAAACAAGAAGTAGAAAAAGTGCGAGTAGATGAAGAACACATCTGTGTGCTGAAACAGTGCACACAATCTCCATAATAAACGTGATAAGTGAGTCATAAGTATCAACCAACTTCCCTTTTAAACAAATAAGATTTGTACCCAGGTGACACAGAAAACTACAGCCTCATTTCCCGACAGTCATAATTCTCAAAAATTGTAGACAAACGTACGAGACACAGAGTAATGAATTCATTGTTTGCTTCCTGGTGTTTCCGTTCTATTAAGACCATTATTTCGATAACCGTCCATCCTGTTTCCTTCAGGTGCTGAGATATTGCTGTTACCTGTCCTCGTTGCATAAACACCAATCAGAGTGTGACATATTACTGGTCTCGACATCATTGTAAATACCTGTTCAAAACACTGGAGATTTTAACTACAATATGTTAGCACATCTACCCATCAGGAAAGCACTTTAAAAATTATGTTGATAATTACTGTACAAAACAAATATAAAATGAATTTATATTCACAAAGAAAGAGTAACCACGAAACTCAGAACAAAGTGTCCTAAGAAGTAATAAACTGAGGTGACAAACGTCATGCAGTACCACTTAATGCGGTATCGCACCTCCTCCTCCTGGTGTAATGCAGCTACTCGACACGGCATGGACTCAACAAGAAACTAGAAGTCCCCTGCATTAATACTGAGCTATGCTGTTTCACAGCTGTCCATAACTGCAACAGTGCTGGTGGTGAAGGATTTTGTTCGCGAACTGATCTCCCGATTGTGTCCCAAATATGTTCGATGGCATTCATTTTGGGCGATCAGGGTGGCCAAATCATTCGCTCATATTGTCGAGAATGATCTTCAAACCAATCGCCAACAATTCTGGCCCGGCGACTTGGTTCATTGTTATTCATAAAAATTCCATTGTTGTCTGGGAACATGAAATCCATTAATGGCTGCAAATGGTTTCCAGGTAGTCGAAAATAACCATTTCCAGTCAGTGATTGGTCCATTTGGACCAGAAGACCCAGTTCATTCCACGCCTTTAAGGAGCCTAAACCAGCTTGCACAGTGCCTTGTTGATAATTTGGGCCCACGGTTTCGTGAAGCCTGTGCCATACTCGAACCCTATCATCAGCTCTTGCCAACTAAAATCTAGACTCATGTGACCACGCCATGGTTTTCCTGTCGTCTAGGATCCAACCAATATGATCACGAATCCAGGAGAGGCGTACCTGTCTATTTAGTGCAGTTCGCAAAGGCACTAGCGTGGGCATCTGCTACCATAGCTCAATATCTCAAACATTTCGTCCCCGTCTCCTAATGGATAAGTTCGTCATATGTTCCACATCCTTTTCAGCGATTATTTAACGGGTTGTTGCCTGTCTGTTAGCACTGACCACGTTCAATATATGTTAATTCTCATCGTGCGGCCATAATTACGACAGGAACCTTTTCAGACGACTCCCCCGGGAGCAAATAACAGCTCCACCAATAAACTACCTTTCATACCCCGTGTACGCGAGACCACTGCCATCTGTATACATGCATATCTCTGTTCCACGACTTTTGTCACCAATCCGTACGTACAGCGAAGATTTGTACGTACAGTGAAGGTTTGCGGAGAGCAGGCGTTGGGTAGGAAAGTAACATAAGTAAATAACAATAATAAAACATGTCTGTTATTTCTTATAAAAGTTTTGCTCTAAACTGTCTTTATATTTTTTTCTGGCAATTATTGCGCTCAAAGAACTGTAGTGTATAATATTAACACAACCGCTTCCAGAGCAAAGCATCTCACTCCTTATGGGGGAATGCTGGCCCAGTTTTTCAGGAAATTAAACATGAATATGCCAAATGCGAAACGGAGACGAAATGTCGTCGCTTCGTCGCTATGTTTCAAACAACGTGTGTAAAGTTATTAAATAATGCGTGTATTGCGTGCAGTAATTGGCCTGTGATGGTCATCAGTACGGAATTTTTTATCGTCAAGTGCAGTATAAAGATGCAAGATGGTTCATATAAATATAATACCGAAGAGCAAGCAGGCGGAGCTGCAGGGAGCGGGTGGTGGGTGAGGGGGGGGAGGAGGGGGATGTACTTGTGGTGACGTTGGTAAAAATATGTTCCTGAAGCTAAGTATTTGTAATTACCCACGCAATATCCTGAGATGCTGGTGGATATAAAACTAGCTGACACTCGACTGCGTAACACCAGATGGACAATCTACCGGTAGCCAAAGAATATCGGGGAGCCGTCGGTGCTTCACATGAAATAAATGTGAAACGGTATACAGTCTTGTGGTTGTATTCGTATTCGACTAAAGTATTTAGTGCATTGGTATTACGCGTCGGGCTAAGGCTCGTGCTCAGTACTGAAGATAATAAATTATTTACTGAAGTTAGTTAAGAAGCATTGCGCCGCAATACTTGTAATGCGATTACAGGACAACTTGCCCAATAGCAATTACCCATATTCTCATTTGTAATTTAATGTGTGTGTGATGGAACTAGGTGTGAGTGCTGATTTTAAGTTTAAGATAATCAACAGCTTATTTTCAATGAAAATAGTTACTAGAAGAAATGATAGTTGCTGTGCAACGGGTTGAATATCGATTTATCGTATGGTTTTAGTGATAATTTTTACAAATTGGCCAACGTAAAACTACCCACAAAATTGTTTTCGTTATTTCATTACAATACAAAAAGCAGAGAGTCATTAGAAAATGCGACGGAAACGTGTCCTATAAAGGGTAATTTTACTTTAATTAAGTGGGCTAAGTTTTTTATGTCAGGCACATTAACATTTCACCACCCTATCGTTCTAGCCGTTTAAATGTTGTACTGTGAGCCGTTAGTCAGGAACAACCTATCATCTCATCTGTAAAGGTAACTCGAATATAAATTTACCGTCAGTATAGTATCCAGAAACTGCAGCAGGAGAGACTTTTGTGAGGTCTACAATATGGCACAGGAGTGATATCCACTTGTAGTGACCTACTGAGGTTTAATAACGTCAGATGTGCGAAGGTTTATATGCATATGAACAGTGTTCATGTATCCAGACTTGTACTTCTAACGAGGTAGGAGATACATGGTTAAAAATGGCGTGTGGTTAGTAAGCATTCAGTATTTTAAAAAATAAATGTTGCGTGTCATCGAATGTAAGAGAGCTTTATAGTACTGATTGTATTAACAATACAATTAACAAACCATCAATAGCTCTAATACTAGTAATCGCCTTTCTATTTTACTTGACATTGGAACCATCAGTTTTAATTCATGCACATTTCACGTAAATGGTTAAATAAATTTTGAGAACAATAATTATGGAGGACAGACAGTGAAACGTCCCCTTTGAACAATTATACAAGACTGTGCTTAAACTGACATACAATATTTTTAGCGCAACGCAATCTGACTTTCAAAAATCCCTACAAAAGAATGGCCCTGACTAACATTAAACTATACCTTTCAGAAATCACTTACCTCACAAAAATCTTCATTACTCGAACTACTGCAATACAGCGAGCGCCACTACTGCCAGCTAAATAAAAGATTCAAACTACGAAAGGCACTAACTACTGATAGGGATAGTTAGCAAATGAAAGATATTAATAGAGAACAAGCAATGTATTTACCTTAATAGCCATAATATATGTAGGAGTTCATGACAAATTACAAAACTCCGCCATCTCTCTCCCCACATCCACCACTGCTGGCGGCTCACCTCCAACTGCGCAACGCTGCGCGCTGTTCACAGCAAGCTGCCTAACACTACAATGGCGAGTATTACAACAATGCAAAGCAGCCACAGACTGCACACAGCACAGCCAGTGATTTTCATACAGAGGTGGCGTTACCAATATAAAAAACCTAAACAGCCTACTTACAACAGTCCATTTGTTATAGGTAACATCTATCGTATGTGAAGGAAAGTCGGCCGTTCTGACCGAGCGGTTCTACGCGCTCAGTCCGAAACTGCGCAGCTGTTACGGTCGCAGGTTCGAATCCTGCCTCGGGCATGGATGTGTGTGATGTCCTTACGTTAGTTGGGTTTAAGTAGCTCTAAGCCTCGGGGACTGATGACCGCAGTTGTTAAGTCCCATAGTGCTTAGAGCCATTTGAACTTTTTTCTTTGTGAAGGAAAGACACTGGTAGCCCACTTGGTGTCAGAGAGTATCAGTTTACTTTTCGAGTGAGAAACTACTAAGAAAGTTGCTGAACACAAGGTCTTGGGGATCGTTCCTTTGTCTGCTTCACACACACACACCACCGAAGAACCAGCTGCCGACGTTTCGCGACGTTATCAGCTAGACTGACTATCCAGTTATGTCACCACCATTGCCCGCATGTGAACTCCCGCCAGTCACCGTGAGGTTCTGTATTTCGCCTGTCACACTGAATCAGCGATCTTTATTTGCCCCAGACACGGCCCCACTTTTAAGGCATGTAACGTGTAACCTAAATCCTCTCGGCTGTCAACATCGTACGAAATGAAATTGTTGGTTGTTGCTAGGTTCCGCGGAAAATTTAGCCTTGTGATACGATCATTTTCGTATTGATAATAGAGTCTATGATGTGATGTCACGTGTACTGGAGTGCTATTGAAAATGCTCGTCAGAATTTTATAAAGTTTTAGTCCCCAGTTACTAATTTTAAAGTTTATTTACGTTAATATTTGCTGTAAAAATAACTTATTAATGGCTTTTCATCAATATCAATCTTCCTTCCTGTGTTATTAACTCGAGTGGTCTGTTATTCGTGAGTGTGCTTACGTCTTTCGTCCAAGCCTCACGCCTCAGTAGTGTACATTTTGCGGCGCGCAGTTGCAGCTGTAGCGGTTATACAGCTAAGTACTGACAGAGTTATTTGTGTACTGTTATATAGTTATTACATTCAATAGTTTGCACAATACGCATCTGTTTCTTTTTAGATCCTTCTAACTAGAGGTAATTAATCTGCGCTGTATTAATGCCTTTCATTAGGACATCATGCCATATTACTTACGATGTAGCAATATGAACTTGAGTTCGGAATGCTATTCTAGTTAGTAGTGGAGTATTATGCAAAACAGATCTTTGAATGCATATGTTACAAAAATGTCTTGTTTCTAGAAAACTTTTTCCGAATTAGCCATATGATTCAAGATATATTATCAACATAGTCTTTCATACAGATTACTAAAGAAACTGCGAAATGAGGTACATAGGGAATGTTTCAGGAAAACCCGTAAACATTCATCGGCCATGAGGGCCCCTCAGTAACAAACCCACACGTGAGAGATACGGAACGAACACATCCAGTACCTCTGCAGTGGATGTAATATAGTAAATACAGTATATATGGTTGAGAAGTGAGGTGATATATTTTCACCTAAACTCAACTCCTCCCGAACTGGCCATGAAGGCACAACGGTACCGACCAGCAGCCGTGTCATCCTGAGCCCATAGCCGTCACTGGATGCGGATATGGAGGTGCATGTGGTCAGCACACCACTCTCCCGGCCGTATGTCAGTTTCCGAGACCAGAGACATTTTCTCCTGCAGTTGGTTTTTTTTAGCTGAGACACTGGATGACACGTAAGTTTTTATGATTTATAATCTTACACAGTGTTTGTCACGACAGCAGTTTGCTTATATGCGCTGCAGAGATGCTTTGTTTTCTGTTCCTAACACTATTAATAGGAGATTTGTTGCTGTATGACATCCACGCCTCCCTCCCCCCCCCCCCCCCCCATACTCCCACCCCCTGCCCCAAGCCTCCGTCTTTCACATAAACGTTGGGTGGCGTGTAGGCTTGTCTACAGTGACTTACAAAGTTGCACGGTGAATATTAACATCAGCTGGCAGTTTGCAAACAGTGCAGAGGTGCTGGATGTAAATAAAAATGATCCTTGAAAATGTATTACCAGTTGTACGGACTTGAGTATCTATGCGTTATATCCTATAAGGGCGATAATCAAGTCAACCCCCACAGTGCCACCTGGTGGACATACTTGGTGGTCGTTGTGTTTATACCGCTTCTCTGTAAGAGGCCAGCTGGTTGTGAATATGAGTCCTTGTAATCGCCTCAATATACACTGCTGGCCACCGTAAATGCAACACCAAGAAAGACAAGAGGTAGCACAACAAAATTTATTTTGTAGATAACATGTTGACCAAGTATCAAATCATTACGTTTACAGACGTCTGTGACATGTGGTTCCTGCCAGAATCAGTAGCCAGAGTAGCCGCCATTGTTGGAGATCACCGCTGCCACACGTCTCGGCATTGAGTCAAAGAGACGTTGGATGTGTTCCTGGGGTACAGCAACCCAAGCAGCTTCCACACGTTGCCAAAGATCATCTGGTGTGGCAGCTGGGGATGTAATCTGGGTCACTCGTTGAGCAACCATGGACCACATGTTTTCTATCGGCGAAAGATCCGGAGAGCGAGCCGGCCAGGGAAGCACTTCAATCTGGTTATTGACGAAGAACCTTTGGACAATGCGTGCCACGTGTGATCGCGCATTATCCTGCTGAAATATGGCTGTGGCCGAGCCCTGAAGTTAAGGAAGGACAACTGGCTCCAGCACCTCGGATATGTAGCGCCGGCTATTTAAAGTACCGGCAATGCGTACTTGAGGCGTGCGAGAGTAATATCCAATACCGCCCCATACCATAATACCCGGTGCAAGACCAGTGTGGCGGTGCATAATGAAACTGTCCAGCATCCTCTCTCCACGGTGTCTCCACACTCGAATCCGACCATCGTGGTGCTGCAGACAGAAGCGTGCCTCGTCAGTAAAGACAACGTCATTCCATTCTGCCGTCCACATCCGTCTGTCGTCACACCATTGGCGACGGAGACGTCTGTGGTACTGCGTCAATGGTAGACGAAGCAATGGACGTCTTGCGGACAGACCACTCTGCTGTAAACGGCGTCGAATGGTACGCGCAGACACTGGATGATGCGTTACAGACGCAATGTGCTGTGCTATGGTTCGGGATGTCACTGAGCGATCCGTCACTGCCATGCGCACAATTTGCCTATCAGCAGTGCAGTGGTGCACCGAGGTGAATGCGATCGACCACGTCGGTCCGTCGTACCCTCCTGCATCCAACGGTCACATATCCGCATTACAGTTGTTTGGTTTCGTCCAACACGACTAGCGATATCTCTGTAAGATAATCCACAATCTCGGTAAGCCACTATCCTTCCTCTGTCGAACTCGGATACTTGATCAAACGATGTTCGCTGTTGTCTACGAGGCATAACTGATCGTTTTGTGAAACAACCACAAGGTAAACACACGTGCCCAACTTGCACTCGTCGAAATCGCCAAGCCTTAAATGGCGCTATGAGGTGGCGCCAAAGGCGTGCGTGATGTGCGTCTGCGCTGAAATTCTAATCAGTTGCATATCTCATCGCTGCAAACCCATGGTGTAAATTTCACTTGATTCGGATGCTTCCTTCAGGGTGTTGCATTTACGGTGGCCAGTAGTGTAGTTACGTTTATGATGGTACTTATGCCTTTATACCTGAGATGCCGATGTGTAATGATCTTCATGGTAATGGGAAGTGCACATGCAGTGTGAAGCGACTTGTAAAACAGATAGACAATTTGTTGTAAAAATTTCTCGTATGAAGTGTAATTCTATAGTTTCAAATGTGTAATGATCTTGCTGATGCGATGATGACAGCAGAGCTCTTTCGAAACAGGTCGTCGAATATAATGCTATTTTTAGCGGTCTTCGATTGTCATTTGTCTTCAGTTACCATACACTGTAGATCGCCCTTAGACTGGCAGTGTCGGAAATAAACGGATAAGAAAGCATTCAAATGTGAAAATGTAACCAGAAGATTAGGATGAAGAAAAAATCAAGACGACAGTTGGCAACTAAATAAATCTTTCCACGATGGGAAGTGGTAGGGCGGTGGTTGGTGGGATGAAGGCATACAGAAAAATACAAAGTCTGACGACCAGCAAGCACGGTAGAGCTCACACGGTTCATTCATGAGCAAGCGAAAATGACACATCTACTCAGCAGCGTTTAGCAACGCCTTTCGCTTTGGCAACGGGGAGCTATCCTGACCCGTAATCGCTCATCCGCTGTCCACAGTTCTACGACGTTGGTCACATCCGGGTCCAGAACGACTAAGCCAGTTTTTCGGCATAGCTGATGGTCTCAGTAAGACTGAGGCATCAAGACGTAGAAGATCTCAAAAGGGCTCATGAGATCAGTCTCAACTCTCTAAAATTCTGACCAACTACCGTCATTAACGCCATACTCTCTGCTGGTCGTCATAACTAAAAAGTTCTGATCTAGTTTGAGTTGGAGGAATCATGGTCACGTGCTGCACATTTTGTACCCCAAAGCAGATCAGAAAATTCTAACATCCCCCAAAATGATTGGCTACATTTCTCCATCCATTTGATTTTCGTGAACACTGCAAAATGATATATTCATTATTTAAGGAAGGAATAGTAGCCATGTTGTCTTATGTGTCTTCTCGTTCTTACTACGTGATCTCACAACGAATGTATCAAGACATTGGAACGAGAATAAAGAGACTGAACGAAGGTAAGTAAACTCTTTATTATTTGAAAAGTAGTCGCTATAACTGATAACACATTTATCCCACCGTGAGACGAGGCGGTCAATGGCGTACCGGAAAAATGTTTTCGGTTGTCTACGGAACCGTGATATTACCCAGGCATGCATCTCGTCGTCCGAAGCAAACCGACTGTGGGGAATGCCTTCTGTTCCATGGCTTTAGGTATGTATATCGCATGGGGGAGACACAGGGACTGTGTGAAACGTGTGTAAGGGTTACCCAGAAAGTTCTGCAGCGTAGCCTAACCAACAGATCAAAAAAAGTCATGCTCTTTTCTCTGACGGCTAAAATCCTGCTCAGGGCCAGCGGTGGACACGGCGGTGCTTATGTACTGTTCATATGTTGGCAACGTGTCAGTCCCGCGTAGCCATTGAGATGATTCTTTGACATAAGCAAGCAGAGGTCAGATGAGACAATATATTTATAGCGCTGAAGTTGAAACCATTGTCTCGTTTGCTGCATTTCGGTGTATTTGTGAGTTTTGAAAGAAATATTTTGCGATTATGGTAGAGAGCGCTATAAAGTGGATTAGTTCAAGTGATTTACTTCTGCTTGGTAGCGTCGTCTTTGATGGATGTCTCATGAATTAACTGCAAAGGTACGAAAATATATCAGACATGTTAGTGAAATGATTCTTAAAGAGTCAAAGATTTTTGTCAATGGAATCATCTGGAAGTGCAGCAAAAATGGATCTTATTATTTACTTTTAGGGGACACACAAACTGCAGTCGGTCCTTGGTCTCACTCAGACCAGCCTCCAACATCTCCCAGACCAAATATTTCCATGCCTCCCATGGTATTATCCTTCCATCTCGTTCTCCAGAGTCCTAGTGGTCTCCTCCATTCGGCTTCCCCATCCACTATTGCCATTATTACCACGTTCTCCCTTCTCCTCCTCTCTTGTCAGTGCGACGTGTGTCTTCTAATTTTCACACTCCCGGCGATATCAGGCAGTGTGTACTACAGTGAAATGTAAACTCTCACGGCCAGTATTGTGATAGTTAATAAAATATTCCAGGCTATCATGGGATGGTCGAAAGGATATCACCTTAAATTCTAATGTTTCGTCCCCATCGGCGGAATATATTTCCAAGAGAGTCGTAGCTTCTTTAAATGTATTATTCATATCCTGGTTCGCTATTAACTTTAGCAAAATTCCGCTTCCGCGAGCTTCAGCGCAGTGACGTGACGTCACGTGTTCGTAATACGCGAGCGCAACTGGCCGTTGTCGACTGCATTCGTCCGCTGTTTCTGGCACCCCATGGTGGAAGACTGGTACACATCTTCAGCGACACCGGAATAGAGACTTCATTCAGTTTCTCGTACTCCTCCTTTCTACCGAAATTCCGGGGGAGTTTTATCAACTCTATGGCCTCTCTTTGTAGCCCTTCATGATAACCACTAGCAGCTGCCACCCACAACAAAAGCGAGGCATCACAAAAATGTTGGCGCATAGAACAAGGAAAATCCGTGAACCAGAGCTGGTTGACGCAGAATTAAATTATCTCACCAACGCATTACTCAAGAATGGTTATTCGTACGCTGAGGCGAAAAGAGTTTTTAAGACCACCACGTAGAAATCATACTTATTTTTATTTTTGCCTGCCTAGTTAGTAACTTCGATCTCATGGTGTTATGTATAGCTCTTAGACATTTTCCTCGTCCTGAATTCTTGTTACGATCTCTTGTTCTGTGAGGTTTTGTTGGGTGATGTTGGCACTTAGGTACGTGAATGTGTCTGTCTTCCGTATTGTTAAGTTCCTGATTGTTAGACGGTCTGGTCCTAACTGAGCTTTTCTTTCTATTAGCATGGACTTTTCCTTGCTTTAAATTATATTTAGACCTACTTTCTTGGCTTCTTTCATCAGTATAGTTCCCATTTTCTCCAGGTCTTCCATGCTCCCTCCTATCACCACAACAAAATCCGTAAAAGGCAAAACTTTTTTTTTGCTGTGGTGAGTCGTGCACAGTCTTGTGTTAAACTCCTCAGGGTGTCGTTGAGTGCCAAATTCAACAGGGTTGGTGATCTCTCCCTGTCTGATTCCTGTTGTTACTTCAAATGTTTATGAGAATTCCCCCTGCACTTTCACTCTTCACTTTCATTGCATCACACACATTTCAGTTAGCTTCATCAGCTTGTCAGGTATCCCACACTGCCCTTATCCTCCACATCTCCTCTGTCAGATGCTTTGTTCAACCTTATCAACATACAGAAGGTATCGTGATTGTCTTCCCAGTTCTTATGTAGTATTTGTTTTAGTGTGAATATTTGGTCGGGTTTTGACTTACCCTTTCCGAACCTCGCTCTGTGTCTAATATTTCTTTAGATTATGGGTTGAGTCCGTTCAGTATAATTTTTGATGTTAGTGTTACAGCACGTCCAGTTTAGGAACATCTCTCTATGGTTATGTGTCAACACTTTGTCTCCCTTCTTTCTATTCCTCCTGCATTACTTCTTCCCTCCACACTTCTTTTATCAATTCCGCTAACCATTCATTTGTTATGTACCCCCTACTTTTATGAGTTCTCCTGATATCGTATCTATGCCTGGAGCGTTCCCAGTTATCAGACTTAATTCACTCCTTAACCTCCGTCAGAGTAGGTTCTTCGCGTAATGGTTGTACGTTCTGGTTGTTTTCTGCCCTGTCTTCGTTGTCGTAGGTGTATATCGGGTTGTTCAGCAGTTCTTTGAAGTTTCCCCTCCAGACTCCCTCGATTTGTAGCGATCAGTTTTTCATTCACGTCCTTCATCATCGTAGACTTAGCCCCGTACTTCTTTCTATAGCTTCTCATTGAGCAAGTCTATCAAAGTTTTTTAATTCACTCAGAGGAGAAGGTAGGTGGGTTAATGTTTATTAATAGTAGACTCGCACGTTCTATAAATATTTGTCCTTGTACTTTTTCTCACGATTCAATTAAATGGCATTCCTCATGATTTAATCAAGAAACGTAGATCCACCTTCATCTTCCCATAATTTAATTACCAAACGTTGGTCCACTTACTTATTTGTGCTCGTGCAGATTGATAGTGTAGTGACACAAAGCGGAGAAAAATTTCACTATTCTTTTCAGATATATCACGGTTGCCACGCCGTCATTGGTTTTCAGATACTGACACAGTTTAAGCAGCTGCGACTCAAACAAAGAGTACTCCAATGCATAATCTTCATTTAAAGAAACGAGTAATGCCTTCTTTCGAAATACACTACTAGCCATTAAAATTGCTACACCACGAAGATGACGTGCCACAGACACGAAATTTAACCGACAGGAAGAAGATGCCGTGATATGCAAACGATTAGCTTTTGAGAGCATTCACACAAGGTTGGCGCCGGTGGCGACACCTACAACGTGCTGACATGAGGAAAGTTTCCAACCGAAGCCCGCCCCCGGCAGCTGAGTGATCAGTGCGACGGACTGTCAATCCTAAGGGCCCGGGTTCGATTCCCGGCTGGGTCGGAGATTTTCTCCGCTCAGGGACTGGTTGTTGTGGTGTCCTAATCATCATCATTTCATCCCCATCGACGCGCAAGTCGCCGAAGTGGCGTCAAATCGAAAGACTTGCACTAGGTGAACGGTCTACCTGACGGGAGGCCCTGGCCACACGACATTTCATTTCATTTCCAACCGATTTCTCATACACAAAAAGGCAGTTGACCGGCGTTGCTTGGTGAAACGTTGTTGTGATGCCTCATGTAAGGAGGAGAAATGTGAACCATCACGTTTCCGACTTTGATAAATGTCGGATTGTAGCCTATCATGATTGCGGTTTATCGTATCGCGACATTGCTGCTCGCGTTGGTCGAGATCCAATGACTGTTAACAGAATATGGAATCGGTGGGTTCAGGAGGGTAATACGGAACTCTGTGCTGGATCCCAACGGCCTCGTATCACTAGCAGTCAAAATGACAGGCATCTTATCAGCATGGCTGTAACGGATCGTGCAGCCACGTCTCGATCCCTGAGTCAACAGATGGGGACGTTTGCAAGACAACAACCATCTGCACGAAAAGTTCGACGACGTTTGCAGCAGCATGGACTACCAGCTCGGAGACCATGGCTGCGGTTACCCTTGACGCTGCATCACAGACAGGACCGCCTGCGATGGTGTAGTCAACGACGAACCTGGGTGCACGAATGGCAAAACGTCATTTTTTCGGATGAATCCAGGTTCTGTTTCCAGTATCATGATGGTCGCATCCGTGTTTGACGACATCGCGGTGAACGCACATTGGAAGCGGGTATTCGTCATCGCCATACCGGCGTATCACGCGGTGTGATGGTATGGGGTGCCATTGGTTACACGTCTCGGTCACTTGTTGTTCGCATTGACGGCACTTTGAACAGCGGTCGTTACATTTTAGGTGTGTTACGACCCGTTGCTCTACCCTTCATTCGATCTCTGTGAAACCCTACATTTCAGCAGGATAATGCACGAACGCATGTTGTAGTTCCCGTACGGGCTTTTCTGGATACAGAAAATGTTCGACAGCTGCCCTGGACAGTACATTCTCCAGATCTCTCACCAACTGAAAACGTCTGGTCAATGGTGGCCGAGCAAATGGTTCGTCACAACACGCCAGTCACTACTCTTGATAAACTGTGGTATCGTGTTGAGGCTGCATGGGCTGTACCTGTACACGCCCTCCAAGCTCTGACTCAATGCCCAGGCGTTTCAAGGCCGTTATTACGGCCAGAGGTGGTTGTTCTGGGTACTGATTTCTCAGGATCTATGCACCCAAACTGCGTGAAAATGGAATCACATGTCAGTTCTAGTATAATATATATGTTCAATGAATACCCGTTTCTCATGTGCATTTCTTCTTGGTGTAGTAATGTTGGTGGCTAGTAGGGTAGCTGACAGACCTTCTTTTGTTCCCATCACACCTCACGGCAGGCGCTGACAACATTGCTACACGAACCACGTAAGCACGCCACTGGCTCTGTGCTATACTTTTTTACCATCTCTGACTGCAAGGGCCCGCTGCTCATTGATTTGCTAGAACACGGCGCCAAAATTATCGCACAGTGCTACGCGGGCACTTTGCAAGAACGGAAGCGCGCCACGAAGTCAAAACGCTCAGTAATGTTGACGGACGGCATCATTTTGTGGTGGGATAATGCTCGCCCATATATTGCCAACGTCGTTTCGTGTACGGCTCAGTTTCTCTAGGGAGCCCTCTTCCATTCTCCATAAATGGCTTCAAATGGCTCTGAGCACTATGGGACTTGACATCTATGGTCATCAGTCCCCTAGAACTTAGAACTACTTAAACCTAACTAACCTAAAGACAGCACACAACACCCAGCCATCACGAGGCAGAGAAAATCCCTGACCCCGCCGGGAATCGAACCCGGGAACCCGGGCGTGGGAAGCGAGAACGCTACCGCACGACCACGAGCTGCGGACATTCTCCATAAAGTTCCGATTGCTCCACACACGTTTTTCCATATCTTCAGGACCGAGCGGGGTGGCGCAGTAGTTAGGCACCGGACTCGCATTCGGGAGGACGACGGTTCAATCCCGCATCCGGCCATCCTGATTTAGGTTTTCCGTGATTTCTCTAAATCGCTCCAGGCAAATGCCGGGTTGGTTCCTTTGAAAGGGTACGGCCGACTTCCTTCCCCATCCTTCCCTAATCCGATGCGACCGATGACCTCGTTGTCTGGTCTCCTTCCCCAAAAAAGCAATAAAACCCTAAACTGTTTCATGTAAATGCCGGTATGGTTCTTATGAAAGGGCATGGCGGATTTCTCTCCCAATCCTTCCCTAATCCGAGCGTCTGCTACGTCTCTAATGACTTCGTTGTCGACGTTACGTTAAACACTAATTTGATCCTCCTCCTCCTCCTCCTCCGCCTCCACCCCCCCCCCCCCCCTCCCTTTCGGAGGCCCGAAGAGAGACGCTTATGGCCGTCCATTTGCTTCGGACGAAGAGCTGCACGCCGTAGACAACCGCAGACATTCATCTGTGAAGATATTGACCACCTTGCCTCACAGTGAAGCAAACTGCATTAGCAGTTACGGTGATTACTTTTGGAACCCCAGTGTACTTTTTCTTCCAGCTCTCTCGTTTTCGTTTCACTGCCCCTTATAGGTGATCAGGTAACCCTTGTAGCTAACTCTGGTTTCGGAAGCGCAGCATGGAAATGAAGGCGTGACGAAAATAAAGAACTTACATACGAGGTGTGTTCTAATAATTCCGGAACATTCCTCATTTCGCGCCAGTGGTAAGCTGGAGCGAAATGCGGTTGGTATCCCTGCACAGGGATTGATGTGTGACTGCCCGAAGTTTCATTGTTGCATGCCTGTTAGTTATTGTTCAATGTTTTAGTGAGTATGACGTTGTTTCGCCCAGTTTGCGAATTTCGGGATGGCAGAGTTAGAACAGCAACGCGTCTGCATTAAATTTTTCACGAAACTAGAGAAAACCTTTATAGAGACGCACCAGGAAGCATTACGCCTATGATGATAGGTGGTTAAGCTGTACTCTGTGTTGCGAATGCTTCACACGGTTCAGGACGCCCTTCGACGTCTACCGATGACGCTCATTCCAGGAACGTCAACGAAACGGAGCGTGGCAGTCGAAGACTGCCTCTCCAAGAGACTGCAGAGGAATGTAACATTTCAGCTGGATCTTGTCATGAAATCCTGACACAGCTTCTGGGAATGCATAGTGTTCCTGCCAAGTACGTTCCATGGCTCATGAGCCAAAACCACAATGACCCTGTTGGTGCGTGACTTTTGCACAAAAGAAAAAACAACAACAAATCACTTTGCTGCTTCATCTTCCGTACTCTCCAGAGGTTGTCCCTGTAGATTCTTTTTTTATTTCCAACGTCGAAAACCCCGCTGAACGGACGACGATTTGCGACGATAGACAAGAGAAAAGAAAATTCGCAGACGGCGCTTTGCGTGATCCAGCAAGTTTCGTAACGACTGCTTCCGGAAGCAGAAACGGCGTTGGGAGCGGTGTATCGATTCTGGAGGAGAGTATTTCGAAGGGTACCGTGCACGACAAGAGAAAGAGATATGCGTTGAAAAATTTTGTGGAAGAAGGACCAGAATTTTTTGAACAGACCTCTTACGCAAAAAGACAAACACAATTACACCTATAAAAAAAGCATTCGGCAACGTAAAATGGTGGCAGACATTCGAAAATTTCAGAGAAATAAGTGCTGGCTGTAAGGAAAGACCGGTCAAATAAGAGGCGACTTCAAAAAGTAAGTTACACATGTCGCGCAACGGTACGACCATAAAGGCGGAAGCACACTGGAGAATTCTGTCGCGCTTCTGTCTCGTCTATTTCACAGCTTCTGTATAATCACATGTAAGAGCCCACACGGAGCGACGCGACAGCGACACAACTTCTAATTGCTCTCGCCTCCGACAGAAGGGCGACGCAACTGTCTCCGTCCTTTCTCCCGTTCCACATGTTGTATGTGCGTGCGCACGCGGGCGACAATGTAATTGCCGTATCTGTTATCTGCAGTTGGAATCTTTGAAGCTCATAAAATGGTTGTTATAAGGTATGAAGACATAGATAGTGAATTGGTCATAAATGAGGTAGAAAAGAGGCCTGCATTCTTCAACAAAACTTTTAAAGATAATTCTAACACTCATTTAAAAGGCAAACTATGGGAAAAAGTCTGTGTAAACGTGTGGATTACGACCAGGGGACAATTCTCAACAAAAAAAATCAGATATATTTTTATTTTACATAGTTATTTTTATTGGGATATTTTCAACATTATTGTTCACAGAACAAGTAAGTTTCTCAATATTGTTGACTAGTAGTGAAATCAGCGTCCATCGTACACGCATGGAACAGATCCTACAGGCGACGTAAAATACATTACTGGCCATTAAAATTGCTACACCACGAAGATGACGTGCTACATACGCGAAATTTAACTGACAGGAAGAAGATGCTGTGATATGCAAATGATTAGCTTTTCAGAGCATTCACACAAGGCTGGCGCCGGTGGCGACACCTACATCGTGCTGACATGAGGAAAGTTTCCAACCGATTTCTCATACACAAAAAGGCAGTTGACCGGCGTTGCTTGGTGAAACGTTGTTGTGATGCCTAGTGTAAGGAGGAGAAATGTGAACCATCATGTTTCCGATTTTGATAAATGTCGGATTGTAGCCTATCTTGATTGCGGTTTATCCTATCGCCACATTGCTGCTCGCGTTGGTCGAGATCCAATGACTGTTAACAGAATATGGAATCGGTGGGTTCAGGATGGTAAATACGGAACGCCGTGCTGGATCCCAACGGCCTCGTATCACTAGCAGTCGAGATGATAGGCATCTTATCCGGATGGCTGTAACGGATCGTGCAGCCATGTCTCGATCCCCGAATCAACAGATGGGGAAGTTTGCAAGACAACAACAATCTACACGAACACTTCGACGACGTTTGCAGCAGCATGGGCTATCAGCTCGGATACCATGGCTGCGATTACCCTTGACGCTGCATCACAGACAGGAGCGCCTGCGATGGTGTACTCAACGACGAACCTGGGTGCACAAATGGCAAAACGTCATTTTTTCGGATGAATCCAGGTTCTGTTTACAGCATCACGATGGTCGCATCCGTGTTTGGAGACAGTGCTGTGAACGCACATTGGAAGTGTGTATTCGTCATCACCACACTGGCGTATCACCCGGCGTGATGGTATGGGGTGCCATTGGTTACACGTCTCGGTCACTTCTTGTTCACATAGATGGTACGTTGAACAGTGGACATTACACTTCAAATGTGTTACGACCCGTGGCTCTACCCTTCATTCAGTCCCTGCGAAACCCTGCATTTCAGCAGGATAATGCACGACCGCATGTTGCAAGTCCTGCACGGGCCTTTCTGGATATAGCAAATGTTCGACTGCTGCCCTGGCCAGCACATTCTCCAGATCTCTCATTAATTGGAAACGTCTGGTCAATGATGCCCGAGTAACTGGCTCGTCACAATACGCCAGCCACTACTTTTGATGAACTGTGATATATTTTTGAAGCTGTATGGGCAGCTGTACCTGTACACGCCATCCAAGCTCTGTTTGACTGAATGCCCAGGCGTATCAAGGCCGTTATAACGGCCAGAGGTGGTTGTTCTGGGTACTGATTTCTCAGGCTCTATGCACCCAAATTGCGTGAAAATGTAATCACATGTCAGTCCTAGTATAATATATTTGTCCAATGAATACCCGTTTATCATATGCATTTCTTCTTGGTGCAGCAATTTTAATGGCCAGTAAAGTAGGTTGCAAAATAGTTGCGTGTATTGACAGAAGATATAGTTGTTCAATATTTATACTCTGCAGCGGACATTCATATGCCATATCTGTAAAGTTTATTCCACAAAATTGTGGAGCACACAATATCCTTTGATTGTTGTACCGCAGAAATCGATGGTAACTTCAAGAGGTCTATGGAAAATACGCAGTTTTCTTGCCAGTATTCCAAATGTGCATTCAACCATAGGAAGAGTAGTTGTACGCCTACAGTTAGCAAATGGACCGAAAACGTGCCTTGGTAAACCGAAACCTTCATCAGCGACCAGACAAAAAGGCATTGGTTTGCCTTCTGGAGCGTTAGGCAACGTTCGGTCGTTCGGTATGTTCAGAAGTTTACGTTGCAGCTTTTTGTCCATATTAGAATTATTAAAAACTGGAGGAATCACCTCCTGCTCCAATTGCATCTACATCTATGAAGACAGATTGATATACAGCAGGACGCATGCCATCAACAACACAGAAAAGAACTTTTCATAGTTAAAAGATTCTGAGGCAGAACATTGAGGTTGTATTATTCGAATATGTTTTCCCTCCATAGCACCTATGATGTTGTGGAAATTTGTATTTTTATAGAACTGTTCAGCAATGTTCCACCACTCTTCTTCACATTTCTCTCGGTATAACCATAGGTCGCAAGACATTCCATATTTCAGTGCGTGTTGCTTTCGCTACTTTGCGGATTGTGCTAACACAAATCAAGTAGTTGTGTGAAAGATCGTTGAAACTTGATTCAGTTGCTAGATACCTGAAAAGAAGTTATAATAATTTGAGAAGTTTTGTAAATGATTTAAAGTAACTGAATTATAATAATTTGCATTTTTATTTCGTGAAAATAAATTAAAGTCTATAAGAATGTCAAGCGTTTCAATTTATTGTCTTTGTTTCCTAGGAACGCTGATACAACGAAGATGGAAAATTCTAAGAATATGCTTTGCAGGAGTATTGCGTGAGCAAAAATCGGCCAAGTTTGGATAACCAGCCGGAAAGTGTGGAAAGTACAAATTTTACGATCAACTTATATTTCTTCCACCAACCGTAGATGTACGGGAAACAAGTGGAAATGCTGAACCAGTAGCACGTGATGAGGAACCTGAGAAAACAGAGAACGTTCAAAGGCCACTCATTTTTCGTTCCCCACATACCCTACAATCGAAAAAGAAGGAGAAGAATAGTTTTGAAGAAACTTTACTCGATATGCTTCCAGAGAAGAAAGAAACTGCTTCGTCAGTGGATGACCCTGCAACACATTTTGCATTGTCTCTTGTACGTATGCTGAAAGCAAGACCCATACACCGACTTATCGATGCACTAATTGAGATTCTTCAGGTAATAAGACGTTTCCAGAACACGTATATACCAAATGAGGCACGTGATACTTTCAGTGGTGGTTTTCGGTACTCTAGCTTCTCCATCCCTGCCCGAGTGTTTGCCGCAACATCTATGTCTGACAAGCAACCTACCGCTGGAAACAGCTCGTACACCGTCCTTACTTCTCCGCGTGATTGCGACATTGTAAACTCATATCTGACTAATTTTTCTGTGCCTTCAGATGGATGAGAAACTATGTACAATATCACTACTACACTGCTTAATCTTTATACCTGCACTCATTTTCTGCCGTTTGAATAAGTTGCTTTGGGCATATTTTATACAAAATGTAACGATTACTGTTATTAACTGGTTTGTTCGAATAAAAAATAATATCAGACTAAATAAAAAATGTGTAACTTCATGCAACCTACCTTGGTGTAACATCAAGCCTCTCTTCTGGTGCAATTGCCAGTCGCATATTTGTATTTTGGCAGTGGTGGCAGGTCCCAGAATTGTCACTAGCTCGTCAAATTACGTTACACTTTGGAGGAAATAGATGAAAAATTTCTCTGCGTAACATCTTAGTTCCTGAAATATTAAAGTGGATTTCCCTTTATTTAGTCTTTCAGACATAAGCGGGTGAATCCACTACTTCCTTTTCCGTTGTTCTGTCCTTTGTCGAATTATAAGAGCACAAACCACTGCAGTCTCAAAACAATCCATCTCTGTGCACTGTTTGCCTGCACTACGAAAACCCTTCAAAATGGGTCCGCTGTCGGGAAACAGTTGCTCGTCGTGTGCGAGAAACAGGAAAGCAACAAAGACGAACTGGTTGCGCGACAGTAAGCCTCCCGTGCGCTCTCGCCCGACACTATTGGTGCATTGTAAAATGGTTCAAATGGCTCTGAGCACTATGGGACATAACTGCTGTGGTCATCAGTCCCCTAGAACTTAGAACTACTTAAACCTAACTAACCTAAGGACATCACACATATCCATGCCCGAGGCAGGATTCGAACCTGCGACCGAAGCGGTCACGCGGTTCCAGACTGTAGCGCCTAGAACCGCTCGGCCACTCCGGCCGGTCAAATTTCGTGCACTGTCAGAAGAAAGTGTCTGTTCCGGATTTTCTGCAGAGAGAGGTATGCTGCGTAACGGATAACAGGCGCTTCGCAGCGTTCTAGTGAAATGGCGAGGCAACTGGAAACTTAATCTGAAGTTGCAGTACTCGGGACGGTATGATTCTTGGTGCCAGAACGTTTAAACTGCACACAAGGTTGATCGGGAAATCCTGGCGGTATATGGATTAAGTGTAATGCCGCGTACAGGCGTTGTGAAATGGTGACAACAATTTGACCGAAGCTGGGCAAACGCAAATATTCTGACGATGAAGTTCACTCAGAGTCTACCCAATAGCTCTGTGACCAAGGATCGCATTTCTTTCGTTGAGCAATTGAGCGATTGATAGAAAATTCCGACCGTTGTTTAAAGAGATTTGGTGACTATGATGAAGGGTAGTGTAATGTATTTGTCACATTGAAGTGTATTGCCGTGTAGTGCCGTGGGACACCGCGGCGAGAATAGAGACGGAACAGCAAGAAATTCTCGGATTACATAAGTATAAGACAGGGATGAAGTCATTCACCTCTACGCTCAATCTGCACATTGAAGAATCAGTGACGGGAATGAGAGAATGGCGCAAGGGAGGAATTAAAATTTATGGTCAAAGAATATCAGTGATAAAATTCGCTAACGAAAATAAGCGACAATATCAGAATTTGTCGAATGGGTGAACAGCCTAACGAACTCTCATCTTGCTTTAATAGTACAGCAAAAGAAGATTAACGAAACTAAGACCGATAAGCGAAACATAAAAACTGAGGACAACGATGTAGATGAAGTTAACGAATGCTGATACCTTTGAAGCAAAATAACGCATGACCGACTTAGGAAGGAGGCCGTAAAAAGCAGATTAGCACTGTCAAAGAAGGAATTTCTGGCCAAGTGAAGTCTGCTATTACCAAACATTGTCTGAGGAAGATATTTCTGAGAATGTACGTTTGAAGGACAGCAGTGTATGGTAATTAATCATGGACTGTGGGAAAAATGGTAAAGAAGGTAATCGAAGCGGCGGGGATGTGGTGCTGCAGAAGGATGTTGAAGATTAGCTGGACTGATAAGAAATGACGAGGTTCTTCACAGGTTCGGTGACGAATGGAATACACGCAGAACAATGACAAGAATAAGGCTCAGGATCACATAGATAATGTTGTTGGGAAAGCAAACCAAAGAGTGAAATTTGTTGCGTAACACTTATAAATCGCAGCAGGTCTACTAAACAGACAACCCACATTACTGCTGTCGGTCCTCTTCTGAAGTACTGCTGCGTGGTGTGGGATCTACATGAGATAGGACTGACGTCATCGACATCAAAATCGTTGAAAGGAAAGCAGCTTGTTTTGTATTATCTCGAAATAGGGGAGAGTGTGCCATGGATACAAAACGTGAACTGTGGTGGCAGTCATTGAAGCAAAGGCGTTTTTCGTTTCGACAGTATTTTCTCATGAAATTTCAGTCATCACCTGTCTCCTCCGAGTGCGAAAATATTTACACGGAGAAATGAACACTGTAATAAAATAAGGCATATCAGAGCTCGTTTTTCTTTCTTGCGGTTCGAGAGTGGAACGGTAGATAAATAACTCGAGATTGTTTGACGAACCATCTGACGGGCACTTATTTGTGAATCGTACAGTGTTCATGTAGATACAGATGTAGATGCAGGGGAAGATCGAGTTACAAAAAAAAAAAGAAGAAAAAAGCAGGCAGGCGCTACTTGGACTCACGCACTGAGGTTTCTGTAGAAACATAAATATATATGTACATAGTTCATTCGTACATTGCGGGAATTCCCTTTTATCGACATCCCACGGATTCCAAGACTGTACAGAATGTTTTAATTTCAGTATCAAAGTAGCATAACCATTAAAAAAAGAAATATGTTTTTCGTCTGATATAATTATAGTTTAACAGTTTCATGACTTTTACTTTATTTGTCGTGTGAAACCTTTCTTCTTGCCAGCTTTCATGATTCTATATCGAAGTGACTTAGCGACTTTCAAAATATGTGACTTAAATGGCCGTAATTTTTGATTGCATCGATTTAGAAGCGTAACATTTTTACAACACCAAAGCACCGCAGACCCATGTATGAGACATAAATTTCAACTTTACACGTATACGACATTGTAACTCTGTCAGACGCAGCAAAAGACCTGGAAGAACAGCTGAACGGAATGGACAGTATCTTGAAAGGAGGGTATAAGATGAACATCAACAAAAGCAAAGCGATGAAAATGGAATGTAGTCTAATTAAATCAGGTGATGCTGAGGGAATTAGGTTAGGAAATGAGACACTTAAAGTACTAAATGAGTTTTGCTATTTGGGGAGCAAAATAACTGATGATGGTCGAAGTAGGGAGGATATAAAATGTAGATTGGCAATGGCAAGAAAAGCGTTTCTAAAGAAGAGGAATTTGTTAACATCGAGTATAGACGGAAGTGTCAGGAAGCCTTTCTCAAAGTATTTGTATGAAGTGAAGCCATGTATGGATGTGAAACGTAGGCGATAGGTAGCTTAGACAAGAAGAGAACAGAAGCTTTCGTAATGTGGTATTACAGAAGAATACTGAAGATTAGATGGGTAGGCCACATAACTATTGAGGAGGTAGTGAATGAAATTTGAGAGAAGGGGAATTTGTGGCACAACTTGTCCAGAAAAAGGGATCGGTTGGTAGGACATGTTCTGAGGCATCAAGGGATCAGCAGTTTAGTATTGGAGGTAAGCGTGGAGGGTAAAAGCCGTAGAGGGAGACCAAGATGAATACACTAAGCAGATTCAGAAGGATGTAGGGTGCAGTAATTACTTGGAAATGAAGAAGCTTGCACAGGACGGAGTAGCATGGAGAGCTGCATCAAACCAGTCTCTGGGCTAGTGGAAGACCACAACAACAACGTCTACTCGTTACTGAGAAAAATGTATCTTAACAGACGAGCAGACAGACAAAATATGTAATAACAAATGACACAAAAATTCGTGTGAAATTATTACAAATTAATAATTTTCTGATTTTCTCCCTTTGATTGTAGTGTAGAATCCAGCTTCTTGTCACAGTTCATAATCGTAGGTCAATGGGTAGTACCCTACAGATGTTTGCGATTAACGAATCATACAACATAAATAGCCGCATCTTTTGAGTGCATCGGCTTAGAAGCTAATATTTATTACAGCCCCAAGGAACCTTAGACCTTATAAATTTCAACATGTTACTTTTCCCCTTCCTGAGGAAAAGGATTTTGAATAGTCGGGACAGACAGATAGACATACAGATGAACAAGAAAGCGATGCTGTAAGGGTTCCGTTTTTACCGACTGAGATACGGAACCATTAAAGCACAACAAAAAACGACCGAGGGCAGTGTCTTATCTTCCATATGTCCGTGACTTTGTTCTTCAGCAAGATAACGCAAGACCATATGTTGCCCATGGTGCTCTGACCGACCTCTATGCGGAGACTACACGTTCTCCACATCGGCCATTGAAAATATAGTGAACACTGAATGCCGCTGAGAGACTGGCCAGCCAATACTCGCTAGCACAGAGTTCAAGCAGCACCAAGTGATTCGCCAGTTTCTCTCACTCTGTATCCGGGTTCCAAGACATGTATTCGCAGTTGCGAATACGATGAGACTCCATCTGTACAACTTTTAGGCAACATGTGAAACTTTGTGCCTGACCGGGACTCATAGCTGTATTTCCAACTTCAAGCGAGAGGTCACCTCAACCACGTTGTCTATTCGAGAACGCTTCCAGATTTTATAACTGGAGGAGGTAAGGGACACGCAAGTCGCCGAAGAGGCGTCCAATAGAAAAATTTGTACCAGGGCACTGAGGCTTAACATTATTACTATTATTATCATCATCTATATACATAATTAAGTTTGTACAGAACCCTCAGATTGCGACTCCTACTTGTCCCCAAATATGGAGAAGTCACTACATAATTGGGGTGAAAATACTATGAACAACGCCGTCAAAAAAGTCAGACCTCTTGAATTGACAACCAAGGAAGCGAGTGACAAATATTCAGTTCCAGGAAGTACATTAGATGACAGACTTAAGAAACAGGTGGCCACGATATATGAAAGCCCCAAAATGGTCCAAGATGGATCGGTTGAGCAGGACCTGTACCTTGGCTTCCAGTATCAATTGACCTCAATCCTCTGGATATCTTCGTTCATGCAAAAAGTGATGTGACTACCACTGACACTTTACGGTTGCAGAACAGGAGCAGTGGACAGTATTTACTAGATAATCCTGTGCTGTTTGAAAGAATTCTTAGCCGACACCAGAGAGGAGTATGAGTACAGCATTGCGTCCTAGTAAAAGGACGACATGTGGCCCACCTTCTTCGACAGGTACGAGTCTACAATAAATCCTTTTTAAGGTAGATCGCAGGTAAAATTTTAGCTCCATCAGGTGAGCGTTTCATGGAAATATTTACATGTTTGTTTGCATGGTCGTCTTCCGCAGCAGCTTTTAAATCAGTTAATCAATTTCAAGAGATGTTTTGGCAAGTGGGAATACGATGAGCCTCCAGCTGTATAATTTATGCCGGCCGCGGTGATCGAGCGGTTCTAGGCGCTCAGTCCGGAGCCGCGCGACTGCTACGGTCGCAGGTTCGAATCCTGCCCCGGGCATGGATGTGTGTGATGTCCTTAGGTTAGTTAGGTTTAAGTAGTTCTAAGTTCTAGGGGACTGATGACCTCAGATGTTAAGTCCCACAGTGCTCAGAGGCATTTGAACCATTTTTTTTGTATAATTTATAGGTGACGTATGACGACGGATTTCCAACTTTAAGCCATCGGTCGTATTAACCACTTCGGCTATTCGAGCACGCTTCCAGGACCGACCAAGATCCGCATATGTCACCATGTGTCCACGTCCTGCACTCGCGTGATCGCTGTCATTAGTGTACACTTACTAAAAGCTCGGCCATTTCCTAGGCACGCATGTCTGAAGGAACACCGCTGCAGTGTCTATGTTTAACGGTCTACTACGCCATGTCCTTCTGAGATCTACATCTTGAAACGTTCCCTTAGAAGAATTATACTTGACTGTGTTTAAACTGGCACACAATATTTTTAGCGCAACGCAATCTGACTTTCAAAAATCCCTACAAAAGAATGGCCCTGACTAACATTAACCTATACCTTTCACAAATCACTTACCTCACAAAAATCTTCGTTACTCGAATTACCGCAATAGAGCGAGCGCCACTACTGCCAGCTAAATAAAAGATTCAAACTACGGAAGGCACTAACTACTGATAGGCATAGTTAGCAAATGAAAGATTTTAATAGAGAACAAACAATGTATTTACCTTAATAGTCGTAATATATACATAGCAGTTCATGACATCCAGTCTTACAAATTTCCAAACTCCGCCATTTCTTTCCCCACATCCACCACTGCTGGCGGCTCACCTCCAACTGCGCAACGCTATGCGCTGTTAACATCCAGCTGCCCAACACTACAATGGCAGACAACAATGCAAACTAGCCACAGACTGCACACAGCACAACCAGTGATTTTCATACACAGCGCTACGTGGCGTTACCAATAAAAAAACCTAAACAGCCTACTTACATAGCCCCCATGCTTCCCACAAAAAATTTTACAACTTGTTTTGTGCAGTGGCCAATACAGATTTGAAAAAATTTTTCATAATTACAATAACAAAGAAATCAAATGAACTCACTTATTGATACAATGTTGGTCAAAAGCTAAAATTTTCTCACAGTCCATAAAGACAGTCCTGATCATTCATCACAGTAAAATTACAGTGATTTTCTCAAAGTCTGAGAAGTAAAAGAAAATGCACACGGAAGTAGTGGATTTCCATGCAGTCTTGAAGAAGTAGTGTTGTCCTTCCAACGGAAAGACAGTGCTGACTCTCGACATGCAGACAGGTAATGGGCCACAACAGAGGAATCCCACAGCAGAGTCATTCGACGTTTTGAAGAATATTGGTAGGTAGGTCATCACAGAGTAGACCCACTGTAGTCCTGGTAGAGATTACGGTATTGGTGGGCCATCAAAGATGCAATAGTAGAGATAATGGTATTGGTGGGACATCAAACGTGCAGACTCACTGTAGTCCTTGTAGAAATAATGGTATTGGTGGGCCATCAAAGATGCAGACCCACTGTAGTCCATGTAGAGACGGCCAGCAGCCATCTGTTGCGACTGTGCAATATAGCAAGTCCATAAACCACCACCTGTGCACTCACAAAGTTTTTGGAATTGTCCTTAGAACCAGCAATGCTGTTATCCAGTCCCTTGCTGAATTATGAACACATGTGAAAACACTATCAGTCCCTACTTCTCACATATTGTCCATATACTATGACCAACAGAAACATGTGCACTGAAATGTAACTTACAAGTTACTTAATTTGATGAACTGGTGTCAATTACAATTTTATAACATAAGAATACAATAACAAAGATACAAAATACATCATTAAAGAACATAACAATTCAGATGACATTTGTAGTAATATGGGCTTTACAAAAGAATAGAAATGACATATACATCAGTGTTACAAGAAGTATGACATAAGTACATACATAAAAGATCAGAATAACATTTGAAACATCAACATCACACATGAGTATTAAAACAAAACAGAATAAATAATCTTTACAAAGAAAATAACATATTATTAGAAAAATTATATGACGTAACTCTCATAAGATAAACACATAAGGACAGGAAAAACACAAATATACAAAAGTACACAAACACAAAGCAGAATAACACAAGTGGAAAGGACAGGGTTTGTTTTCAGTGTAACATTTGGTACTGCAGTATTTTGCAAACAAAACCTTTTTTTTTCTTTGAGATCTCCCTTCGTTCATCTTTATTCCCAAAAAGTCCTATCTATACCTGCTTTCTGTACTTTTTTCGTATAACTTCTCAATGCATTTCTTCCAATTCATCGCAACTCATTCTCTTATATAGTCTACCCCCTCTTAAGCTAACTTAAATCTACTGAGTTCAGATGCTAAACTAAGGAATGAGGCAATGCAGCAGTACAAAACAATTAACACAAACAGCAATGACAAAATATTCAAATTGGCCAAGCAAGCAGCAATATTACAACTAATATAACGCAATGAGCAGCAAACAAGAAAAATAAATCAGTAGTAAAACTGGCTTAACAGAGTAGTGTAAAGTGAAATTTAGTAGCACTATGCCCGGCAAACAGCAGCAGCTTATGCAATAAATTATATCTAAACATGACAAAGCTGAAGCAGAAAAATATTACAGTAAACACAACAATGCAGATAAGGGAAATGTCTATTCACATCTTAATATCTAGGTCATTAAAGTGGTGCACCACAACTTATTCTACAAAATAAATTACCAAGTACTTGAAAAGAAAATTATGAATGCAGTTCCTGTGAAGGTAAATGCCTTTTTGTGCTCCCTCACTTTTTTAAAAACATTATTATTTACTCGATCTGTAGACAGAAAATATTTATATTAGTACATCTATAAATTTTATTTTAACCAATGCTGCAGTGCAGCTAGAAACTAGATATTAAACAAATTGAGTAAATAAATACATAAAGCAAGCCATATGGCATTTCTCTCAACTAGCAAGACAATAGCCGTGAAATGTTTCTCGTCATTTCATTAGGCAGTTTAGTAAATATCATAAATTAAGAGCTCCACAGTGTAATCATATGTTTTCAATTTCGACCTTGTCGTTTTTGCGATGCTTTCTACAAAGGAATGTCAATAGCGAGGATAATGGCATCTTTTTTTCTCCACCTGTGCCTCTGAAAGGCACTCACTAATGACTTCTTTCCAGGCGACTGTCACCCATCTGGGTGCTCCTGACGCATTACGTGAAGGCCACTTAACTTTCTTACCAAAATATTTACGACACCAGTTTGCACAACAGTGACAGTCTCACATAAAAAATTTCACAGGTCGAGAATTTGCGTTGCAAATGTGTAGAAACAAAATCCTATGAATATACCAGGGTCCAAAAAATTTTCAGTGGCATTGTGATACATTCACACATGTACACACATTTCACAATTCTAAAGTACGATTCTTGGTTTCCAACATCCTTTTTCACAAATAAGAGTCCCTAACCACTACTCATTATTCCTTACCTCATTATACATATACATATTCATCGACACTTCTTCAATATTTCATCATGAGAAATACATATCATAATAAACATTCGTCAACAACATAATACACTTCGTCGTCGTAATAATAACATCATAACACCTCAGTGAAATCTCAAAAACGTTGTAGCTTTCTGCAATTATTTCAAACCCTAAAAAATATTCTCTGCTCGTTTCAATAGTGCCATCTACCTCAAACGTATCTTAAAAATCATGATCTCATACCAAATACATCATTCAAAGCTCTCATAGTATCACAATGGTTCTGAAAAAATATGAAGAGTTCACAAAGTACAGACAAAATATAATTTCGTAAGTGTGAAGTTATCCAACTGTGTAATTACGTAAATATCTGTCACTGACGCAGTAAAAAAAAAGCTTCTCTCTCTGTTAAATGATCTGATAGCTGCGTAATTTATGTGTTAGAGAAATATGGTACCAATGTGTAAAGTTGTATAAGCAAATACCATATTAGCTAGGGCTCCTTGTGCTTGCCACACACATGGTACCGAAATTAAGCGTGTGCCCCCCTGAGGATTAATGTAATTATACCCTCAGGTGTTACAGATTACAGCAATGGAATGAAATGTATCACGGAAAACCTTTGTAATTCAAAAATCTTGAAAAATAAATGGTTCAAGTACAAAATTAATCACTCAAATGCGTGTCCTGTAACGCTAAATGTGCGTCTTGTTGTAAGATAATTCTGTGGAAGTGTCGTAGTTATCATCCTCTGTAAGTAAATGTCTGCTGAAGTCAATGTACTTACCTCGTAATAAACGAAGGAATTGCTTTGCATATAGATATTTTAGTTATTACACTTATTGCCGTGATGAAGGAAGTACTGTGCTGTAACGTATTGTTGTGCTACGGAAAAGGCTATCTCATTGTAGCTATACCACCAAAGTTACTACTAAAACATGTTTTACTTTCGAGAATAATTCAGAAAAACTGTGCAGATATAAAACAGATACACCGCAAAAGCAACATTGTAAATTGTTACTCATTAGTAGCGTCGTGATAAAATCGTGTAGTTGTCACATAAACTAACCACTGTGTCATCTGGTATCTCACAGAAAGTACTTTAAATCCAGAATGTATCTTCAAGTAAACCAAAATGTTGCATTAAAATCTCATTAGCAGTACCAGTATATGTTCTAAGTATGTAAGCCTGATAGACGTTACGTAATAGTGCAACTAACAAGCAAGAATGTACAAATACAACACTGTGTCATCTGTTCACTATAACAATGCATTCGTAATTTCTGTTTAAAAATGTTCCCTAGGTTCTAGACTGGATATTTAACTTCAAACTTTGTTGCATGTTAACAGTTTCTTAAGTCTGACAAAGCATACTAGAAATGAGAAGTGAAAAGTTTTATGGTAAAGACAAAGTTAAAAAGCAGATTATCTTTCAATAAACGGTTTTACATGTGAAATGTGGTGTAAACCTTTACTCTTCCTAGTACACGGAGTTTCAACTTCAGTGGAATTATCATGTGGTATATGGTACATCGGTAAAGAATGCTAAAATTTTTCTCAAGGTTAGTGTCTATGTTATTTTTCTTTGAACCAGCCGGCGCACGCGGCTGCCTGGGGTGCGAGTCATTGTCTGTTCCTTTGTTGGCGCGCGTCGTTATTGGGATTAGGAGACCTAACTTCTACAAATTCACCTTGTCGACAGTGCCCTGCTCTGTTTGAATCTCGCCAGTTCTGATGCAATTCAAGTCTGCCGTTACGATTATATCGTCTGTCGTCTTGTCGGTAGATTCCATAATTTCTTTCTTGTTGGTCACATAGTGGAGAATGTCTCCCTGAATCGTAACTGCGCACTGAACTGTTGCATCTGAAATTATTCTGTCTCCGTTGATAATAATTATTTTGATTCCCATATTGTCTGTTCCTCTGATTGTCTCTGTGATAGTCATTACCACAGAGAGGTGATCTTTCCCTGTAATTATTACTACTCTGTCAACGGTTGTCATATGGGTGGTGTCTGTTTTGGTCACGATTTGTGTTGTGAGAATAGCCTTGTCGTGTCCAGTTATTGTTTCTGTTGTCACGGAATTGTGACGGATGTGACCTGTAGTGATTGTTTTCCTGTTTTTGCATCCCGCGACTGTCTGTGTCAATTTCTAATTCTTGTAAGAGTCCCTGAAAAGCTTCAATGTCGTCTTTGCAACGTCCTGCCAAAATAATATTTCTTAAATGTTCAGGAAATTTCATTAAGCAAAAGCAGATGAGCTCTGAAGGGCTGTATGGGTTTGAAAGATATTGATTCTTATGCAACATATCTTCAAAATATTTGACAAGACTGGAAAATTCAGATTGTTCGAAATGTTTCATCATTATGATGTTATGTTTTACTCGGTCTTGTGTGGCTTGAGACCAATATGCTGAGAGGAAGGCATGGTAAAATTCTCCTTCGCTGTGGCAATCGTGAATGACCGATCGCATTCTTACAGCTGGTTCATTCTCTAAGTAGCCACACATAAATTCTAATCTGTGCTGCAATGACCAGTTGGGAGGAAAACAATGAGAGAATTGATGGAGCCACGCTTGTGGATGAATGTCGCCAGAATTCTTAAATGTTTTGAATTTACGTGTAGTAATGAACAGCTTATAGTCAAAATCATCTTGTCGGCTAGTCGCATGTCGGTCATTGTTACGTCGTTTCGGCGGTTCCATCTCAAAATTCGGTGTACCTTGCCAATTTCTTTCATAATTTCCGAAGTGCGCTGTGTTATTATTTTGTGGCTGCTCCGTATTTCTATGTCCCTCTTTCCGTATTGGGGCGCGAGTGTCCTCTGAAATACGTAATTCTTGTATTACCTGTGTCAGCTGATCTTGTACTTCCCAGATTTCTCTTTGGTGTTGCGTATTAATTTGATTCTGATTTTGTTTGAATTTCCTAATTTGTTCGCACTCTTCTGTGTCATTAAAGACTACCGGTTTTGTGTCATTCAGATTATCATCTACCTTCGTAGATAAATTATTTAGCTGATCCGAAAGTTCAACTACTTTCTCTGATAATGAACTAATTTTCTCCATGTGTCTTTCTGAACCAATTTTCAGAGTATCTACTGTGTCCTTTAAGTTTTCTTGAGTTTTTGCAAGTTGCGTAACCGAATCGGTAGATGCAACTGAGTCAATTTTAGCTTGCAAAGTCTCATGATTTTGATGAACAATAGTTTGCAGTTCTTTTATGGCTGCTTCGTGATTCTGTAATGCATTTTCATGCTGTAAAAAAATAGGTTGAAAATGCTCACAAATCTGTGTTTTTAGGTCATTACAGACTTTTTGACATTTCGATTGAATGTTATGTAATTCAGTAGTTAAATCTTCACGTGTTTGTTCAAGTGTGGTGTCTAACTTTTGAAGTTTTTGCTGTGTTTGTCTCTGATTTTGTTCCATTGTGTCTAACTGTTGGTGTGTTTGTCTCTGATTTTGTTCGATTGTGTCTAACTTTTGAAGATTTTGTTCCATTGTGTCTAACTTTTGAAGCTTTTGCTGTGTTTGTCTCTGATTTTGTTCCATTGTGTCTAACTTTTGAAGATTTTTTTCCATTGTGTCTAACTTTTAAAGCTTTTGTCCCATTTGTTGCATTAATTGTAATAACAATGCTCTGGTGTCTGAAACATGATCTTCAGTGCTATTCGGCAATGCATTTGAACCGGGAATATTCCCAGTTTGAAAAGCAGAAAATGTGTCTTGACTTATTTGAGAAAACGGTGAGGACGCAAAACCTGAATCTACAGTATTTGCGAGATTGTGTCCTGTCATTTCGGATTCCTGAGGTAAGCTGTTGCCGACCGATCAATCGATAATGCTTCCCTGTTCACTAATTGTTTCACTGTCTACACCATTGTTTGCAGTCCATTGCATTTCCCTATGTACAATTACCAAATTACTACTTTGAACATTAGTTAATTCATTACTCGGTGGCGCTAACACACTGTTTTCGTCTTCACTGTCGTTTCTCAGTTTACTTTGGAGCCTAGTATTACGTTTTTCACACGCCATTATTGTCACAATATTTCACACGATAACACAGAAAAGCACAATTTGAAGAGCAAAAATATGAGAACACATTAACGTACCACTGAAAATAATATCTCGTTAATTGCAAGCGCAGCTGCGAAATACTTGCTGCAAATCTACATGCATGCCACAACTGTTTTTTGTACAACAATGAAAAACTACGACTACAAAGGAAATTCTCTCTATAATTATGCGCTAGCAATAAACAAAGGCTACACTAATTACACAAACTACAAGAAAAAAATCAGAAGATTCCAGTCAGGTATCCTCGGCTAAGGGTCGACATACGAAACGTCCCCTTAGAAGAACTGTGTTTAAACTGACACAAAATATTTTTAGCGCAACGCAATCTGACTTTCAAAAATCCCTACAAAAGAATGGCCCTGACTAACATTAACCTATACCTTTCACAAATCACTTACCTCACAAAAATCTTCGTTACTCGAACTACCGCAATAGAGCGAGCGCCACTACAGCCAGCTAAATAAAAGATTCAAACTACGGATGGCACTAACTACTGATAGGCATAGTTAGCAAATGAAAGATTTTAATAGAGAACAAACAATGTATTTACCTTAATAGTCATAATATATACATAGCAGTTCATGACATCCAGTCTTACAAATTTCCAAACTCCGCCATTTCTTTCCCCACATCCACCACTGCTGGCGGCTCACCTCCAACTGCGCAACGCTATGCGCTGTTAACATCCAGCTGCCCAACATTACAATGGCAGACAACAATGCAAACTAGCCACAGACTGCACACAGCACAACCAGTGATTTTCATACACAGCGCTACGTGGCGTTACCAATAAAAAAACCTAAACAGCGTACTTACAACCTCTATGAAATATGGGTAATGTACTTGAAATTGTGAATACAATGAGAAGCCAGATGTACAATTTATTGGCGACACATGAAAATTTGTGACGAACTTAGAGTCGAAGTTGGATTTTCATGCATGTCTGGAAGACACTGTATAGTACACTATTAAACGCAGACGCTGCAAATACGTAATAGAGTTCACATGTCCAGTCAAAGGCCGAGACAGTAGAAAGTCTCTTCCTGTATGCTGAATCACACATGCTGCGAGGGGAACACAACGTGGACAAACGGAGACGTATTGAGGTTTGGCTAAGTCCTGGAGGCGTCCTCGAGTAGCGGAAGAGGAATCCTTGTTCGAGTCCCTGCAAAAAATCTGTCGCCAATAAGCTGTACAGCTGGAGTCGGATAGTATTCGTAATTACGAAAATGCTCGTAGGTCTTGCATTTTATAGAGTTATAGGCCACAGCTTTATAAATGAATGCATGTATGAAGAATATTGCATAGCAGATACTGCAATTTTAGTGCAGAGCAGTATGTTTACTATTTTAGAGTCGTTGTGTACGCTCACACAACGACTCTAAAATAGTAAACATACTGCTCTGCGCCGTATCTCCTAGCTAGTTTCACACCAGCTGACTCCAGTGTCTACTTACCGCTGGGTGAGACGGCGCTTTATTTACAGTCCCATGCCACGCTGTCTCCTGTACCCTACTGCCTCTGCGGCCCGTGTAGCATATTTCGCGCCTGGGTGACACTTTGTCCTGAGAGGTACGTCGCACCGGAGACCTGCGTGTTTCTTTACGGCGCGCTTTATGAAGACACATCTAGCTGTTGGGCAGGACTTTACGGCGCACTCCTGGTTACATTAGAATATACGGCGGGTGGCCAGGCGCGCTCGTAGCGCCCTACAGCGCCTCCCCTTCACCCCCTTCCCAAAACCTGCAGCGAGGTGCTTGCTGGTCCTCCAGTTTCTATACCTGCTGTAATCTCCCCACGGAAAATTACCCTCTACCACGCAATAATTATTAATGGTCAACCAAATCATCCACGTGTATTTACGTTTGAAAAGTATCTGATCAGATTTTCTAGTAATATATGCGCCGACAGCTCGTCGACGCCAAGGTATTTTTCTAGTGCGTTTATTCTTTGGAACAACAGAGGTACAGAAATGTATGCTCCATGGTTATTACAGAGAGACAGAGGAACAGCTTCGGAAGTATCGGTTGGAAGATTGTCGGATTGCTAAAGGAGATTTATTTACTCTTCTTCGCGCTAAAGCGAGCTAGGAAAGTTTGTGCTGCTAGCGTGATAGATAAAGAGAAAGAAAAACCTGTAAAAGAAAATTACATGAGACTTGGAACCAACAGAAAACGGAACATGTACGGAAATGGATTCAATATACAATTTTCCTCAGAAATAAGGTTTGCGACCATTTTATTCTAGAGTGAATGACGAATGAGTTCTCTGTCTGAACCATTGATGATTGTCTGGGCCCTGTAATTAATTGGGAAGTTTCAGCTGTGACGAAGAGAGCCTGCAATCTCTGAGTTCTTTGAAATCGTCCAAAAAGGCTTGGTCCACATCTGAAATTTTAGATCTGTCGTAAACTGAACGAATTGTTCAAACGATCGATTTTCCCAACTGAATGCAGCGCTTAATAATAATAACAAATGTAAAGATCTTTTCTAGCAAGCCAGCCGCTGAATATTAAGACGAAGGGCTCCACCAGAGATTCTACTAGGCTGATTTCACGTAAATAATATATTTAAACTGTACACAGATAAAGGACAGAGAGAGAGAGAGAGAGAGAGAGAGAGAGAGAGAGAGAGAGAGAGAGAGAATCCTCCATTAGCATAATTGTTTCTCTGTCTTTTCACGGATCAGCCTAACTAGAAAACACGAAGCCCTGACTTTATTGTACCGATTTATGTGTGAGAGGGAAAGAGCGATAAAGGCGACAGATACACTTCTGTACAGACAAAACATTACACCAAGTTAGCGGCAAGCTGCGTTCACATAGACTTTCATCATTTACAAAAGCAGAGTAGAATTCATTATAATGGCCAATCCGTGACAGGACACGTTTTTGGACGTTGTTAAAATAATTTTGTTCTCTGTTTCATGTGAACTACGACGAGACAACTTAACTCGGAAAAGAGAAGAAATACTCGCAGGCAAATTAAGTGGATCTACAAGTAAAAGCAGAACGCTGGGCGCAGAAGAAGGGCCTGATCTATAATTTTATATTAAAGGTTGCTAGTATTGAGGAAGTAGACGTAGATTTGAACATTTACTAATTGGGTTCATGCCAGACGTAGTTTGGTTGAAAGTAGCCACAGAAGTATTCTTGTGTGAAGGGAGATGTATACATGTTGACTGTAGAACATTTATATGGTTTTAAGTAGGGCAATGTTTAAGATGAGTCAAGCAGAGCAGAGCAACACGCATCAGCCTTCAGCTGTGAGCACGGATAATAGTGATGTAGTAAGAAGTGTTGTAGAACCGATCGCTACAGATAATGCAATAGAACGCCCGGTAGACACGGCTGGAGATGTAACAGCAAGTAAGCAACATGGATTAGATCCATTAGTAATTATCATGAGGCAGATGCAGATGATAACCGAGAGCATGAATAATATGAAAACCGACATTAATGCGAAGTTAGCCTCAGTTACCGAGGGGCAAAATGATTTGAATGCGAAATTAGCCTCGGTTACTGAGGGGCAGGAAAATCTGAAAGCTGAGATTAAGCAGCAGTTACATGACAGTTTTTCCGAATTAGAGCAGCGGATAGAGGCGAAGACAAAGGAACTGAAAGATCAGGCCGAAGAGACGGAACGAAAATTAACTGCACAAATAGAATTGGTTAAAGCTCAATGTGAGGAATCTACTCAACGCGTACGTGTAGAAATGAAGGAGTATGTGGCTATTAAGATAGATACCGTACGGGAACAGGTGGAAATGGTTCCGCAATTAGTACAAAAGCAAGATGCCATGTCATGTGCAATTGCGCAACTTCCTGAATTGGCACGTACGCAGACGAACCTAAAGGAAAGTGTTGAACATCTGACCGAACGTCAAGACGTTATAGACCACCAAATTAATGTATTAACGGGTAAATTATCCGAAATCACATTAGAAAACAAAAGGCTAATGTGTGAAAACGTTGAGCAAAATGTTAAAGCAGCATTCCAGAGTCTATGCGGCAAACAGGAAGAGAATTAGTTTGCGAAAGGACTTGAGGAAGTGCGACAGCAGTTAGGTGCTGATTTCGAGCATTGGAAACAAACGATAGAAGAGTCGATACACGTTTCACAACAAGGCTCAGAACAAATGAATACCGGCCAGCAGCAGAAGTTGGCAGCGTCTGTAGAGCCAGTTACTGCACATTCGCACACGATACCGACTTGTGTGAGTAACTCGAATATTAAATTGCCACGAGCTAGTTGTTCCCGTGAAGTTTTATCTGACGGAGATTACGAAAGCCTTTGCCATGCCGAAGAAAAAATGATAAAGCATCGGCAGTTCCAGATTTTTAACACTGACAAAAGGGGGGTCCATCCGATTGTTTTTATCCAAAGTTTTAGAAGAGTGCTACCCAGAAATTGGTCGGAGTGGCAGAAAATCAGTTTCGTGACTGGGTATATACAAGGTTCGGGGGCGATCTGGGCCTCGAACATTACTTCTGTTTGCTCGACATATGACGATTTTGAGAAAGCGTTTTTAGCAAAATTCTGGTCAGAAGGGGTACAGGAACGCCTAAGGCAGGAGGTGCTCTACCCAGAGCCTTTCTCTTTTTCAAAAGGAAGCCTTAGGAAGTATTTTGAAAAATATATAAACAAAACTAGATATTGGGACAGACCTATGCCTTTGCCAGACATAATAAACATACTTAAGGCAAGATTACCAACTAACATCCGGAATCAATTAATTTACGGGAACGATAAAGACGTGGAGTCGTTCCTCACGACGTTAGATCATATAGACATTATAGAAGAGAGCAACCAGAAAGCCCGTAATAACAGATTCCAATATAGGGAGATAGAACCTCCGCCAAATGGTAGGCAAGGGAACGCACAGAGATCGATAAATGGTGGAGAAACCCCTCAAAATCTCAATAATAATACCGGCAATTGTCTTGCGAGGGGCTATCCAAGGAACAACAGGAATGGGAAACGATACAATCCCGTATGGGGGAACGAAAGGAATTTCAGACCGCAAGCCTGGAACAATAACAGTAATAGAAAGTGGAATCAACCGGGGGGAATAGATTCAAATAACCAACATCAGTGGAGACAGACATCTACGAATCAACCGGTAATTACCGAAGTGACGGACGATGTCAACCACCAGGCGAATCAAAATCCAACAAACTTGTAAGGACCCACTCGTGCCCCGGAGGAGCGGTCAACAATTGGTTGAGGGGCAACAGGATATGTGTACCCATGCTAACGTATAATGATGGACGATTACTGGCAGATGAATTGACCGAGGACTTAGAACTCCAAGATGAGGATAAGGAACAGGTGGCAGTAGCCGAAGTGCAAGTCATTTTGGAGACTGTACCTATAGTGGCGGTTTTGGACACAGCTGCAACCACGAATGTTATTTCGGAGGCTCTATTCAACAAGATCAGAAATATAAGACGAGTACCAATTTTTCCAGTTCAAAATTGCAGAATAATAGGCGCCGTTGGGGCTAGATCGGCTAATGTAAAAGTGCAGTCACTACTTAGTGTTGAAGTCGGAAATGTAGCAATATTAAGCACATTCCTTGTTGTAAAAAATTTAGTGGTAGACTGCATTATAGGAGTCGACAGCCTACGTCAATACGGATGCAGAATAGATTTTAAAACAGGAAAAATTTGGTTAAATGTAAATAAACAAGAAATTGAGTTGGACTTGTTAAAAAAGGAAAGCCTTACCAGAAAATATAATAGTGGGATCAGTGTGCAAGTAATCAAGACTGCACAAAATTCTAAACAGTACGTAAATAATGAGTTCCAAGTCAAAGGAGACTTCGGTCAATTAGTGTATGAGAAGTTAAATGAATCCGACTGCATTATTGAAGAGCAGAAGAAGCAGCTCAAAGAATTATTATTAGTGTATGAAAACGTGTTTGACGAAAGGCCAGGAGTTATTAAGGGATACATATGCCATCTCTACGTTAAGCCACACGAAACGTATTGTAGAACTTTCTATCCTGTTCCCTGGAGGTTAAAGACTCAAGTTCAAAAAGAAATAGATCGCATGTTGAAATGGGGTTTGATCGAACCCTCTACAAGCCCATACTGCTCCCCATTGTTGGTCGTGCCAAAAGCAAATGGAACTGTGAGACTGGTACTCGACGCCAGGGAAATAAATAAAATCATAATTCCAGTGTGAACACATCCGGAAAACATAGACGAACTGATACAACGGTTCCAGGATGTCCAATATTTGACGAGCATCGATTTGCGGAGTTCGTATTGGCAGGTCAAGCTGGATGAGTTATCAAGGAAATATACAGCTTTCATTTATGCCGGAAGAAGTTACCAATTTACTGTAGTTCCTTTCGGACTCAACATTAGTGCTGGAATCTTTATAGCAGCTCTAGACTATGCTCTAGGCCCAGAACTAAGAAGCAGGATAACAGTATTTGTTGATGATATGCTTATTGCATCGAAGACCTGGGAGGAGCATATTACCTTACTGAGTCGGGTGTTGGACGTGTTCAAAACCATGGGAATAACTGCTAACCTACAGAAATCCCATTTTGCACTAAACAGAATCAAGTTCCTGGGGCATATAATTGACGCAAAGGGAATTTTACCGACCAAGGAGAAGCTAATTGCGATTAGTAAGTTTCCAACACCGAGAAATAGGAGGCAATTAAAAGGGTTTATAGGTCTTGCCTCATTTTTTAGAAGATTTATAACGAATCAGGCCATGAATGCAGCAGCTCTAAATAGTTTGCTGAAGAAGGATGTGCCCTGGCTCTGGACATTAGAGTGTCAAGAAGCATTTGAAGAGATTAAGAAGCAATTAGTAAATGCACCGCTTTTGTACCATCCGGACATGCAAGAGGAATTCTACTTGTCAACAGATTCGTCAAATGTGGGTCTTGGAGTGTGCCTTTTCCAAGTACGCAAGATAAATGGACAGCTTACCTTTTGTCCTATTGCGTTTGCTAGTCGTGTTTTGTCCAACTGTGAACGAACGTACACGACGACAGAATTAGAGGCTCTTGCGGTCGTCTGGGGATTTAAAAAATTTCATTATTATTTATATGGGTCGAAGACTATCGTATATTGCGACCACCAATCATTAACGTTTTTACAAACGTGTAAACTGTTACACCCCAGGCTGGCTAGATGGGCGCTCGCTCTGCAACAATACCAGTTTAAGATCGTACATGTCTCAGGGCAGCAAAACATTATTGCTGACGCTCTATCAAGGTCACCGCAGGGTTTAACAAAAGAGATTGAAGTAAATAATTCCTCAGAATTTCCTGTATTGCTGCTGCAGGAAAATCCATTTAAGACGTACTACGTCAATTTGTGTGTGCATATGGCCCAGTTACAGAAAAAGGATGCTCAATGGGGAAGTGTCATTCAAAGGTTACAACAGCATCCTTCGGATCAGATGGCAAACTATTACAAGCTGGTAAATGGCGTATTATTTTTCCAATGTGGAAGGCCAAACAAAGTCCGTTGGTGTGTTTGTATACTTGAGGCACAAATAGAGAAACTTGTATGGTTCACTCATTTAACCTGGGGACATTTCGGTGTGACAAAATGTGCAGACAAAATAAGTGGGTACTGTTATTTTCCCAACATAAAGCGCAGAGTGCATGAGGTCTTAAAGAGATGCATAATATGTCAAAAAACAAAGCCGGATTCAAAAGGGACTAAGCACCCATTATGCTCAATATTAGTACAAGAACCAAAAGAATTAATTTCATGCGATCTGTGTGGACCGTTACCTACTTCAAGAGATGGTGTTAAATATGTGTTGGCATTTCTCGATGTGTGTACGAAATACGTAAAGCTATACCCGATAAAGGCGGCTACAGCCAAAGTAACTGTATTAAGATTGATAAGGGGTAATCTTCCACATGTTGGTACACCTAAGGCGATCATAACAGACAATGCTAAAATATTCACGGGACTCCGATGGAAGCAGACTTTGTCTCAAGCCGGTGTGAAACATATACTAACATCATTTTACCACCCACAAGGCAATTTGGTTGAGAGGATTTTTAGAGAATTCAATCGATTTATGAGGACGTATTGCCATAATAAGCAAACTGCGTGAGCAAATTATGTGGAAGAGTTTGAGCAGATATACAATAACATGCCCCACTCCTCAACTGGATATACACCTTGTGAATTGATGTTCGGAGCAAAAGAGGAAAACTTCTGGACTGACCATATCCCCAAAACTCAGGAAACTGAGATGCCTTGGGAAGAAAAAATAAGACAAGCTATCATAAATATGACGAAAAAGGCTGATCAAAGAAAACAACGATATGACAAATTAATCAAAAGGGTACAGACATACCATGTCGGAGAGAAGGTACTAGTTAAACGACATACCAAATCATCCGTAATAAAGAAAAGTATAAAGAAATGGGAGTTACTATATACTGGACCATACATTATCCTACAAATTCCGAATCCGGGGGCCTATCTGTTAGCATACCCGGGATCGAACAAAATAAAAGGGTTATTTTCTCATAACGACTTAAAAAAGTATAATGAAGATTAGAAGATAGGGAGGAATGGTGTTCCGAGTGACAGAAATGAACGCTCGTAAAAAACATAACAATAAACTGTGTGTGTAGTGATAGAAACCTTTAAATTGAAATAGTTAATCAGTGACATAGAGTATAGAAATTTATTTATTTATTTATGCATTTATTTTACCTGGCAAGATTAGGGCCTTCAGGCCCTCTCTTACACCTAACCAGGCATTGTGACTAACTATTATTATCGAGTGTTGTAAAGAAGATAGTGGAGATAGGCTTCACCTGTGGTTTGGGTGAACATAGAACTTTAGCATTGCTAATGTCATCAAGAATGATTAAGGATCTAACTGACCTTCAAGAAGAATGAAATGTTTCCCGCAAATGACGCGGAATAATCAAAAGAGGTTCTGAGTGAATATTCATATATAATCTCATGTGAACGCTTACATGTGTAAACGTGTGAAGGGATGTGTTGTGATAGTGAATCGTGAGTGACGGTTAACGCCGCAAAGATAATTTCCCGCGCAAAACAGTTGACGTCGGCGCCAGAATTAAAATCGATATAGACGATACAGATATGCTTTGTAAGAGACTCGCACCAAACGCGAGGATAAACTGATTCATGTTGAACTCTAAAAGGAATAGGTGTTATAATTAGAAGTTAAGAGTTTTTAATTTATTAATGAATGACTAAAGAAAGTAATATTCATAGATTCAGTAGTAATTTAATGGTTCGTGTTCGTTTGGGAATTTTGTGTGAAAAATCCATTTCCATATATGAGCATGGATGAACACCGTATGAATCAGAGAGTAATTGAAAGAAGCGAATCCGCATTCCTCAATGCTAATATCTTTTACATTTCAGCACTCAAGCGAAGAAATATATGTATTTAGAATAAAAAGTTCTGAGTATAGCTAAATTATATGACTTATCAAGGAAATATGGATGATGTCTTGGTATAAAATGAACTACACTTTCCATTATTCGATGATTTGAATCCAAAATCTATAGTAAGTTACATGAATCCTTTAAATTACGAAGAACAAATCAGTGATAGAAAATGTGTTAGAACTTTTGGACTTATAAGCACAAGTGGGGAGGCAAAGTCAAAAGGAGTATTCAAAAGCGAGTAAATCGGATGATGCTTTTGGCAACATCATTAGTTAATGGTTGAATTCCTTGAAGTACGTCGTAACAAAAAGAATCCATGAAGCCATAAGGATTTTGCTTTCAAAAAGGAGAATCTTGGACGGTGCAACCTAATCAGTTCTCTTACAGGAAGAGTTTTCCTTTTGGTCATTGCTAATTCTTTTGGAATGAATGTTGCATGTGAATTCGAGTATCCCTGTTCCTTCTACTCTTCCCATTGTGGGCCGCGTAGAAGATCAACTACAGAGGGGGTCGCGTAGAAGACCGACTACAAATGTGGACGTCGGGGACATGAAAGACCCGGGGGAGTTTAGCACCGCAAGATATTGTACCAGGAGCAAGATTGTAAAACGAGAATTCACGTTATTTATTGTAAAACGTTTTTTTTTGCTAGAGGCACAAACCACTCTTCTCCAAATCGTGATGAAATTTGATCCCTGTCTTTCCTTTAGAGATCTATTTCAAAATTATATTTTTTTTTCTTCTATAGGCTTTCCTATCTTCTATGTACCGTAGGCTGGGGGTCTAGGCTTAAGAGGTTTTCCAAGGTTTCCCTGCTTAAGAAAGTTCCCGAATGGGTAGACCCTGACATCAGTTCATGAAAGATCATCTTCCTTGGTCGTGCACAGCAAATATAACACCTAGATGCACGTAAAAGCAATACAGCCGCGGTACCGGTCTCTTCATTTCTTCTGTCTTCAACATTTCTTTTCTTCGTCTGTCTCAAATATAGTATTCTTTTTCAGTCGGAGGACTGACAATCATCACTTCCGGGTTATCCACGCTAATAGATAGCTCGCGAAGTGTGTTCGGTGAATCAAAATTGAGCTCACAAACTTCGCTCGCTGCGAGGGGCATTGTAATCTCCCCACGGAAAATTACCCTCTACCACGGAATAATTAATAATGGTCAACCAAATCATCCACATGTATTTACGTTTGAAAAGTATCTGATCAGATTTTCTAGTAATATATGCGCCGACAGCTCGTCGACGCCAAGGTATTTTTCCAGTACGTTTATTCTTTGGAACAACAGAGGTACAGAAATGTATGCTCCATGGTTATTATAGAGAGAGAGAGAGGAACAGCTTCGGAAGTATCGGTTGGAAGATTGTCGGATTGCTAAAGGAGATTTATTTACTCTTCTTCGCGCTAAAGCGAGCTAGGAAAGTTTGTGCCGCTAGCGTGATAGATAAAGAGAAAGAAAAACCTGTAAAAGAAAATTACATGAGACTTGGAACCAACAGAAAACGGAACATGTACGGAAATGGATTCAATATACAATTTTCCTCAGAAATAAGGTTTGTGACCATTTTATTCTAGAGTGAATGACGAATGAGTTCTCTGTCTGAACCATTGATGATTGTCTGGGCCCTGTAATTAATTGGGAAGTTTCAGCTGTGACGAAGAGAGCCTGCAATCTCTGAGTTCTTTGAAATCGTCCAAAAAGGCTTGGTCCACATCTGAAATTTTAGATCTGTCGTAAACTGAACGAATTGTTCAAACGATCGATTTTCCCAACTGAATGCAGCGCTTAATAATAATAACAAATGTAAAGATCTTTTCTAGCAAGCCAGCCGCTGAATATTAAGACGAAGGGCTCCACCAGAGATTCTACTAGGCTGATTTCACGTAAATAATATATTTAAACTGTACACAGATAAAGGACAGAGAGAGAGAGAGAGAGAGAGAGAGAGAGAGAGAGAGAGAGAGAGAATCCTCCATTAGCATAATTGTTTCTCTGTCTTTTCACGGATCAGCCTAACTAGAAAACACGAAGCCCTGACTTTATTGTACCGATTTATGTGTGAGAGGGAAAGAGCGATAAAGGCGACAGATACACTTCTGTACAGACAAAACATTACACCAAGTTAGCGGCAAGCTGCATTCACATAGACTTTCATCATTTACAAAAGCAGAGTAGAATTCATTATACTGCTTCACGTCTTTTGTACGTATCTAACTCTTTTTTTGCCAGCATGAGTTTTAAATTGGAAACAGCGTTTCCATAGTTTGTACAGCTACTGTATGTCCGTGACTTTATGCTTCACATCTTTCTTTCTTTCTGCATTGTGCTGTTCTGCCAGTTGCTAACTTCCGCTGACTTTTCATCTTTCTCTTTGTCGTACGTACTTAAGGCCTTCTTCCTCTCTGTAGTATGTACGGAATACTAGTGTGGTGAGTTTCCCAATTTGTTGTGCAGTTCTCTACGCGTTCACTTATATAACGCATTTGTCTTTATTTCACGTCTTTGAACATGCCGTTTCCCTTTCAAAAATCTCACGAGGCTCGTTACGAAAGTAATGCCTCCTATCTTTATTCATGTAAACTGCACTCCAAACCAGTTTTATTAACATGAGGGTACGAATTTTCGATAAAAATCTCACAGAAAAATCTCTGTTGTGGGGAACGACGACCGTCGGTGCATTACAGTTTGTGATAAAATTATTTCCGTATTCAGTGGCGCCACACGGTCTCCCTGTGATCAGCCATTGTGTGAAAAGAGAAGATTAGGGTATCTGTAGACATATAGGATGCATACATTATTATTGAAAACATAATAAAAATTTGTATAAAATCCGTCGAATATTTTAGGTCGGCACTTGATAATGAAATGAGTTCATGACTTACACACCACAATTCAAATCTGTATACCTTAATCATAGTCCTTCTGAACGTGACCCCAAGGTCTTGTCTATCTCACACTGCAGAAACGCCGTTTAGTCCTCTTTCGTTTAATCAATATTCGTAAGCAGAAACAACAGGAGCTGCATGTTCTGGTAGTATAGTTCCGGCGGATGAGTGAGAGTCCTATGCGTATTTCGGAATTAAATCTCCGTCTTTAACGCCCATTGCTTATTTTAACAGCTGGTTACGTAGCTTGAGGGTGGTTGTAGTTACAATTATTGTGAACTTTAATGGCGACTGACCTGCAGAATTACAGTCTGTTAGAATTTCACGATTTCTTTTTCTTTTTCTGTTTGCAATCGGCCTCCTATACTGTTCCATTTTTGACACTCAAACAAATCCTGTGAACAAGATGGTTTCTTCGGCTGCCAATTACATTACAGTATTCCTCTTTTATAGATATACCGCAGTATAATGGGGCGTGAGGAAAAGTAATGCCTTCGAATTTTAATGTGAAAACTCTTAAAGCTTTTTAAATGGAACAAACGTTACTAATGTGTATTTTTTTACATTTTCATTCTTCATATCTACATGTTTATTTCCTAACACAGCTACCCTGGCGACGAACACATTTAACTCAACGAGAGATCAGTTTGTTGATACGGTCACTGTAGAACGCCTGACTTCGTTGACGGGGTCACGACCTCACCTCTGTTTGCACCGCTTCATCGCTATGAAAGTGAACTTTTCGAAAGTGTCCTTTAGGTTTTGCAAGTAGATGAGCGTCGGATGGGACCAAGTCAGATATCCACGGAAGATAATCGATAACAGTGAACTTGAGGTTTCCGATTGTTACAGATATCTCAGCGCTCCTGTGTGGTCCGGCAATGTCTTGCTGAGCGAGAGGGTGGAACAACTCTTCGAATTCGTGCTTTCAGCTGCATGAACTGTTTCTTACGGACCGACGTGGTTGTGAAATAATTTGATCACAAACTGTAATGCACAGAAGGCCGTCTTTCCTCATAGCAAACATTTTTCTGTGAGATTTTTATCGAAAATTCGTAACTTTATGTTAATGGAATTGATTTAGAGTGCGGTTTAACTGTCTCAGAAAGTCTCGTACATTCAAGTGTAGAGAATTTATAGCACCAATAAATCTAGACAGGAACTGGAAAGCAAATAAAGTAGTTGCTCTGGCTTTGCATACGTAAAATTTTGTGGAGGGAGAGGAAATCCCATTCATTGGTGGAACAAATTATAACTTTGGTTAACCAGGAGAGCCTGTTTAAGTGTTTCTGGGCCGTTCGAAAACTGTTCATAAATTATTTAGGAATCTGAAGTCAACTTCGAGACAGAAAAATGTTGTTGTGGTCTTCAGTCCGAAGACTACTCTACATTGTGCAAGCCTTCTTATATCGTAATAACTACTGCAACCTATATCCTTCTGGATCTGTTTACCATATTCATCTCTTGGTCTCCCTCTACGGTTTTACCCCCCTCCCCTCCCACACACACACACACACACACACACACACACACACACACACACACACACTTCCCTCCATACTAAACTAGTGATTCCTTGATGTCTCAGAATGTGTCCTGTCAACTAATCCCTTCTTCTACTCAGGTTGTTTCACAAACTTCTTTTCACCCCAATTCTGTTCAGTACCTCCTCTTTAGTTTCGTGATCTACCCATCTAATTGTCTGTATTTCTCTGTACCACTACATTTAAAAAGCTTCTATTCTGTTCTTTCCTAAACAGTTTACCGTCCATGTTTCACTTCCATACATGGCGACACTCCAGACAAATACTTTCAGAAAAGACTTCCTAACACTTAAATCTGCATTCGATGTTAATGGAATCTTGTTTCGCAGGACAGAGCGATCGCTCCAGAGATAGTACGACAGTGCACTTATCGACAAGCGCTGCTGCTGCCACTCACGGGCTAGCAAACCAGCAACATAGTGACGCCAGTAAATCGAATAAGAAGAAAAACGAGACGACAGAACCACAAAAACAATATGACGAGCAAAAACGGCATGACCGCGAGCCGCGCACGGCTCAGTTAACAAATATATTTTCTTCAGAAACGCTTTTCTTGCCATTGCCGGTCTACATTTTATAACCTCTCTACTTCGGTCACTATCAGCTATTTTGCTGCCCAAAACACATCTACTACTGTAAGAGTCTCGTTTCATAATCTGAGTCTTTAGCATAACCTGATTTGATTCGACTATTTTCCATAATACTTGTTTTGCTTTTGTTGAAGTTTATCTTATATTCACTTTTCAAGACACTATCCATTCGGTTAAACTGCTCTTCCAAGCCCTTTGCAGTCTCGGACAGAATTACAGTGTCAGTGGCACACCTCAATGTTTTTGTTTCTTCTCCCTGAACTTTAATTCCTTCTTCCAATTTTCTTTAGTTTCCTTTAGTATTTGCTCAATGTGTAAACTGAAAATTCGGGGATAGACCACAATCAAGTCTCACTCCCTTCTGCATCACTGCTTCCTTTTCATGACCTTCCCTCTTACAACTGCCGTCTGATTTCTGTAAAAGTTGTAATAGCCTTTCGCTCCCTGTATTTTACCCCCTCTTCCTTCACAATTTCAAATAGACTATTCCAGTCAATATCGTCAAAAGCTTTCTGGTATACTACAAATGCTATAAACGTAGGTTTGCCTTTCCGTAACCTATCTTCTAAGATAATTCCTAGGGTCAATATTACCTCGCGTGTTCATACATTTCTCGGAATCAAAATTAACCTTCCCTGAGGTCGGCTTCTGCCAGCTTTCCCATTCTTCTGTACAGAATTAGTTATTAAACTGATAGTTGGGTAATATTCACATCTTTCAGACACTGCTTAGTTTGGAATTGGAACGATTATGTTCTTCTTCAGTCTGTTGGTATTTCGCCTGTCTCGTAAATCCTGCACACCAGATGAAAGTTTCTTGTCATGGCTTGCTCTCCCAAGGCTATAAGTAGACCTAGTCTCAGGGCCTTGTTTCGACTCAGATCTTTCAGTGCTCTGTGAAGTTCTTCTCGCAATACCATGCCTCCCATCTTCTTCTATATCTACTTTCCTTTCTATAATACTGCTTTCAGCGTCATCTCCTTTATGAAGACCCCCTACACACTCCTTTCACCTTTCGGCTTCCCTTGTTTGCTTTCCCTCTGAGCTCTTTGTATATCTACAGCTGCCTCTCTTTTCCAAAAAGGCCTCTTTAACTTTCCGGTAGGCAGTATCTGTCTTTCCCTTAGTGAAATATGCTTCCAAATCCTTACATTTGTCCTGTAGCCATTCTTGCTTAGCCATTTTGCACTTCCTGTCAATCTCACATTTTAGACCTTTTTATTTCGTTTCGCCTGCTTCATATTCTGCGTTGTTATATTTTCCCCTCTAGTCAAATAATTTCAGTGTCTCCTGTGTCACCCAAGGATTTCTGTTCGGCCTTGTCGTTTTACCTATTTGACCCCTGCTGCTTTCACTATTTCGTCTCTCAAAGCTACCCATTCGCTTTCCACTGTATCACTTTCCCCTTTAAAGTCAATATTCCCTACAACTCCCTCTGAAACTCTCCAAATCCTCTGGTTCTTTCCATGTGCCATCCCGTTAGTTTTGCAATTACCTCTTTGCCGATTTCTTCAGTTTTAATCTACCGTTCATAACCAATAAATTGTGCTCAGAGTCTACGTCTTCCCCTGGAAATGTCTTACAATTTAAAATCTGAATCTGTAATCTCTGTCTTACAGTAATACAATCAATATGAAACCTTCAGATGTCTGCAAATCTGACGTATACAACTATCTTTTACGTTTCACAAACCAAGTTTCAGCGGTGGTTAAATTACACTCCTTGCGAAATTCTACCAGGCGGTTACCTCTTTCATTCTTATCGCCAGTCCGTATTCACTTATTATTTTTCCTTCTCTTACCTTTCCTACTGTCGAATTCCTGTCCCTCATCACAATTAACTTTTCGTCTACCTTAACAATCTGAATAATTGCTCTTACCCGATCATACATTTCTTCAATCTCTTCATCACCTGTGGCTCTAGTAGGCAAATAAACTTGTACTATTGTGATGAGTGTGGGCTTTGTATTTGTTTTGGCTACGATGATGCGTTCACTATGCTGTTCATAGTAGCTTACTCGCATTCCTATTTTCTTATTCATTATTAAAGCAACTACTACGTTCCCCTTATTTGATCTTGTATTCATAGCCCTCTATTCACCTGTCCAGAAGTTCTGTTCCTGTTGTCATGGAACTTCGCTAATTCTCACTATATCTAACTTCAACCTATCCACTTCCTTTTTTTAAAGTTCTAACATGGCTACCCAATTAAGGGATCTAACTTTCCACGCTCAGATACGCAGAATGCCAGTTTTCTTTCTCCTGATGAAACGTCCTCCTGAGTAATCCCTGCGCGAAGATCCAAACGGGGGAGTATTTTACCTCTGAAATATTTTACCCAAGAGGATGCCATCAAAATTTAACTATACAGTAGAGCTGCATGCCCTCGGGAAATATTACGGCTACTTTCAGCCGTTCGAAGTACCAAGGCCGTTTCGGTTGATCTCAAAAGGCCAAATCACTGTGTACTGTTACCCCTGCAACTGCTGAAAAGGCTGCTGCCCCTCTTCTGGAACCACACGTTTGTCTGGCCTCTCAAGAAATGCCGGTCCGATGTGGTTACAGCTACGTTAAGGCTATGTGTATCACTGAGGCAAGCAAGGCAAGGACCATGGTTCATGGAATGGGGAGGAGTGGGGGGAGATCATTATTGAGTGTTTTTGAATCATATACAGAAGTTCTGTTCCGCTTAGTGGTAATTTAATGAACGCTATTCAAGACATATAATAAGTTCTGCTAGTTTCGCAGGACAGTTTGTGTAAAGTTAGGAAGGTAGGAGACGAGGTACTGGTGGATGTAAAGCTGTGAGAACGGGTCGTGAGTCGTGCTTGGGAGGGTCAGTCGGTAGGGCACTTTGCCGCGAAAGGCAAAAGGCCCCGAGTTCGAGTTTCGGTCTGACACACAGTTTTAATCTGCCAGGAAGTATCATATCAGCGCGCACTCTGCTGCAGAGTGAAAATTTCATTCATAAAATAAATGTTTTACATCTCTACTAGACTTACTCTATTGTCTTTTCCTTCTCATGAAACCTAAAAATGGATATTTATATAATTAGTCAACGAATAATTTTTGTACACAGCAGGGAACGTAGAACTGTGATTAAGATCCTTTGCTGTCTGAATTGCTACATGGTATTCGAAAACTTTGTTGGACACAAAATATAATAAGTAAAAAGAGGCATGACGACTCACCACAGCTGTGAGTAAATCAATTAAAGTACCTTCTAGAACGTTTCCTTTATTCTTCTTTCTTTAAGGGTTATCACTTTCTTCAAATGAGCTCGTCGGCTGTGGGCTGCTAAACTCCATTCTTTCCTGTTTTCTTTCCCAGCTACTAACCATCTGACATAAGCTGCGTGATAAAGACCGCCTCTTGTCTTTACCATCCGAAGTAATGTTTGGCTCTAGCCATCCACGTCCTTCCATGCATCTGTCCACCTTCCACTGAGTACTCATATCGGCCTGATGGAACAGTGCAAAGAGCGGCTGTGTACCATCTATTCTTCTGGCTACCTATCGTGCCCTCCTCATCTGACTTCCATTATTTTCGTAATTACATTTCCTAGTGTAGTCTGTTCAACAAACCGTCTGTTTCTTCTGTTTCTCTAAATCATTCTCAGCAACCATGTTCTAAGTGCTCAACGAGCTACCTTCGCTTCTGAATTGTTTTGGCATAAAAAGTTAATATCATGCTACCACAAGTCAACTCCAGTTATCCACACTGATTGTACAGCTCCTTTAAATGCATTTGGAGGACCGGAAAGTAGTGTCGTTTCTGCACATGTCGATATTCTTTTGTAATTTATCAGGTCCTTGTGTACTTTAAATCTTTATTTTAGTATATTTTGCACTTATTTTCATTTTATTTTTGCAATTTATGGTTAAATGGCCAGCCAAATACCGGAAGAGATACTATGTATCCGGCATGGCATGGTTTTCGAGTTTCGCGATGACAGTAAAGCAACATTTGCTACTAAAAATATTTCCTATGTATATCCAAGTGCTTCAGAGGTTCGTATATGCCACAGTTGGTTTTCCAGGCTCAGATCCGGTAATTTTGATCTGTACGACTTTTAACGATCAGAAAGACCAACAGCTTTAGACAGTGGCACGTTAAGGGTGAAAGTGGAATCAAATCCGTGTAGACAGTCGAGGAACTTTCAAACACTCTTAACCAACCTTGGTCGACCAACAACAACATTTACAGCAGATACTCCGAAACGCAAAGCGCGGTGTCTCTCTCCGAATCAATCACCACGAAGTGCTGAAAAGCCAGTTTTACATCCCCAAAACGCGCTTTTATATGATAGATGGAGTATTCTCGGGTCGTTCATTTTGAAGTGCTGAGACCGGGACAACCTGTGAATGCAGACCTTTCTATGAACAGCTGGACCGAGTATCTCAACCTTTAATTGAAAAGTTCCCTGCGACTGTCAGCTGAAAAGGCGTTATTTTTCAGCACAATAATGCAAGGCTGTACTGTGCAAGACGAATCCTAGGATAAATTGATGAAATGGTGTTGGAGGTATTGCCTCACCCACCATGCTCGCCCGACATTGCACCATCATTTCCATCTATTCATATCGCTACAATAATTTGTAAGTAGCAAAAAAATGTGAAAATGTATATGATCTACAGTGCCAAAACCAGTTGACTTTTGATGAATTTGCACGCTATATAGCAGCAGGTTGTTGATAACGAGGGTGCTTATATTATTGATTATAAATAAAAACTTGTTAATAATTTATCTCTTTGAATTTAACGTGAGAAATGACGTTGCTTTCAGGTCCCCTAATACATCAGGAACTTAGTTTCGAACGCCCTATTAAGTTTACCACGAACGCCCTAAGCCATTTTTAGTCTTCCGTTTATTCATTTCCTTTCCACGAAGCCATTACTTTTATTTCTTTATTTATAAGGTTACATGTGAGCCAGAGGAACTTGGAACAAGGACATAGTTTACTGAAAGCTGATAAGAATACACTAAAGAATTAGATAATTTGTGAAACACGAAAACACTTCGCAGACGTTAGAGAGATGACTCACACATTACAGAGAGAAGTTCTCAATGACTGCGAGGAACTCCTGAACAGTATAGGAATGGCCAGATGGAAACTCCTCACTTTGGATCTAAGGAATTGGAGTTTATCACACATGCTGTTCTAGCTCTGCTGGGTGCATACTGAAAACGAAACCCACTTAACAGCGCACACCTTTATGTACAATGCTTCATTAAGTGTTACGCAACTGCACATCGTTTTGCCCTTTAGGCTTCACTGAATAAATGTCATACTTACATCTGAATGAGTCACTATTGTCAAAAGTAAATCCCACGACGGAACATTTGTGCAGAGATGCCAGAGTTAGAATTCCGAGAAACCTGAACAACAGCCTGCACGAAATTTGGTAACTGACATTGTAGATCTGTCTGACGGCCTTTTATGGACCAAGAATGATCTTGCAAAGCTCAAAAATTTGCCCCAAAGTAAGACTTCTTTGGAGATAATAGCGTGAAAGTAGACAAGTAATTGACTTTTTAACTAAAAAGGATAGATAAAAGCGTAAATTTCATTAATAATGTTTGTTAAAATTCCAAATTTTTAGACTACATCTCTTACGGCATATTACCTCGACGGTTCATTACCACTCTCTGGGTCTTGTTCCTTAGGCAATATTGCCTTTATATGCCACAAAATTTGTTCTGCATCTAATTTTTGCTATAAAATGTAAGTCTTGAAAGGAGCTTCTTTCAAGTTTTCTTGATTTACGCTGTAGACGAGAAAGAACCATGTCACGACGAAAGAAATATTTAATGTGATTAACTTCAACAGGCTCACCTACGTCGTACTGATGAACATTCGAAATAGAAGTATCTGCTATGTTGCAAGACGATTGCGTGGTTCTCGAGGTCAGCTTTAAAACCCATTGTCTGCACCTTTGCTTTGAGCAGTTCTCTGCATTTAGGACCTGTTGCATGCTGTTGGGCCAGCACAGTTGCTCTCTTCTACTTGAGGTGTTTCCCTCATCCTGAGTCACAGCCGTAGTTCCTGGTATGAGTTGTTGTTTACTAACAGATGTCTTCTGAAACACAAGAGGGCTTCATTTATGAATAGCCCTGTATTAACTCGCAATATGAATAACGTAAAGAGACAACGGATTTGTCTGGAGCATTGTGATTTAGTATCGAGAATTGTATCTGCCTGCTGAGCAGATGGGTATCCTGCAAATCACGTAATTAATATTTCAGTTTCAGCAAAATTGTGAGGTACAGAGAAATTTTGGTAGCTGTTTCGATACAAATTGAAGTGACGGGTATGACAATGGTCATTAGGAAATGAGCTATAATGAATAATTAATCTGAATCTGTACAAGTAAAGGCTATGTCCTGACCGACGGACACATCATCGCCCAGCCCAAACCGCTAAGGACTGGAGCTTACACTGTGAGTGTCGTTCAAGAAGGGATTTTTCGAAATTCAAACCCTAAGGGGTGGATGGGGGGAAGGGGGGGAGGGGGAGCTTCATACAGGAGATAAAGGGTTTGTTTGAAAAATGTAGCTGTTAATGCAGTTTTGAACCTAAACCTACGAAAATTGGCTTTTGGTTTCTCGGTCAGTAGTAAATGAAATACGAGCTTCTGCAGTTCTGAAAATTTAACGCTATAGCGGTGAAACAGTCGGTGAAAGCTTTTTCTGAAAATATATCACTATTAAAAAGCTGCTAAAATATTTTTAAAGCTACATGTATGAACACTGATATTTGACTTCTCAGTTACAAATAAAAAGAAAATGTTTCAGTATTTTTCGAATTTGGACCCATAAGGAGGTGAAATAGGGGACCATATTTCTTATGAAGATATTTTATTATGAAAGAATTTTTAAAGCTGGACCTACGAAAATTTAAATTTGGCTTCTCACAAAATGCAAAATACATACGTGTACCACCGTTTTTTCGCAATTCAACCCCTAAGGCGATAAAATAATGGGTGAAAATTTTTTTGAAAATAAATAAATACTAACGAACTACAAAAAGGATTTTTAAGACTACATCTGTGACAGCTGGTATTTGAATTCTCCGTCAGAAATTGAAAAAAAAGTGTTTCACTTTTTCTGGAATTTCAAACCCTAAGGGAGTGTTGTAGGGATCATAATTTTTAAGAAAGTATTTCATTACATTAAAGATAAATTTATGAAAATTGACATTTCACTTCTCGGTTAGATATAAAAAAGTACTTTTTAGGGAATGAAAGTTGCTATGGAGATATCTCAAAAGAACGCAAAGTTCATGACTAACAAAAACTTTACACCCCAGATACCAGAATCGCATTTTATTCAGAAGTACGTTCGGAAAAGACCGTGCTTATATGACCTGCAGCTGAGCAGCAAGTCGTATACTCCTAGCTCACTCGTTTGTTACATAGTTTAATTCTTAATTTCTTTGCGTGTTTTTGGTACTTGCATTGTTTAATTCATAAATTTCGGGCGTATTATAGTATTTGAGAGTTGTAGCATCGCGTTTTAGTACCTGAATAGTGTAAATTCGCGTAGTCGTTTGTCTACTGTTTTTGTTTTGAACGGCCAGTGTCGGTTGGTCACAGTCAGTGTGCTCCCTGCCGCCGTTGGATAAGCAGCTGAGCAGCAAGTCGTATACTCCTAGCTCACTCGTTTGTTACATAGTTTAATTCTTAATTTCTTTGCGTGTTTTTGGTACTTGCATTGTTTAATTCATAAATTTCGGGCGTATTATAGTATTTGAGAGTTGTAGCATCGCGTTTTAGTACCTGAATAGTGTAAATTCGCGTAGTCGTTTGTCTACTGTTTTTGTTTTGAACGGCCAGTGTCGGTTGGTCACAGTCAGTGTGCTCCCTGCCGCCGTTGGATAAGCAGCTGAGCAGCAAGTCGTATACTCCTAGCTCTCTCATTTGTTACATAGTTTAATTCTTAATTTCTTTGCGTGTTTTTGGTACTCGCATTGTTTAATTCATAAATTTCGGGCGTATTATAGTATTTGAGAGTGTAGCATCGCCTTTTAGTACCTGAATAGTGTAATTTCGCTTAGTCTCCTTCCGCCGCCGAGCAGTGTCAGCAGTGCGCAAGTAGCAGCATTACTGCATTTACTAGGCAATCTTGTATTTTAATAACCGTTTAAATTTTGTCGATTTGTTTGCGCTCTCTGTAGATTAGTTCAGACGTTCTTTGCAAAACAGTTTTTAGCATGGATAGGGACTGCAACTGCTGTGTTCGGATGCAGGCTGAGTTGGCATCCCTTCGCTCCCAGCTTCAGGCAGTGTTGGCTTCGGTCACATAGCTTGAGGCTGTTGCCAATGGGCATCACTGTGGGGGTCCGGATGGGGGTTTGTCGGGGACGGCCAGCTCGTCCCACGCATCCCCTGATCGGACTACGACTGTGGTTGCCCGGGATACTGCCCGCATTGAGGCTGATCCCTCACCTGTGGTAGAGTGGGAGGTCGTTTCAAGGTGTGGCAGGGGGCGAAAGACATTCCGGAGGGCTGAACGGAAAGCCTCTCCAGTTTGTCTGACGAACCGGTTTCAGGCTCTGTCTCAGGCTGATACTGATCTTCGGCCTGACATGGCTGCTTGTCCTGTTCCAGAGGTTGCCCCTCAGTCTGCAAGATCCGGGCAGTTGCAGAGGGTGGGCTTACTGGTAGTTGGGAGCTCCAACGTCAGGCGCGTAATGGGGCCCCTTAGGGAAATGGCAGCAAGAGAGGGGAAGAAAACCAATGTGCACTCCGTGTGCATACCGGGGGGAGTCATTCCAGATGTGGAAAGGGTCCTTCCGGATGCCATGAAGGGTACAGGTGCACCCATCTGCAGGTGGTCGCTCATGTCGGCACCAATGATGTGTGTCGCTATGGATCGGAGGAAATCCTCTCTGGCTTCCGGCGGCTATCTGATTTGGTGAAGACTGCCAGTCTCGCTAGCGGGATGAAAGCAGAGCTCACCATCTGCAGCATCGTCGACAGGACTGACTGCGGACCTTTGGTACAGAGCCGAGTGGAGGGTCTGAATCAGAGGCTGAGACGGTTCTGCGACCGTGTGGGCTGCAGATTCCTCGACTTGCGCCATAGGGTGGTGGGGTTTCGGGTTCCGCTGGATAGGTCAGGAGTCCACTACACGCAACAAGCGGCTACACGGGTAGCAGGGGTTGTGTGGCGTGGGCTGGGCGGTTTTTTAGGTTAGATGGCCTTGGGCAAGTACAGAAAGGGCAACAGCCTCAACGGGTGCGGGGCAAAGTCAGGACATGCGGGGACCAAGCAGCAATCGGTATTGTAATTGTCAACTGTCGAAGCTGCGTTGGTAAAGTACCGGAACTTCAAGCGCTGATAGAAAGCACCGAAGCTGAAATCGTTATAGGTACAGAAAGCTGGCTTAAGCCAGAGATAAATTCTGCCGAAATTTTTACAAAGGTACAGACGGTGTTTAGAAAGGATAGATTGCATGCAACCGGTGGTGGAGTGTTCGTCGCTGTTAGTAGTAGTTTATCCTGTAGTGCAGTAGAAGTGGATAGTTCCTGTGAATTATTACGGGTGGAGGTTACACTAAACAACCGAACTAGGTTAATAATTGGCTCCTTTTACCGACCTCCCGACTCAGCAGCATTAGTGGCAGAACAACTGAGAGAAAATTTGGAATACATTTCACATAAGTTTTCTCAGCATGTTATAGTCTTAGGTGGAGATTTCAATTTACCAGATATAGACTGGGACACTCAGATGTTTAGGACGGGTGGTAGGGACAGAGCATCGAGTGACATTATACTGAGTGCACTATCCGAAAATTACCTCGAGCAGTTAAACAGAGAACCGACTCGTGGAGATAACATCTTGGACCTACTGATAACAAACAGACCCGAACTTTTCGACTCTGTATGTACAGAACAGGGAATCAGTGATCATAAGGCCGTTGCAGCATCCCTGAATATGGAAGTTAATAGGAAGGTTTATCTGTTTAGCAAGAGTAATAGAAGGCAGATTTCAGACTACCTAACAGATCAAAACGAAAATTTCTGTTCCGACACTGACAATGTTGAGTGTTTATGGAAAAAGTTCAAGGCAATCGTAAAATGCGTTGTAGACAGGTACGTGCCGAGTAAAACTGTGAGGGACGGGAAAAACCCACCGTGGTACAACAACAAAGTTAGGAAACTGCTGCGAAAGCAAAGAGAGCTCCACTCCAAGTTTAAACGCAGCCAAAACCTCTCAGACAAACAGACGCTAAACGATGTCAAAGTTAGCGTAAGGAGGGCTATGCGTGAAGCGTTCATTGAATTCGAAAGTGAAATTCTATGTACCGACTTGACAGAAAATCCTAGGAAGTTCTGGTCTTACGTTAAATCAGTAAGTGGCTCGAAACAGCATATCCAGACACTACGGGATGATGATGGCATTGAAACAGAGGATGACACGCGTAAAGCTGAAATACTAAACACCTTTTTCCAAAGCTGTTTCACAGAGGAAGACCGCACTGCAGTTCCTTCTCTAAATCCTCGCACAAACGAAAAAATGGCTGACATCGAAATAAGTGTCCAAGGAATAGAAAAGCAACTGGAATCACTCAATAGAGGAAAGTCCACTGGACCTGACGGGATACCAATTCGATTCTACACAGAGTACGCGAAAGAACTTGCCCCCCTTCTAACAGCCGTGTACCGCAAGTCTCTAGAGGAACGGAGGGTTCCAAATGATTGGAAAAGAGCACAGATAGTCCCAGTCTTCAAGAAGGGTCGTCGAGCAGATGCGCAAAACTATAGACCTATATGTCTTACGTCGATCTCTTGTAGAATTTTAGAACATGTTTTTTGCTCGCGTATCATGTCATTTCTGGAAACCCAGAATCTACTATGTAGGAATCAACATGGATTCCGGAAACAGCGATCGTGTGAGACCCAACTCGCCTTATTTGTTCATGAGACCCAGAAAATATTAGATACAGGCTCCCAGGTGGATGCTATTTTTCGTGACTTCCGGAAGGCGTTCGATACAGTTCCGCACTGTCGCCTGATAAACAAAGTAAGAGCCTACGGAATATCAGACCAGCTGTGTGGCTGGATTGAAGAGTTTTTAGCAAACAGAACACAGCATGTTGTTATCAATGGAGAGACGTCTACAGACGTTAAAGTAACCTCTGGCGTGCCACAGGGGAGTGTTATGGGACCATTGCTTTTCACAATATATATAAATGACCTAGTAGATAGTGTCGGAAGTTCCATGCGGCTTTTCGGGGATGATGCTGTAGTATACAGAGAAGTTGCAGCATTAGAAAATTGTAGCGAAATGCAGGAAGATCTGCAGCGGATAGGCACTTGGTGCAGGGAGTGGCAACTGACCCTTAACATAGACAAATGTAATGTATTGCGAATACATAGAAAGAAGGATCCTTTATTGTATGATTATATGATAGCGGAACAAACACTGGTAGCAGTTACTTCTGTAAAATATCTGGGAGTATGCGTGCGGAACGATTTGAAGTGGAATGATCATATAAAATTAATTGTTGGTAAGTCGGGTACCAGGTTGAGATTCATTGGGAGAGTGCTTAGAAAATGTAGTCCATCAACAAAGGAAGTGGCTTACAAAACACTCGTTCGACCTATACTTGAGTATTGCTCATCAGTGTGGAATCCGTACCAGATCGGTCTGACGGAGGAGATAGAGAAGATCCAAAGAAGAGCGGCGCGTTTCGTCACAGGGTTATTTGGTAACCGTGATAGCGTTACGGAGATGTTTAATAAACTCAAGTGGCAGACTCTGCAAGAGAGGCGCTCTGCATCGCGGTGTAGCTTGCTCGCCAGGTTTCGAGAGGGTGCGTTTCTGGATTAGGTATCGAATATATTGCTTCCCCCTACTTATACCTCCCGAGGAGATGACGAATGTAAAATTAGAGAGATTAGAGCGCGCACGGAGGCTTTCAGACAGTCGTTCTTCCCGCGAACCATACGCGACTGGAACAGGAAAGGGAGGTAATGACAGTGGCACGTAAAGTGCCCTCCACCACACACCGTTGGGTGGCTTGCGGAATATCAATGTAGATGTAGATGTAGACCTTAACTAGTGTGAAAAGCTTAGAAGGTTTTGCAGTTTGTGAACATCATAAAAATTCGATACAATAAGAACAAAAACATCCCTGCCTGCCATACAGTCTACACGAGCTAGGCAGCGTGCGCTATGCTAGTAGACGTTTAAAAAATACTAACAGTTTGTTGAGAGACGGTTTTAAGCGAGAGTAGTCTCAAAGAATTTGCAGTATGTTTTCATGAGTGGGCTTGGGGAATCACCTAACGATAGTTACTGTTACTGTATAATGTAGGCTGAGAAGCTGTTTGCATAGGAAACTGACATCTGAAGTGGTTAAGTATCATTTCTTGTGGTAGCTAAAACTGGCGGTAGCGAGTAGTGATCTTTGTTTTATTTTTGTTTTATTTCTTGCTAGATCAGGCGGATAGGTATCGAGGTTTTATGGGTGATGGCTCACAAGCCCAGATTCTCTAGGCGACTTGATAAAGAATCGATAAATTTTGTGTCAACCTGAAATCTAGGTTATTCGTCTCGTTATCGAGTTCTGCCTTAATTGACACCGTATAGTGAAAAGAAATAGAATATGTGGTCTAAATGTAATCTAAAGAAGAAAGGTGTAGATCAGAGGAGAAAGTAAAGGGAAATAAAGAAAAAGACATATTCCTGTTCTAACAATGAATAATGAATAATATTACGATATTTTCAGTTAGGAACGTATGAGAAAGGCATCCAAAGATCACGGAAGAATCTGCTTCAGAAATAGGTGTTCTCTGCCTCGTGATGACTGGGTGTTGTGTGATGTCCTTAGGTTAGTTAGGTTTAAGTAGTTCTAAGTTCTAGGGGACCGATGACCATAGATGTTAAGTCCCATAGTGCTCAGAACCATTTGAACCATTTTTTTCAGAAATAGGCATGTAGTTGAGAAAAATAAGAGAGGAAAACTTACAAGATCGCTGACATATACAAGAATTCTTCAGATCATTTATTTTGAAGATAACATTTGGAGAAAAGCTAAACAGTAGTTACCAAACACATTTACACACTCAGAGATTGCTGAGTTTTAAAGAAATATAATTTAAGGCTATGCTAACTGCTGTAGTAATAAGGTAACGTTAGGCTCTATGATCACCGCTGCCGTGGCACTGTCACAATATTAGAAAAAATTTTCTTCGTTTTTTGCGACTGCAACATCTACCGGAAGAAGAGACATTTGAATGTCCACTCACACACATCTGTGACAAACGGTTATTTGGTGCATAAGTCGAAATACGTTGAGTATTTGTTATATTAGGCGTACTTGATCTGACAGGTGTTCAGTGGAATTTGACAATTCCTGCCCATCATTTACTAGCTTATACGTACAATGGTAGCGCTAATTAACGCATCCTCTGAATAAATAATGATTACTGGGAATATATGCACCACCGCTCAGTATTTTCATGAATAACTTCACAGTGATGGACTTAAAATGGATAAACTATCAGACTGTGCGTTATAAATGTAAATTGCTTGAAGACATATGTAAAACATGATGGTATTGTTTCCGCATCTGGAGAGATTCCTTGGAATCAAATAACAGAGTCAGCTGCGAGAGCCGGCCGTAGTGGCCGAGCGGTTCTTGGCGCTACAGTCTGGAACCGCGCGACCGCTACGGTCGCAGGTTCGAATCCTGCCTCGGGCATGGATGTGTGTGACGTCCTTAGTTAGGTTTAAGTAGTTCTAAGCTCTAGGGGACTGATGACCACAGATGTTAAGTCCCATAGTGCTCAGAGCCATTTCAACCATTTTTCAGCTGCGAGAGAAAGAGTCTGCCTGTTTACTCCACAGCGTTAGATCCATAAGCACTGGGAAATGTCCTTGGCGGCCGAAACCGGTGACGGTGATCGAAAATAACAGTCCAGCTCGTATTGTTATTTCATTCCAAGTCATTATGAAAGTCGTAGAGTTCTTTGTAGCTTGACAGCAAATCAGTCACGTAGCTTACAACGATAATATGACGAACAAAGGCATGTACTGTCTCTCCTAATGAATTACAGTATGCGGATAGGGATTTAAGGAGAGTAATTACATCGATAAGTTAGGTTCAATTGATTCAAATGGCTCTGAGCACTATGGGACTTATTTTCTGAGGTCATCAGTCCCCTATAGCTTATAACTACTTAAACCTAACTAACCTAATGACATCACACACATCCATGCCAGAGGCAGGATTCGAACCTGCGACCGTAGCGGTCGTGCGGTTCCAGACTGTAGCGCCCAGAACCGCTCGGCCCTCCTGCCGACCAGTTATGTTACGTATCATGAAATACATATCTGTGACGTACTATCCATTTCAAACCTGTACTGTACTCATCTAGTGACTACACATGAACCGACAGACACCCGAAAAGATTTTCCCAAAGAAATTTTTGCCACACAAAATAAATGATGTCTAATATGAATAGGTAAAACGTGTTTGCATAAAAACAAAATAGAGATTCAACTGCAGAAAAAAAAGGATCTACTTGATGAACACACTGTGTTAGGATAATTGACGCCGCAACTGATCACTATCATCTGAGAAGTGAGAAGGCATTTAGATAAACAAAATAAACAACGCGTACACTAGGTAATGAATGAATTTAACAGAATGAAGTAATATTTTCTGAAGTAGATCATTTTCTTTTTTACTGGATTTTACGTTTCTGAAGGTGTACCGGCACCCTTTTCCTATATCCTACTAAGCCCAAATTTTATACAAGTGTGCGTGGAATGGTGGGGGGGGGGGGGGGAGAGGGGAGGGGGGAGGAGGGAGTTGGTGCCATAGAGCAACAACATTTGCAAGTCAGCACACACAGCATGGTTCCCTGTCTGTGTTAAAACTGCGAGCAGATAGGTGTCGGACAATGAAAATTTATCAAACTGGGATCGTTTATTAGCGAAGCTCATATTGCAACATCCCCACCGCAATTGTCCGATAGCGGCACGAATAATCCCACATTAAATTAAGTAACTGAATAAATGTTATGACAATCGAGATCCACTTGTGGCCACGCCAGCAAATAGGAAGGCACGTAAACAGTGTTTTTAACATGCGTAAATTATGGACGTTTACATTTCACTTTCTAAAGCAAAAAACAAACAGACCCTGTTGATTAACTTTACTGCGCAAATATCAAAATTATTAAAATTCTGCTTTACATATTACGCAGCTGAAGCACAGCCTCTCTTGCACGGACGAGTGAGTGTTATGCATATTCATTCACAAGTTTTTCGCTCCCGTGAGCTTGAACGCCGATCTTCCTTTCCTTTAAGAAAAAAATTAAATGCAGAAAAGCACAGCAGAGAAAATATCTTCCATCATCTTTCCACGGGTCAGAAAACGTCAAGAACAAACCCATGTTCCTCTTATTTCTTACTTTAAAAACGATAAAAATAACAAGAATTAATCCTTATTTCCTTTTTTTTTCATACTGTAGCTTCTTACTTTAAGTTAAACACAGCATCCGTATTTCGACTGACGCTTAAGGTAAATCTATCACTTTCTCGAAATTTAGTTTGAACGGAACAGTGGTTTTGCTATGTATTCTCCTGTTAGAGGTGGTAGGGGTAGCCCCACTCAGACATGTGAGCTGATCCAGCCAGCCGTTTGTATGACCTGGAGTTTAACGTGGAATCCCAGCCAAGCTTTAACTGAGATTTTTCATATCTAAAAACATTCCCGAAGATAACAAAAGAGGTAAGTGACCGATAAATATTCTGGGATTACCCAGGGACTGAAACACAGACCTTTGGGATCCCTTGTCTGGCTAATAAACACTTCTTACTTATTGCTTTGTAGCGTTTTACAAATAATTTAGACAAAGGCTGTATTGCTATCAACAGTGTCAACATATAATGACAGAATTTACGTCATTTCATCCAGACGGTACTACTTCCCATCGTCATGACTTTTCTGTTGTTAAGTGAATACCTACCTGCAAATCTAAAGATGTCTACCATTATTATAGTTCTACAACTTGTTTCGATCTTACCAGTCACTAGTATACACTACAACAAACTGAAAGAGATTATAAACTGATATTTGAAACTTTCATTTTGGTAGCTTTAATTTTTTAAAGGGTACCTGTTTTTTTCCAGCTCACAGAGCTACAGCAATTCTGATGGATAGATTTTATTCAGCTGATGTGACAAGGCGATGTTTTGTAAAATGGAAATAAAAAGCCATTATTCCTATGTGAACTGAGGCATTCAATTTCATACGACTTCTAGTGTCTCATCCAACGACTTTACTTTTCTGAGATTGTGACGAACCAGCTGGGAGTAAGGTGAAGTCTGTGATAAATTATTTTTCTCGGTCCAGTGGTCGAAGCATGATTCTGCCTGAGAGCAGTTAGAATCTGTCTCATTGATGTAGGTCTTCGTGTAAACTGGCCTGGCGAGAAACTACATTACATACCCCTGCGTATCGCTCCATTACGGACCGCGAAGACAATTACCGTGTTCACGAAGGTACGTTGAGCAGTTATTCTTCCCGTGCTTCATACGCCAGTGGAATCTGAATTAACCTTAATACGCAAACATAAAACAGTTCTCGTCGATAGTAACTTGTTTTCTACACTACCACGAGTTTCTGTGGTTCACATTAGAACCATATATAGGATGTCTGAACTTGTATGGGCTTTACCTGGAGAAATTTTACCATAACCAAAGACATCATTTTAGTATAGTTTTCGCAGTAAAGGCCGATAACGCAGTTTATAATTCAATAAACACAAGAAATTTAATAAAATGAAAACAATTTTCGTTTCGCGTTTCTCTTTTTAAATGCTTCTTTCTTCCCTCAAGAACTACAAAAACCTACAAAGAAATTTCATTACAGCCTTAGCGTTTCCTTGCTCCTATATTGTTGTTATATACCTAAAATGGCGGACATACCCGTCACACTAGCTCTCTTTTTTGCGATACGGTGACAGCATGCTGTCGTTTGTTGTTTTCTCCCACACTGCTGCACACTTTTCAGTCTGTGAGTTTCCTTGGCCCTACTACGAGGCAACAGGTGATGCTGGAATCGTACAGACATGGGAGCTATTTCGCAAACGATCGCCACTGGGCTCTGTCACCTAGATAGTACAAGAAAAAGTTCTAAAAATGTCCATTAACTATGTTCATTGTTGCTATAATACAGCATATTATAACTGCATGACTAAACAGACTGAACCATCTAAATTCTAGCAAATAAGTCTATATAATGTGAAGTATCCACGGTTGACACACCACTTCCTTGAAACCTGATACTTAATGTAAATACTGGCCCTCCTGAGGCGCATCTGACTTGTCTCAAGACTCTTCTAGAGCGAACTATCCTCTGATAATTTTTGAGTAGGCCGGCGATCCTATTGATCTAACTGCTCAAATCTGAAATCAGCTAGTGGGTAAGCACTAGATACCCTTCCACATGTCAGGATTCTCTCCTTTATACTGTGATAATGTAACAGCAACGGCAATTCCTGGATTGAATATCTTTCAGATATAATATTAGTACTACTAACAAATTGGGAACAAATACATAAACTAAATTACAATTATATTAATACCTGCAGCTGCTGACGGGCGTTGATTTATATCAACGGAGACCGTTGAAAATGTGTGCTCCGACCGGGCCTCGAACTCGGGATCTCCTGCTTATACATGGCAGACGATTTATCCATTTGAGCCACCGAGGGCACTGGGGATAGCGCGACTGCAGGGTCTATCTCGCGCACGCCTCCATATAAGTATAAAATCCAAAAACGTCTTAACATGCCAGTCATGACCGTGATAAACGGCAGGTGCGCTGAAATGCCAATGCAGTCAGTGAAGTGAGTATCGATATGGTGGAAACAGGGATACATTAGGGCGCCAGGAACTAGTATGCCATTGTGGTTTCTTCTCCTGGAGCGATTATTGAAGAATAGGAAAAATACCCTCCCGCCTGTCCTTGGGGGGAGATGGTTTTTGACGAACTTCCTTAAGCGTGGGAACTAAAATTGAGTTTGTATATATTAGAGTCATATGGAGAATGATTGATCTAACTTTTTAATTAACACTACGAATAGGTAAGTATAGTTGAATAAAGAACGAGACATAAGTACAAAATTCAAATTAGTATGGCGTAAAATAAACGAAGGGCCACCAATCACCTATAGTCGACTGACGTGCGGCGCATAGGAACACACACCAGTAAACAGTAATTATGCTAGGTTTTAGGCTCTTGCTCTTTCTCTAGTAAAAGTACACACATTCACACACACAACTACACAGACACCCAAACCCTCACACCCACGGCCATGATGAGATTGCCTATTGATTACCGACCATGTTGCCTGAGCAGATGGAAGTGGGGAGGGGAAGTGGAATACTGTGAGGCAGGTATTTCGACGGATGAGTCTGCGGCTGCACAACAAGACGAAAGGAGTTCAGAGGGCAGAGCATGTAAGAGGTAGAGATAAGGAGAATTGGGGAGGAAGATGATGAATGCAAAGGAAGGTGAATATGAGGAAAGAGGAAAGAGATAGAAAGGAGGGGGAGGAGACAAAGGGAGTCCGGTAGAAAATAAGGGAGAGAGAAGAAGAAGGAGAGAGAGAGAGAGAGGTAGGGAGACAGAGAGAGGATGCCAACATGAAGGGTGGAGAGGAGGTACAGGAAGAGTGGTCAGAGAAGGCAGTACACGTTTGGACAGGGAAGTAACCAACCTTCTAGTCGCATGAATGGCCATCGACAAAGTGTGAGAAACCACAAAATTGACTACTGGGCATCACAACAAATATGACTTGAACAGCTGCTTCACTACGTGATCCAGTTGGATGCTTTCTTTGCGCACTATTTTCTCTGAACTATGCAGGTGGCCATTGTGTCTCCAGCATAAACTCAACCCTTGCAGTCACCCTTGCCTAAACTTCCATTATCCTGTTTACCACTGCCTCACTTTACCTGTTCCCTTCTCTCTTCTGTCTACACATCTACTTCCGCATCTAGATCGTGTACTGCCTTCTGTCACCATTCGTCTCCCAGTCCCCTATACCCAGACAAGTGGACATTCTCTCCCTACTTCCCTTTCTCTCTCTCTCTTTCCCGCTCGCCCTCATTTTTCACTCCTCTCTCTTTCTGTCACCCCTCTTCCTTTCTCTTTTATGATATCCACCTTCCTCTCCATTCCTGTCCTCTCTTTCCCAATCTACCTCCCTCTATCTCTTACATACCCCACATTTTGACGTCCTTTCGTTTTGTTGTATAGCTGCTTCAGTTAAAATACCTCCCTTACACTACCCCATTCCTTGCCTTGTGCAGCCTTCCCCACACCCTCCCCACCTCCATCTGCCCAGATAACAGCTTTGGATAGCCAACAGCCAGTATCACCATGACTATAAGTGTATGCATTTGGGTGTCTCTGTGGTTATGTGTGTGAATGTGTGTACCTTTACAAGAGAAACAGCAAGAGCTCTAAAGCTAGTATAAATAGTGCTTACTGTTGTGTGTTTCTATGCACCACACGTCAGTCAGCTGTAGGTGAGTAGTTTCCCTTCTTTCATTTTACGTAATACTAATTTGAATTTTATACAGAAGACATATATCTCCCCTCCTTATACATCTATATTTACCTGTTTCTAGTGTTAATTATTAAAGTAGATCACTCATTCTCCTTGTGACTCTAATATTTAAGCACTCACGTGTTTCACATCAGTTTTGGTTTCCATACATAAGAAAGTTCGTTAAAAAGCCCTCTCCCAACAAGGACTACAGGAGGGAATGTATTTTCACCCAATGCTCAATACTCGCTCCTACAGACGAAACCAAAATGGCATGCCGCTCCCTGGAGCCGTATTGTATCCCTGTTGCCGCCTAATCGGTCCCCACCCCACTGGCTACGTTGGCATTTTAGCACGCTTGCTGTCTGCCTCGATCATAATAAGGAGATTTAAACATTTTTGGACTCCTTTCCAACTAGTGTTAATACTAATATTGCATTACAAAAGTATTGTTTTTTTTTAATGAATATTTGTATTTAGAAATGGATTTATTTGTTTCACTTCCGAATTTCCTCCTACAAGGCCCTCCGGCAGGTACCACTGCTTTGACGTCAGGGGTCACTAACCTAGCTGCCAGACTGCAGCGTATTTGAATGATTCAGCTCCGTGTGAGGAAAGACGTGAGCTATTTTCACTGTGACCCCAGGTATCTCACCTCGCCCCATACCCTTTAGGTTGCCTGCATCTCGTATTTTTGGCCTCTGCTGTGTGCAACAGTTCATACCAAGAAAATCTGAAAAGTCAAAATCATCAACACACGGCATCATTAATGGGTATCAACAAGCGCTTGTCGGAGGTCTCATCAGCTACGATAACAAAGTTGGGTAGATTGATATTATTAAAAACTAAAAGTATTCTATTATTTGTTTCATTCTACCGACCCATATCGCCATCTGATCACGATTAAACAACACATAATATTATTATAACAGCTTTTCGTATATGCACGACTGTAAAATTAAGAGCTAATGCTGCACTATGTGCACGAAATTAAATGAAGTCCAACATCTGCGATCCACCACATACACTTCGTGATCAAAAGTATCCGGATACCTGGCCGAAAATAACCTATGAGTTCGTGGCGCCCTCCATCGTTAATGCTGGAATTCAAAATGGTGTTGACCCACACGTAGCCTTGATGACAAATTCCACTCTCGCAGGCACACGTTCAGTCAGGTGCTGGAAGGTTTCTTGGTGAATGGCAGCCCATTCTTCACGGAGCGCTGCACTGAGGAGAGGTATCGATGTCGGTCGGTGAGGCCTGGCACGAAGTCGGCGTTCCAAAACTTCCAAAAGGTGTTCTATAGGATTCAGGTCCAGACTCTGGGCAGGACAGTTAGTTACAGGGATGTTACTGTCGTGTAATCACTCTACCACAGGCCGTGCATTATGAACAGATGCTCGATCGTGTTGAAAGGCGCAGTCGCCATCCTAGAGTTGCTCTTCAACAGTGAAGAGCAAGAAGGTGCTTAAAATATCATTGTACGCCTGTGCTGTGATAGTGCCATGCAAAACAACATGAAAAACACGACCACACCATGACACCACCGCCTCGGAATTTTACTGTTGGCACTACACACGCTGGCAGATAACGTTCACCGGGCATTCGCCATACCCACACCCTACCATCGGATAGCTACATTGTGTAACGTAATTCGTCACTCCACACAACGTTATTCCACTGTTCAATCGTCCAATGTTTACGCTAGTTACACCAAGCGAGGCGTGTTTGGCATTTACCCGCGTGATGTGTGGGTTATGAGCAGCCGCTTGACCATGAGATCCAAGTTTTCTCACCTCCTAACTGTCATAGTACTTGCAGTGGATCCTGATGCAGTTTGCAATTCCAGGGTGATGGTCTGGACAAATGTCTGCCTATTAGACATTACGACTTTCTCCAAATGTCGTCAATCTCTATCAGTTAACAGACGAGGATGGCCTGTACGCTTTCGGGCTGTACGCGTCCCTTCACGTTTCCACCTTACTATCACATCGGAAACAGTGGACCTAAGGGATGTCTAGGAGCGTGGAAATCTCACATACAGACGTATGACACAAGTGATACCCAACCAAGTTCGATTTCCGTGAGTTGCGCCTAGCGCTCCATTCCGCTCTCTCACAATGTCTAATGACTATTGAGGTCGCTGATATGGAGTACCTGGCAGTAGGTGGCAGCACAATGCCCCTAATATGAAGAACGTTTGTTTTTGGGGGTGTCCGGATTCTTTTGATCAGTACCAGCACCTGCTCTAGAGACATATACCAGCACCACGTGTATAATTAAAAGAATGTCTGCTCTCCAGCCCGGTACAAACGAAGTGGCCGACTTAATCCTCATTTCTGCGCTCCTCTAACTGTGGTTCAAAGTAAACGATTCCAGCCAATGCACAGACTGGTTTCTGGCGAACGTTTGAGTTACGACAATGATGCCTTAAGATTTGCACAGAATTCGGCGTGTCAGTTACGCCTGGAGTTTGAATAGCCAGCACCCATACCTTTACCATGGCAGAGGGTTTGTCCGAGACAGCTTTCCCGTTCTACTTCGTTCTGTCATCCCGTCGTTTGTCCCATCTGCAATGCTCAATTCTAATTTCACTAAACAAGCTATATTTTCCCTCTCAAGACGCAATTAATCTTATAATTTCTTATATGTTTCCCTCAGTATCTCGAATGCAGTTATCTGAAAAGAGTATTCCACAGATTCAGGAAACAATATTTTACGTCTGGTGGAAAAAAACTGTTTTTTCATCTATAAAACGAGGCTTTTTAGTTTGTTATTGAGAAATTCTGCCGATAAAGCCTATAAAAATATTTACGTCTACATCTTCTCCGATTATAAGGCGCGTCATGCCTTCCTATTAACACAAGAGCATCCTTTTGGTCTAAATTTTTTGCGTATGCTGCCGTCTTTTTGGTACGGGCCCGTAATGTCATGAAAAACTTACGAGTAAATGTGGCGCTGATTCACACCCTCATCTTCAGCTGGACAACAATGTAGCTACATGATGTTAGTCCAGGGTAAAGACGCCTCTTCGCAGCAGTGTACCAACTGCAAAAAGGCTATTTCTCGTCTCTTGAGATGAAGTAAATCCAAAAGAATACTCTAAACTCTTATTTAATGCATGTACATGAGGTGTTACACGACCACACTGTGCGTTAGGATTAATCAGTGTATGACGTACAGTGAAGACCGCCTATAACAAAGAGCAGTATGCAGCACTGTTTTGGACCCGTCTTTGTTACCAGACTGGCTTGATGCGGCCCACGACGAGTTCCTCTACAGAGCCATTTTCTCTATCTGGAAGTAGCACTTGCACCGAGTGTTATCAGTTTTACGTTGGATGTACTTGAATCTCTTTTGCGGTGCAGTTCTTACTTTGAACAGCCATAACTGTGTCCTTTTGTTTTATCAATTTTTTATCAATTTTTTCCATGCGTTTCGCCCCTCGCCGATTCTGTGAAAAACCTCTTCATTTCTTATTAATCTACCTACATATAAACAGCCTACTACAGCATCAAACACTCTTCCCTTTTCTTCTTTTCGCTTTTCCCATGCTCTTGAGTAAAGCCGATTTATATTTGTCAGGCATATTCTCTTTGACTGATCTAGTCTGATTTTTATGTAAACTTTCCTTCGACCTAGTGTTACTTGGTAGAAGAATTCCTTGACATAGTGACCTCAATTTGATATTCAATTTGTGACGAATCTCATTCATGCTGATCCTCATCACATTCCTCTTCCTTTGTTTTACGCTCAGTTCATCGTGTGCGCTCATTAGACTGTCAGTTCAATTCATCATGTCCTCAAGTTCTTCTTCACTTTCACTGAGGATAGTGAATCTTATGGCTGATATCCTTTCACCCTGAATTTTAATTCCGCTCCTGGACATTTCTTTTGTTGATGTCATTGAATCTTCAGATAGATCGAACAGTAGAGGTGAAAGACTACATCGTTGCCTTACACCCTTGATTTACCGTTCTTAATTTTCCCTCTCGGATCTCGTACTCAATGTACACTGAAGAGCCAAGGAAACTGGTACATCTGGCTAATATTGTACAGGGCCCCGCGAGCACGCAGAAGTGCCGCTACACGACGTGGGATGGACTTGATTACTGTCTGAAGTACTGCTGGAGGGAATTGACACCATGAATTTTGCAGGAATATAGAAAAATCCATGAGAACACGAGGGTGTGGAGATCTCTTCTGAGAGAACGTTGCTAGGCATCCCAGATATGCTCAGTAATGTTCACGTCTCGGGAGTTTGGCGGCCAGCGGAAGTGTTTAAACTCAGAAGAGTGTTCGTGGAGCCACTCTATAGCATTTCTGGACCTGTGGGGTCCTGCTGGAATTGCCAAGGTCCGTCGAAATGCACAATGGACATGAATGGGTACAGGTGATCAGACAGGATGCTTACGTAGGTGTCACCCGGGAGAGTCGTATCTGGACGTATCAAGGAGTCCGAATAACTCCAAGTGCACACGTCCCACACCATTACAGAGCCCCCACCAACTTGAATAGTTCCGCGCTGACATGCGGGGTCCGTGATTTCCCTAAATCACTCCAGGCAAATGCCGGGATGGTTCCTCTGAAAGGGCACGGCCGACTTCCTTCCCCATCCTTCCCTAATCCGATGAGAACGATGAACACGCTATCTGGTCTCCTTCCCCAAAACAACCAACCAACCAACCAACATGCGGGGTCCATGGATTCATGAGGTTGTCTCCATACCCGTACACGTCCATCCGCTGGACACGATTTGAAACTAGGCTCCTCCCACGAGGCAACATGTTTTCTTTCATCAGAGGTCCAATGTCGGTGTAGACGAGTCCAGGCGAAGCGTAAAGCCTTGTGTCGTGCAATCATCGAGGGTGCACGAGTTGGCCCTCAGCTCCGAAAGCCCATATCTGTGATGTTTCATTGTATGGTTCGCACACTGACACTTGTTGATTGTCCAGCACTGAAATCTGCAGCAATTTTGCTGAAGGGTTGCACTTCTGTCACGTTGAACGGTTCTCTTCAGTCGTCGTTGGTCCCATTCTTCCAGATCTTTTTCCGGCCCCAGCGATGTCGGAGATTTCATGTTTTACTTGATTCCTGATATTCACGGTACACTCGCGAAATGGTGTTACGGAAAAATCCCACATTTATCGCTGCCTCGAAGATGTTGCATCCCACCGGTCGTGTGCAGACTACAACACCACGTTTTACCTCACTTAAATCTTGGTAGCCTGCCATTGTAGCAGCAGTAACCGATCTAACAACTGCGCCACACACTTGTTGTCTTACACAGGCGTTGCCGACTGCAGCGGCGTATTCTGATTGTTTCCATATCTCTGTATTTGAAAACGGATGCCTAACCAATTTCTTTGGTGCTTCAGTGTATATTATTCCGTCTTTCCTTGTAGCTTGCAACTGTTTTCCTGAGAATTACGAATAATTCCGTGTCCGGGCAGGTACTACATATCAGAATGTTCCGTGAGTGGGCTGAGAATTTTTTGATGCGGAGGACGCAGGAATTTATCTTGGATGCAGAGTCATCGACAGATGCAGGCGTACCCAAGAGGAATGCGTTGGGACCATTGCTATTCACGCTGTATAAAAACGACCTACCAGACAATATGAATAGCTAACTCATATTTATCGCAGATGATGCAGTTATGTGTAGTAAAGTACGAACTGACAGAAACTGCACAAATCTATAGTCAGATCTTGATAAGATTTCAAAATGGTTGACAGACTGGTAACGTGGTTTAAATGTTAAGAAACGTAAAATTTTGCTCTTCGCAAAACGAAAAAACGCATTGTCCTGAGACGTATCAAAGAGTGAACGTTTTGATCGGTAAATTCATACAAATACGATACCTTGGTGTAACACATTTTAGGTAAATGAATCGAACGGAAACATAGATTCAGTCGTGGGCAAAACACATAGCAGACTTCGATTTATTAGTAGAATACTAGGAGCTAACTCGTGCAACCTGTACTTGAGTATTGCTCAAGTGTGTGGGGCTTGCAACAATAGGACTAACAGGGGATATTGAATTTATATGGAAAAGGGTAGCAGAAATGGTCACAGGTTTGCTTGGCCCACAGGAGAGTTAACAGGATGTTGGAAGAACTGAAATGGCAGACACTAGAAGATAGAGGTAACCATTCCAGAAAAACGTACTTATAAGGATTCCAGATCTGGCTTTAAGTAACGGTTCTAATAATATACCACAATCTCCTACATACCGCTCCCCAAGAGATCACGAGGACAAGATCGGATTAATTGCGGCATGCACAGACGCATTTAAACAGACATTCTCCATGTGACCCGTAAATGAATGGAATGGCAAAAAACGTGCGCTCTGACATGCATTTCACAGCAGAGTATGGATGTAGATGCAGATCTGAGGATGGTACAATGTGATCGGAACTAGTCGCATCATAAAAAAAATGTATAATATGATAAATGACATATAAAATTTTTAAATTTCAATACACTTGCTCAGTTCCCTCGTGATGAATATGTCGGCTGTATAGGAAAAACTGTCTGTTTCACATTTCACCCAATTATGTGAGAATGCTTGTTTTTTCTGTACTAATAACAAGAATATTACTACCTAATTCTCAATCAGTAGATGATCATACAAACCAATGGAACGATTTGCTGTGCAATAAAGAAGTGGGTGATACTGACTTATCAATAGCGAACTGTGATAGGACCGTTGCTGTTAACAATGCATATAAATGATCTACTAGAAACCGTCGGATGCTTTTTAAAGATATTCGCAGATGATGCAGTTGTCTTTACCAAAGTAGCAGCGCCAGAAGATAGTAAGAATTTGCAGAACGATCAGCAGAGAATTGGTGAATGACGCAGGCTCTGGCAGTTGACCCTGAACGTAAATAATTGTAGCATATTGCGCATGCATAGGAAAAGAAAGCCACTACTGCACAGCTACACTATTGATGACAAACAAATAGATACTGGGAAAATCAGTTACCAGACTCAGATTCATCGGAAGAATTTTAAGGAAATGTAACTCATCCACGAGAGAAGTGACTTATAACGCGCTTGTCAGCCCGATTCTTCGGTATTGTTCATGTACCTGGGATCCCTTTCAGAGAGCACTGATAGAGGAGGTAGAGGAAATCCAACGAAGAGCAGCGCATTTCGTCACGGGATCGTTTAGTTACCGAGAGAGCGTTACGGAGATGCTAAACAAACTTCACTGGTAGTCGTTACGAGAGAGGCATTGTGCATTGCGTAGAAATTTACTATCGAAATTTCGTGGCAGCATTTTTCAGGAGGAGTCGGACAATATATTACTTCTCCCCACATACATATCGAGTTAAGACCACGAGGAGAAAATTCGAGAAATTAGAGCCAATACAGAGGCTTACCGAAAACATTCTTCCCGATCACTATTCGAAAGTGCAATAAGGTTGGAGAGATCATACAGCAGTACCGAAAGTACCGTCTGGCACTCACCATCATGTGCCTTGCAGAGTATGATGTATATGTGGGTGTACGCCTTATCACCCATCTTACTTCTCAGGATGATGCCGTCCTACTTGTATGAAATACACTACTGGTCATTAAAATTGCTACAGCAAGAGGAAATGCAGATGACAAACTGGTATTCATTGGACAAATATATTATACTAGAATTGACATGTGATTACATTTTCACGCAATTTGGGTGCATAGATCCTGAGAAATCAGTACCCACAACAACCACCTCTGGCCGTAATAACGGTATTGATACGCTTGGGGATTGAGTCAAACAGAGCTTGGATGGCGTGTACAGGTACAAATGCCCATGCAGCTTCAACACGATACCACAGTTCATCACGAGTAGTGACTGGTGTATTGCGACGAACCAGTTGCTCGGCCATCATTGACCAGACTTTTCAATTGGTGAGAGATCTGGAGAACGTGCTGGCCAGGGCAGCAGCGAACATTTTCTGTATCCAGAAAGGCCCCTACAGGACCTGCAACATGCGATCGTGCATTATGCTGCTCAAATGTAGGGTTTCGCAGGGATCTAATGAAGCGTAGAGTCACGCGTCGTAAGACATTTGAAATGAAATGTCCACTGATCAAAGTGCCGTCAATGCGAATAAGAGGTGACCGAGACGTGTAACCAATGGCACCCCATACCATCACGCCGGGTGATGCGCCAGTATGGTGATGACGAATAGACGCTTCCAATGTGCGTTCACCGCGATGTCGCCAAACACGGATGCGACCATCATGATGCTGTAAACAGAACCTGGATTCATCCGAAAAAATGACGTTTTACCATTCGTGCACCCAGGTTCGTCACTGAGTGCACCATTGCAGGCGCTCCTGTCCGTGATGCAGCGTCAAGGGTAACCGCAGCCATGGTCTCCGAGCTGATAGTCCAAGCAGCTGCAAACGTCGTCGAACTGTTTGTGCAGATGGTTGTTGTCTTGCAATCGTCCCCATCTGTTGCCTCATGGATCGAGACGTGGCTGCACGATCCGTTACAGGCATGCGGATAAGATGCCTGTCATCTTGACAGGGCCGTTATGATCCAGCACGGCGTTCCGTATTACCCTCCTGAACCCACCGATTCCACATTCTGCCAACAATCATTGGATCTCGACCGACGCGAACAGCAATGTCGCGATACGATAAACCGAAATCGCGATAGGCTACAATCCGACCTTTACCAAAGTCGGAAACGTTACGGTACGCATTTCTCCTCCTTACACGAGGCATCACAACAACGTTTCACCAGGCAACGCCGGCCAACTGCTGTTTGTGTATGGGAAATCGGTTGGAAACATTCCTCATGTCAGCACGTTGAAGGTGTCGCCACCGGTACAAACCTTGTGTGAATACTGTGAAAAGCTAATCATTTGCATAACACATCATCTTCTTCCTGTCGGTTAAATTTCGCGTCTGTAGCACGTCATCTTCGTGGTATAGCAATTTTAGTGGCCAGTAGTGTGATAACCTTAAAATGTGGGGTAGCGGGAAGTACACTATGCTTCGTGGAGTATGGGAGCAGAGGATTCGGACGTGCGTGGCGGTATGCTATTGTAACCGCAGGACGCCGCCGACGCGGCCTCCCGGCGTGACTGGCGGCAGTACCACACGCCGCATCGGCAGCTGCCACCTCGACCGCAGACAGAATGGCCACACGCCACGGCCACGTGTCGCTGTCACGAGATGACGTACTGGCCGCCGGGCCGCCCTAATGGCTTCCTGTCCAGCCCTGAGCTGCCCTGGCCACTGTTAGGTATGCGCTGCCACCGCATCACCTCGCAGCAGCAGCCGCCGACGTGCGACGTTCCACGTAGCGCAAGCCAAGGGGTAACGTAGCCGTGAATTACTCGCGAGTTAGATTAATGCCCGACGTTTCTCCTACAGCGGCGGCACAGGCTTTTGGAGGGGGAGTGAGTCAAGAGGTAAGAAGTGTGATCGGCGACATGATGGAGTAGGGCGCGACGGGTTCCAATAAACAACGAATAGTAGGACATCGTAGGGAGGTGCATAACACGTGAAGTATAATACAGCGCAGCAGACAGACTCGATCCTTCTCCGATGCATTTTTCATGCGCAAAAAAGAGTTTTTTGTTACGGAATTTTCATGGTGTGTTTGCTTATCTTTTCCCCACAGTTCCTTTCGTGTACAGTCTGTTAAGAAAGATCGCAGTCGGGTTAATCGGAAGAAAAACGTATTTGACAACAACTAAAACACATGCCTAAATCATACATGAACAAAAAAAAAAATTGCAATTGCAGTTAATAACACATCTAATGACCTGCAGCGTCTAGTCACTTGGCATCTGAGGCATGCATGAAACCGAGATTTCCACGTATTCAAATGCGCCGTATTCGCGTTGATAACGGTTTCCAAGTGAAAATGTTTCTTCCTTGCAACTTCTTTTTGATGTAAGATCATATGTTTTAACAGGATTCCCGCCAGACGAGTGAGGGCCAATCCCGTACCTGATCATGTTTGCCGGCCGCGGTGGTCTCGTGGTTCTAGGCGCGCAGTCCGGAACCGCGCGACTGCTACGGTCGCTGGTTCGAATTCGGCCTCGGGCATGGATGTGTGTGCTGTCCTTAGGTTAGTTAGGTTTAAGTAGTTCTAAGTTCTAGGGGACTGATGACCACAGCTGTTAAGTCCCATAGTGCTCAGAGCCATTTGAACCATTTTTTTGATCATGTTTCTCATTTTTCCAGTCACTTATAACGGTACTTTGCGGGCAGGCGTGTCAATTAGCATCATATTAATTAAAATCGGGGATAAATAGGAATTAAAAAGGGGAAAGTAATCCGAAACTTTAATAACTGCACGGTATTACTAAGAAGCAATATAATGAAAAGTAATAAAAAGCAAAGCAGCAAAGACCAAGCGGGACAAAGTTTGTTTTTTAATACATATAAAGGAACATGTAACACATTATTCAGCTCTCTACCTTCAGTTATCGCGATCGGGATAGTCGATGAAAAAGTGGTACGCGACTGCGAAATTCGTTAAGGAGATTATTTAAAGCCTCTTCAAGCACGTTTAAAATGCATTACGTGTGACGAAGTGATCAGAGACGTTTATTGTCGGGTGAAGTGAAAATGATTCCGACAACATAATTCGAATTTTGTGTTAGGTGGGAAAAATACTCTTGGGAAACTACTATGGTTGTGGAACCCACTAAAGTTGTACGCAACGGAAAGCTATAGTTTACGTAATTCTGCATTTTATAAAATGGTGAAACGCGTGTGCGCGGAATATTAAGAGAATCTTATCCTTGGACGGTTGCGGGAGTAACTGAAACAAACAACGCGCCAGCATAAAAATAGTTCGCTTATTAACTACCAGATATTAATTAACGGCGACCTAAATTACTAGATACAGTGCATACACCATTAAATTGAACCCTGCGTGTGAAAGACAATCGCATCGAACATTTCGAGAGCGAAGAATAGACATTTAAGTGCCGAATTGAGAGCCTAGGTCGTGTCGATATATGGACATTTGTGGCAGTGATATTTTTCATGTCTGGTGCAAAGTGATATCAAAAGTGCGCGAGAGTTTTTTTTTGGTCATGTGTTGTTTTTTTATCTTTTCCGTAAGACTATAGAGTCTCCTAGTTTTTGTTACTTCTCTGTTGTTTTTTTTAGTTTCTTCTGTTTTTGCGAATAAATATTTTTTCGTTAACTCATTATACCGGACGGCTATGCAATTATTTGTTGTAGGCAAGTCGCCTACACATTACATGACACGCGTTATTCAGAACACGATATCGACCATTCTGATACTGAAAAGAAGGATAGGATCATCACCTCCAATCCCGATTCATATTTCATATTTAGTTAGCGAAAAGAAAAGTGTTAACAAACAAACTACATTTCCATTTTATCCACGATTTTGGCTTCATTACGTAGTCTTGGCTACATGATAAACAATATCTGTGGAAGTTGTATGCAACGTATCGTCATAATATTTAGCCAACCAATATTGTGGGACACCAAAAGTGTAAATGCATGAAGTTGTTCCTACAGCAGATGTATAATGTGTGAGTGCGACGAACTATATTGAGAAACTGAACATCCATTACGTACTTGCATGTTTATCTGCGAAAATGGTCCTTGTCGGTACATCAGCATAGAGTTCGAATAGAATCGCTGGAACATTGCAAACCATTCAGATTAATCTAACATCTAAATACGCATAATGCTGGTATCACCAGGATGTGTTCTTTCTCCTCACCCCCGTGGCAGCAATTCAGTTAAGAGTTAGCCGGGAAATACATTTAAATCAATTCACGACCATTGAGCTAGTGTCACGAATTTTCAAACGTCCACTGCGATGTATGAAGGCGAATGACACCACGAGTGCTATCGTCGATCGAGGGGTGTCGTGGTGATCGTGTTGAATGATATTGAGCGGTCACTGCGAAGCCTGATGCAGTGCTTCCGGTCACTGTCCTCCTGCAGTATCCAATATTCATTTTTGTCCACGAAACAACGTTTGGCGGTCGGCATCAGACATCTTAGATAAATGAGACACTTAAGCTGAATTCCTGTCTCTACTTGTGTAACTCAGTCAAGAATTCAGAGTAAACTAATGCTTTCAGGACATTGCATAAAGGACAAAGGTTCCCTCTGTTGGGCTGTGAAAGAACTAGCGCGATATCTTTTACCGTCTGTCCACGCTCTTACTTGACAGACTGTACACATATAAAACAGTAAACGATCGTAGGTTCAAAATCTTACATCTCCGATAGTTGTTCACCAATTGATTCAAAAATAGCGTGTTTTTAAAACATAATTATTTAATACACATAGTAAACGAACAAATATATAGTACGAAAAGCGGAAAATTTTCACAAATCTTCTAAGGTTCTTGAGAGATTTACTTCGAAGCTTCACACTATACCGTAATGAGCATTCGGATGGACATACTCCATATAATTTAATTATAGTTATTAACTAACAAGAAACTTGTATTTAGGGCTTATAGTTTATAATTTGAATACTGCTACTGTGGCTACTATTGCTGAATCCGAATAACAATATATAGGACACAAAAAGAGGGGGGTGGGGGAGGGGAAGAGGAGATGGGCGGAAGGGTTAGGGGAACAGGACTTAGATAGCAGAAAGAAGGAGGTGGGTGGAGATGGAGAGGGGAAGGAGGTGGCAGAAAGAGAGGGGAAAGGAGGAGGAGATGGGTAGAGACAGGAAGGGCGGGGACGGAAATGGAGATTATGAATCAAATTATTATGCGGGATACAGACTAGGATTTCTCTTTTCTTTCTTATCCATTTAACCAGACGAAGCCACAGCAACACGAGGGCGCGAGAAGCTAGTTAGTAACACCATGTTATTTGAAACAAGTGTATTTATATGCATCTATGTGTTGCACTTTTATATTACATAATCTAAAAGTTAGCGCCTAGAGTGATTAACAATTGAATTGCATCTAAGAAACGGATATTTGCAGGAAGATGAGAGAAGAAAGAAAAAAAGATGGGGAACAGACTGTGTGATTTAAAATGTGCAAAGTTGTCGAGAGTCTACAGAAGATTTATGAGTATAATGCAGCTTTATTCTATGAGATTTACGGAATGCAGCCGGATCATGTTTGCTTCTTTCCACAATATTTCGGCTGGCAACCATGTAGCTCTCTTCAGATTAGTGGCTAGCTTTCCTCTTACGTGTCTCTGTGATACGCTCACTTGTGTCCTGACAAATAACGGATACAAATACACTACTGGCCATTAAAATTGCTACACCACGAAGATGACGTCCTAAGACCCGAAATTTAACCAACAGGAAGAACACGCTGTGATATGCAAATGATTAGCTATTTAGAGCATTGACACAAAGTTGGCGCCGGTAGCGACACCTACAACGTGCTGACATCAGCAAAGTTTCCAACCGATTTCTCATACACAAACAGCAGCTGACCGGCGTTGCCTGGTGTAACGTTGTTGTGATGCCTCGTGTAAGGAGGAGAAATACGTACCATCACGTTTCCGTCTTTGATAAAGGTCGTATTGTAGCCTATCGCGATTGCGGTTTATCGTGTGGCGACATTGCTGCTCGCGTTGGTCGAGATCCAATGACTGTTAGCAGAATATGGAATCGGTGGGTTCAGGAGGGTAATACGGAACGCTGTGCTGGATCCCAACGGCCTCGTATCACTAGCAGTCGAGATAACAGGCATCTTATCCGCATGGCTGTAACGGATCGTGTAGCCACGTCTCGATCCCTGAGTCAACAGATCGGGACTTTTGCAAGACAACAACCATCTGCACGAACAGTTCAACGATGTTTGCAACAGCATGGACTATCAGCTAGGAGACCATGGCTGCGGTTACCCTTGACGCTGCATCACAGACAGGAGCGCCTGCGATGGTGTACTCAACGACGAACCTGGGTGCACGAATGGTAAAACGTCATTTTTTATGATGAATCCATGTTCTGTTTACAGAATCACGATGGTCGCATCCGTGTTTGGCGACATCGCGGTGAACGCACATTGGAAGCGTGTATTCGTCATCGCCATACTGGCGTATCACCTGGCGTGATGGTATGGGGTGCCATTGCTTACACATCTCGGTCACTTCTTGTTCGCATTGACGGCAGTTTGAACAGTGGACATTACGTTTCAGATGTGTTACGACCCATGGCCTTACCTTTCATTCGATCCCTGCGAAACCCTACATTTCAGCAGGATAATGCACGACCGCATGTTGCAGGTCCTGTACGGGCCTTTCTAGATACAGAAAATGTTCGACTGCTGCCCTGGCCAGCACATTCTCCAGATATCTCACCAATTGAAAACGTCTTGTCAACGATGGCTGAGCAACTGGCTCGTTACAATACGCCAGTCATTACTCTTGATGAAGTGTGGTATCGTGTTGAAGCTGCATGGGCAGCTGTACCTGTACACGCCATCCAAGCTCAGTTTGACTCAATGCCGAGGCGTATCAAGGCCGTCATTACGACCAGAGGTGGTTGTTCTTAGTACTAATTTCTCAGGATTTATGCACCCAAATTGCGTTAAAATGTAATCACATGTCAGTTCTAGTATAATATATTTGTCGACTGAATACCCGTTTATCATCTGAATTTCTTCTTGGTGTACAATTTTGATGGCCAGTAGTGTATATGTGCATAGATAGAATTACGTATCAGAAGACGTATTGTAACAATAATTATTTTGACGTTAACTATAAATTATTCAAAAGGCCATGATGTCAAGAAGTCAGTTCTGTTGAGTGTAGTATTACGCAAAGATAATATGTAACTGAATGATCAGATGAACAGATGCATGCCTCCTGATGTATTCTGCCTGTTCTACTGCGTGAAATATTCAGCTCAAAGATAACAACAGATTGATTACTATTGAAGTGTCTGTTTCGTATGAATGTGAAGAACTTCACCGGGGCTTTAGGTTCTTCTTCTTCTTGTGGTGCCTTTGTCGCTCATAGGTGCAGATTCCGCACGGTTATTAACGGATTTGGAATTAATAGTTTAAACGGTGGCGAAGTTCCGTTCGTGCACCACCTCGTTATCTCTGCGGACGGAATATGCGTGTCTGAAGCGTTCGCTTGTTGTGTTACTCATGTGAAAATAGGCGAAAGTTTCTTCACCTTAATACACCAGACACCTACCATAGACTAACGTTCATTGCCTGTTACTCCAGCGCTAACAATATATTTTTTTTCCATAAATAATTTGCTGCCAGGTAAAGCTCCTACACATTCACAGAAGTTGTAAGTAATTAGATTGAAAAATAACAATAACAATTTATACAACGGTTCTCTTTACATGTTGCTGTACATAAAGCCACGAAACAAATAAAAGAAATAAAAAATACTAATTTACCGGACTTTCCTGCAAGGTATTACACAGATGTTAGGCTGTTGCGTAATTGCAGAGGATGCCCGTTATATGAAATATACGCGGCGTCAGCACTGGTTTACTACGGTGGCAGCTAGAATTAACAACTGTGAACAACAGACGTACACTAGACCACTCTTTTGTTAGCAGGCAGTGTGGAATAGTGGACGTGCGGCCGTACTGTGTCAACGATATAGTGTCACAAATAGCAATGGAGCAACATCTCTTAATCATGTGTTGAAGAAATTCTCTTGAACATTTTGATGATGAGAAGGTGTGTACAAAGTTTGTCCCACGGACCTTTACTCCTGAATAAAAACAACATATATGGTCGCCTGCCGCGAATTGTTTGAAATGCGAAAGGTGGTCATTTCTCTCCCTCAAAGAATCGTGACGAGACCTTCCCGTCATTAGTAGAAACTTACCGCGAAACGATAATGCACAGAATTTCACATGACATAATGACAGTGAAGCCAGTGTGATGCAGAATTCCAAACAGGGACCTTTCTGAGCGTTTCACATGGTCTTATGAACGTTCTCTGCCTTTTACTATTGTGAGGAGAGAGTACATAGTCGTAGAATGCGTCAAGCCTTAAAACCGCCGGCCTAATTTTTCTCCTTTTTTTTTATTAATACAGACATGAAACTTTTGGTACCGACGGCGTATGTATATGTTCTCTGAACTGACACTATTACCTACACAATTCTTTTAGTTGGTATTATTACTATACAGGGTTATTCTAAATATGGACTCATTTTCAAAAAAGTCGCATGTGTTCTAGTAGAAATCCAAAACGAACAAGCTTGATACCAATGAAAAGAATAAGTTTCAAGGTTTTGTTGTTGTTGTTCGCAATGGGACTTGGAAAATCCATATCCACCATTGCAACACGAAAGAAGCCCACCGAAGTTCAACGTGTTCTGTGCCGTATCCCGTACACAGGTATATGGACTATTTTTCTTTGCGAAAAGAATTTGAAAGGGTATTACGTACCTGTCCATGTTGGAACAATCGCTGTTCCCTCAAGTTACGGAAGATTCCCAGGACTTCATTCTCCTACATTGATGGAGCTTCGCCCCTTTGTCACCGTGATGTACGACGCTTTTTGAATGACTCCCTTCCTCAGCGCTATATCGGTCTCAGAGGACTTGAGGACCTGGCTCTGCACTTCTGGTCACCGATATCTCCTGATCTCACGCCCTGCGACTATTTCTTACGGAATTAAGTGAAGGAAGCTGTTTACGCCCCGCCTCTACCAAATAGTCCGTACGATCTGCGGAACCGGATCACTGCTGCCGTGCACTCAGTAACAGCAGATACGCTCTCGCGGGAGTAGGACGAGTTTGGCTACCGCGTCGTTGTTTGCCGTGCAGCTAACGGTGGCCACACTGAACATTTATAACATTCAACACATTTCTAATTATTAAATAATTATTTAAAACTAATTAATTACAAATTATTAAACTGGTATCAATCATTATGAAAAAAAACTTTGAAACGTCCTCTTTTCATTGGTACAAAGCTTGTTTATTTTGGATTTGTACTTGAATAAATACAAAGTTTTGAATGTAGGTCCATCATTTAGAATAACCCTGTACTGAGGCACAACTTCTTCATCAACTAGTGAATCCGGCCATACTTCGCAGTTGCTAATTATGTATGGGAATTGCGTATACATCTTACATTCCTAGACCCACCTCTGTCTGCCCATCTTCTCTTCCCCCACTCTCTCTCCACAGTTGTCCCCTCCCCCCTCTCCCCAAACCTCTATGTGCATAACCTCCTCCCCCTGTCTCTCTCTCCATCCCCTCCTACCTCTTTATACGGATATCCATTACCGTCTGAATGTTCATTAGAGGACCGTGTAAATGTCAATCAGTCAAGATCTTGTCGAGATTTTTGGTAACAACTTCTTCCCGTCATACATTACAATATATTTATGTATAAATTATATTACAAAAATCTGTAGACCATGCCCTTTCGAATGTTCGTTAGAGTATCGCGTAAAAACTAAAAGTAAATCTGTTAAGAGCTTTTCGAAATTTGTGGTTACTACGCTCCCCCTTTATATGTAAAAAATGTGTGTGTATTATCATCATCATCAGTTATCTGCTATATTGGCAGGTCCTTTGCGTCTCCATTTTCTGCGATCCATTGCTTCCTTCTTAAGGCTGCTGTATGTTGTACCGTCCATCATGTCATCCAGTATCTGGAATCTCTTCCTTCCTCGCTTCCTTTTCCCTTCTACATAACCTTCTAAAACTGTCTTTATCAGTCCGTCATTCTTTCTTAATATATGCCCAATCCAATTTCTTTTCCTTCTCTTTATTACATCTAGTAACTGTCTTTTCTCTCCCATTCTTCCCATTACCTCTTCATTTTTTACTCTGTCCATCCAACTTATTCTTTCCATCCTCCGCCATGTCCAGATCTCAAAAGCTTCCAGCCTTTCTCTGTCTTTCTTCCTCATAGTCCATGTTTCAGCGCCATATAGAAGAACACTCCATACAAGACATTTTATGAGTCTCTTCCTGTAGAAAATTCTCATTTTCTTATAAAACGCCTCTTTCGCCATTGCTATCCTTGTTTTAATTACTGTGGTGCACTTCCAGTCGGTGTCTATCCTGCTTCCAAGATACTTAAAATTTCGCACCTGTTCTAGTGTTTCTCCATTAAGCATAATTTTTATTTCCTTATTTCCTCCTAGTGCCAATACTTTTGTTTTATTTGTGTTAATTTTCATTACATATTTTTTTCCGTTAGTTGCAATGGTGTCCACCAAGTCTTGTAATTCTTTTTCCCCTGAGGCTAGAAGGACCATGTCATCAGCAAACCTCAAACACCCTACTCTTCAGTAATTAAAACTTCCGGGCTAAGAGGCCGTAGTTCAATAGTAGAAATACTTCTCCCTGACGTTTCGTTGCCAGCTGCGGGCAACATCATCTGAGGTGAGTCGTAGACTCGTGAGTCGTAGACTCACCTCAGATGATGTTGCCCGCAGCTGGCAACGAAACATCAGGGAGAAGTATTTCTACTATTGGACCACGGCCTCTTAGCCCGGAAGTTTTAATTACTGAAGACGCCGGCCGTGAAAGCCTACACGCTATGATCATGCTACTCTTCTTCCTCCAATTTCTACTCCTTTGTCATGTAATGAGCATTGGTCAATCATATTTTCCAAGTAGAGGTTGAAAAGAGTAGGTGATAGACAGCATACTTGTCCTACTCCCTTTCCTAGTGTGATCCAGTTTGTACTTTCTTCTCTCACTTTAACTGAAACTTTTTGATTAAGATATAATGGGTTTATAAGTCTTCTGGATTTCCAGTCCACTCTCTTTTCCCTCATTATAGTCGCCAGCTTTTCCCAAACCACATTGTCAAATTCCTTTTCGAGATCGATGAAGCACATATATAGGTCTCTTCCTTTTTCAATAAACCTTTCTCCCAAGATTCGTAGGAGCCCTATTGCATCTCTGGTGCCCGTATTCCGTCTAAGGCCAAACTTCTCCTCGCTAAGATTCTCCTCCATTACTTTTTCAAATCTTTTATTAACTATTCTGAACATCGCTTTGGCTGCATGTGAAATGAGGCTGATTGTCCTGTGCTGGCTGCATTTCTTGGTTCCTTTTTTTTCGGTAATGGGATCATTACTGTTGTCAGAAAGTCCTCAGGCCTTACATATATCACAAAAATATATAGCTTATCTCGGTCCGAACGTTCGATAGTGTCGTGTACACATTTGTAGTAAATTGGTGAATAACTTTTCGAAATTTTCGGTAACAACGTTTCATCTTTATATACTACATATGTATTTATACAGTATATATGTATTTACATGTTATATATATAAATATCAAACGGACATTTTTGTTTTTTTGTTATGAAAACATGTGACTGCAGGAAAGAGAAACTAAACGCAATTTTTCTTTCCTTTTAATACTAAAACTCACATTACCATCTACAATTACGCAAAAGAAAGATTGATCGAGCGGTTCTGAAGTTACGATCTTTCACAGCTGATTTTAATTCCCCACTTTTCCGGTGGAGTCTCCAAATATTCTTTACCAACCTTGTCCTGATAATAACGGTAATAACAAAAACTTGTTCAATTGCCAAGTGATGAACTTTCGTACATACGGCGGTTGATTTTTATTTATCTACATTAGCACACGTAACGACTACAAAAATCTTAAACGCGTTACCTGTTGTGTATAGACAGTACCTATGTAGGAGCAATAACGAAATAAATAAATGTTACATTAAATTGTGCTATGACACAGAACATAATTTTGTAGTTCAGACAAAATTCCCACGTCGCATTTTTCAATCTTCTAGCTCTGAAAGGATTTGAAATGTGCGTGATGACGATGATGTTTGTTTGTGGGGCTCTCAACTTAGTAGTTATCAGCTCCAGTACGGGTTCCAAACCTTTCCACTTCCAATCTCACCATTTCACCAATGATGATGGGATGATAATGACAATATAAACGGTCAGTCCCCGATCGGGGAAAATCCCCGACCTGGCCGGAAATCGAACCTGGGACCCCCTGAACTAGAGGCAGCAACGCTAGTAGACCACGAGCTGCAGACTAATGTGGGCGATATTCGGTTCAGGAAATAATAGAATAAAACTTCTGAATTACGCTACTCCAGCAGAAAGCTGAATATTACGTATGTATCTAACATAGATACTCTGTATTGAATTGGGAAAAAAAGAAATTTGTCAGATTTTTAGCCATCGAGGAATGGTTCAAATGGCTCTGAGCACTATGGGACTCAACTGCTGTGGTCATCAGTCCCCTAGAACTTAGAACTACTTAAACCTAACTAACCTAAGGACATCACACACATCCATGCCCGAGGCAGGATTCGAACCTGCGACCGTAGCAGTCGCGCGGTTTCGGACTGCGCGCCTAGAACCGCGAGACCACCGCGGCCGGCATCAAGGAATCGTCAGTCCGGTAATAACGGGGGAGTGTAGGCAACGGATATTTTTTAGGGAACCCATAGGTCCAGTGTAGTCGGCAGGCACAAATGGGAGTCGATTGCACCAACTGTGCATAATTATTGAGCCTTGCGTAGGACAAGATAGTATGCAGTGTTGCATCAAGACGGTCTTCGTACCTACGATATTTCAAAAATTCAATGGCCTTCATAATAAATAATACAAATACATAAATTTCAACCTTAGGTGAAGAGACAGGCAAAATACCCTCAGACTTCAAGAAGAATATAATAATTCAAATCCCAAAGAAAGCAGGTGCTGACAGATGTGAAAATTACTGAAATATCAGTTTAATAAGTCAGGGATGCAAAATACTAACGCGAATTCTTTACAGACTAATGGAAAAAATGGTAGAAGCCCACCTCATGGAAGATCAGTATGGATTCCGTAGAAATATTGGAACACGTGAGGCAATGCTGACTCTACGACTTATCTTAGAAGCTAGATTAAGGAAAGGCAAACGTACTTTTCTAGCATTTGTAGACTTAGAGAAAGCTATTGACAATGTTGGCTGGAATACTCTCTTTCAAATTCTAAAGGTGGCAGGGGTAAGATACAGGGAGCAAAAGGCTATTTACAATTTGTACAGAAACCAGATGGCTGTTTTAAGAGTCGAGGGACATGAACGGGAAGCAGTGGCTGGGAAGGGAATGAAACAGGGTTGTAGCCTCTCCCCGACGTTATTCAATTTGTATACTGAGCAAGCAGTGAAGGAAACAAATGGAAAAATCGGAGTAGGTATTAAAATCCAAGGAGAAGAAATAAAAACTTTGAGGTTCGCCGATGATATTGTACTTCTGTCAGAGACAGCAAAGGACTTGGAAGAGCAGTTGAACGGAATGGACAGTGTTCAAAATGGCATTGAGCACTATGGGACTCAACTTCTGTGGTCATTAGTCCCCTAGAACTTACAACTAGTTAAACCGAACTAACCTAAGGACATCACACACGTCTATGCCCTAGGCAGGATTCGAACCTGCGACCGTAGCGATCTCCCGGTTCCAGACTGCAGCGCCCAGAACCGCACGGCCACTTCGGTCGGCAATGGACAATGTCTTGAAAGCAGGGTATAAGATGAACATCAACAAAAGCAAAACGAGGATAACGGAATGCAGTCGAATTAAGTCGGGTGATGCTGAGGGAATTAGGTTAGGAAATGAGACACTTAAAGTAGTAAAGGAGTTTTGCTATTTGCGGAGCAAAATAACTGATGATGGCCGAAGCAGAGAGGATATAAAATGTAGACTGGCAATGGCAAGGACAGCGTTTCTGAAGAAGAGAAATTTGTTAACATCGAGTATAGATTTAAGTGTCAGGAAGTCGTTTCTGAAAGTATTTGTATGGAGTGTAGCCATGTACGGAAGTGAAACATGGACGATAACTAGTTTGGACAAGAAGAGAATAGAAGTTTTCGAAATGTGCTACAGAAGAATTCTGAAGACTAGATGGGTAGATCATATTACTAATAAGGAGGTATTGAATAGGATTGGGGAGAAGAGAAGTTTGTGGCACAACTTGACTAGAAGAAGGGATCGGTTGGTAGGACATGTTCTGAGGCATCAAGGGATCAACAATTTAGTATTGGAGGGCAGCATGGAGGGTAAAAATCGTAGAGGAGACGAAGAGATGAATACACTAAACAGATACAGAAGGATGTAGGTTGCAATAGGCACTGGGAGATTAAGAAGCTTGCACAGGATAGAGTAGCATGGAGAGCAGCATCAAACCAGTCTCAGGACTGAAGACCACAACAACAACAGCAGGTGAAGATCAATAAAAACAATATGCATCCTTACCTAAACGTGTGTAAATGTAGTTGGATATATTGTGAATTTCTACGTCTGGACCACTGTACTCCTTTGCACAGCAGTGACTTGGGTAGTTACTATAACCCATTTTCGCCTCACATTTGTAACACCTTTCCTTTAATACCGGGAAAATGTCTTTCAGTATAAGGAATTCATTCTCGTATTACTGACGTTAATGTCCGCATAATAACTACGGTAAAAGTTGTTATCATTTTGTTGTGGATGACGTAAACCGTATGCCTTCTTTTGTTACATTTGTTTTTTTCTCCGAATATACACAGCGAGATAAATATTTCAATATGAGGCAGTGTATGATGTATATATCCTAAAAGAAGTGAGAAAGAGAGGTTACGTAACGAGGCAAAATATATCGTACTGAGAAAGATATATGTGAATAGAAATTGAATACCAGATTACAGAAGACAACAAAAGAACTCGATAAAATGTAACCCTTCCACTGACAGTACGAAAAGAGTTACTCTCACTGTTACACGATTCGCGAAAGTATCACCACCCTGCACGCTAGCTGACAGGAAGTGATTTGTCTGCCGGCTCCCGGGTACATCGTAAATCTCGATTTATGTGACACTTCATGAACAAACGCGTTAAAGTACGATTTGCAGGATTAAATTCTGCACGTTTTCTGCCGATAAAATCATTTCCGTGTCGCTACCGCAGCGCGCGACTATCCATTAAACACACCGCTTTTAAGGGTTGATCAACGGCGAAGCGTTATTTGGAGAGTACAGAGCAGTGGCGTGGTACCGTGTGTAGTCATATGTTTCACGTGACAGCGGCGCTTGTTTTAAGCGCGCTTATTGAAATGTCCAGAGGTGTGCTTTTGCGCACAGCGGACAGGGTCTGTGAAGAGGGTAACAAACGGTAGATTGCATGTAGGGGAATTACTGCGTTGTAACGTCTTCTAACGTCCACCGGTATCCTGTAACAAACACATCAGCATCAGCATTATCAATTATTCTGCCCCAGGGCGGGTCTACAAATATAGTTTTCCGTGAAGCACTGTCATTTGCTACCCTCTTTCTTCCCTGATGATTGTTTTATATCCTTATGCTATCCACCATCTGCTATCATCTGCGTCCTCTGCTTCTTCCGCCATTCACCTTTCCTTCCATAGCATCTCTCAGTAAACAATCTCTTCTCATCCAATCTTCTAGTCAACTGTGTTTCTTCTTCCTCGCTACTTTTAAAATTTCTCAGTCTTCACCAACTATTCTCCGGATCTTCTCATTTCTCTCTTTGTCTATCCATTTTATGCCTTCCATTATCCTCCAAATACACATCCCAAGTGCTTCTGTTCCTCTTTCCTGTGTCGATGTCTAAGCCCCGTATGATGAAACACTCCATAAAAAGCACTTCGTCTGCCTCTTCCTCAAGTCGCTGTCCATACACTCACGTAAGAGATTTATCTTCTTGTTAAATGCCTCCTTGGCAACTACTAAAGGCTTTTACATTTCCTTACAGCATCTAACGTCTTCGATAATTAAGCTTCCCAGATATTTGAAAGCACAAATTTTTTCTATATCTTCCTATCCAAAGTTTGTTGTTATTCTTACTTTCCCTGTTCTTATCACGATAGTTTCTTCTTTTTCTTATTAAATCACATTTCGATATCCTCAGATGTCATATTTAATTCTTTTAATACCACCAACACACATTCATGTATTTCGCTTCAAACATTTCTGAATAATATGCTCCAAATATACATTAAACAGTTCCGCAGCTCGTGGTCTCGCGGTAGCGTCCTCGTTTCCCGATCATGGGGTCCCGCGTTCGATTCCTGGCGGGGTCAGGGGTTTTTACCTGCCCGAGATGAATAGGTGTTGCTGTGTCGCCTTCATCATCATTCATCCCCGTTACGGTGGGAGGAAGGCAACGGCAAACCGCCTCCATTAGGACCTTGCCTAGTAGGACGGTGCGGGTGTCCCGCATCGTTCCACTACACATGTGACTCCGTTTCCCCTTCCATACATTATACAGCACTGGTGAGAGATAGCAGTCCTTTCCAACTGAGATTTCCTCTGGTATTTCATTGCCAATGAGTACGTGTATTTTATTTAGCAGATATAGATTCTTAATCACCCTCGTATCCCTCCTGTTTCTTAGAATGTCCAGTTATTTATTCTACTGTATTCTACGAGAATGTAAGATCGTTAACATGATTCCTTGCTGTTACTGAGCTTGTGTAGGATAACTGAGGGTTTCGCACCAATTCAGAGATGAACTTTAGAACCCTTTTTAGACGGTTAATCGAGAGATGAAAATCGTCAGAATAAAGACAGGATAATCAGTGTCGTCGAATTAAGATAAAACTGTGGCATTTACGTCAGAAAATAAAATGTTAAAAGTAGTGGACGAGTTTTGCTATTTGAGTAGCTAAGTAATTGCAGATGGCAAAAGTAAAAGGACTGTAAAATGTTTGCCGGCTACAATAGGAAAAGCTTTTGTAAAAGAACCTAAATTGGTTAACATCTGTCATGAATTTAAGTGTGAGGAGATATTTTATGAAGGTATGTGTCTGGAGTGTTATCTCGCACAGAAGTGTAACATAGGCTATAAGACAAGAAGATAATAAGGGCATTTCAAATATGGTGCTACAGAACAATGCTGAGGATTGGGTGGACTTTCCGGATAACTGATGAGGAGCTACTGACTTGAATCGGAGAGAAAAAGATTTTATGGCAGAACCTGGCTAATGGAACAAATTAACAGTACATATACTGGGACGTCAAGTGAAGGTAAGCCTACAGATTCAAGAGGGCTAGATTACAGAAAGCAGACTCAAATCGACGTAGGTTCCAGTAATCACTTAGAAGTGGAGAGAGTGGCACAGGACAGACAAGTCTGGAGAGCTGGACCAAACGAGTCCTCGGACTGAACATCACTACAACATGTAGAATATTCTCCTCGTGGTCGTGATATAAAGCATCTAAATATCCTTAATACACTTGTATCTAGAAACAACGTTTAATCTAGTTTCGGCTTTGTAAATGAACAAGACGTAAATCGCTAAAGAGAAGACACTCTGTCTTTTTTTCCAGTTATTTACTGAAGTTACTAATTTTTGTCAGCGAACATTTGAAGACAAACAGCCATTTATCGCGATTATTCCAATTCGTTTCGGTATTGCACGCTATACAGTTCTATTTCGTAGAAGGATGTACTCAAAGTGTTCACACTTAGCATACGTGTACATGAATGTGCAGACAAAACATTCCAATCATTAGTTAAAACTTCCGGGCTGAGAGATCGTGGTCGATCTGTAAAACTACGTCTTCCTGACGTTTCGTTGCTAACTGCATCTTCCGAGTCGTTGACTCACCTAAGAAGATACTGCCTGCAGTTGACAACGAAACGTCAGGAAAAAGTTTGTGGTAAGGTCTTATGGGACGAAACTGCTGAGGTCATTGGTCCCTAAGCTTACGCCCTATTTAATCTAACTGAAACAAGCTTACACTAAGGACGACACACACACGCATCCATGCCCGAGGAAGGACTCGAACCTCAGACGGGGTAGCGGGGGGGGGGGGGGGGGGGGGGGGGAGTGGCCCCGTGACAAGACGCCCTAGACCGCGCGACTATCCCGCGCACCATGTCAAGAAGAAGACGGAAGTTTCAACTAACGAAGACGCCGGCCGTGAAAGCCTACAAGTTGTGAAAAACATGCCAATCTCTACACGAGATTCTATTACGATGAGGCAACAAGGAGGACAGATAAAGTCAGGACTGCTCTGACTGTACCATTCGCAGGCTCGTACATTACCTAACATACCATACGAAACTATTTAGATATGTTACGTGCATTTCGATGCATAGAGGAAATTTCAGGGAGTGTACGCTACTCAACACGATTTGTCGCACTTGGATGTTAAAGGAGACATGCGATGATGTTACGGTAAACAAGTAGAATGTTGACTAAAGACAACGCATTCAGTAGACAAACGTCATATGATACCCCCTAATATCGTATCGGACCTCATTGTACCCGACGTAGTGGAGAAACTCGATGTGGCGTGCACTCAACAAGTCGTTGGAAGACTTACAGAAATATAGAGCCATGCTGCCCCTACAGCCGTTCATATTTGCGAAAGCATTGGCAGAGCAGCATTCTGTGCACGAACTGACCTTTTGATTATGTCTCGTATGTGTTCAATGTGATTGATGTCGTGTGATATCATTGGCCAAACCATTCACTCGAATTGTCCAGAATGTTCTTGAAACAAGTCGCGAAATTTCGTGGTGTGGTGGCGTGGTACATTGCCACCCATAAAAATGTCATCGTTCTTTGCGAACATGAAGTCTATGAAGGGTTGCAAATGGTTTCCAAGTAGTCGACCATAACTGCATTCATTCAGTGATAAGGTTGACCCCATACGAACACAAACTACACCATTATGGTGGCACCACCAGCTTGCACAGTGTCTCGTTGACAACTTCGGTCCATAGCTTCGTGTTGTCAGCACCACACTTGAACCCTACCATCAACTCTCACCGACTCAAATCAGCACTCATCTGATTAGGGAACAGTGTTTCAGTCGTTTACGGTCCAACCGATATGGTCACAAGCCCGAAAGAGGAGCTGCAGGCGATGTCGTGCTGTTAGCAAGGGCGGTAGGGTCAGTCCTCTACAACGATAGCCTCACTGAGCTCGCACATACGATCGTCGTACATGTCACATTGATTTCTGTAGTTTTTCAGGAAGTATTGCTTTACTGTTAGCAACAACATCTCAATGCAAACGCTGGTGCTCTTAGTCGTTAAGTGAAGGCCGTTGGCCATTGTGTTGTCCTTGGTGAAATTAATGCCTGAAATTGGGTATTCTCGGCACACTCTACACACTGTGGATATCGGAATACTGAATTCCCTAAAAATTTCCGAAGTGAAATGACCCGTGCATACAGTCCATCTACCACTCGCATTCAAAGTCTGTTAATTCCCATCGTGAGGCCATAATCAAATCAGGAACCTCTCCACATGAATCACCTGAGTACAAATGACAGCTCCGCCAATCACATATCGCGTATCCATATCACAGACTTTTGTCGCATTAGTGAACATCGCACTGTCAATGCTCTCAGGTCGGCTCTGCACATACTATAAACGCCAATTATGCGCTGACTCACGATAACACGATCGATGCGACCTTCAAGTCAGATGCTATAATATTGTGCTTGACTAACGGAAGTTACAAATTATTTGAGTAGGAGTGCTTAACTCTTGATTTTTATGGCACAGTTATAGGGCATCCGTACTTTTTAGAACTTACATGAGCTTCATAATTACGGTACAGAATAAAATCCCCTGAAAATAACTCTATATTCTTAACAGTAAGCAGTTTTAATAATCTCATATACCGAATAACAAAACAATATCTACCCTTATAACAACAGGGGCATGAATAAATGAGATAAAGTGAACGCAGTTAGGAGGTGGACTGTGTACGTGGCTAATGGTACTGGGAAACCCCTTTTAAACAAACACATCTGAGACCGTGGGTAAGTGGCTAGACAACATTAACATGGCTAGCGGCGACCCGGCAGGAAAAATATAAGTCCGCCTACAACAAGAAAACAGTTGTCTGAAGCCATACTGTGTGACATAGAAGAGACACTGTGGGGAGAGTCATGACATATAAAATCACTTTTGAGAAGTAAATTAACAGGGCCCTCTTGTCTTGCAGTGGCCACACCTATGTGTGGAAAAATAGCGAAGACGTTGAGACCTTTATGTCTGCGAAATGAGGGCGGTACGCTTCCCATATTGTGGCGACAGATGTAAAGCGGTAGTTCATATTCCTGCAGGAATTTTTGCGGGCAAAGCATTGTGCACGTCGCTCCATCAGTTAGTGAGTGTGCAATAGCCATTATTTCGACTACGGAGAATTTAACATTCTACGGAACACAGGAAAGTTGAGACTGAGTGATTCAGTCAAGGCCAGAGTAGGGAATTAGCATTTCAGATCCAGCACAGAGACCATTCAGCCGCTGTTCCCCATTGGTAATGTACCAACGCGAATTAGGCGACATTAGATGTTGAGTCGAAAGTTGTACTCTCTAAATATAGAATTTCGGGATTTGAATACTAACATACCTTCCATTGAGTACATGAGAGTTTGATTAGCTGAAAAGAAAAAAATTTCATTCTCCACCAACTTAGTCCACTGAACAGCTACGACAACGTAGATGTAAATTTTACTCATGAAGATTTAATTGTTTTGCTAGTTGTAACATTCTCATGTATTGAGATAAAGATTTAATAACCACATACTCAATTTCTAAATGTTAATTGTTTTGTTGAGAGTTGAAAGTTATTGAACTTGCTTGTTATGTATCACCTGAACACTGAAAGCAATGATAAATCAAATATAAAATGGAAAAGGCAGAAGTTGTGTAGCCATTTTATAAAAAATACCGAACTCTCATTTATATCAATTCGTATATTCTTGTTATGTGACAAAAGAATTTCTAATTAGTTTGAGATGATCTGCACCTAACATTTGTGGTAGAATAGGACCAAAATTAATAGCTATGTCGAATGTCTGTTTACCACCCTGGACTTGAGTAAACATTAAGATACGTTATCCACTTATGCCCAATCACAAAATAGCTTTACCCACTAGCACTTTACACAAAATGACAATACATTACAAATGGCGACTCAGCCACGATTTTGAATTAACCTCATTTTGATAGTCTGACAGGATAGAAGTCTGATAGATTGAGGGTAAACAAAAAGTTGACACAAACTGGGGAAAAATAAATTTTGTAAAAGTTAATGTGACTCAACTGTGTAGTAGTAAGTAAATAAGGAAGTAGTGTAGATAGTAGTGTATTCATTGTATGTTTAATTGCTGGTGCAATATATTGTTGAATTGGGTTGTGTTGAGTTCTGTCTCAACTCCAGTAACTAAAAAGGCTAAATGAAAGACGAGGAAATAGATTGAATGTAGGACTGTGTGAATGATATTTTGGGGTAGAGTCAATTCTTATAATCAGATGTTAACGCGTAGTCAAGTTCGAAAATTTCACGAACAGTAATGCTTAGAGGAACGCTCAAAAATGACAGGAAACAATAGATCATGGCAGATCTTGATAGGATCGAGTTGGACATGCAACAGCTAGATCAGCGTGAACAATACGAAACAAAAGACGTAGAAATGCCGAATGAGACTGAAAATACAAAACGTGATGTTTAATCTGGTGAAAAGAATGGACATGAGAACAGCGTTGCAAATGATTCAGACGTAGAATCCGTTGCCAGTGATTTACGGTATATGAAACCGAACGTGATCATATTGAATCAGACAAGTTGGCAATCACATGAAGGGACGAATGTTGGTACTCCTATCCTACATTCGGAAGAGAAGGAAACGGTTCACGAAAAACGAGATACGGACCGGTTACATCAGATGGCAACAGGCGATAATGGTGCAGTGTAGAAAACGCCAATATATTAGGAATGTTGCAGCGGTTATTACAACAATCTCAGGAACCAGAAAAGCGTTTAGAACGACAATCTTATGAATCAGAAAAGCGTTTAGAATGGCGCATAACACAAGGACAAAAAGAATTAACATGTGGCTGAGAGAAACTAACAAGGAAAAACAAAAAACGCCTGATAATACACAAGGCCAATTAGATCAAATCTGAACTGAAGCTCAAGAAGCACAATTACGTTTCAGACGCTTGTTACGGGACACACACAAATGAGAACAGACACTGACACTGTTCAAGCAGACATGAATACGCTACGTGAAGTTAAGGAACAAAGTGTCGAAAAAGTTAAACAACAGTTCGAAGCTTTTGCCATTAGAACGTCGACGAAAGTGAGACGTAATTGCTGAGATGGTGTCTCACAAAAGAACAACTAAAGCTGCGTTAAAGAAATTTGATGCTCGTATTTTAAAAATACAAGAGAAAAATGAACATCGATTTCAGCTGCTCAGATCGGAAGTTTTGCTGTGAATAGAAAGTCGAGGAGACGCAAAAAGCGTTAGGGAGGAATTGCAAACGACAACAGAATCCACGTTAATGTCGGTAGATAATACTGTGAACACGGCAAAATCAACAGTCGCCGATAACACGACAGAAAAGAACGCGAAAGTACGTGTGACGCAAGACGGAACGGCTAACGTGAATGTCAGTCCGAAACCGCAAACAGAGAGCAGGAAATTAGTCCAAAACAGCATATCCCCGAACAGTACGGTAACAGTAGGGAACAGAGTGGATTGAGGCAAGTTGTTCACGGAAGAATAACAGGTCACCCGGGAATATGCGTGTGTGGTTTGCAGCAAGATTCCGCACGTCAAGCGCAAAATGCGTCACATAGGCAGATCAAGCTATAGCGACACATTACGCAACATCACTACATATAGGACGAATACCGAGGGTTACAATACGATATCTAACGAGGCAGAGTTGTTTACACGACAAGATACGGAGCCGATAGCGGGTGTTATGCACACATATTGCGCAATGAAACCTGCAAGTGATTCTGCTGTACAAATGTCACAGAATGGGCCAAATTATATACGTTTGCGTGGATTTGATGCAAACCTAGGCCAGAATTCCAGTTTCCAAAACACAGAAGTTATATCACAGAGCGTAAGGAGAAATATTGATGGTAATTATTTCCTGACAGTGCGCAAATACCAGCACTATCCTGAAGATGCAAATAATCTTATTCCTCGCACATTTATTGATCAATTCAAAGTGGGTAACCTAGCATATTAGCATTTGAATCATAAAGTAGATTTCATTTCTGCCCATATGGAAGGAAATATTGCTGAAAGGATGCAGAAGATAGCGGAAACTTGCATTTCGTATGATTCGTTTCGACCAGCCTTTATAGGCAGATCTTGGTTACCTGAGGCGCAAATGAGAATAGAATATGGCTTATTACAAAATGTCTCATTTGAAAATTCGCGAGAGAAAACAGCAGTCAAATTGTTTGAGAATATGGCTAAGAGGAACCAATATCTAAGCAACCCATTCCGTGACGGACCATTGATACAACAAGTATTGATAGGACGTGGGGGCAATAATCTAGAAACCTTCAAAGGAGTTTTGCGAGAAGTCGAATCCATGTATGAAAACGACGCTCAAAGGTGTCGTGATCCAGCATACAATAACTTTGAAAGAACAAATAATAATGACAATAACAGGAGTGGTAGCAATGGTAGGCCGGTATTGGGAATGAATTCGGGACGAAATGGAAATAGTTACATAAACTGAAATAGTAAAAACACAACGAAATGGATATGGCTTTAATAATAATAACTGGAACAGGACAAATAGGGACGAAAATAGGAATGGAAACTGGAGAACTCGGGAAAACCGACAAATTGATTTTAATCAGCGATCGTCAGGTCAATGGAGAGAAAACAGATGGAGAGCGCGTGCTAAATGCAGCCACAGCCAAATACTTCTGGTACTTACCGGAGAAATGACAGACGTTAGGTACTGCAGGGGTTCAAGCAGATAATACACTTTCTGCAGAGACGGATAACAAAGTAACCACAGCGATAAACAAGTTAGGACAGGAATCTGGATCGGAAATAGGAACGCGAGAGGGATCGTCAAAAGTATCCGGACAGATACGCAGATAGGCAGGAAGTCACAACTGAAGTGTTGGGACGAGATAGATTGGGGAGATACTGACGATGAGGTAGAACTCCTAGCTTTACTTAATCATGAACCAGGTAATAATGAGGAAGCAGTGACGTATATGGTGCAGATGTTCGATCCTACAGAGACGACAGATGATTTCCAGCAGGATAATACATATCCTAACGTAATCAGTCACAGAATGACGAGGGATAAGGGACGCACACCTGCGCAGAAGGCAAGTGAATCTCATTAGCGACAGATAATAGCAGCCACAACAATAGCAGCGACCGGAAACTAGCTCCGCATTACCATTACGACCGCCAGGGAAAAAAAAACCCGAGAATATTTCTCTTAAATACCTAATGGATAAATGTAAATCTGATGGCAGATTATCACTTCCGTGATCTATTCAAACTGCATATCTCGTAACAAACATAACTGGCAATCCTTTCAAATAATTTTCTCTGAACAACAAATCCTATTCCTATGCCCGAGAAGTCACAATCTCCAAGAAAGAAGACATGAAGATACAGCAAGAAACGAAGAGAGGGTCCCATGAAAAGGGCAGAAGACAGAAGAATCTTTCCCTGTCCCTTACCTTAAACCAGGGTGAGATTTAGCAAAATCAACTAGAACTACTATGCAACAAATCATAACAATTAATTTATTCAACGAATAAAGGTGGTCAAACTTACAAGCAGAGCATGCATATTGGGGACTTCATACATCAACCTGCAACAATCGTCGAAGAGTTACACACAACCACCTCAATGACAACTAGACCAAAAAAGGGGCAAGGAAACCTCAATTACGTCATGACAATGCCTTGGATGAATGGACCATGTAATAGCAGTCATAATCAGCCACTCAGTACTGTAGACGCCGATGATCTTCAGTAACAGCAGAGTCTACAACCGACTATCCACATCAACCACCACTAAGCAACAGCAGAAGAATCGAGAAGAAACCCTGCCCAAAGTTAAAGTGAAAGTGTAACGAAAAAAATTTGATGCGTGTGGGAAAGTCATTCTAATATTGTGAAAAGAGTGAGAAGGACACTCATTTGAACAAAGAATTGAAAGACAAGTAAATAATAAATCACACCTATTCCACTGCACATTTGTATTTTCGTAATTCATTGTATTTTGTAATAACACTTGTAAATTGTAATGTAAATCAAAAATATACCATGTTTTTATATTTTGCATTTCATATGTAAAGTTTATTCAGTTAATCTAATATCTGTCTATTGAAATATTAAGAAAACATGTTTGTAAAGATAAATAATGTGAATGAATAAATAGTTTGTGTTCTGCAGAAAATTATTAATTATTTTAGATATGATAATAATTTAATAAATGCAACAGATGTGTGGAGACTATAGATAACAGAAACAAACGCTTACTTAGCTTCAATTCATCATCCATAATCAACATCATGTGTGTTTGATGACTATGGAATACCTGGAAAAAAAATTTAGGACAAGATAAAGAGTGGATGAACCATCTGACATAAATTTACCAATAAGACAAAGGAAATATTCTGGTAATAAATTAACTGCTATAAAAGACTGTAAAGACGAAACAGTAATCATCTAGATAGACGATACCGTGTAAAGCTAGATTTCAAATTAAAAATTTAGAATATTAAGACAAGATCATCTAGAATAAGCTAGACCAGTAGCTGAACAATGATAAAAAATTAAATGAGCTTATAATTTTGCACTCCAGTGACCAATGCCTCAACTATTGCTCACAGCAGCACAAAATCAATTTGGAAGGGACAGCATTGTAAGCCGTCTGCAATTTTGCATACCTAACATGAGCTTCATAATTACGATACAGAATAAAATCCCTAGAAAATAACTCTATATTGTTAACAGGAAGCAATTGTGTTACTCTCATGTACAAAATAACAAAAGAATATCTGCCCTTATAATGGCAGGGGCATACGTAAATGAGATAAAGTGAATGCAGTTTGGAGGCAGACTGTGCAAGTGGCTAATTGCATTGGGAAACCCCAAAAGAAGGCCCAGCTGCATTGCAGAAAGGAATAAGGCGAGAACAATATAATACCTTTTAAATAAACCCAGCCGAGACCGTGGGTAAGAGGCTGGACAGCGTTAGCAAGGATAGTGGCGACCCGACAAGAAAAATAAAAATTCACCTGTAACGAGGAAGAAGATGGCTAAAGCCATACTGTGTGACATACAAGAGACATGGTGAGGAGAGTCACCTCATAAAATCATTTTGAGAACTAAATCAACAGAGCCCTGTTGTCTTGCAGCGGGCCACACCTATGTGTGCAAAATTAGTGAAGACGTCGAGACCTTTATGCCTGCTAAGTGAGGGCGGTACGCTTCCCATATCGTGGCGACAGATGTAAAGCGATACTTCATATTCCTGCAGAAATTTTTGCGGGCAGAGCATTGTGTACGACGCTCCATCCGTTATTGAGTGTGCAATTGCCATTATTTCGTCTAGGGAAAATTTAACGTTCTACGGAACAAAGGAAAGTTGAGACTGTGTGATTCCGTCAAGGCCAGAGCAGAGAATTAGCGTTTCAGATCCAGCACAGAGACAACGCCGCCGCAGTTCCCGATTAGTAATGTACCGATGGGCATTAGGCGAGATTAAATGTTGAGTCGAAAGTTTGATCACTCCAACCTGTGTACTCTTTGAATATAGAATTTCAAGAGTTGAATACTAACATATCCTCCACTGAGTACATGAAATTTTGATTAGTTTAAAAGATAAAATTTCATTCTCCACCAACTTAGTCCATTTAACAGCTATGGCAACGTAGATGCAAATTTCACTGATGAAGATTTAATTGTTTTGCTCGTTATAACGTTTTCACATATTCATTTTGTTGAGAGTTGAAAGTAATTGAACCCTGAAAGCAGTGCTAAATTAAATGTAAAATGGAAAAGGGGGAGGTTGTGTTGTCATTTTAGAAAAAATCTCAAACTCTCGTTCATACCAATTTGTGCATTCTTGTTATGTCACAGCAGAATTTCTAATTAATTTGAGGTGATCCACACCTAACATTAGCCGTAGTACAGTGCCAAAATTAATAGGTATGTAGAATGTCTGTTTACCACCCTGTGCTTGAGAAGACTTTAGGATACATTGTGCACTTGCGCGTGATCAAAAAATAGCTTTAGCCACCAGCACTTTACACAAAATGACAACATGTTACACAGTGGTTGCACACCTATTGCCATTTTAGCAATTCAGTCCAGTATGCCCGACCAATACGAGGTTTGTGATCAGGACGACCGCATCATGCACTTCGTATCTCCACTAATTATTTTCCGGCCAGAATGTGAGCAACTCGGTTTTCATCTATCTCTAGCTGAACAGTCCCCACATTTCCAAATGCTCCAGCCAGAGCCAAAATATTCTACTGGTCGGGTAATAAAAGACTTGGAGCGTACGTACTAACTTACAGGAGAGAAAAGCCATCACCTCTGGCCACATAAATCGGCGATTACGCCGTTTACGTGTCCTCCTTTCGGTCTGTAATGAATCCATTCCTCTCACGAACACATTCGCCCAGACAGGACTAACCCTTGACAGCACTTTCCGTAACGTGCCTCTTAAGCCCCTCTGCATAGAAGTTCTGTGTTAGAGAATTGATTCAACTGACAGCGGCGGTCTTTAATTTCTCGCCATCTTCAAACTATCCTCCATCATGACTTTGTTTCAAGAGCAAAAGTAGGTTATTTTTGTCTGTGTGGGCCGGCCGCGGTGGTCTCACGGTTCTAGGCGCGCAGTCCGGAACCATGCGACTGCTACGGTCGCAGGTTCGAATCCTGCCTCGGGCATGTATGTGTGTGATGTCCTTAGGTTAGTTAGGTTTAAGTAGTTCTAAGTTCTAGGGGACTAATGACCACAGCAGTTGAGTCCCATAATGCTCAGAGCCATTTGAACCATTTTGTCTGTGTGAGATGCTAATGTGCGTGATGAAAGAGCTCTTATGATTCACGTTCCTCACACTTTTGTTGGTCAGTGAGTCTTTTCGGTGTCCACATTAACGTTATCTGAAGATTTCCGCGACTTCAGAAAAGTATCCTATAAATGGGCTTCAGAACACATTGCGACCATACATTTGTTGTAACGCTGAATAATCGTGTAAATTTGCAAGTTGAGGTAATTATAAGTGACAATGGGAAACTGTGAGAAAACATATATGTAGGACAAGTTGGCCGAAATTACAAAACAAGATTTGTAGAACGTGTGAACCTAACTGGCACGAACGTTTCTTCGTTTAGTACACAGTTAAAAGAACAAAACTACAGAGTCAGTTGCCTGACGCAATGCAGTCTTATATATTGCAGTAAAAGGCCGTGTTCTAAGTATTTTCGAAACATCGTTATACTATTTTAAACGAACAGACGAATCTTAAGAAAAACGTTATCGAAGATTTCCCTAGTATTCTTTAACGACGACACATTTTTTGGTCTGCTAAGAGGGATAATACAAAATGGAATTAGCATTATATATATTCTATCATGTATGCTAAAAACAATCTTTAGACATACAAGAATTACCAGTGCCAACCGCATATATTTCGTAAAAAATGGCTTATACTGATTAAATACATGAGTGTGTATAAATCATGTAATCGTATTATCACATAAAATTTACGATTTATTCTTATTAGAATACGCTGGAGAACATTACGGATTAGAAGGTCACATTACAATGAAGTTGAAGCCACATACGCATAAAACACTACTATATACGCCGTAAGTGATGTTTTATACTAAATGTGTGTCCTTTTTGTATTGCAGATACCGTTGAAGCCTGAAACTATTCTGGTAAAACAAAATACTATCAAGAAGCAGCTGCTGCCAAACAGTCAATTAATAACATGACTTATCTACAACGAAGAAATTCGTCAGATTAAGCACGAGTCCTCAACTATCGATCAGATCGCAGTATTTAATCCAGTTTTTCGATCTCATAGGCCCGCAGAGTGTGCCTACACTCTGCAAGCTAATGATGACTGTTGTAAAGTCGAAACTTATGTGCAGAAACCGGCGACGATACTACTCGATGCGACAATAGTGCGGTAATTCGTTTGTTGGACACTGATTAGCACTCATACAATCTGCTGCGCCTGAAACTCAACAACACCGTTTAGAGATATTTACTGTCACGGCTCAGACATGATTAAATACTTGCTACAGTACACAAAAAAGTATAAAATGAGATTAGGCTAACGCCAGGCAGCTAAGGCATGTGGTCAACGAGCGCACACGAACACAAGCAAGCGAGGGCAGTCTACATAACTACCAGTCACTGCGCCATATGTTGTACAAGACGATAATATACTCAAGTACTTGTCAGTTCTTTTTGCGATTACAATTTGGTTGCTTTCCGTGTGCGCATGAGAGCACTCAGATATTGTACTGTACTGCATCCACGCATGTGTATTTTACAGACGCTCTGTCCTATTGAGATAAATTAATAATGAATATTATTGACTTTGGTTCTTATTGTTACAGACGAGGGCACACAGATGTTCCTCTACCGTAACCACAGCTACAGCAGCAGCATCTGTAGCATAGACCGTCCACAGCTTGTCTTCCTGATCTTTCAGACCTGGTGTTTTCCGACTACGTCTTAGCACAGCGGCAGCAACAGCAGCCACTGGCCACAGGATGACTTCTGGCCGGTCTTTCAAACCCACTTTCGGTCGATTATAATGCAGCACAGCTGCAGCAACTGTCAGTACTTTAGTCTCAGCAAAGTGCTAGCACGCCACTGCTATTAGCCAGTACGTACTACAGGAGGATCTAAGCTTCTGAATGTAGGTCTCGGACATCACAATGACTTCTATGTGGTGACTGAGACAGAGAACATTCATTGGCACGCGAGTGCAGCATTAGTGTGTGAAGGCAACTATCTGTGTACTATTAACATCACCATGTTAAAGAGCTGCTGATTCACTTGTATTAGAGCTGTGTACTGTGACTTTATTAACTGTTAGCAAGTGCACAGTGTAAATATAAATCAGTTCATATACTATGTAAATGACTATCATCCAACGTAAGACATACACTTGAAAATCCAATAAGCATAAAACCTGTGGAAGCAAAACTTATTGAATGTATGCTTATCTATGTAAGTGTGTCTATAGACCTGAATATGTCTCTGGAAGGATTCAAGGCATGTAGAACGTAATTATTAGGACAACACTGTAAAAAGAACTTAGTGATTGTATGTGTAAATGTGTAAAAAAGCAAAAATGTTCTACAAGGAAAAAATTTTTATTCTCATCACCCAGCAACCACTTTCATAGTGAAAGGATTAATATCTTTTATAAACAATCGCACCAATGCTGCAAATCAACTTATGGTTTATTATTATTAAGTGAACATTCTTTTCAATTTCCTAAAACAAACACCAATAAACGGTCATACGTTGAGACAGATATCACACTAATACAATTTATTTATGTATACATTACTAGCAGCATCTGATTGCTGAGACACTAACAATAACAGAGAGGAGAATAATTTTTTATGCAATTCGTTGTTTTTTAAACATGACTAGCATCATCTAATCGCACATGTACATCATACTGATTCTAAGAGAGAAACAAGAGTGATTTTTACATACATGATTAGCAGAATCTGATTGCTGTGATACATCATTCTGATGCAATTCATTGTAATTTTTGTCATCGCATATTCGTAAAATAGTGACATTAGTGTGTTTATGTGAATTCTACAAGCAGGTAATGGAAGATCTTGTAAAGCCAAAAAGCTTGACGAACATTAGGTGTGAAAACGTGTGAAGCATAACAACAATGAAATTTGTTGACGAGGCACACAGTTGCATGTCTTCGTGTGTGTGTGTGTGTGTGTGTGCTTGCAAAAATTTTGATAAATAATCAAATACAGCAGTCTTGGATTTTAATGTCAGTGGTAGTTTCATTCTAATGAATGTTAAGGAAAAATATTTAATTTTTTTCGCCAGCATCATGTAACTTTTTTAATCTCTGTGATTCGCTGTTCTGTTTAAAATCTCCTGCCAGTTCTGTCTAGTAAACTTTTTTTATATCTCGCCATCCAAAATCTTTAATTTTTTTGGATTTGCTGCTAAAATCTTTATTTTTTAATCTGCCACCCAGAAACGCAAATTTTCCGCCATCCGCCATCCTCAACATATTTAAATTTATCGCAATCTGCCATCTTTTATTTTTAAATTTTCCGCTATCTTTAATTTTTAATTCCTTACCGTCTGCCGTCTTGATAATATCATCCTAAATATGGATGTGGCTGGTGACATCACAACAGACCTTTTATAACCAGGGTTACTAAGAGGCTATGACGTTACTTTCTAAATAAATGTCTATGCACACGTGGCTGTGGTTTATATGTTGATATGCTTTAGTGCGCTTCCTTGTTTTTATCTTATATACTGGAGAAATGTTTATGGTTACTCTCTAAATGCATTTTCTTTCATTCCGTCAGGCAGCGCCACGTACTACGTTGTCGGTCAGTTTGATTCATGGTTCTGTAGAGGGAACCGTAAACGTTTGCCATAAGGACGTTTTATACACCTGACCCATGTTGTAAACATGCCCTGCCTCGTGCTAAGAGCGAACACGTGTAAACACACGTGACGTGTGTCTCTCGTAAGATTTTATTCCTTATACTACTCATATACTCTGCGAGCCAACGTCCCTTTATCACTCACAGTTTGTTCCTTTATTTCCACCTTATTTACGTAGTTTCTTATCTTTCTTCCGCTCATCTCTCTTCGCCTCGAAATATATTCTTCTTTTTTCCGTAGATGGATGTATCCTGTATATATTATTAGACGATGTACGTTTTTGGTGATTGCGGGACTTTCTGTACTCTTGCCAGTGGTCATCGAGCGTTTTTATCCGGTGAGATTGTGTTTGCTTACGCTCTTGTTACGACTCAGGTCGTGGTTTCCCGGTTGCCTTATGTAACAGGCAATACAGCTTTATAGCTGATTCTGGCTCATAAATTTGTACTGAGGAAACTTGTTTTTCTCCCAAATGTCAGGAGATACTCCTGTGAGAGTGAAATGCGTCACAAAGTAAATAAATAAAAAACCATTTTGCAACTGACACTGCCTATTCTTTGCTGAAAATCAGAAGATGTAGCTGTACCTCTAGCCGAAACATGGAGAGGTGTGATTTTCATACGTATCTGGAAGTAGTTTGTGATGTCACAAATGAAAACAATTAAAACATTTTGACTAGACAGTACCAGTGCAGCATTCCTACTCAGATGCTTATAGCTCACATCAAAAGACAGAAATAATTTGGTTTTGCTATGATTTAATTAGTTTAAAAAGGACCACTACCTGTTTCGAGGCCGCGCGGGTTAGTCGCGCGATCTAAGGAACCTGTCACGGTTCGCACGACTCCCCCCATCGGGCATGGGTGTGTGTGTGTTGCCCTTAGCGTAAGTTAGTTTAAGTTAGATTAAGAAATGCGTAACCCTAAGGAGCGATGACTTCAGCAGTTTGGTCCCATAGGCACTTACCGCAGATTTCCACCTGTTTCTAATTTACAAATTTATCATCAGATGGTTTGCATGTTTTTATCAAAACATATGGTACGTTGATTCGCAGATTTGCTGTCATCAGACCAAAAATTAGCAGTTTGACATATTTGACATATGTGAAAACAACGTGTTATTATTCAGCATATGTGAGATGACTTTTCTCAATGTGTTTCTTCATTCGCGTTGTTACCGATGTTTTCCGTCCTGTCGATGGTATACTTTACTACCCATATTTTAATGACAGAAACACAACATGCCGAGACCAGTATTGTTGACTAATATTAAATGAAAACGAAGTTGCTAGACGTTATGCGAGAGCTAGAGATGATACAGGTATGCTATTTCATAGGCATCTAACCCGTGCCTTAAACTGCACTTTTTTTATTATTTTTTAGTTGTGACAGGGTCAGGGCAATGTAGTACTGCCTAACTCGGACTGCTTATTGTGTATATGCTCAGATACTCAGTGAAAGTATATTCGTGCCCTTGTATCTCTATTTCTTCTGCTTCGTAGTGGCTACATTTTCTCCTGGTTCGTGCACTTTAGTAGGCTAAACACACGCCACCTCCCACAGTGTACGTACCTTATTCTGCAGTTCAAGCTCCCGCCAAAGACGAAGCCCCGCACGGATGTAAAAATAGTTAAATGTTGTTGAATCTGAAATGGTCTTTATCGCATGCTTGTATATGTTCTTCCAAATTTTCTTTCCATTTCATGGGCAACAGTCCGACAATCAATGCAGCCTTCTTCTTCAGATGCTACCTATGTGTATTCTCTGCCTGGACTCCATCGGTATCACAAGTGTGTCGTTCATCGTAAAATTGTGCGTAAAACGAAAGCCACAACTCAGTAGAAGACCCGGAAGCGCACAAGTAATCAACCTCACCGCGAAAACCAAAGAGATGAAGTTGCCCTACTCAATGAATTGTTGAATAAAGATTTCAACTATAACAATTACATACACTTATCATAAGGAACGGAAACAGTACAAAACAGGGTGAAATGCAACACAGAGCACAGCACTAAAAAATCGCTACCTCACTCTCAACTGTGGGCATTAAAACACTCATAAGTAATAGATTCAGTGTCGTGTTATTGATTGCTCCTGTATGTATATATATTTTAGGACCATGGCGTTTTGCTATCTGCACTTTATTATTGATGCTTGCAAGTAATGTGATAGGCATAACCTTCTGACGAAGGGCATTAAGCGCCTTGAACGGGCACAGAAATTGAATGTCTTTTGTGAAAATGCTTGCTTATTATTTAATTGTACAGTATAAGAGCATCATATTGTTCTGAGTGTTTTCTTTAACAATAACGTCTACGAAATGTGATATCACTATGTCCGGAAAGGGAGAAGGGATGCTGGGGAAAAGCACGTAAAATTATCAGCTCAGTTTCGCGTAAGTGGCGCCACTGTACTGTTCCCCAACCGTCGTTATCCTCTAGCTTCCATCACAGAACATTAACTATTTTCAGTCGAAACAATATGGAAACCAGAAACGATTAGTTTCTGTTCTCACAGAGCATTCATTTTGCATGGACGCAAAAGTTGTGGAAAACACAACATTTCTCTACTTTGAAGAATAAATCGTGAGTTTTTATTGAAATACGATTATTACCTTAATTCAGCGGTGGCCAGTGTCTATGTGCTAATATGCTGCAACACACCGTAAATATCACACTGAAATTATGCCATTTCTCTTCCAATGCAAGCCGAAAACTACACAAAAAATATGCCTTTCTCTTCGAATGCATGCTGGTATGCTAATAAACAAAAGAAACATGTTTTATAACGAACTTCCAGCGATAACTAGAAACCAGTGTCGAGTGGTGAGTCACACAAAATCATCTCAGAGAAAGGACGCGAGTGTCTTTTTTCGAATGGGCTTGCTGTGATGTGATGTCTCCCTTCTGACACTGAGTGCTAAGTTGACTCGTAGTCTTCAAAGAGGGAAAAGAGTCTGACTTGAAAACAAACTCTCGGGACAAAACAGGAAATTCTCGACAGCAAATGAAAAAGAGAAAAGTTTCTCCCATTTATACACTTGTTACGATGTAAAAGATTTTTATACCTGTGACTAAATAAATTAATTAAAAATATACAAAAGAAAAAGAACAAAAAGTGACGAAGGGTACTGATTGTTAATTTGTCAGCTTGGTTTCGATTTCTGCTGCTACAATATATATATATATTAGTTTTCTTTTATTCCTTGCAGTGTTAAAGGACTAATTTCGAAATTTAAATATATTTGAACAGTTCAATTTACATACGTAAAATCAACGTATTCAATTTAGTTACGATTACTGCCATTGTAAGTCAAAAGGCTGGGCCTGCGGCATGAAACACGTCGTAATACGATACTCTGAATTGTTTGAGTAACAGATAGTTCGTTATTTGAGTGCCACTGACTAAGCTGCAAACCACTTTGTAAACATACAGCATAACTAGGGACTGACAACGAGCTATTAGATGACAACGTGACTTAATTTTACCATCATAAAAACACCGACAGTTGACAAAATCATTAGTCAGTGATGCAATATGTAGTACATCTCGCACAGCTACGTTTATGCGTACATGCGCAATAAACTCCGCATTCAAATATAGCAAAAGTAAATGAAGTTTACGAATTGTAATATTTACAGGTGAACTTGACAATGGTAATATCGACGATCTAGGCCTGTTATACGAAATATAATAAAACTGATAGCAGCTAACTTGAAAGATTCCTCCCAAAGTATCGTATTACATTGGTAAAATTTTTCATGATCCGCCACAGCCTTCATTCTCTAGTATTTCTAACTGCTGCCGCTTTCCTGATAATGACGAACATCCAGCCGCTCCTAAGAAAAAGTTAAGGGTTTTATATTGCTTTCGAGTGCTGTTTTAATAGATCTTAGGTAATGCACTTTTGTTTAGTTGTAAGATCGAAATCAGAAAAGATACGACAAACTTTTCCCGTTTCATGGTTGAGTTTGAGATACCGCATTGTTCTGTACAGAGCACATCCTTCTCCCTTCATCTTGGCTGTTCTGCGCTTATTGTTCACAAGTAACTGACGGTAATATATTTGTTTCGTGTACTTTCCTAGAAACTTTCGCACGGTATTGATGGTACTTATTGTTCATTAACACTTTCTTAGTTATTACTCTTTACGCATACACGTGGTAATTTGAAGGCTTTCATGTCAGTTCTCATTATTATTCTTTCGTTTCCTTCTTTAAATGAAATCTTCAGCTTTGCAGGAGCACAGATGATGTCAGCCATGGCCGGTAGCGTTTAGCAGTTCGCAAAGTTATTTGCACTGCGTCTGTTGAACGAAGCTCACGGGAACAGATGATCATCGATGGCCATTAATCATTGGTCCGTACTTCGAATTGGCTGTTTCAGTGGAAACAAAAGCTTGCATCGGGGAACAATGTGATTTACAGTACATATACGATCGTAACGCATGAAGCATATTTTCCAAAAACCGTGACTAGATTACCAAGTGAATTAATGTGCATACTGCTTTCATGCAGACGCGCTGTAACTCTGGCAATACATTAGATTAATAAAATCTCTCTCTGATCTGCGGTGGTAATGTCACGAAGGGTAACGCGGACACCACAGAAACGTGGTAATTTTTCTCAAATGTTACTGTAAAATGAATTTTTAATTCTGCTTCGCATTTTTAGTAATTTCTGCTAATTGAAAATCAGCACTCTGCTTATTTTTGCATCACTTGGATTTTTGCGGTTACAAGTCGTATCGTAAAATCGTTCTAAAACCAAGATCACAGAAATATTTCTTTATTTACAAGAACTGGTTTCGACAATTTTGCTGTCAAGTTCACGTCGTCAAAAAGTTTTATTATAAAACGTGTCTATTTTGAGTTGGAACCACACGCCAATCATGTTAGTGGATAGACGGTAGTATATTATACAAAAATGGCCCTAAATAAAACATGTAAAATCAAAAAGCACCTTGTGCACATGGCCATGCGCATATATGTAGCACTCATGGATAATTGTTACGTCACAAGAATCAGAGTACACAGTAAAATGCGCTGTAGCACATATATTTACGTCAGCTGCAAATGTTCTAATCATTGAATATCTCCAGTAAACGGCGTATAAAGTACGGTTGTGCATAAGGTGGAGCTGAGATTGTCCAAAGGAAAGTTTCTTTTGCATAAAAAGCGATGAGAGGATGTGTATTACTGAAATAAAAAAAAATACTTACGTTGTGCAAGTAAATGGGAATATGTCTAGGCATTGACACACATTTTCAGTGTCCTTTACACTGCAAATACTTGATTTTAGGTAGGTATTCGAACTACAAAGCACAGTTGTGTACAGACACTGAACACATTTTCCTCACGAGTGGTTTCTAAACCCACTACTGTCATCCACTTTCAAGTTTTCCGTAAACAGTCCTGAGGCAAACTGAAATACTTTTTATTGTTCTGTTTAACCTCAGACCAAACAAAAAGTACTACTGGCAGCTTCGATATATTACATACTATTATCAGATTCTTGCTTTAAACACAAAGGAAACGGGATGTTGGTAATAACGTGATAAGAAACTAAATTACGCATCCAAGTAACTTACACACAAAACTATACGCATCTCAATACTTTACATGCTTAGGCGTTAACCGAAAAGGCCCAGAGAGGTACTCGCACTGTAAATATAAGTGCGTCCTTATTTTCTGGACTGAATTCTACAGGTAATTAGGCGTGCAGTACTATCCGCAAGTAGCCAGCTAGTAACCGGAGGCCGCAAGTGTAAATGCAGACTGAAACAACTGTCAAATAAAGCTATTTTAGGATATTCATTCGTAACTCATTCTTACTGGACAAATGTGAGCCGGCCGCGGTGGCCGAGCGGTTCTAGGGGTTTCATTCCGGAACCGAGCGACTGCTACGGACGCAGGTTCGAATCCTGCCTCGGGCATGGATGTGTGTGATGTCCTTAGGTTAACTGGGTTTAAGTAGTTCTGAGTTCTAAGGGACGGGTGACCTCAGATGTTAAGTCTCATAGTGCTCAGAGCCATTTGAACCACTTGAACAAATTCGAGCCGGACGAAAAGAGTCCGCAGCTCGAGGTCGTGCGGTAGCGTTCTCGCTTCCCACGCCCGGGTTCGATTCCCGGCGGGGTCAGGGATTTTCTCTGCCTCGTGATGACTGGGTGTTGTGTGCTGTCCTTAGGTTAGTTAGGTTTAAGTAGTTCTAAGTTCTAGGGGACTGATGACCATAGATGTTAAGTCCCATAGTGCTCAGAGCCATTTGAACCATTTTTGAAGAAAAGAGACACCAACAAAATAAGGACAAACGGTGAAAATAGACGTTATAAAAGATCAGAAATCCTTCGAAAAAACATCTTCTTGTGGTAACGACTTCGTTCATTTAACGACTGTTAGTTTGTTTCTAACTAGTAAAAATTTCTGGCTCTTGTAGTGTACCCAAACATCATCCTTTCGAAATATAAAGTCAGGTAGCAAGATACTGATATATGCGTCCTACTTTGTGGCCGCATTTTTAAAAAATAAGAACAAAAACGATATTTTATTTCATTTGTTTTAAATTATTAAAAATATTAACGCTTTAAAGTGTATACAAATGACGTCCTTTAGACACGTAATGTCAGATACCAACATCTTGATCCATGCGTCCTATTTACTGCCCGCAGCGTTTCTTAAATGAGGATCAAAAGCTGTTTAATTACTATCTATTTAACAATGTTTTGTTTAGAGCGAACACTGAAAGATCTGTCCGGTTTACGCAAAATTTTGGAAACGTACCTAATTTTATCTTACAAACAGCTGAATTTACTATCCCATTTTTAAACTGTCTGCGGTCCTTTGCCGCAGTTTATTCCTTGATTCTATAACACGTGTCCTTTCACCCTGTCGGTGCGACAGCACCTTTCACCCTGTCGGCGTGAGAGCATGACGGAGATACTCAACGAACTCCAGTGGCACATGCCACAAGGGATGTGGTGGGCGTCACGGCAAGGTTTACTACATTAAATTCCGTGATAGTACGTTGTGGAAAGAGTTCGGTAGCACATTATTTCCTCCCACGTAGACCTCGCGGAACAATCACGATAAGAAAATCTGAGAAATTAGATCTAATATGGAGATTTACCTATAATCATTTTTCCCAAGCGACATTCGCGAATGTTTCCTTATGAAAGTTCCTGGAGCCCATTGTTCTTTTGCATAGACTCTAAAATTGCGCTTCCAAGATTTATTCTCTGTCTTGTCCCGTTGCTGCTCTCTACTGGCAGTTATTACTAACTCCCCGCGGATGCAATTAATTCACACTGTTGACAGAACGCGGCGCTGTTGTCTAACAACAGATCCTTGACAGTCCGTGCCCAAGCTGTTAGTTATCAACGAAAAAAGTGCTTATGAATCTAATAATATTTTATGATATTCATTCGTAACTCATTCCGGCTAAGTTACAAAACTCACTGGAGGAAAGAAAAAACCAAGAAAGGGGAAAAACTATGTTGCGTTCAATTACGTCAGGACAAAGTGTGTCTTGGCAAGCGTGTGCCTCCGTGTTGGAGCTGGAGACACACGCCATCACACATGTGACCGCGACATGCTGGCGGCGCTGGAGTCCATGAGACGCGTGATGTGTGGCGCTCCAGCGGCGCCGCGACGTGGACAAAGCAAGCTCCAGCAGCCAGTGGCAGCGGTCCCCTCTGCGCGCACTGCCCCTCTGAACCAAGTGTTTACATCGGTGTGGCGAGCTTACGGCTCGCTACAAGACATCAACAAGATGTATACCAAATCGAACGCTTTTTATGGCACAGTGGTTAGCACACTGTACCCGCATTCGGGAGGACGACGGTTCAGAACTGCATCCTGCCATCCAGATTTAGGTTTTCCATGATTTCCCTTAACCACTCCACGCAAATGTCGGTATGGTTCCTTTGAAAGGACATGGTCAATTTCCATCCCTATCCTTGACGAAATCCGAGTTTGTGCTCCGTCTGTAATGACATCGATGTCGAAGGTACATTAAATCCAATCTCCCTTCCTTCCTTCCTTCCTTTCGAAAACATTTCCTGTTTAAATTACACTTACATGCACTTCAAAAAAAATGGTTCAAATGGCTCTGAGCACTATGGGACGTAACATCTTAGGTCATCAGTCCCCTAGAACTTAGAACTACTTAAACCTAACTAACCTAAGGACATCACACACATCCATGCCCGAGGCAGGATTCGAACCTGCGACCGTAGCAATCACGCGGTTCCGGACTGCAGCGCCTAGAACCGCACGGCCACCACGGTCGGCTATATGCACTTCCAGTTAATCAGAACTACGTACTTCTAAATTACAGATTAACTGTTTGTTCTATTTATTCATCAGTCTCTTGGCTAGTTTAGGTAGCATGTCACGATTAGCCCTTCCAGTGCCAACCTCTATGTCTCAGAGAAATACTTCCATCTGAAGCCCTCAGTTGCTTGTGGGATGTATTAGAATCTCAGTCTTTGGCTACCAGTTTCACCCTCTACAGCTCTCTCAAGTCCCATGGAAGTTATTCCTTGATTTCATAACGCATTTCCTATCATTATAACGCTTCTTCTTGTCAGTGCTGTACACATGTTGCTCTCTTTGCCGATTATGCCGAGAAGCCTCCACATTTCTTATCCATTCAGTCCAGCTAACTTTCGACCCCCTTCTGGAGCATCACATTTCAAACTCTTCAATGGTCTTCTTTTCAGGCTTCCACTCAGTCTATGATTCACCTTCATCCAATGCTGTTCTCAAAACTTACATTCTCAGAAATTTCTTCTTCAGCTTAAGGTTGCAGTTTGATATGACGAGGCTCCTTTTGGCCAGGTGTGCCCTCTTTGCCCGTGCTAGTCTACTTTTCATGTTTCCACGCTTCGTGAATCATAAATTATTTTGCTTCCAAGGTAGGAGAATTCCTTCATTTAGGTTTCATCGAGGTCCCCTGTTTCGATTTTAAGTTGATTGCTAATCTCATTTCAGCGCTTCCTCATCACTTCTTCATTTCTTCCGTTTAGCCTTTAGCCATTCCATTCAACAGATCCAACAATTCTTCCCCACTTTCACTGAGGATAGCAATGTCATCAGCAAATCTTATCACTGATGTTCTTCCACTCTGAATTTAAATCCCATTCCAGAAGCTTTGCTTTATGGCAGCGTAGTTTCTTCGATGTATATAGATTGAATTGTAGGGGAGAAAGTCAGCATTCTTTCATGCACTTCGAATTTTATCCATCTTTTAACACAATTTACAGCTTTTCCTAAGAATTTATAACATCTTGCAGTATTTTACATTGTTGAACACTTTGTCTAGAACAATAAATCCTGCGAATGTGACTTGATTCTTCTTAAGTTTTGGATCCATTATCAAAGTCAAAACTGCATCTTTTGGGGCTCTTACCTCTTCTACTGCCTGTATGATCTTCATATTTTCCATTCCTCTGTATACCGCTCTTACCAGTAACTGGGACGTATGCGCCGACCGATGTGGCCGAGCGGTTCTAGGGGCTTCAGTCCGGAACCGAGCGACTGCTAAAGTCGCAGGTTCGAATCCTGCCTCGGGCATGGGTGTGTGATATGTCCTTAGGTTAGTTAGGTTTAAGTAGTTCCAAATTCAAGGGGACTGATGGCCTCATATGGTACGTTGCATAGGGCTCAGAGGCATTTGAACCATTTTTGGGATGTATACAATGTTAAACTGATTGTGCGACAGACACACTTCGTAATGATCAGGACTGTGAGGAATATATATTTTCTGAAAGACGACTGGTGTGTCTCCAGGGGCGCAGATTCTACAAACCAACATGAATAGTCGTTCAGTCGCCACTTCATGAAATCAGTTTAGAAATTCGAAACGAATATTATGTGCGCCTTCCACCTTATTTGGTCACAAGTCTTCCACATCTCTGTTGAACTCCGACTCCAATACTGGATCTACTATTGAAAGGTGGCTACACTGAGCCACTGCGCCAGAGATTGCGTCAAAGAGTATTATTAAGCCGCTTCCACAGTGCTTGTCGAGAGCTCGTAGAAGTCAGTGCTTGGAGAGAGCTCGTAGTAGTCAGTGCCTGTCGAGGTCTCGTGGTAGTCTGTGCTGAGATGTTGTAGCAGAGTGTGTTTGTTGAGATGTGCTATTAGGCAGTGCTTGCTGAGATGTGATATTGGAGAGTTATGGTTGAGATATAATGTAAGGATGAGAATGATTTTCATCAATATAAATGAGGTAATTAACTCAGTTTGTTTTTATTTTAGTGTCCTAAATAATGCGTCATTACAGGTTCAGTCAACAAAGCATCTGGCGTGTGTTCTTGTATTAGAGTGTAATTCTACTTTCCTTGAGCAATTATGGTATTTCTAATTTTCTTTTATCACGTCAGTATAATTGGTATTTAAAAATTCTTGTCTTGTTGAAGAAGAACCGTGCCAGATGTACCTTGAGTCACACTCCCACATACAGAACAGTTATACTTGTGCTTTGGTTGAGTAGGTTTTATAGTTGCTGGGGACTTAATTAATTAACTGTGTTTACGAAAATTTTCATTTCATTCTTTGTTGTTGTTCTTTGCAGTCAGATAGCGTAATAATACCAGTCAGGGTCAACCGATTACGAGACACAGCGTACTCGGACATACAGCTACTAAAAAAAAAAAAAAGTATTTTCAATCATATTTAATTAACCCCCCACGCACGTGGCGACCGCTGCTTCGGATCGTCCCTTGGAATTCTTCTGATTGTAAAAATAGTAGACCGTAGTATTGTTGTAGTAATTTGAGTTTAGTAATTGTAGTCTGTATCGCATGTGTAGATTTGGTAATTGTCATTCTTCTAATGGTAATTTTCAAAATTTAATTTGTGTTGTCTTGTCTACAGGTTTGACAATTTAGTGCAATTATTTCAATTGTTCGCTAATCGTGTTTGAGGGAAACATTTCGTGTGAATGGTATTGTTGAAGATGAGGAGTCATTGTGTGTAATTTTCGTACAGTGACGAATTTTTTATGTTTTGTAAATGATTACGCGGTCGATGAAAAAGGCGAAAATGATGAATAGTGAGAATGACGAAATTGTTGACATGGCGAACTCGCCAACACAGGATAACAGTATGATGAATAATGGTGTGGAAAACAATGTAATAAGTCGGGAAAATAGTCAGGAAACACTTCAAATTTATTCTCAATCAGAAAATTCACAGATTAAGTGGTTAACGACAGAAGAAATGGAGCAGTTGATGAATGCAATATCAAATTTGGGATCTGAATTAAAAACAGGGTTAGACTCACTACGATCTGAATTAAAAACAGTGGAATCCGAATTAAAAACAATGGGATCACAGTTACGATCTCAATTAAGAACAGAGACGGAAGCAATGGCAACACGGTTAAGTTCACGAATAGAGACATGTTTCAAAAATACGAATGATGAATCAAAGAAAGAAATTAGAGAAGAGGTACAACCGATTTTGAATGCTCACAATAATAGTTTAATTTCAACAGAAATCAGACAAGAGGAACAGGACAGAGAACAGGAAGAAAAAGATCGCGTGATAGTACAAGAAATTTCAGAATTAAATTTACAACGTGCACACGATGAGGAAGAAATAATTGAAAGAATCGAGGAATCCGTACCAAATGACAGAATAAATAACTTAACGCAACAGTGTGAACAGTTAGCTACTAAATGTGACAATACCGAAACCCGAATCGCGACATTTACAGAAGACGTAAATAAACTGAAAGAACAATTAAGTGACTCATCGGAAAGAGTTGAGGAGATCTCAGATAAATTGAGAAATCTTAGTTTACATGGGGACAGAGATTCGGATGATACAGCTCCATTACCATTTGCAGAAACCGAAGAGTATCAGAACATAAATAAGCATGTTGAGAATCAGGGAAAATTTAATGAACGCGTTAAAAGGGAAGTTGAGGCATTACGAAAGCAAGTCAAACAAATCGAAGGAAAAGACAGTAGAAGAAGTTTAGAATCACAGATAGCAGAAGGGTTTGAAGAAAGTAATTTATTTCATTTACGAGAAGCAACAAGAGAGCGCCAGGCGCGCGAACTTGACAATAATCAACATTGGGACTGGGGCAGACGCGGTAGGTCTTTGTCGACACGAGGCGAAAACTTTGACTATAAACACTTTTTGACTGTCCGGAAATTTAAGATCTTCCGCAATTCTAAGAATGAAATACATCCATGTGCATGGTTAGATCAATTTATGTACGCACTTCCGCCAAATTTGCCACTAAGTCACAAACTTGAAATTATGTGCGGCTATTAAAGTCCTCAGGGGATTCACTACTCTAAGTGAATATGTGCCGTAGCGAGCATAGGGCCCCGAGCTGTAGTGGTGCTATTTCTCTTTTAGTTTTCTGCACCGCTGCCTACTCTTTTACTATTCTTTGCATCTGTCAAAATAACTCTTCGACTATCAATCTATCTAGTGAGTAAGTAAACAATAACCGGATATGACTGTTTTACCCAAAAGTGACTTTGGAAATTACCATGTGGAGTTACTGTACCTTCAGCAGCATTCATTCGTAGCTTAAATGAAATTTTACCTGTTTGTCTTCGTGACAATATTACTTCATATGTTGACGACATTCTTATTGCTAAAACATTCTTGGAGTGAGCACAACAAAATTTTGGATTCATTATTACGTATTTTTGCACGAGTTGGCATTACAGAGAACTTGGAAAAATCTGAATTTGGTCGTTCTCAGGTGAAATTTCTCGGTCACATTATTGCTACAGAAGGTATTCTTCCTGATCCAGAGAAACTAGATGCTATTCAGTTCGCAATGACATTCTTTTTAAACGAAAATCGCTCGACAACTCTGCTGGGTTAGTTTGTATTCCTGATGAGTGGGTTAATAAGCTGATTTGGTATACGCATTTCAGTTATGCACACTTTGGTCCCAGAAAATGCTTTCATAAATTACGAGAAAATTGCTACTTCAGTAATATGGAAAAACGTATTCGATCTGTTCTGGCCAAATGCAAATTATGTCAAAAGGCTAAGCCGCCAACAGTTTCTCACAGAGCACCGTTGTTTCCTATCATTCCAGCGAAATTAAAGGAGATGGCTGCAGTCGATTTGTTCGGTCCAGTGGTTCGATCTACTAATGGTTTTGCGTACATTTTCGTAGCAGTGGAGTTGACGTCAAAATATGTGTGTTTTACACCTTTACGCAAAGCAACAGCTCGTTCAGTATCTAACGCTTTTATCAAACATTTTCTTAAAGAAGTTGGTCATGTTGATAAGGTTATATCAGATAATGGATCACAGTTTCGTTCTAAAATTTGGCTTCGTACTCTACCGCGTCGTAAAATTAAACCAATTTTCATTTCACTTTTTCACCCTCAATCTAACGCTTCAGAGAGATGGATGAAGGAAATCAATAAATTGTGTCGTCTTTATTGTCATCAGAATCACAGAACGTGGGATCAGTATCTTCATATTTTTCAAAACATTCTGAATGAATTCCCTAATGATTCAACTTCTTTACCGCCTATATTGATATTAAAAAACAAAGCACCGACAAATCGCATTTCTGAAGTAGTTCCTTTTCCGCCTTCACGGAAACTGCGGCATTCTGAAGTTGTCAACCTGGCTCTACGAAATATTGCATCTGCGGCTGCTAGAAGAGAGAGATCAGCTAAACGTCCTGGTCGTTTAAAAATCTTGTCAGTTGGTCAGAAGGTGTTAATTAAGTCCCACCGTTTGTCTCACAAAGGAAAAGGCTTGTGTCGCAAATTTTTTCTGCTTTACAACGGTCCATATAGAATTCGCAAAATTATTCATGATAACACTGTCGAAGTAGAAACTCTTAAATCTCGACGCTCTAAAGGAATACATCATATATCTAACGTAAAAATTTTTGTGGAATAACATACTTTTGAGAAACTAACAGCTAGATGTAAACATGCGGAGAGTACAAGGACACCGCGCTGTGTTTTGGCGGCGGCACATACTCAAAGCAACAATCAAGTCTGCGCGCCGCACAAGGCAGTCGTTGACCGCAAACAATTGCTTCCTACGTCACGCGCCTACAGCTGATCGAGCGCTCAGTGCGAATGCACTGACAGCCGTAAACAAATACACAGTTTAATTTCTCCGATTAAATTCAGTATAAAGCTATAGTGACTTGATGAATTATGTTATTAACATTCAGTATTTTTCAGGATACGGTTCTATAAAATATTTAAGAACTTCAGGTAAATTCTGTGTGTCTCCGACGTTAAGAGGACTTGCTATCGAGAAATTTTCAGGAAGAATGTAATTTCGAAGAAGAAACTAATAAACTAAAAAGGGTAACTATTAATTGAGTTTATTTTTCAGGTAACATATTTCCACTTAGGTACGTACTTTAGACGTAATTTGCTGCTCGCGGTTACGTGATTCATACTTTGTGCTAATTTCATGTTCTATGAATTTACGTGTGAAGCGACGTGCTTGCGTACATTTTCTGATTTTTGTCAATGTTTTATTAATGAACAGGATTGTTATTTGTATATATTATGCATCGCTTGGCTGCTGTGCTTTTTCACTGATGTCATATTTTTTTAATTATGTGCCTGCTGTGCTTATTTATTTAAATTATAATTGTAACCTGATTTATTGTGCTGATGTGTTTAGGTATGTAAGTTATACTTTGTGATTTATCTGCTTGCGCCTTCATGTTTACTTATTAAGATGACATATGAACATTTATTTGCTTATGCTGATATGATGCTAATGACATGTTTACTGCTTTACGTATGGATTGCATATTTATACATATCTGTTGTTGTCATAACTACTCGTTAATTTGGTGTATAGAAATGCTGATATACTGTGTACAAACAGAGAGTTTAGGTCACACTATTGGATTAATTATAAATTGTTCGCTTGGCAGAGCCTCGTTGTAGGAATTGTGCTGCATCCACTTGTTGACATTCTGTTCTCTACTGGTATATTTACTCGCTAGTGCTTGTCTTGCTTACGCTCAGTGCCTTATATTTTTAAGATAAGAAAATGAACTGCTATAATTCGACGAACGACATTGGTACAAAGAACTTCGCTGAAGTCACATGAGCTGAGGTTTTATGGAAGCTGTATAAATTTATGCTAATAGGAAGGAGGCTAACGACATGACATACCAAAAATAGGTTTAGACCATTAACAATTATTACACTGCATTTTTCGTGAGCAATTGAAATAGGAAGTGACACTTGACACAAGAAATACTCCACATGTTTGCTTCTGTTTGCCATAATTCTTGAAGTGGTGTGCACACTGTGAAATATTATGATTATTCACACTCCGTAATCGTACTTAATTACTGAGAGCTATTCGAACTAAGTCTGTTAGAGGTCATGTATGCATTTCTTTTGTTTATAATTCATAATGAGTAGAAAATTTGGCTCAGATGGATTACACAGAGGTTGTGTGTTGGCAATGTGTCTTCAGATTGTATGGGATGATGAACTGAAGTTTGCATTAGGATTTTATCTGTACTTGTTCGAGGAGACTGACTAGAGGAAAGAGTTGTTATGGAAGTGAAATGAGATTGGTAATAAGGTTTATATGTATCGACGCATTGAAGAGGTATTATTGAGGTATTATTGAGATTGTGTGAAGTTGATGATTATTGGAGTTTTGGTGGATAAGAGGTAAAGTAAGTGAGGAGCATATATTGGCAATAAGGTTTATATGTATCGACGTATTGAAGAGGTATTATTGAGGTATTATTGAGATTGTGTGAAGTTGATGATTATTGGAGTTTTGGTGGATAAGAGGTAAAGTAAGTGAGGAGCATATATTGGCAATAAGGTTTATATGTATAGACGTATTGAAGAGGTATTATTGAGGTATTATTGAGATTGTGTGAAGTTGATGATTATTGGAGTTTTGGTGGATAAGAGGTAAAGTAAGTGAGATGCATATTTTTTTTGTTGGTCTTATGGAACAAGGAGGATGAAGATAGCAGACTAGAACACTAAAGTAGAAGGAAGATAGTATATACACACACTTTGTTAAATCACTAAGCGGTATATACTTTTCTTGAAGAGAGGAAGTATTTGCATATCTTGGCACACTGACAGTTGTTCAACAACAGTACATTTGATCTGGCTTGGCAAACATTGGTCTTGACATGATCACTATGACGTTGACTTAACTATTATTGACTGTTATACATTGCTGCCACTACTACTTGATACACATGATGAACATCAGATTTTGACAGAATTGCATTTACACAGTTAACACTATTCAATTACACAGTAGTACTTAATGTGGATGAAAGATGAATGAGTGTGTTTTGTGTGTTTTCCTTTCCTAATCCTACCCACCTATCTCGTAAATATTATTTTATTTGTTTGTAGTGGCTTGCACTGACACACATAAATATTATAGGTTTACTGATGTTTGAGTATTTGTAATAGTTAATATGAAAATTATCTGACATCTTTTGTGTGTTTGTTATAACTTGCATGTTTAGTGTAAAAGCATTTGTATGTGCATTCAAACTATTGTTCATGCCTGAACTGTCTGATTAGTGATAGTAAATATTATGAACTGTTACCTGCACTTTTTCAACATAATGTGTGACACTTAGGAATGATTAAATTCTGCTGATGAACTGTGTGATCAGGGATAGTGAATATCATGGACCGCTCTCTGGACCTGCTCATCATTGCTAGGTGTAACTGATGGACTACTTGTATGGAAATGAAGTCACTTGTTGCTGTCTGCACCTACTCAACATTGCTGCGTGCCACTGATGGACTGCTTCTGCTGGAATGATGTCACTTGTTGGTGTCTGCACCTGCTCAACATTGCTGGGTGCAACTGATGGACTGCTTGTACTGAAATGATGTCACTTGTTGGTGTCTGCACCTGCTAAACATTGCTGGGTGCAACTGATGGACTGCTTCTACTGAAATGATGTTACTTGTTGGTGTCTGCACCTGCTCAACATTGCTTGATGCAACTGATGGATTGCTTCTACTGAAATGATGTCACTTGTTGGTGTCTGCACCTGCTCAACATTACTGGGTGCCACAGATGGAACTGCTTCTACTGAAATGATGTCACTTGTTGGTGTCTGCACCTGCTCAACATTGCTGGGTGCAACTGATGGACTGCTTCTACTGAAATGATGTCACTTGTCGGTGTCTGCACCTGCTCAACATTGCTGGGTGCAACTGATGGACTGCTTCTACTGAAATGATGTCACTTGTTGGTGTCTGCACCTGCTCAACATTGCTGGGTGCAACTGATGGACTGCTTCTACTGAAATGATGTCACTTGTTGGTGTCTGCACCTACTCAACATTGCTGGGTGCCCCAGATGGAACCGTTTCTACTGAAATGAAGTCACTTGTTGGTGTCTGCACCTGCTCAACATTACTGGGTGCACAGATGAAGCTACTTCTATAGAAATGATGTCACTTGCCGGTGTCTGCACCTACTCAACATTGCTGGGTGCCACTGATGAACTGATTCTACTGAACTAATGTGACTTGTTGCTGTGTGTACCTCTTCAACATTGCTGGGTGCCACAGATGGAACTGCTTCTACTGAAATGATGTCACTTGTTGGTGTCTGCACCTGCTCAACATTGCTGAGTGCAACTGATGGACTGCTTCTACTGAAATGATGTCACTTGTTGGTGTCTGCACCTGCTCAACATTGCTGGGTGCAACTGATGGACTGCTTCTACTGAAATGATGTCACTTGTTGGTGTCTGCACCTGCTCAACATTGCTGGGTGCAACTGATGGACTGCTTCTACTGAAATGATGTCACTTGTTGGTGTCTGCACCTGCTCAACATTGCTGGGTGCAACTGATGGACTGCTTCTACTGAAATGATGTCACTTGTTGGTGTCTGCACCTGCTCAACATTACTGGGTGCCACAGATGGAACTGCTGCTACTGAAATGATGTCACTTTTTGCTGTCTGCACCTACTCAACATTGCTGGGTGCCACTGATGGATTGCTTCTACTGAACTAATGTGACTTGTTGCTGTGTGTACCTCTTCAACATTACTAGGTGCCACTAATGGAACTGCTTCTACTGAAATGAAGTCACTTGTTGCTGTCTGCACCTACTCAACATTGTTGGGTGCCACTGATGGACAGCTTCTGCTGAAATGATGTCACTTGTTTGTGTCTGCACCTGCTCAACATTTCTGGGTGCAACTGATGGACTGCTTCTGCTGAAATGATGTCACTTGTTGGTGTTTGCACCTGTTGACCATTGCTGGGCTGGAATTATCAACTATTTGTTTTTTTTTTTTTTTTTGAATAATTAAAAGTATTTTATGTGAACATTTGTATAAACTGATTTTTTGTGTATTGTGCAAACTATTATGTAAAGCCACATGTATGAAAAGAATTTGTATTGCCTACTGTATTTTATATATTAGGTTTTTGAAAGGTCAGTGCAAAGCCAAAATTTTAACTAATTATGTGATATTTAGGTATTAATATTATGTTTTAATTTTGTCTGTATTTTTCTGGACGAATTTGGTGGTATTTTCACCACCAATGCTGGCAAAAATACCATCAAATTCTGGCCTGTGGAGGAGGGGCATATGAAAGGTGGCTACACTGAGCCATTGCGCCAGAGATTGCGCCAAAGGGTATTATTAAGCCGCCTCCATAGTGCTTGTCGAGAGCTCGTAGAAGTCAGTGCTTGGAGGGAGCTCGTAGTAGTCAGTGCCTGTCGAGGTCTCGTGGTAGTCTGTGCTGAGATGTTGTAGCAGAGTGTGTTTGTTGAGATGTGCTATTAGGCAGTGCTTGCTGAGATGTGATATTGGAGAGTTCTGGTTGAGATGTAATGTAAGGATTAGAATGATTTTCATCAATATAAATGAGGTAATTAACTCAGTTTGTTTTTATTTTAGTGTCCTAAATAATGCGTCATTACAGGTTCAGTCAACAAAGCATCTGGCGTGTGTTCTTGTATTAGAGTGTAATTCTACTTTCCTTGAGCAATTATGGTATTTCTAATTTTCCTTTATCACGTCAGTATAATTGGTATTTAAAAATTCTTGTCTTGTTGAAGAAGAACCGTGCCAGATGTACCTTGAGTCACACTCCCACATACAGAACAGTTATACTTGTGCTTTGGTTGAGTAGGTTTTATAGTTGCTGGGGACTTAATTAATTAACTGTGTTTACGAAAATTTTCATTTCATTCTTTGTTGTTGTTCTTTGCAGTCAGATAGCGTAATAATACCAGTCAGGGTCAACCGATTACGAGACACAGCGTAATCGGACATACAGCTACGAAAAATTTAAAAAGTATTTTCAATCATATTTAATTAAGCCCCCATGCACTAACTCTTCCACGTCAGCTCCCATTTCTAGTTCCATTACATCATCTGACGCCTCCCCCCTCTCACAGGCAATCGAAAGCGTCATACGTAACTTTGCGTCTAGTCTTACAATTACTACATAGTTTAATGTCTGTACATCGCCTCACACCAACAAAAGAGCGAGTATCTACCCTCCGTTGTCCGGGAGAGACTCCGCTTAGGGGAGGTCACTGCGGTGGCAGCATTCCTGCCAATATGAAGAGCGAAAAGGTGGGTGGTCAACATGCGTCCTCATTTCAGGGAAATCTCCCCATCTTTGGCCTAACTCAGAGCTAAAGACAAAAGCCAATAAATGTGTTACTTGCTTAAGAATTCGCCAACTGTTCATATCCTGTATAGCTCAGGAAATCCAGCTACGTTAAGAGCAGAGGATAGGGGAAGAAAACTCATCCGTTGATCTTCCACAACTGCTTCTAATAATTATCGTCATCTTACCCACTCCGTTTCTAGTTAGAAGGGCAGAAATGAAAGCATAAGCAGAGGTTTCTCTCAACGTAATGACGCAGTTAGCAATTGGTAGGACCGTTTCATTACACTCACCGTGGAGGAAAAAATGTACCAGCATTTGTCACACTATACATGATACAATGTGACATACGCAATCATTTTTATTTTATTTAATTTATTAGGTTTTTATATTTTTGATCATTTTTCGATAGCTAACTTTGGTCAGGTTGCACTTAGGGCAAAGACTGTGGTCCCTATATCATTTCATTGTTCCTTTATCAGTACCGAAACACTATCCTCATTCACCCAACGAATTACATAAATTTTAGGTGGAGAAAATTACATAACAAATATCAATGAATTCAACCGTGTGTTACATATGTTCATTCCTAGTAAATGTACAGTTTTTGTAGCCTCATTCAACTGTCAACTCACTATTATGCCTCCATTACTTGATCACATCCATACATGAAACCAGTCTTTAATTGAGGCGTTGTAACGATTACGTTACATGTGTGACACCGTTACAGAAAGTCAAACTCATTCATTCTTTGATTTTTAAATCCTTACCATTTCAAACCAGTCATAAAACAATTCACCTCAAGTCTCATCACATTAGTGTTAATGCCCTCAATAAGAATTAATTAATTACATAATTAATCGATTGATAAATATATACCAATGACGCCATGACGTCACTTATAGGAAGGAAAACATTATGAACCCAACAAACTTAAATCAGTAGAAATACAAAGAGACCCCGATCAAATAAACTTACCATGAAAAGAAAAAAGCATTCTAAAAATCGAAATTTAAAAAGAATGCGTTTGCAAAAATCTGTTTTGTGTAATTACTTCTCGCGTAATATAATCAATGGAAATAATTAGGAACGCTATCAAAACAATGTATTCATTACGAAATGGAAATAACATTGCCTGAAGACATCGAAAGCTAGAAAAGAGTGTGTAGCAGAATGTGTTTGTGTTGCCCAACTTAAAAATAATGATACTAAATGCTTAAGGAAGCTACGTGATGAATCCTGGAGGTACAATCAATACAAGATTAATTATTGACAGTGTCAAAAACAACAGAATTGTCGGCACAGTATCCTCAGCTAAAGAAAATACGTGAATAAACTTTTGCAGTCTTCATCCTAAAACTTTAATTATTAAAATTCACTTGGTATATGTTTTACTTCTGATAGAGGTTTGTTTACTTACATGAAACTAGCGTATGTGACTCAGAGACCATCCTTTTTGATTTGGTACACTTCAAGATCGTACCTACAATTTTCTATATTACACATGAGATGTGTTCGTCCGTAAATTCTGTTCGGGAGACACATTCACGGCAGGTAATCCGTATTCACAAGGACACGCTAACGGATTTCGGTTCATGTGGCTAGACTTTCCTTTGCTTCTTCCTTCTTTATGTTGCTTGAGCTGCAAAGTTCAAGTGAGGAGGTCGTTCCTCCATTGAAAGGAAGTAAAATACCATGTGTCCTCTTACCATGCTTGCTGCAACCCGTGAGAAATTGTCTGCGTGGGAGATAGAGGTTACAGGTCGTCTTGCTCTAGTCAAAGATGAAAGTCCTTCAGGGGCTGCTCTCGTAATCTCCAGCCGTTGAAGCTGGGGTTTGCCGCTCTCCATCCTGGTTAATTCACCCTGGCAACATGTCGACGTCACCCATTCATTGAGTCTGCCTGCCTCGTTTCACCATTTTGTGCAGTCGCCTTTCACTGCTAGCGGGATGTCATACCAGTTTACTGCACCGTATGCACACAATAATTTGATCCACATTTCTCATCGTTTTGTGACCTACCTCTAGCGTCATACTCCAGCTCTTGCTATAGCGTCATAAGTGCTTCAATGTCATTTACACATCATCTCACAAAAACGTCTGCCGCAGATGCACTGGCAACTTTGTTGTACGTAGAAAGATCAGTTCTCCCAGGCTATACGGTTGGTATAGCGACTGATGTTGTTACATCGTACGCTTGAAGAGCTTGATTGATCTGGAAAACCACAACTGGCTATAATCTGGCGTAATTATTATTCCATACTGCCTCAGACCAGTATGTGGACAAGAAACAATTGCTCGCTGGCGAGATTTTAATACCGTCAGCCAGAGGGCAGTGGCCTGTGAGGATAGTAAGCGGCCAGCCTCCGATGTCATCGCAGACTGGGGAATTCCTGTTGTAGCACCACCCCAATATCCCTGTTTATGGCATCGGCCATTATAGCCACATGGGCGTCCGGCGATGGTAGTACTATGGTGGTGGTCTGAGTGAGCTCGGTTTTGATGTTCTCGAAAGCTGCATGCATGGAGTCCAAGTGAGCCTGACGTGTTCTTGCAACGGAGTGACTCTGAGCGGCAGGAGTGTTTCTGCGGCATGGGGGAGGTGTTGTCGGTAAAAACTGATTACCCCTAAAACCGGGCCGGCCGGAGTGGCCAAGCGGTTAAAGGCGCTACAGTCTGGAACCGCGCGACTGCTACAGTCGCAGGTTCGAATCCTGCCTCGGGCTTGGATGTGTGTGATGTCCTTAGGTTAGTTAGGTTTAAGTAGTTCTGAGTTCTAGGGGACTGATGACCTTAGAAGTTAAGTGCTCAGAGACATTTTGAACCTAAAAACGGCGCAACTCTTTATTGTCAGTCGGGAGAGATAGGTTACGGATTTCGTCTATCTTTTTCTGGGTGGGGCAGATGCCTGAAGCGTGGACGAGGTGGCCTAGAAGTGTAACACATTTTTGGCGGAGTTGGTATTTGTCCTCGTTGGCCACAACACCATGTTCTGCTAGTTTGTCGAATACCGCTTGGAGGTGTTTCTCATGATCTCTAGCTGTTTGTGAGAAGATAATTACATCGTTCAAGAAACAATAACAAAAGGGTACGGTAAAAAATAAGTCATCGCTGAACCTTTGTCAGGTCTGGGCTGCGTTATTTAGTCCGAAGGGCTTAAAGAGGAACTAAAATAGGCCAGACGGTGTCAGTATTGCCATCTTTGGGATGTCCTCCGTGACCATTGGGATCTGCGAATAAGCTCTTTTGGAGTCGGTCATGAGAAAGATGACTGCATCAGCCAGTACCTGGGAAATGGCCTGAATACTAGACATGGGGTAACTATTAATGATAGTCCGCGCATTCAAATGTCTATAGTACCTGCACAGGCGCCACGTCTTATCTTTTTCCATTTGTAACCTCCCAAAAGTGTAAACTCCCAGCAGTAAAAAATATGTAAACTACCAACAGATAAATTTCGTAACCTACCAACAGTTTATTATTCCGTAACCTCACAATAATAACGTGGCTACTCTCTCAATAAAAAATGTGACTCATAGCCTTTCAATAATTGACTGTGAATTTAAACTGGTAAATTTTGGACGTCAGCAGTGCTGCGTCATAGCCCTGAAAGATCATACTAAATAAATTGAAAATTCTTACCTCAATAAAGTCGCCGGATAACGCGTGTATATCTGCTCCTATAAGAAACTGTTCTGGCACAGCACAGTGCAATGCTGCCCGCTAGATTTGTCATGTATAAAAGAAACAACTGATTTTTCTTTACAATAATCGGGTTGACCATGGATTGGAGAAATTAGTAAATTCTTTAAATTGAGATGAATTATTGTCAAAAGTTAATTTTTATAAGAAAGATTATTATTAAGAGTTTTTTTAAACATTTACATTGGACTTGATATAACAATAATACATACGCGCGAGGCTGCTTTTACCTTATACTACATTGCTCAAGCACCGCTCAGTTTGGAACCGCGCTACCATTACGGTCGCAGGATCGAATCCTCCTCGGGCAAGGATGTGTATGATGTCCTTAGGTTCTACATCTATATCTACATCCACATCCATACTCCGCAAGTGACCTGACGGTGTGTGGCGGAGGGTACCCTGAGTACCTCTATCGGTTCTCCCTTCTATTCCAGTCTCGTAAGTATTGGAATAAGGCCGGTCCCATTCCATTGCCGTTACCATTCCAAAGTACCGTTATCCATGATGGCGACCATGGCGTCAGAGACACCCCCCCCCCCCCTCCGCCTACATATACGCGCTAGGCATGAAATGTTTTCATAACACCGCCACCATTCCAAAGCAGCGTTATTCGACAACAACAAGGTCGCACCCAGTGTATGCACCACGTAGTGCGTGTCTAGTCCCTCTGCCGTGCACTGGCGGTGCGAGAGAGAGAGAGATAGCGTCATCTCTCTGTCACAACCCCCGCGCCTAAATACACGCGCTAGGCAGGACCTATATAAATCAGTGCACGGCCATCTCACTCTCACACTGCTCGTATACTTCGTTCGTCCAGTACTTGTCACGTCTTCGCAATTAAACTTGCAAAAATGAAGCGTTCACGATCCGCCAGTGGCAGCAGCAGCAGCAGCAAACGTGCTCATGTGGACGAAGTTCCATTCTATGGTAAGTACATTTTCAGTATTCTGATATCTGCACCCTTTAACTCTGTGTATGAGTGCTACATATCTTTTATAATGCTCTCTATAAAGATCGCTCCTCCACTTGTTCTGTGTGTGTTCCGGCTTACGTTTTTTACCCCTTTTGAATCTCTCTCTCTATAAGAATTGCTTATCCACGCCTTTTTTACCTCTAACTTGCCGTCTGAATCTTTTATTTTAAGTGTTACATTTGTTTTGTACTGCTCTCTATAAATATTGTTCGTCCACGTGTTGTATGTTACGTGTTATATCCGTTTCCGATCTCTCTCTGTAAAGTTTACTAAGTCTTTTAACGGATTCTATGTTTGCGTGTGTTAAGTCTTATATCCGTTTTGGACATCTCTCTGTAAAGAATGACTTTCCACGTGCTGTAAGTGTTATAATTAATTTACAGTGTCCGCTATAAAGATAGATCTTCCACGTGTTGTGTGTCTGTTATATTTGTTGTGCAGTGCTCTTTGTAAATATTTCCTTTCTTTCCTTTTTTTTCTAAATTTGCTGATCCGCTTATTTCTCTATCACTTAACTGAATGCATACTTCCCTTTCCATACGCGATATTATATTCAGTCTTCTCCATCTCTCTAGATTTCTTCCATCAAATCTTGGCTGATCTAGACAAGCAGCTCGAGATGGAGAGGGCTCAAGCGCAGCTCGAATGTAAGTACATTTCTAATACAAACATACTTCTTAAACTTAAATAATTTCATCTAATATATACCCGTTTTCTGATTGTATACATTTAGTCCTCATAAGCTTGTCTTTTCTTTGTAGATGCGCCTAATTCAGCATTCAGTTCTACCACCCAAAGCGTTCAAGGAGGCGGCGGTAGCGTTCAAACGGAACCCGCCACGCAGGACACTCAGTCTTTAGAGGAGGAGGAGGAGGAGATCAACCTGTTTGACTGGTTTGAGGATCTACTTGATTTTGGCAATGAGTTGCTCAAACCATGGAGTCAGAGCGGAGAAGGTGAATAATTTTGAACATTAACATTCTTTCACATAACTACCATTATTTACTCTTATTGTTATTATTTATCGCTCTTTTAAATATAAATCACTAAATTAATTTTTTTTTCTTATTTATCTTACAGGTATATCACACGGCGTAGGCCGTGTGCCTAGAGCGGTGGTTGCGGGGGCGGGACTCGGGCGCACCGAACCGCAAAGACACGCAGCGCCTTGCGTAGCCCCTATAAGGGCTTCGCGGGAGGCGGATGCAGAACACACGCCAGCTCCTCCCCCAGGGCTGCCGCAACCGCTCTGGCGTCCTGGCGCAAATCAACCGCTTGGCCGCGAAAAGCAACAACACCGGGCCCCCGCGCCACCGGCAGGTAGAGGCAGCAGCAGCAGCGCAGCCCGTCCACCGTCGCCGCAGCCTGGCCCTTCAAGCCGGCTGTCACCCCCTCCTCCTCCGGAAGCAGCAGCTCGCCGCCGCCGCCCACGCAAGGTGTGCGTTCGGAGACGTATACCTCTCCCCGCAAATGATGATTACGATCCCCCATCACCAGCCCCTTCATCTATCGGGTGGACTCCTAGTTGCAGCAATAGTAATAATAATAATTTCCCTATGGCTAGCGATAGTTCTCTCCCCCGTCCTATCGATAATGAATTCGATCAGAATAACGGCGTAATGACTCCCTTAGAATATTCAGCAGTTGCTAGAGCGTTTGAGGGGCGAATCTCTTTCACCAGAATTGAGAATCCAGGCGGGAGGTATCGCGATCCTTCAAGGTTTTTGGAGGCGTGCCTCCCCGTCTTGGAGACCGAGCTCCTCAAACTCTTAGAAGATCCGGAATTTATCGCCATTAAATGCAGTGCGGTATTATGCTGTGAATTGAGTCACCCCCCTAAACATCAAAGCGACGCGGAGACGACTACTCTGCACTATATATGGGGTGACAATGGCGTTATTTCTCGGAGCACATCGATTGCTGAGTGGTATCGAGAATCCACCATGAGCGCTATTATGGGCTGATTTTCCGAGATGGAAGTACGTGGGTCTGCTAAAGCACTCAGCAGTATACCACACCTCGACATCCATATATATGTCTATGATCCAATGAATGGAGGGTCCAGTTATATTAAACTCCCTATAGATATTGAGAAAAAGCAGGCGTGCATTAATGTTCAAAATGACTATGATAATGCGTGTTTTGCATGGTCAGTCCTGGCTTGCGAGAGAAATTACAATTACAAACATCATCCCGAGCGTCCCAGCAGTTACAAAGTCAAAGATATTAAGAGACAGTATAACTTTGACGGAATAGAGTTCCCTTTAAGAATCCAGGACATACCTAAGTTTGAGGCTCTGAATACCGCAATATCGGTCCACGTTTATGGCCTGGAGAAAAAAAAGCAAGTCAGATGAGCAGAACAAGCATACGGTAGTAGGCCCCCTCCATTTCTCAAAATTTGCAGGTGAGCAAGAGTTGCATGTCAACATGCTGCTCTTCTCCGAACGTGATAATTATCACTACGTCTGGATCAAAGACATGTCCCAACTCATTTCCTCCCAATTAAGTAAAAATGATCATAAACAACATATTTGTATAAGGTGTTTGAATTATTTTTCATCTCAAGAGTTATTAGCGACACATCTATTAGATTGTGCATCCGAGGACCCGGTACGTGTTATGCCCACTGAGGAAAATAACTTCATTAAATTTAAAAATGCTCACCACCAGCAGCGTTGTCCTTTTGTTGTGTACGCCGATTTTGAATGCTTGCTGGCTCCTATTACTCGTTGTGAAGGGAACCCCTTAGCCTCACACACAACCTTCACACAAAAACACGTACCTTATGCTGCGGCGTTCCAAGTTGTATGCGCATATGATTGTAAACTTAATAGCTATCAGTCTTATGTAGGGGACGATCCGGCGGTTTGACTTCTCACTGAGCTTGAAAAACTTTCATGGCAAGTTCACAAGCTCTACAGCATCAATATTCCCATGACCAATTCAAAGGAAAATGATGAATTGTATGAAAAGGCTGTTAATTGTCATATTTGCAGGCTGGCCTTAGATAGAAAAGCGGAGACTCCTCGTAGAGACCATTGTCATCTTACGGGTAAGTTCCGCGGTGCGGCCCACAAAGCATGCAACTTGAAGTATCAGTTACCTACACACATACCCGGCTTTTCTCATAATCTGAGCGGGTATGACGCTCATTTTCTCGTTGAGCACTTGGCTAAGTTCGGTATGAAGAATGATCAGGTCAGTGTCCTGCCTGAAAGTGTTGAAAAGTACATTTCTTTTTCAAAACGAATGACGCCGAAAATTACGCTCCGCTTCCTTGACTCTCTACGATTTATGCAGACTTCGCTCCAGAAACTGGTTGAGACTTTACCTCGGAATGATATGCATATCACTCGATCTGCATTTACCGATGAGGAAAAGTTTCAACTTGCGACGAGGAAAGGAGTTTTCCCGTACGAGTATCTTGATAGTATGGCAAAACTCAATGAAACCAGGCTTCTCGACATAACATCTTTTACCAGTACTCTCACAGGCGATACCATAACTATCACAGATTATGAGCATGCCGTTAATGTCTGGCGGGAATTCAACATCCCCAATTTGGGAGAACATGCAAGGTTATACATGGACACGGACGTTCGTTTGCTTGCAGATGTTTTCGAAAAGTTCCGGAGTGTATGTATGACCACGTACTCTCTGGACCCTGCCTTTTATTCACGGCACCTGGCTTGTCCTGGGACGCTATGCTAAAAAAAACGGATTCCAACATTGAACTTTTGACTGATGCTTCGATGCTTCTATTTTTTGAGCGAGGGATCCGCGGCGGACTTTGTCAATGTGTTCACAGGCACGCCAAGGCAAATAACCCGCGGATGGGTGTCGAGTACAACGCATCCCTTGATTCTAGTTACATTTTGTACTTAGATGTTAACAATTTATACGGGCATGCTATGAAGCAACCGCTGCCGGTTGCCGGGTTCCAATGGGTGCCTGAAGACGAGTTGAAGGGATTAGGTGGACAGATAATGGGTTTTGCGGCCGATTCTGATGTAGGGTATGTGCTTGAGGCAGACATCGCGTACCCTAATAATTTGCATGGAGAGACAAGCGACTTGCCGTTATGTCCAGAGCAACAAATTCCACGAGGAAGCACCATCCCTAAACTGATGGCCACTGTTGGGGATAAGCAGAGGTATATTATTCAGTATCGTAACCTCCAGCAGTGTCTCAGATTAGGAATGGAGCTCATTAAGATCACCCGGGCAATCTCCTTCAAGCAATCCCCCTGGTTGAAGGAGTATATTGAACTAAATACCGAAAAGAGGGCGGTCGCGATTAATGATTTTGAAAAAGACTTTTATAAATTAATGAATAATTCTATTTTCGGGAAAACTATGAAGAATGTACGAAATGAACGCGATATTGTTATTAGAACCGCATGGGAAGGGCGTTATGGCGTGAGAAAATGTATAGCCAGGCCAAATTTTAAGCGTGCCACCATCTTCAATGAATATTGTTGCTGTGGAGACGTCGAATACTGCAGTAGAGTTTATGAAACCCATCTATTTGGGGATGTGTATACTCGATATCTCCAAATTCTACATGTACCGATTCCACTATGAGTTTGCGAAACCTCATTTCGTAGATCCAAAATTACTTTATATGGATACAGACAGCCTTATCTACTGGATCAAGAACTGTGATCCATATGAAGTAATTAGGTGCAATGGTAAAGAATTCGACACCTCTTCTTATGAGGTCAATAATCCTTATGGTATTGTTCCACAGAAGAAGAAGGTTATCGGTCTCATGAAAGACGAGTCGAATGGTTTACCAATTGTAGAGTTTATGGGACTGAGGTCGAAAATGTATGCATATCGCACAGTAGACGGGAGCACTCTGGGGCGGGCAAAGGGCGTTAGACGGATCGCATCTCGTGCGCTTACGGTCGAGGACTACTTGCAGTGCCTGTACGGTCGTAGCGCTGAAGGCGCTCGTCCACACATGGTTCAACAAACTAGCATTCGATCACGAGCTCACGAGGTGTACACTGTGCTGCAGTCTAAAGTCGGACTGTCTCCTCATGACGATAAAAGAGTCATTTGTGAGGATGGGGTGGGAACCCTCCCATACTCACACTATTTACTTGAAACGAAAGTAGGGGTGGGGGACTCTGGTTGAGTGATAGAGAGGGAATGAGCGTGTGAATGTTACGAATGTGGGTTATGCGTGGAAATAGTATGGCTCTTTTATCATAGTGTTAATAGTGGATGAGAGTGTTTTGTTGTGTGTATCAGTTTGCGTGCTTCCATGTATGTCTGAGTGTGCGAATGAGCGCGAACTTGTTTTAAGTGTGTGTGTGTGTGTGTGTGTGTGTGTGTGTGTGTGTGTGTGTGTGTGTGTATATATGTAAATATAATCATTATTTTTTCAAACAAAGCCGGCCGAAGTGGCCGCGCGGTTCTGGCGCTGCAGTCTGGAACCGCGAGACTGCTACGGTCGCAGGTTCGAATCCTGCCTCGGGCATGGATGTGTGTGATGTCCTTAGGTTAGTTAGGTTTAACTAGTTCTAAGTTCTAGGGGACTAATGACCTCAGCAGTTGAGTCCCATAGTGCTCAGAGCCATTTGAACCATTTTTTTTCAAACAAAATCATAATAAATAAAATTAAAAAACTTATTTAAAAAGTCTTTATATCAACATGTTGTTGGCCATTATTAATATATATATATATATATATATATATATATATATATATATATATATATATGAAAAGGCTATAAATTTTGCCAGTTAACTTCTGTATGAACAAAAAATAATAATAAAATTTTCTCACGTAATATATGCTTCACTTCTAGTCATTATAGAGCTTAGATTTTAGTTTGTAAGTTTCACCTACCGCTAGCCATCCAGTCAGAACTAGTTTTTAAGTGTATGACTTCCACTAATTAAATTCTTTCTATATGTTCACTTGCTTGTTCTAGTGGAAAATGTTTCCACGCAACCACTTTAAAGAATATATATATATATATATATATATATATATATATATATATATATATATATGTTCACCTTGTTCTTGTAGTTGAAAATCTTTAAATCGACTTACTTGGAAAAAAATATATATTCAGTTTGTTGTTCTTTTCGAAAATGTTTAGAGCCATTGACTTGAAACGAATAGGTTTGGCATTAATTAAAAGTGTTTTCTTTTTCTGGTGGAACCTGACTAGCGATATTATTTACTTTGTAAGATAGGGCAGTACCTCTGCATTAGCTTCAAAATTATATATATAATTTATCTGAAGAGAATGCTTATATATATATTTCTTAATTATCTAAAATTGTTTTAAAAAAATTATCTAGAAAGATGCGGACGTTCATATTTTTGGTCAAAAATAAATCTTATATCTGTAAACTCATATTTATATATAATGTGAAAAATGCTAAATTTTGAATTCAATAATAAACTCAGTTATTTCATTCTAAAAAATGTTATTATTATTTCATGCCCTAATAATGATTATTCTTTTTATTAAAAATATTGTAAATTTATTTATGTGTGTGTGTAGAATACGTACATACAGCCACATCGCACTGCATAAAGTTATAAGGTTTCCTGCTTTTAGTGACAAGTGCCGGACTTGGGCTAGTTGTCACGAACACACACAGCCCTACGTCAGCAGATACTTTGGAGATCGTAATCTGACGCATCGCTTTCCACAGCGGCCGCGAGGCCGGCAACTGGCGCATCCCCCTACCAAGCGTCAGCGGCTGCGTGTGTCTGTCGCTTTCGATGGAGGCCGCGAGATCGGCATCTGACGCATCCGCGCCTAACTATGACAGTAGGCTCATTCCACGTCAAAGGCCGGGGTATGTGTCTCTCTCGGACAGTTCCAGTGGAGTTCCCTTCATACACAATATAAAGAGAATAAACTTACAATACTAGGGACGTTGGGTGTCATAGAAAGAAAAAAGACTCAATCTTATAAATTATCATTTATTTCCAATAAAAGAGAAAAGTAATTTTACATTCTCATATGCAGATACAAAAGCACTTTTTTGGTAAATAATCTTCAGTCGATGGATGGATGGACATCCGTACCATTCAAGGTCTTGAATAGATGCAAATTTAAATATTCGACGCATCCAGGAGGTTTTGTCCTTTCCCTTCACGTAAACGATGGTGTCCTTGTGATCGAATAATTTAAGTGCGATCACCACATCTTTATAGGGTATGCCGGGATCATGCCAGTGAATTCCATGATAAAAATTAGTTAACCACAATGCACTTGTCCGTGTTTTACAAGATTTCACTTGCGTGAACGGTCTTGGTGATCGTATATTTGCAGAGAAGGTTTCAATTATTCTTGCGTCTTGTGTGTAGGCCACAAAAGCAACTTGTTTAAATACGAACTGTCTTCGCTCTCCATCATGGAATTCTTGAACATCTGTAATGATCTTCACCGGCTGAGTTGCCATCGTCAAATGATCAATGCACAGGACAGCACATATTCATTTATACAGCTCGTTGCACAACACCTGTGAGCGGACAGTAATTGATTATTCTGTCGTGTAGGACTAAGGCATATGCAGCGGTGTGTTCTGGGAAATTTGTCGATGATTCAAATTCAATTCGAACGTCTATAGGTCCAGACTTAGTTATCTCATTCTGTTTAGAGCAGTCTATTACAATGATCGGTGAAAGCTCTTTGAACTTACGAGGACTCAGTAGACAGCCCCCTCCCTCTCCTTCAGCAATTTCATAGTAAGAAGGACGAAACCTTGCATACATGTCATACGCGAGGCTGTATACATTTTCATTCCATTGCAGATGTAGATTGTCATATGGGTAGAATTCTGAATTGAGGTAGAAATTGGCGTTAGTTAACTTGCAGTTATCGAACACGGTTGAATCGTTTGATGTATTTGCTCTTCTATCAGTATGAAACGCAAGTATAATGAATCTGGGTGTCTCGATATGACTGGAGGTCTTAATAGCCCATGTTTGTCCGCTCGCGGTCGGTAACACTGGATACTCAAAGATCTCCCATGAGCGGAATGTCAGTGACAGAAATGTACCTGAATTCAGCACTTTTAAAAGCTTCAAACGTTCCTCGTCGGATACACTGACGTGAGGCATTTTCCATATTAATTTGTTGATTGTGATCCTATTCTCTTCTTGTGCTCCTTGAATGTACGAGTTATTGTCTGTCGCACTCCGCACGAGAATAATTTCCTGTTTAGCGTTCATAATAATCTGTCTCATATCCTTAAAATATCCCGTAAGTATTTTTAGAGGTATGCATGCAGTAAATCGCTTGTACTCCTGGGATGTTCTATCCTCCGCCTCGTCTATGAACCATCCAGCATTTTCTAAACTGTGCAGATCTGCTGGTGATGCCGAGACGTATGTTTTAAGGGTCGATGTTAGGTCAACATTGCGTGTACGATCAATCTCAGAACCATTCAGTTCATAGCGAATCTCTTGGAAGAGGAATGCCAATGCGTTGCGTGTCAGCTTGGACCCCACTGTATCTGTGCCATCAGTTTCCTTGAATGGCCCCTCGAGATATATGAAACCCTTGCACGAAAGAGTGAATGTGTCCTGGTGCTGTATGACAATCCTGATTTCATCATTCTTGTTAAACGTGGTTGAAGCGTAAGATTTATGAAAGAAGTATTCTTGACGTATAATTCAGTCATAATACTCTACTGGATTGGTTATATTGAGTGATGACGTCATTGCGGGGTTTGAGACCAACTGATTTAAGAAATTCGTAGTTTGCAGGTGTTATCAGTTTGCTGTTCAGTAGCGAAGTGGCGCGCTGTGTATTGCGTGCACTTGTTTTATACCGCACGCCGGTCTTGTTTTAGATGTAATCGTATAATGATTTCCTCACCGCGAAAGTCGACAAGTTTATTATTTTGATCCACAATACGCAGCTCCAAATAGCCCAATGTCTGAGCAGTCACTGGAACGTATATTTCATTGGCAGGTGTCTCAACAATCTTATACCCCGCTGCAACTGAGGGGAAGAATCCGTAAATAGTGTAAATGAGAGTATCGTTGAGATAGGAATTCGTAGCAATGTTACGCTCGGCACGTATTGTGCTGACTGGGAGTATATCCACAGACTGATTCGACTTGTAAAATTTAGTTGGATCTTTCTTCAAAATCTGCCCTTTTGTGAATCCAAGCAGGGGTCCTATTGAATGTTTCTGGTTAAAGTCAATCGTTGCATTTAGAGTCCTTATTTCAGATTTAAGTGTATTGATGTTTGCACGTAGTTCAATACCTTTTCCAGACTGTTTTAAGAGTTCGTTTAAATCGTCAATATCGTATGCACCAGATTCTATTTCAAGAATATCTTTTTCACCATTAATATCGAGATGCAGTTTATTGTTAGTGTTGGTGATATTCGGGATGCTGTTGTACGTCTCCAGTCCAATCAATGCAACACTCCATTGACCTGCACTCAAATCAATTGGTGGGAAGTAATTTGCACGTAATATAGATGACCGTCCTTTCAACGTCAAAGCGTACGACATTGCATCTGAACGTCAACTGATGAATGAATGTTTAAACATCCCGCTTATATACGTTAGTTCTTGTTCTTATTCTTCTTCTTTGTGAACGTCAAGAGAAAGATGATGCAAAGATGCCCGCAGAGGTATGTATTAAAGTCCTGATAATTGTATAGTACATGTCTTCTGTGAGTGAAGTATTGCTGTAATTCTTCGGGTGGCTGCAGGTCACCAAAGGACTCGAAATAGTAGACTGCCCCAGCATCTTTCATAACGTACGCCACCCAGTGGGTGCCAGGACCTCCGACAATATCTAAATTCACAATACCGCATTCACCAGTTTTCCACATAGTCTTAGGTAATGTATCCCTCATAAACACACCACGGAATCTTGGTATCTTGAATTTATGCCTAACAAACTTAAGAAGGTCTGTATTTGTGAGTGGTCGATCTGGTAGGACCGCTAATGGGCTTTTTTTATGTTTATGAATAGACCAAGACCCTTCCTGTACGGCTTCAAGTATAGGCCTTTTCCAATGGCTGCTGCTTCCATCATGCGGTTATGTCTTCTCACCTCTTCTAACTGGGTTTGCGAGTTTTGCGCATTCTTGACTGTTCGAGCGATAGCTGCAGACCCACCGGCGAGCGAACCTACCGCTGAGAGCGCGGAGAGGGCTGGGATGAGAAAAGGAATAAAACCGCCGGATGTCTTGGGTATTGGTAGAACGCGAGGTGCTTTAACGGATCTTCTTGTTCTTCTCGTTGGTGATTCTTTATCCTTCATTGCGTTTTTAGCTGCATACATCGCTGTCAGGATACAGTTCTTCAAACAACCCTTCTTGTTCTTCATGTTTAGTGCGCGACGTGCAGCGTTCATAACTCGCTTGAAATTCATCACTCCTAATCCTAACTTGATTTTTCCGCGCATGGTTTTATCAACTGCGAATGCCGCGATGCGTTGACCTATACCAATATCTTTTCTTTTCCGTATCGCCTTAGCCTTATCAGCTAAAATCCTATCTGCAATGTTATGACTTGATAAATCTTTATTTGCTTCGTATGCAATGTCGTGTTCCATGCACGCTTCGTCAAGCAGATTCACTCCCTTATCGCCTCGCGCCAAGCGTTTCTGAAGCTTTGTCCCAGGTCCGCAGTAGTTATACCCCGGGATGTGTAATTCCAAAGGTAGTTTGTCCAGAACACCACCGCCTCCTCTAATGTGCCTTCGATCGCGCATGTCAGGCTACTGTGGTGGTTGTGGGCGATGAATGCTCATTATATAGCAAATCCCTGGCATCAATCCAACTGTTTTGTGTAGCAGGAAAACCAAGCCATTTGCCTAGGGCCTTATTTCCAAGTCGTCTTATGACTCTCTCCACGAGAAAAAGATCTGGTTGTGAGCTCTTCTGCATCTCCTCGGTGTAGAAGGAACCTGCAATTTCTTCACCTTAAAACACGTATGTTGTGTGGCGGCGATGGCGAGGCGTGATAAAATCTTTGACCTGAGAGTTCCTAGTCTGCGCTTGACCGCGCGAGAGTGCAGTTCTGTTGCAGTCGAGTTACGAGACAGTTCAGTTGCGGGTTAGCAGTTGTGTGTGAGCAGTCGGCGGGCGTAGACATGGCATTCAGGACGAGGTATATTATTTTTAAATAAGGTAATGAAGCAGCATTGCGCTCAGCTAATGATGTAAATCAACTGTAACTAATTTGTCCAAGAATCGCCCCAATAATAATTTTGTTTTCAAAGCAATTTTTTAACAAAGAATCCTTTAATGAAAGTGATATTTCCCTTGCTATTCCTTAAAGAAAAGTTTCCCTTGAATTCAAAATTTTTGCAATGAATTTCCTCCAAGCAATGGCGAAAAATAAGAGCAGATGCAGTTTTACTAAGGTAAGAATTACAGTTTAATTAGTGAACATGGCCTAAGATCGACATTTCGGTCTATTTGTGTTTTCATTGTCACTGAGATTTTTTTATCACTGAATTGACTTTTTTTTTTTTTTGTGAGGAACTTATACTTGGGTCAGATAGCTAGTTTTCATTTAATTGTCATAGTCTTTAAATTTAATTGCTGGGAGCTTACACTTAGCTCTATGCCTATTCTCATTTAAAATATTATTATAAAATATCTCTGGGGAGGTTACACTTGGCGACACCCGGTCCAGGATCGTATTTCGTTGAGAATCTTCTGAAACGTAGCTAGATATCTGCTCTTATTTGCTTAAATATAATTAGCATTTGGCGCAACGCTTGTACTAATTTTATGACTTTCTTTCCTCAGATCATCGGCAATTCGTTGCTCTGTTGTATTTGTGTATTGCTTTTGCATTGTACTTATTTGTTTTGTGAATAATTGTGACTATAGCAAATTGCCGCGAAAGACTGTGAATAGTGTATCGCGAGGTATTATGAATGAAATTACCGACTTAAACAACGTGACCGATAGTAATTGTGACACGCAGTGTAATGATGACAATGCTGCGTTCACTGACTATCAATGCGTTCCAACCACTAATGACGATTTTTATCTTACTGATGAACAAACGAACTCAATTGTCTCCCCTGTTAATTTGACGACAATTGATGACGCGGTGCGTACTATTGTAATGAGCGCTGCCCAGGTTAACACACCCGGTTTGGAAAATTCAAGTAACGTGCAGAGAAATTTTTCTAATGAAAATGGACAGTGTACTGAAAGTACGACGGATCTATTTAGTTCCGAAATAGTGTCTGACAGTGTACATCCGACTGATAAACCTTTTTGTAAATTACAGAATGACCAAATGGTCACACAAAACACGACAATTGCAAATACACCGTCAAACAGTACAGAGAATGGAGTAGGTAATGTTACCTCGGATCAATTGATGGCATTATTGCTACAAGTTCTTGAAAAACAAGACAACCTTAAAGAAGATTTCAAACAACAACTTAGTGATCAGAACATACAACAGAATGAAAAATATGACAGCCTTAATGAAAAATTAGATAACAATGATGTAAATGTGAATGTATGCTTTCCCGGCGTATACAGCTGGCGAAGAGTTCTCGGGCTTCCAGCCGGGTGGCGGTGTCTTCAAACAGCGACGTTTCGACGAGTGACATACTCATCATCTTCTGGCGAAGTGCCGAGACTTTGCGGATGCCGGTCCCTTTATACCTGCGGTGTGCCACCCACCACCTGGCCGCGGGAGGCTGGGTCCAGAGGAGCCGGCGGGCGAGGTGGAGGGGGAAGCGGGTGCGCCGTTCGTGTCTCCGTCAGAGCATTCTGATCGCGTCTCGTGAGCTGGACGGTTCTTGTTGCGTTCGTGGCGTATTGCGGCTAATGCTGGATTCCAGGCCGCGCTCAGTTGATAGCCTTCGTCCCTGTTCACAAGGTTCTCGTGGACCCGTATTTCTATTGATTCTTTAATGACGCTATCCCAATAGCTCCCGGCTCGGCATAGCACCAGTGCTATTGGGATAGCGTCATTAAAGAATCAATAGAAATACGGGTCCACGAGAACCTTGTGAACAGGGACGAAGGCTATCAACTGAGCGCGGCCTGGAATCCAGCATTAGCCGCAATACGCCAGGAACGCAACAAGAACCGCCCAGCTCACGAGACGCGATCAGAATGCTCTGACGGAGACACGAACGGCGCACCCGCTTCCCCCTCCACCTCGCCCGCCGGCTCCTCTGGACCCAGCCTCCCGCGGCCAGGTGGTGGGTGGCACACCGCAGGTATAAAGGGACCGGCATCCGCAAAGTCTTGGCACTTCGCCAGAAGATGATGAGTATGTCACTCGTCGAAACGTCGCTGTTTGAAGACACCGCCACCCGGCTGGAAGCCCGAGAACTCTTCGCCAACAATGATGTAAATTTCAAACAACTTAGTGAACAGGTCAAACAACAGAGCGAAAAACAAGACAAGCTAAATGAAAAATTAGACAACAATTCCAGACAGCTTAGTGAACACATTAGTGCCGTTGCCGCACAATGTCATGATACTAAGGTACAGTTACGCGAGGAAATTGAGGCTTGTTCAAAGAAAAGTAGCGAAGAAATTAGATCTGTTGCTCAAGAATTAAGAGAAATGCAAACAGCCACAACAGAAACACTTAGAGCGGAAATCAGTACAGTCGCTAAACAATGCTCTGAAAAGGCTACACAATTACGCGACGAATTTAAAGCAATGACAGCAGAACTTTCGCGCACAATGTATGAAAAGATAGACGCCAAATTCGAACAACAGAACACTCAGATTGACGAGCGCTTTAATCTCCACATACAAAACGGTGATACGCGTTTCCGCAAATTTATTGAGGATCAAAATAAAGTAATACGTCAAGTAATGGAAACAATTACTGCTCAGAAACAGGAAGACAAACGTAGAATGTTTGCGAAGGCAAAAACATATGTAGACAACAATATTGCCACAGTGTCCGACGAAATTAATACCATCAAACAGTCGAACACAGAATTACGTGTCGAAATTTCTGATCTTAAATCGAAAACAGACACATACACAACAGATTTTCCGCCAGTGACCGACAGACTCGAACAATTAGAACTAACACAGGATTCCGATGTCGTCAAAGCTGACGTTAAAAAACTGAACGAAACTACACGTAAGTTGCAAAAACAGATTAATGCCTCCGATTCTAAAACCGATGATCAGGTAAAAATACTGACTGAAAAATGTGATGAATTGGCGAGTCGTATTGCCGTTATCGAAAGTACTAATGACAATAAATCAGACGATACTTCACCGGTTTCATTTAATCAAACACCTGAATTTCAAAATTTACAGCAGACAATTAATGAGATCGATTCGTCTAATAACACGTTGCGTAGAAAGTTGTCAAGTTTACAGCAAGAAGTAACAGAGATAAAAAATATTTCAGTTAATAACACATCAGAGCAGACGCCACTTTGTGAACATTTGTCAGACTCACGCAGCGCGTATGATTTGGGTAATCGACAGAGAGTACGGGACTTAGATTCAGAGCGGACACAGTTCAACAGATTTTCTTACAATCCTGATCCTGTTCCATCGTACAGAGATGATAATTTTGATTACAAACATTTTCTGTCTGTAAGAAAATTTAAAGTGTTCAAGAATGACAGGACACAAATTCATCCGCTAGATTGGATACAACAATTTAGCTTTGCTTTTCCACCGACTTGGCCCGTAACACATAAACTTGCATTTATTTGCAGTTTTTTTGGAAGGCGAACCGGCAACTCGTATGAGGCCGAACGCGAGACAATGTTATTCAGTAGAAGAATTTCAGAATGCTTTTCTATCAGCGTATTGGTCGAAGACGACACAGCGCGGAATTAAAGATCAGCTAATTAGTTTGCCGAATTATGAGAACTCGAATTTTCCTAGTGTCACGCAATTTTTTGAGCACATGGTGTAACAAAACCAGTATTTAAGTGAACCTTACAGTGAATCTGCACTCATACAATTATGCATTTCTAAGTTACCACGGTCATTAAGAGTGTCACTTCTGACGGGTCAACAAAAAGAAAATATTTCGGCGTTCAGGGATCTGTTGCAGCTTTTAGAAGTGCAGCAATCTGATTATTCTTTTGTAAACAAAAACTTTTCGTATAATAACCAAGGTCAACAAACTTACAGCAATTATGATCAGGGACGTAATTTCAATAGGAAAAGTAACAGACGCTTTAGGAACGACAACTACCAGAACTTAAATCACAGACAAAATTCTGATTATCAATATCGACAAAATTTTCAGCAACAGGGAGCACATTTTGGTAACAATAGACGTTTTCCACCACAACAGCATGAAAGTCAGCCGGTTAGCATACCTAACCAACAATGGAATGCACAAGGTCAACCAGGCTTTAATGCTTCGCCGCGTGTACGTATAGTCCCAGGTACAACAAGTAGTAACGCACGGCAGCAAAGGAATAACTACGTACAGAAAACACAGTATTTCAATTCCTATCGCAATGCACCGTATAGGAATGACCATTATGACAGACGTAAAAAGTAATGAGGACAGTTTTCAGCGTACATCTAACAACAGTCGGTCATACCAACAGCAGAATTATCCGCAAGAACCTATTCTTATGAATGAACCCGACAGTAGGTATCATCCAGAGCGTAACACGTCTGGAAGAAGTAATGGAACAGTTCAAATAGTGGAAATGCCACAACATCCTCCTGACAATAATAACACGTCAGATAGAATTTGACTAGATACAGTACAGGTCTCATCTTCCAGTAATACAAGCACCAGTTTTGACACGCAGAATGTCTTTCATGTAAATGTAATTACTTTTGACGACATACGTGACACACTTTTGCAGGAAAGACCAGTTGTTCAAAAAACCATTTCACATCCTGTCATCGAAATTAAAATTAGTTCATCGAAATTTTCAGCAGTAATCGATTCCGGATCACCTATGTCAGTAATAAATGAAGAAACTTTTAACGAGTGTAACAAAGAGAATACATATCCTACATTACCATTAGGCAAAACGAAAGTGAAAGGAGCAGTATCGAGTAAAGGAGTAAACGTTAAATTACAGACACATTTATCATTTTGTATTGCAGGTCACACATTTCACTCAAATTATTGGATTGTTCCTTTATTGACAACAGACGTAATTTTAGGTACTAAATTTCTCGTACAACACGACTCAGTGGTTGATTTTCAGAATTCCTATTTAATGTTGAAGGATGAAAATGTGCAATTGGCTTTAGAATTTCAGCACTCATTATCGGCAGAAGAGGAAACAATTAATTGTACACAGCTCATTTCGGTGTTACGTAACATAGACTGTAATTCCGCATTGTTCACGGATACGTATGTACATAACTATAATACTCCAGACGAAGCTGACTACGACGTTATGCAGATGATTTCCGATAAGGTTAAACAAAGCAGTGCAAATACAGACAATGAACAAACGCAACAAATTCCTTTTACAGCAAGCTCCAGTTTTTGACAACATTCCTGGTACTATGTCCGGCTTTATGTATGAATTTCAAGTCAAACAGCACGATACATTTAAAGCTAAACATTATCCCATTCCGTATATATATAGAGAACAAGTTAAGAAAGAATTGCAGGATATGCTTGACCAAGGAATTATTGAACCAGCAGTTAGTCCGTACATAAACCCGCTACATATTGTTAAGAAAAAAGATGGCTCACTTCGCCTTGTACTTGATTCACGTCACATTATTGACATAATTATTAACGAAACAGATCGACCGCAGACTTTAGAATAACTACTGCAGAAATTTCACGGTACAGCTGTTTATTCCACATTAGATTTGAAATCGGGATTTTGGCAAATTCAGCTTCATCCGAATTGCAGAAAATATACAGCTTTTCTCTGTTTTGGCGACTGTTATCAATTTTGTAAATTACCGTTCGGCTTAACTATTTCTTCTGCAGCTTTTATTCGCGGTTTGAACACAATACTTCCGACAGAACTTAAGGACAGAATCACGACGTACGTAGACGACATTCTTATCGCAGAAGCTAACTGGTCTGAACACAATATGATTCTTGAACGTCTGTTACAAACTTTTCGTGCACAAGGACTGACAGTTAATCTCAGTTAATCGCATTTTGGCATAACTTCTATAAAATTTCTTGGACACTTAATTTCAGCAGAAGGCATTGCACCTGATCCGGAAAAACTTCAAGCTCTACGTAACATTACTGTTCCTACAACGAAGAAACAATTACGTAGTTTTTTGGGCTTAATTAACTTTTCCGCAAATTTATTCATCACTCTGCTTTAGACACACCTAGATTATGCCAATTAACAGGTAAAAACACTATTTGGTCATGGTATAAGCAAGCACATTCTGAATTTGTGAACCTGAAACATGCTTTGTTGAATGCTCCACTTTTATCGCACCCAGATCTTACCAGAAATTTTTCCATTGCCACCGACAGTTCCAACACCGCTTTAGGCGTACATATTTTCCAGGAAATTGAAGAAGATGGCTCAACAGTAATTAAAAACATCGCATTTGCAAGCCGCATTTTGTCGCTGCTGAACGAGATTATTCCGTTACAGAACTGGAAACGTTATGTGTTGTATGACCTTTCACGAGATTTCGGCACTTTCTTTATGGCAGACATACTACCGTTTACACAGACCATAGAGCTATACAATTTTTACTTTCCGCTAAATTCACTCACGACAGATTAAGCAGATGGAAACTTTATTTACAGGAATTTAATTTTACAATAAATAGTTCACATTCCCGGCACACAAAATATTATAGCAGACGCACTATCGCGTTCTCTCAGCAACAATCAGCAAGACGTAGCAACCAACTTCTGCAAAGCAAATTTCAGTGTCATGTACATTCAGCAAGTTGCATTTGAAAATTTTATTTCGTCGTCATTACAGGACATAGCAAAAGAGCAAAATAAAGACAATGTGTGGAAAGAAATTAAACACCTTTGGAAAGATAAGAATACGCCGCTCTCATCCTGACAGCAACAATTGGTTATTATGCATTCCTGACGAACTGGTTAATAAATTAATATGGTATACTCATTTAAGTTATGCACATTACGGAGCCAAAAAATGTTTTCTTATACTGAGACAGAACTGTTATTTTACAAACATGGAAAAACGTATACGACGAGTTTTAGCGTCATGTAAAATTTGCCAGAAAGCTAAGTCAGATACCACTTCACACATTCCTCCATTATATCCCATTATACCTGTTAAATTAAGACATATGGCCGCAGTAGACATCTTTGGTCCGATTCCGAGAACTAATAGAGGTTATTGCTACATCTTTGTCGCTGTTGAACTCACTTCAAAATTTGTTACTTTCACTCCGTTACGCAAAGCTACTGCTAAAACTGTTTCGAAAGCATTTGTAAAACATTTTCTATTTCATGTAGGGCATGTGATCAGAGTAATTTCTGACAATGGATCACAATTTCGTTCTGCTATATGGACACGCATGTTACGAACTAGAAACATTTCTCCGATCTATATATCAAAGTACCACGCTTCTTCGAACCCTTGTGAACGATTAATGAAAGAAATTGGTAAACTTTGTAGAATATACTGCCACAAAAGACATATTAATTGGGACACACACATACACTTATTCCAAGATGTAAATAATTCCATTCCAAATGAATCCACTATGCTATCTCCGTCTGTTATACTGAAAAACGTTGAACCACCAAACAAAATTAAAGAATTAGTAAACTTCCCTACCTGTCGTCGACTAAGACACCACGAAATAATTGACATTGCGCTGAACAACATCAAACGTGCCGCAGAGCGCCAGAGAAGACAGCAAAAACAGGTTTGTAGACGCCGAGACTTTCACATTGGACAGAAGATTTTAGTACGAACACACTATTTATCCAGCAAAATAAAAGGTAAGTGCAGTAAATTTGAACTTCTATACGCAGGTCCATATCGGATTCGCAGTATTCCTCATCCCAATGTGGTACACGTCGAAACTCTGAGAACCAGAAAATCGAAAGGAAACCACCACTTATCCAACATAAAACCCTTTATTGAGTGTACATACTTTACGATTTATCACACCGTAATGCTATTTGCTAGTTTTTATGAACATTTATGCAATTATATTCACATGACTAATTATTGATGATTATCGTATTTTTTCTTGGCAAGTACCCGGCAAGGTAAGGTTAGCAGGTCGGTTTTCTTGTCGTTACACATTAGACCGTGCATATTTTCCAGATTAACTTACGTATTTTATGAATAATTATGCAATTCTATGTAGTGACGTATTAATTTTATCAAATTCTCTCTCCATTAAAGTCTTTAATTCTCGCCTCTATTAACTACACTACATACAAACTGAACACAACGAACGTCACATTTTCTCTTTTTTATGTTTTCATGTTTTGTTTGCATGCACTGTGAAATAGTTAAGGTATAACACACCAGTTGATTTTGACATTTTTTGCCCTGTGATATCTCAACATCGTGACTGTTTTACATTTTTTTTTACTGCTGCATTGTGATATTCTCAGTACATTTTTTGCCTTTGAACACTGTCTATGCTTTTGACATATTACGTTTTCTGTCATGTTATGCTGTATGCTTAATTGTGTCACCATTAACCAGTCATTATTTAGTGGGTATATGATTTAAATGCAAGACATTAATCTTTGTTCATCATTTTCAGAAAGAAATAACGTGTAGAGGAAATAAATTAAACAGAAATGGGAGTTTCACCTACGGAATAAACGAAAGAAGATGCAATAACTTTATGAGGAAGAGTAAATGGATCAGGATTAACAAGCATTAACAAGAATATACTATACTCATCGTAGAATAGCAGTCTTAACAAATTTTTTCTTTCAGAATACAAGGCGATTAATGCAAGCTGTCAGACAGAACTATACATCTTAGTTTTAGTGATGAAATATGCTAGAGATAAGGAATAGTTGTGTAATGAATAATGAAGTGATATTTTTTGCAGATGATAATGAATGCTGATGAAGAGTAATGATGAAGAATATGCTACTATGAATCATGAAGTTTTTCTTTACAGGTGATGATAATAATGAAGTTATGATAATATGGATAATGAAGTTTTTTCTTTACAGATGAGGATGATGTTGAAGTTTATGTATTTATGCTATGTAGTTATTTAAGTATTTGTTGCAGTTTGTTTTGACAGTATGTTTTATATCGTATGGTATGATGACTGAAGGTTTTGGAAAGGGCAGCTATGGAACACATTTTTTATAGACATTTCACTACCTGTTAATTCGAAGTTCACTACTTTTCAGCATAGTATGCGTTTCTTCTTTCAGCTCAATAATCCACTTTGTATTTTTTCCAGGAGAAGCCTTTCATGATAGTTACTAAACTTGTTACTTATTAAGCCTATACTAGTACTTGCATTTTTTTTTACCCACTTGTGTCACAACCTTGCTACAGCTGACTCATGACGAATAACGTTACACGTTTTTCATTTACAGGAACAACCCAGAAGCAATTTTTTTTCTTTTTCTCTGCTTGCTTTCCCTTATAATTACCCAAAGCAATGAATTGCTAACTAACTAACAAAAAAAGTATTACCAGTCCCAAATAATGCTACTAGTTTAAGAGAATTCTGAGTAATACTGATCAGCTCTGAATAGTATGTCACTTTAGAAATGACTTCTTAATGATACAAAAAAAATATATAAAATAATGCTTTGTAACTGGCTAATAACAGCCACTGTTTATTGTAATGAGACTACTTATAATGCCCATGATTATTAATGCTATGACTGTAATCAACTGATTTTTAATAATGACTTCTTAATGATCTGAATAATACTGAATGATGAACAATGTTTTATACTATTCAATACTTGTTGGCCACTGAGTGCCAATAATTAATATAACTAAATGAATTATGACTTTTCATATTTTGGTAACTGGCAACTGAGTGCCATTAATTAATATAACTAAATGAATAATCACTTTTCATATTTTGCTAACTGGCCACTGAGTGCTAATAATTAATGTCACTAAATCAATTACGTTATTAATTACGCCATTAATTAGCTCCTGTTTTCAATGATAACTTTTCATGTTCTATAACTGGCCACGGAGTGCCAATAATTAATGTAACTAAATGAATTATGTTATTAATCAATTATGTTATTAATTATGCCATTAATTAGCTCCTGTTTTCAATGATGACTTTTCATGTTCTGGTAACTGGCCACTGAGTGCCAATAATTAATATAACTAAATGAATTATGTTATTAATTAATTATGTTATTAATTATGCCATTAATTAGCTCCTGTTTTCAATTATGACTTTTCATGTTTTGGTAACTGGCCACTGAGTGCCAATAATTAATGTAACTAAATGAATTATGTTATTAATTAATTATGTTATTAATTATGCCATTAATTAGGTCCTGTTCTCAATGATGACTTTTCATGTTTTGGTAACTGGCCACTGAGTGAGAATAATTAATGTAACTAAATAAATTATGTTATTAATTAACTATGTTATTAATTATGCCATTAATTAGCTCCTGTTGTCAATGATGAGTTTTCATGTTTTGGTAACTGGCCAATGAGTGCCAATAATTTGTATAACTCAATGAATTATGTTAATGCTGTGCCAATAATTGACTCTCCTTTTCAATGATGACTTTTGATGAACATTATTCTGTAATACTAAATACATGGTACAGAAATGTTCAATAACTGGGCTATGAATGCTGCAAACTACTAATGTAATCAAGACTAGTCTGTGACTTAATGTCCTTCACCTTCTGACCTAACTACCTGGAATTACTGTAATATCCATTTGTTCTGTCCATCCTCATGATCATGGAGCACTATATTTGGTTTTTGCACTAATTCTACGTTGGTGTGTCTTGTAAGAGCGTGGTGTTGAGACGACATGCTGTCCACCACCGTGAGCGATGAAGACGTTATTATGGTCCCACTGTTTGGTGTACCTGATGTACTGCCAAATTAATAACAGGGAATATTACTACGACATTTCAGTGTCTTGGATACGCTGATAAATACTTCTGGGATAAGAACTGCAAATTGTCTCACTTGGTGTTGTACTTCTGTGGAAAGATATGGACTTTCAGTGCAGCTGCGTGCAACCTAAGTGCTACAACCATGATGCAATACTTCCTATTCCTTCCCTAATTCTTGTAAAATGAAAAAGTCATATACAGTGCGTGTGCACTTCCTTTCTTTTGTTAATAAGATCAGTTATCCTGAAATTACTAAAGACTTCTATAGTGCATGTGCACTTTATTACACTCCTTGATTTGTTTGTTTGTTGAAGAATAATACTAGAGAGTACTACAGTCCATGTGCCCTTTCCTCATTTGTCAATATAATTTGTGCTCATTAGGTTTATTTGTCGTAAAAATATTACAGAGTTTTTCAGTGCATGTGCACTTTATGCCATTTGTACTCATTATGTACATATCTTGTGGTTTTCTGATATGTTCTGTACTACAGTGCCTGTGCACTTTTCTCATTTTTCAATATGATTTGTACCCATTCTGTATGCCTTTTATGATATGTTCAATACTTCAGTGCGTATGCAGTTATGTCATTTGTTACTCATTGTATTTACATTTCGTCATTTGCTGATATGTTCTGAACTGCAGTGCATGTGCACTCATGTCACTTGTCAACATGATTTTTTGCCATTCTGTTCTGAAAATGCTGAAGAGTTTTTCAGTGTGTGTGCACTTTATTATCCATCAAATACTTTGTATATACATTTTCTGATTTGCTAATATGTTTTGTACTCACATTTTGTCGTTGTTTTGTACTTGGTGCATGTGCACCACATTTAATTCATGTACTACATCTGAATATTCTGTAAATTGTAAAAGTTGATTAATTAAAGAAAAAATTTTGCCACTCTTGGTAAGTCCAAATGACTCACCATCGCTGCCAAATTTTTGCCCCCCCCCTACCCCCCCAGTGGAGGGTTATGAAACACGTATGTTGTGTGGCGGCGATGGCGAGGCATGATAAAATCTTTGACCAGAGAGATCCTAGTCTGCGCTTGACCGCGCGAGAGTGCAGTTCTGTTGCAGTCGAGTTACGAGACAGTTCAGTTGCGGGTTAGCAGTTGTGTGTGAGCAGTCGGCGGGCGTAGTGTAAGTAGGCTGTTTATGTTTTCTGTATGTAAGTAGGCTGTTTATGTTTTCTTATTGGCAACGTTACTTAGCGCTCAATATGAAAATCACTGGCTGTGCTGTGTGCAGTCTGTGGCTAGTTTGCATTGTTGTCTGCCATTGTAGTGTTGGGCAGCGGCAGCTGGATGTGAACAGCGCGTAGCGTTGCGCAGTTGGAGGTGAGCCGCCAGCAGTGGTGGATGTGGGGAGAGAGATGGCGGAGTTTTGTAATTTTTCATGAACTGATATATTTATATATGATGATATCAAGGTAAATACATTGTTTGTTCTCTATTAATATCTTTCATTTGCTAACTATCCCTATCAGTAGTTAGTGCCTTCAGTAGTTTGAATCTTTTATTTAGCTGGCAGTAGTGGCGCTCGCTGTATTGCAGTAGCTTGAACAGCGAAGATTTTTGTGAGGTATGTGATTTGTGAAAGGTATAGTTTAATGTTTGTCAGGGCCATTCTTTAGTAGGAAATTTTGAAAGTCAGATTGCGATGCGCTAAAAATATTGTGTGTCAGGTTAAGCACAGTCCTATGTAATTGTTAAAAAGGGGACGTTTCATATGTCGACCCTTAGCCTAGGATACCTCACTGGAATCTTCTGATTTTTTTCTTGTAGTTTGTGTAATTAGTGTAGCTATTGTTTATTGCTAGCGCGTAATTGTAGAGAAAATCTCCTTTGTAGTTGCAGTCTTTCATTGTTGTACAGTAAAACAGTTTTGGCATGCATGTAGATTTGCACCAAGTATTTCGCAGCTGCAATTAACTAGATATTATTTTCAGTGCTATTTTAATGTGTTCTCTTATTTTTGATCTTCAAATTGTGCTTTTCTTTGTTATCGTGTGAAATACTGTGACAATAATGGCGTGTGAAAAACGTAACACTAGGCTCCAAACTAAACTGAGAAATAATAGTGATGACGAGCGTAGCTTATCAGCGCCGCCGAGTAATGAATTTACTAATGTTCAAAGTAGTAATTTGGTAACTGTGCACAGGGAAATGGAGCGGGCGTCAAACAATGGCGTGGACAGTGAAACAATTAGTGAAGAGGGAAGCATTATCGATCGATCGGTCGGCAATAGCTCGCCTCAGGAAGCCGAAATGACACGACACGATCTCGCAAATACTGTAGATTCAGGTTTTGGATCCTCACCGTTTTCTCAAATAAGTCAAGACACATTTTCTGCTTGTCAAAATGTGAATGTTTCCGGTGTAAATTCACTGCCGAAAAGCACTGAGGAACATGTTTCAGACACCAATGCATTGTTATTACAATTAATACAACAAATGGGACAAACACAGCAAAAGCTTCAAAAGTTAGACACAATGGAACAAA